>NC_137791.1:25854282-27054282 GCF_963383645.1 Muscardinus avellanarius | reverse complement strand
CTGATTGTAATTGTATCTATATATTTTTATTGTGATGTAGTCCATCCACCAACCCTTCATTTTATAATTAGAACTTTTCAATGAATCAAGAAATTTAATATCCCTATGTCAAAAATTATCATCTGTTTATATCTGTCTATCTATCTATCTATCTACCTACCTACCTACCTACCTATCATCTATCTATCTTCTATCTGTCCACCAATTTGCTATTAAGGGTTTTATGTTCACACCTTAGTCTGTAGGGATACTGTAATTGACATTCAAATTTTGCTAGTTCAAACAGGGGAAAAAAAGCTCAGTTCCTAGGCTCACCTTGGTATTTATCTAAAGAAATGAGACCACTGTGCTACATTTCCAGTACCTACAATAAGACCTTAACTTAGCCTTTTATAATGTGGTGAGTTGTAAGGATCTTATATTATTTTATTACATATAGAAAGCTTAGTGAGCCACAGGAATTTGTTGAAAAATCTATCAAAAAGTTCTTTAATTTGTAATACTAACACTACTACATTAAAATTCTATATACTGTGTTTAGTCCTATAATAATGTCAAATTACTTAAATTACTATGTGTTTAAAGTAAATATTCTTATTGATGAGGTTAAATCTCTTTGTTTATCTTAGATTTATATTATATATCTGTAGAACATTATTATGCCATGTAAATTTTTAATTCCTGGTTTCTTTCAAGTTTTATAAAATTATTGGGTAAAAATTTATATCCTTTACTATTTTATTTTCTCACTCATTAACATGGTATACATATGTATGTGTATAGTTTTCCTTATATACTATTTTTGCTTCTTCCTATTTTTTCATTGTTCATAACACTTCTTATTTTAATACCACCATCAGTTATTTCTTCATCTTTCTCTCAGAATTTGTTTTCTCCCTTGCAAATTCTATCCTAGGCTCTCTATTTGTTGAAAGTACATGGTTGAATTACCTTTTAACCCTGTTTTTTTCTGAGTATCCTACTTCTTCCCCTAGTAAAGACCAGCCAGCTGCTGGAGGATATTAAAGTCTGGGAGAGGCTGGTAAGGTGATGGGACATAAAAAGAAACCTAAGTTAGACTCACAGATCATGAAGTGTCACAGGGCTCATCATTTTTCAGCAGCTGTATTGAATGTAAAAAGTACACATTCCCTTCCATCCATCCTGGTCCTTGAGTATTTTTCTGTATTGATGTGATAGCTACCTGCTTTTGATTTTTTGAAAACTATTTACTGGGCAAAGAAAAATAACATAAAACCAAATAGCTGTCACCTGCAGTAAAAGAAAAGATTTCTTAGAGATCCTAGCTTCCATATAATTTTAGAGAAGCTAATAGTGTTTAGAACTGATGTGCATGGAGAAAGCCACTGCTTTTATCTCCTTTGCATTTGGTATTAAAATCTCCAAAGGGGTGAACACCACCATCATGTAAAGCACCTGGGCTCGGATTTGGTGGTGGATGATGTAGGAAGCAAAACAAACAGTTTCTTTCTGATTTTAGTTTTGCTACACTATCACGGAATTAACACCTATGATAGTTAGAGTCAGATTTATATTGTCATGATGAAGTAAACCATGAGATATCACTGATGTGCTGATGCAGGGAATATTTTATTTTTATCTTTTTTTAATCTTTCCTTTTTTTTGTGGCACTGGGGATGAAACCCAAGGGCATTCTACATCTGAGCTATACCCTCAGCCTGATTTTGTAATTTCTTTTGAAACAGGGTCCCACTAAGTTGTGAAAGGCCTCACAAGCTGCTGAGGCTAGCTGCGACCTGTGATCCTCCTATCTTAGCTTCCCAAGTACTGAGATAACAAACATGTACCACCATTCCCCTCTCTGTTTTTATCATTATTGAAAGAAGAAGTCTAAGTTTCAAGATTTACACCTGTAAAATCCTGCCTTAAAACTTTTTTATTTTTATTTATATTTTGTGTGTGTATGGTACTGAGAATCTAACCTGGGGGCATGCTACCTTCCAGGCATATTTTATTTTTTGTTTTAAAAACAGGGTCTCACTAAATTACGGAGGGCCTCAAAAGATGCTGAGATGTTCTCAAACCTGTGATCCTCCTCTCTCAGACTCCCAAGTACTGCCTCAAAACTTTTGAATGTGATAGAATGAAAAGATTTATAAGCAGATACTGTCACCAAACTATCTTAAAAACTAGATACTATTTGTAATAAATATTTTCAAGTCAAATGGTAGTGTAAGACTGTGGATTCTAAAAGAAGGGAACAAAAATACCTGAGCACTGTCATTTTTGGTACCATATTATTTTTAATTAAAATACATTACTGGGCCATGCACAAAGAGCAAAGCCAGTAGTGTTGCTGAGCTGGACACGGAGGAGTTCAAGGACTGTGAAATGTACACAGGTATGTCCTTAATTCTGGATCAACAGCATTTTGCATTCCCATAGGGTACAAGACAGGGTAAAAGATAACTCCCAAAGAAAGAACAATCTCTAGGATACTGTGAGCTAACTTATTCTTAGATCTTATATGTGGCTAGATATCAAATTCTTACTATGCAGAATAGAGATACCTCATTGAATAAATAAGCTCAGTAAAGTAACCAGATGGTCATATCTTAGTCACTGGGCTAAATTTGCCTTAGAGAGAAAAGACTACTGCAGGTCCATCTAAAAAACAGAGATTAAAATTCATCTTTAAAGGAGCAAAGTTGTATTTGAATAATTTCACTACCTGCTACAGTAAGGCCCAATAATCTTTAAGAAAATAAAATTATATTCAGCAATAAAAAGCTCACAGTATCAAGCATACAAGCCAATTTTTAGATATTCAGAGAACTAATAAAATTTGACCAATAAGCACATAAAAATTTTTGCAATAGAACTTTTTATTTAAATGCCAGAAATGATAGCATTAGCAGACAAAGTTGTTTATAACATTATTTTCACCATGTTCTATGCTTAAGAATTTATAGAAAAGCATGAACACAATAAGAGAAGAAATGGAAGGTTTATAAAAGATACAGATTACAAATATAACTTCTAGAGTTAACAAAATAATAAATGAATTTTTTTCTATAACAATAGACTATCAGAAAACAATATATGTAGCTTGGCACAGTGACACATACCTGTAATCCCAGTACTTATACTTGGGAAGCTGAGACAAGAGGATTATAGTTTTGAGGACAGTCTCAGGAAAGTAAAAATAGTCTTTTAAATTAAAATAATACTAAGATTGTTGGAGCTGCAGCTCGGAAGTAGAGGACCCATGAGTCCCTTAGTAACAAGAAAGAATAAACTAAAGACCACATACTTGAAATGTAGCAGTATAAAGTATCAAAAATGAAGAATGAAGAGAAATAAAACTTAAAAATATAAAAGGCATACATTGAAGACATAGATATTCAACTACCTTTGAAAAAGTATCAGTAAGTCTAATGAACAGAGAAGACATTATTTGTTGACATAATGCCCCAAATCCTTCCGAAGACACTAGAAGATGGGAATGTCTCTCATGTTCTTGAATAGACTTAATTAATATTTTTAAATGACAACATAGATTCAATGAAATACCTATTAAGATACAAATAACATTCTTTACAGAACTATAAAATATAGTCCTGAAATTCTTATGGAGGAATACAAGACCCAGAATAGCCAAATCACTTTGCAATAAAAACCATGCCAGATCCAGGAGTCATGGTGCAAGTCTGTAATTCTAGTACCTGAGAGGCCGAGACACGAGGATTTCAGATTTGAGACCATCTTTATCAACTTAGAGAGACTCCTATCTACCTAGCTAGACCCTATTTTAATAAAAAAATAAATAGGACAGGGGTGTAGCAAATCAAATGCCCCTGAGCATTTAACCCTGATCATATGTGGTAGTTATCACTTGCTCTGAAAATCCAAAGGTTGCTATTTATTGGTTAATTCCATGTACTTTTTGCTTCTGAGGTACTCTAAGAATTTTAGCATATGGTTCCTAATAGTGTAATTTTTTTTTTTTAACTTTTGGAGTTGAAGAATAGATAATGTTGTTTTGGCCTTAGTAGCATGTGCCTAAAAATTAATCCCTTGCTAAGTCCTTTCCCAAAAGGGTAATGTGATGTTTCCCACCAATGATGTTTTCATAATACTCAATATTTTGATTGAAGATTAGTAGAAGACAATTATATAGTTGTGTTGGGCAGAAAATATGAACAGGTGGGTGATAATAAAACTAAGTAGCTTTACCTAATTTACTGTAGTAGCCTTAACTGTGAGAATAGAAGGAGATGAGATTCTTTGTTGGCTGAGACAGGAGGATCACGATTCATAGCCAGTCTCAGCTACTTAGTGAGGCCATTGGCAACCCAGGGAAGACCCTGTTTCAAAATAAAGAATAAAAAATAGGGCTGGGGGTATAGGTTGGAGGTAGATTGGCCCTGAGTTCCATCCTTAGTACTATAAACAAACAAACAAACAAACAAACAAACAAAAGAAAGCAATGAGATATAGCATACCACTTTTATTGGGGGTAAATAATGATATTACAAATAAAAGATCATTAATGAATAATCAAGGATTTAATTTTTCTATTAGGTATATTATTACTGCCCTTGCTTGATAAGAATATTTATATTTAACCTTAAGCAAATCTTTTTACAGACAAGTATTTCACCAGTTTTATTTTTGGATATAAGTATTTGTTTGGATATACTTTGGATATAAGTATTTGTTTTTGGTTTTATATTGCTACAGTGAAGAATCAGTGACACATCTCTTATTAACACATTTTACTTATAATTAAACTAGAAAGTCTGAATTTCTCTTTCAATTTTTCAGATTATTTAAAATCTAAGATAATGGGGAGATAACTAAGATTTCAAGAAAATAATAATTATTCCTATTATCTTCCTTCTATAAAATAAAGAAAAAATTTTTGTGCTACTAATGAACATTCAGAAAAAAAGCAAAACTATGTTATACATTAAAAAATCATAATTTTTTCTGTGTTTTAATTTGGTTACTGAATTAGGTAAAGGCAAACTCAAGAAGAGTTTTTAGAGGAGTCAAGATATGACTAAGTCACAATTATTTAAAGGGAACAAATAGTTGCAGAAAATGACTTTTAAAAACTTACAATGATCATTAGACATTTTATTAAAATGGTTAAAGAATGCATCAAAAGCACACAGCATAAAAACATATTTGGGTAATAAAAGGAACCTTCACTAACTGGCATAAAAACCTTTTCAATCTTGACAAGAAAGAAAACACAAAATTTTAGTTTTATTCTCTTTGCATATTGTCCACATAACAATTTTCAGTAAGCACTTCATAAGTCTTTTTGCTTCATGAATAACTCACCAAATTTATTTCTTTGCCTAAAATTTCAACAGAATTTCTCTTAAAATGATTTATAGGAAATGTATCCCCAGAAATATCAAATTCACTTCATGTCAAACTTGGAAGCTCAGAAGCATTGATATTCTCAAAAATATATTCTCTAAATAGAGTAGAATAGGATTAAAGATTAATAACAAAAGGAAATATGTGAAATTTAAACAACACTTTTAAATAATCAATGGATCAAAGAATAAATTATGCATGATTGTTAGCTTTACATCACTATAACAAAATATCTTAGATAACTGACATAGAAAAGGTCTGTTTGGGTGCAGGGTTCTAGAGGGTTCGGGCCATGTTTGGTCTGGCCCATTGCTTTAGGGCTGTGAAGAGGCATCATGGCCTGGTGGGAGCCAAGCATGCACTGGAGAAAGACACTTACCTCCAGGAGCCTGGGAGCAAAGGGAGAGGCAGGGTGGGGCCTAGAGCCCCTTCAAGGGCATGCCCTCAGTGACATAAAGACTTCCAACTGGACCCCACCTCTAAAGGTCCTACCAGTGCCCACCTGGGGAGCCCAGTCTTCAACTCATAGGCCTTTGAGAGCACATTCAAGACCTAAACTTTAGCATGAAAGTAGAAAATATTTTGAGATAAATGAAAATGATAAAACAACACACCAAAACTTCTGGATGCTGTTATCACAGTGGTTAGGACAAAATTCATATTTGCAAATAAAAAAAGAAAGATCTTAAAATAATACTCTACCTTAAGAATATAAGAAGATGTCTAATACCAAAGTAAGCAAAAAGAAGATCATAATAAAGATTAGAGCAAAAATAAATGATATAGACATCTTTAATAGAAGATTTTTGGGTGAAATAGATAAAATTGATATAAACAAAAGGCAGTTCTTTGAAAAGATAATCAAAATTAACAGACTGTTAGAAACATTGGTGATATAGATAGAGAGAAGTTAAATCCAGCAAAACACACACACACACACACACACACACACACACACACTTCAACAATAAAAGGTAGGTTTAAAATATAAAAATCAATATGTAATATGTTATATTCAGATAAAAAGAAAAAATCACATAATCATCTCAATAGCTGCAGAAAGAATAAAGTAAAATATCTTTTTATAGCCAGGTGTGGTGGGTACTCTTGTAATCCCAATACTTGGGAGACTGAGACAGGAAAATCATAGGTCCATAGACAGCCTCAACAATTTGTGAGACCCTACACAATTTAGTGAGACACCATCTCAAAATAAAGATAAAAAATAGGGCTGAGGGTGTAGCTCAAAGGTAGAATGCCTCTGGATCCCATGCCCCTGGATTTAATTTCCAGTAGCCCACCAAAAAACTACAACATCTTTTTATGATAAAAGCATTCAAAACACTAGGAACATAAGAGATTCCCTAAAGCGAATAAAGATATTTATTCTTTTGTGATACCAGAGATGGTACCTAGAGGCACTATACTTCCGTGCTACACCCCCAGCTCTATTTTTAGTCTTTTTATTTTTGAAACAGGATCTCACTGAGTTGTGAAGGGCCCCACTAAGTAGCTGAGGCTGTCCACGAACTGTGATCCTCTGGTCTCTGCCTCCTGAAAGCTGGGATTACAAGCATGTGACACCACCCCCGCCCAAGATATTTATTTTATGATTATAGCTACATCACACTTACCAATTAATGACTGAAATCTCACAAAGATCAGAAAAAAGAATTCCACTTTTATCAATTCTATTGGACATTGTACTGAAGTACTAAGCAGGGCTAAGAAATAAAATAATTCACAATGAAAGGAGAAAGGGAAAACTTCCTCTATTTGCCAGCAACATAATTTTGTATATAGAAAATCCTAAGGAAGGCACTAAAAACTATTAGAGCTAATAAACTAGTTGAGCGAAGTTTCAGTAAAAGAGATTCACACTAAAAAGAATATTTCAATACATGAACAATGAATGATCTAATAATAAATTCTAACCAATTCTATTTGAAATAGCATTAAAAAGTTTTAAGAGTAAATTTAACAAAAGAAGTAGAATATTTCTATGCCAAAAAGCTTCAGAAAGCTTCAAAACATCATTGAAAATACTAACTCACTCAAGTGGAAAGACATTCTTTGCTTATGAATAGACAGTTTTACTATTGTAAAGGTGGTAAATTCTCCAAATGCATCTCAAACCCAGGTGAATTTAAAAGGTAAACAAGATTAAAAATTAACCTGAAAGTTCATGTAGAAATTCAAGGGATCCATAATATCAACAACAACAAAAAATCCTGAAGAAGAAGGGCAATTTGAGGGCTTGTACCTCCCAATTTCAAAACTTGCTACCAAGCTATGGTAGCTGAGATTGGATGGTACTGGAATAGGGATAGATCAGTGGGATAGAAATTAGAATCCAGAAATAAATCTTTGCATTTATTACCAATGGATTTTGACCTTCATGCTAGGAAAAGTAGGTATCCATAAGCAACAGAATAAATTTGGACCTTTGCCTCAAACCATATGTAAAAATTAACGCAGAATGGAAAGGAGATCTATATGTAAGGGCTCAACTACAAAATTCTGAGAAGAAAACACAGTGATAGATCTTTATGACCTTGGCTTATGCAATGGTTTCTTAGATACTACACCAAAGGGACAAGAAAGCAAAGAAAAGAATTAGGCTTGTCAAAATGAAAAACTTTTGTGCTTCAAAGAACACTGTCAAGAAAATGAAAAGATAGCTCACAGCATGGGAGAAGTTATTTGTGCATAATAATCCGATAAAGTTATAGTGCCTAGTATATTTAAAAATATATCCAGAAAACATGAAGTATGTATATGATATGCATTCTATAAAGAGGTAGATAGACTGACCAAAGTAATAAAATATAACCCAATTTAGAAAGTTGAAAATACTTCAGTAGGTTTTTTCTAAAGAAGACAAATTCCTAGTAGAATAAAAAAAATGTAAGATGTTCAGTGTTCTTATATAAATGCAAATTACAAGCACATGAGATACCATCCCACACCTACTGGGATGGTTAAAAGATAGCAAATACTGGTCTAGGATATGGCGATGTTGAAATCCTCATGGTAATGGGAACATTAAATAGTACAGCCACCAAAGAAAATAGTCTGGCCATTTTCTTTCTTTTTCTTTTTTCTTTTTCTTCTTCTTCTTTTTTTTGGTGATACTGGGGTTCCTGGAAGCCCTTCTACATCCGGGCTACACTCCCAGACTTATTTTTACATTTTTATTTGGAAACAGGGTTGTAAGCCAGCGCGCATGGCTGGTTTCGAACCTGCGCGATCCTCCTGTCTCTGCCTCCCAAGCGTGGGGTTTACAAGCCTGCGCCACTGCGCCCGGCTTGGCCATTTTCTAACATGTTAACAACAGAGTTATCATTTGTCCCAGCAATTCTACTCTTGGCTATATGACCAAGAGAAATAAAAATATATGTCTACATAAAAGCCTATGTACAGATGTTCATAGCAGCATCACTCATAATAGTAACAGTGTGGAAAAATCCCAAATATTTATTAATTAAATATATATATATATATACACATATACATACACACACACACATATATATATATATACACATATGTATATATATACATACATACATACAATGGAATATTATTCAGCAAAAAAAGGAATAAGATACTTTTAGGTAGTATATCATGCTGGGCACAGTGGTGTACACTCCTCGTTTCTGTACTTGGGAGACTGAAAAGGAGGATACAGGGTTGAGGCCAGCTTCAAAAACTTAGTGAGGACTTTAGCAAATCAGTAAGACCCTGTTTCAAAAAAAAAAAAAAAGGTATAACTTAGAGATAGAATGTTCCTAGGCTCAATCCCCAGTGCCAAAAATTAAAAATAAAATATAATAAATGGTACATCATGAATGAACCTTAAAATATGCTAAATGAAAGAAGGCAGGCACCAAAGGCCACATATTACATATGTCTATTTATATTAATCATTGTGAATAACAAAATGTAAATTAGTTTCTGCCAAGGACCGGAAGGAGAGGAAAGTTGAGAGTGAGTACTAGTGAATATGGGGTTTCTTTTTTCTTTTTCATTTTTGTGGTACTGGGGATGGAACCAGAGGCATTCTACCTCTGAGCTATACCCCCAGCCCTATTTTTTATTCTTTGTTTGGAAACAGGGTCTCACTGAGTTGCTAAGGGCCTAAGTAGCTGAGGCTGTCCTGAGCTGGGGCAGGCAAACCTGGATCCTTCTGTCTCAGCCTCCCAAATGCTGGGATTACAACTATGAGCCACCATAGGGTTTCTTTATAAGGGTGATAAATATGTCCAAAAATTAGATTGCCACGAGGAGCACACAGTTCCATGAATAAACACAACAAATGTGTACACTTTAAAATGGCAAATTGCGCAGTATGTGAATGCTATCTCTGTAAACTTGATATTAAAACAAAATCAGACTCTGTCCCTAGAGATTCTGATTCAGGTTTGGGGTGACCCTGGGACTCAGATGATTCATGAACTGTGGGAAGTTTGTGAGCCAATAATTATGCTATTGTGTCTTTGGAAGACTGCTGTCAGAATGCAAATATGGTATCTCTGAAGAGGAAGATAATAAACACCTGCTATACCACAGACATGAGTTAAATTGTGAATTTATCATCTGTGCTGTGGGTTCTGAGTGACTGAAACCCAATCATGAGCATTTTGGCAGAGGGAGTGGAAGAGAGGCGAGGTAAGCGGCTGCAACAGGGAGATAGGAAAAGCAAGGCTGGTGAAGGACATTCTTCAGGGGAAAGGGACTTTTGGAGACAAGTCCCCGGAGCTTATTATTCTTAAACTGAGTCTGACTCAACTTAGGTCTCAACTCTCAGAAGTAATAATTATTAACCCTATCAAGTAAGTATTTTGTAACAAGGCAATGTTCTAAGTAATATTTTTGTTATTGTTGTTCTTTACTTCTTGCAGAACCTCATAAAATTGATACAATTATTTCAATATTGCAAAAGAGGCACAGAGTGACTATCATGCTCCCCAATCATATATCTAAATTGCTGAAGATCCAGGCTTTAAACTTTCCAGTCCTGCTCCAAAGCCTTGAAACCACCACCCTATGTTGCTGTTCTAGGGATCAAAGGCAAAGGCAGAGATGTAAAAGGAGAAGCTGCCACTTGCTTTAACCTTGACTTCTAGAGGTTTTGACAGACTGTGTGGTACATCAAAGAGGCTGGGTAACAAAGATTAGGGTTAGATTTGGACCATCTTACTCTGCTGCATATAGACTCTGGAGATGAAGGCACTGAACATCTTTAGGCCAGAATTTCTTCATCTATAAAATGAAAAAATAGCCAGGTATAATCCCAGTACTTGGGAGGCTGAGACAGGAGGATTGCAATTTTGTTGACAGCTTCACTTAGTGAGGCCCTCCGCAATTTAGACCCTGTTTCAGAATAAAGAATAAAAATAGGGCATGGGTTATAGCTCCAACATAGAATGCCCCTGGGTTCCTTCCCCAGTTTCACGCACAAAAAAAAGGAAAAATAATATCTTCTGTGCCTTTTCCACAGCTTTGTGATGAAATTCAAATTCAGAAAGCATATCTTAAAAATTTTCTGAACCTCAATTTTATTTTTAATGAAGGTAAGTTTATAGAATGCCGCCAACAACAACACATTAAAACCTTAGCAGGCATCCAACTTTTGGAATATAATGATTCTTAGAGATTCTTGGATGGATAAATAATATGGCAAACAAAAATCTATCCTTTAAGACCTATCTTCAGAGTTGAGAGGTGGTCTTTGCAGCTGAGAATTATGGTTTCTCAGGGTCTCTTGCTTGTAAGGAATAACAACACTCCATTTAAAACAGACACTAAAAATCTATTTAGAAAGTTACTAGTTTTTTGTGAGAAAGATTAGAGGAGGAAATTTATTTTGAGGTATACTTAGCCAATTGGACTCACACCTCTATCTCAGGTCAAAGGTTTCATATAGTGTTTGATTGCTTGGCTGTGACAACAGATATTGCCTGGTGAACAGGTTTTTACAAATTCCCTTATCTCCACAGCTTATTTCAAGTTGGAATATGGCTTTCTAGAAAGGTGGGGGTCCATCTTTTATGTCTGTGTTATATACAGTTAAATGGCAGTAGGGAAGAGGATAAATGATTTGATTTTGATTTCAACATTCTTTGATGAGGAGTTGCTGGAGGACTTTTTCTGAATACACCATTAGAATAGCTAGCAGATGTCTTCTTAACATTTGTACTGGAATTTGAACAACATCGGAAAGTGTGTTCAATGGCTTTCTGGTAGCTGTGGGAATTCAACACCCCTGAATATGCTAATTTAACATGTGTTTAGTTTGGGTAGCCTTTTTTTGAAATGGTAGCAAATGACGGCTCTAAGGATCATTTTGAAAAAGAGTTGTTTTGAAATGTAATGACAAGTTCATAAACTAGAGGTTGCTAACACTGATCAATTGATTATTAATTTGTTTATCTACTTCTGGGCAGACCCAGTCCTGCATATTTGCAGCAGACCTTAATGCAGATGATTTGAACAATGAAAAGTGCCTCCTATACTTTATTCTTGCATTCTGAGGCCATCATGATACATAAAGAAAAAAATGCTTAGCTGGGAGTCTAAAACCCAAACCTGGGATTTTACCATCTTTCTACTTGAATGGACCCTGTTAAATCTGTGAACCTTTGTCTTTTTGGCTGGCAGAATAGAAACTTAAGGATAGATTTCTGGGGCTAGTAAAGAAGAGTTTGTTGACATTGTTTAAATTGGATTTTATTTTATTTATTGCCTGGATTGGATTCATCAATCAATATGTTGATAAATTTCAAAAATAATGAAAGGAGCACCTTTCAACTTAAGTAATATAACAAATGTTTATATCTAATCCTAGTGGATTGTTATATTTGTGAAAAACAAGTCATGACTGGCATTACTGCTTTAAATATGTTCGAGTTTATCTCACCAAGTAAAGAATATACCTGGCCCTTCTTGGAACATGGATCCTATACAATTGGTGTCTCAGTCAACATTCTCACTACTAACCGACTGACCACACATATCAGAGTAAGTAAGATTTATTTGCTCACAGTTTTCTCGGAGGTTTTGGGTTCAGTCCATCCCAGTCTGCAGGTGCAGAGTTCAGGGCATGGCAGAGGGAAGCCAGCCAAGAGCTGGAGAGTGCAGAGCACAAGGCTCTGTTCTCAGATCATGGAAGCTGGAAGCAGAGATAGAGGACAGGGAGGAGGAACCTTATCTGTCCTCAAGCAACCTCGGGGACCTTAGCAACCAAACCCTGCTTCCAACATTACTGCCTTGTTTCTGTAAGGGACAGGGGACACATCCTAAATACAAACCATCACAATTGGTTACCCTAGCACCACTGTTGGGAACTGAGTTTCCTGTCCTTGAAAGCACATTTCCTTTCCTCTGCTGCCTTCTTTCTAGTTCCTGAAGGGAGAAATAATTATCGATTATATTGGGCAGAGCTTGAAACACCCATTGCCTCTTATTGTTTAGTTGATGTGAGGATTATGGAGGACAATGGTAGGCAGCTGGTGTGTGTGGCCCTCTTCTCCCCTAGGAGTTCTGTCCCTTTGTATTTTTTCTGAATGTATGGTGTAGCACCTGAGAGATCCATGTGACTATGGTTTCTGCTCTTTTCATATTGCATCGTCGTGGTCTCACCAGCATACCCATTTACTCTCAAGAGAATGCAGGAAACCTGTTTAGGCCCAACTCTGAGACAAATACTCCAACTTGGCCTTCACCAAAAGGGCCTAATTTGGTGGTACATACTCTATATTAAAAAATACTTATTCCTTTATGTGACTAGTCTTCATTTCCTAGGATCTTGTCCATCCCCAGGGAAGCAGAGGTGAACAATAGCTCCAGGCTTGCGCATGCCTGAGTCTCTGACTAAAACATCCTTAGAATACAATTAAAACTTTTTTTTTTAGTATCAAACAGCAACTACTCCATGCATTACTTAGCTGATCTACTATTGCCTACTAAAACAGATATCACACTGACCAGGTTCTATTCTATCCCAAGCTCCTTCTGTGGCCTTTGCCTTTTATTCCCTCATTTGTGAAATGAAGAAGTTGAACTAAATCAAGGTCACCTTCAATTTTTAACATTCTCTGATACTGATAATTCTCTGTGTGTGTTCAGAGTCCACTTCCATAAAAATATTTTTAAAATTTTAATCTTTTGTCTGAATTTTCTTTTGAATTCCAATCTCTTTCTTCTCTTCCTCTCTCTTTCTTTTACTTTACCCACCCAGTTATACACACTTAAATGTCAGTAAATTAAATACCTTTTCTATGAATGGAGAAGTGGAAGGAAAAACCCAGAGTAAAACAGGTCTCACCATATTTTGTAGGCCTTTTAAAAAGCAACTTGGAGCCAAATCTCCTGGTGTTAGAGGAAGCAGATCAAGCAGCTTCTAATCTGCCTCATTTATAGCCTTTTCACATAACCCAGGGTATTACATTTTTTAAAAGAATGAGCCCTGCTGCACCCTGAAAAGAGCTTAATGTCTCTGTGAATAACATAATTAAAAGAAAGATTCACACCAATGACTTAATCTGGGCCATTGCTTTATGAAGAAGTTCAGAAAGAAGAGTTTATTCAGGAGGCCTGTGGAGAGGATAGAAAGATAGTAGGGGGGGAAAAAAACAGCTGAGCTCTGGAGCCAGAGAAAATTATACAATTGTGGAGGGCAGCTGCTGGGTCTAAGCTGGCTGAAATGAACTCAGAAACAGAGGCCAAATGGGAAGGGAGGGAGAGAGAGAGAAAGAGAGAGAGAGAGAGAGAGAGAGAGAGAGAGAGAGAGAGAGAGAATGAGTGTGAGAGAGAAACACAAACTAGATGGAAAAGAAGAACAAAAGAACAAAAGCTGAAAAAAAAATTTAGAAATTCAGAATGAGTACATTAGATTCAAGCTCAATACCTGTAAAACTGAAAAGGAGAGTTTGTTAGGGCTGTCAGAATCTATGCTATAATAGTGAAATCAAGAATACAAACATTTAGTATCAGCTCTATGTAGGTCTTTGACATAAAGTGTTTTATGTCCTTTAGTATTTACAACTATCAGCTAAGTAGCATGACTATCATTTTTTAGACAAGAAAATTGAAGATTTAAGAGGCTATTTAAAACCATCAATATTTCCGGGCGTGGTGGCGCACGCTTGTAATCCCCGCACTTGGGAGGCAGAAAGAGGAGGATCGCACAGGTTCGAAGCCAGCCTCACGTGTTGGCTTAGGAGACCCTATTTTCAAATAAAAATGTAAAAATAGGTCTGGGAGTGTAGCCCGGAGGTAGAAGGGCTTCCAGGAACCCCAGTACCACCAAAAATAAATAAATAAATAAATAAATAAATAAATAAATAAATAAACCATCAATGTCACAAAGCATTTAAGCAACATAGATATGACTGAACCTTGAGGCATTTGACCAGAGTCTGCTCTCTTAACGTCACCCCACACTTTCTCTGTGTTGGTGGCATGGCCTGGCCAGGAGGGAGAACTTCCTACTAGATGAGTTTGAGAGCTCAATCCTGGAAGGTCTACCTTTATAACAGAATGTCTTCATAGAGATTAAAAACAGAGCTGTCAAACAACAGGATTCTTCTTTGTGCTTAACTGTGGAGCTTTCAGAGATTAGAGTTGTTTATATCGTTGCACAGTTATTCAATATTATCCTTATGTCCTTCAGTAACTATTCCCTACTCTAACTAAGTCTTATTAGGTTTCACATCACAACCTCTGTGAAGTGCTAGTACTCAGTGTGTTTTTCTGCATCAATCCAGATGGAAGCTGAAGAGAACAGTGTGAGGTGGCAATGAGCAAGCCAGACTTGCTCCCAGCTTTCATCGTCACCCCAGAGCAGGTTCTAGTCCGTGCATAGATTTCTCGGTATACATTATTCATGATGTCACCCAATGAATGAAAAGAGCTTCTAAATACAAAATTATCATTTTTATTCATACAAGTTTGTCTTCTAATTATAATTATTATTTGGAGAATTTGAGATTTGGGGGATTTTTGTCGAAGGGCAGTAAAATGCTGGTTCGTTTTTTGTTGTTGGTGGTGGTGTTTTTTTTTTTGTGTCTGTGGTACTGGGGTTGGAACCCAGGGACTTTCTACCTCCTGGCTATACTCTCAGACCTATTGTATGTTTTATTTGGAAACAGGGTCTCATGAAGTTGCTGAGAGCCTCACTAAGTAGCTGAGACCGGCTTCGAACCTGTGTGATCCTCCTGTCTCAGTCTCCCAAGTCCTGAGATTACAAATATGTACCACCATGCCCCCCTGAAATGCTATATTTTGAACAACTTTTTTATTCTACTCTTGGGATATCATTCTCTACAATTCTCCCATGTTTTTGTATCTTACGGCAAAAAGCTATAACTTCCCTCATATTATGACCTACCTTCTAGCATTTGTACATTAAGAAGCCTTGAAACAGTAGGATCTTTCTTCATACCACAAAGCAAGTATGCTCTCTGTCCCAAAAAAATGATAGTCTGTAAAGCAAAAGGTGAGCATACATACTGGCAATTATAAATGATCAAAGTTCCTCTTTTTTAATGTAAACCACTTTCTATATAGGCATCTATCTTGGTCTATTAATGTCACCTATATGAGACTTGGGACAAAGGAAGTAAAAATACGCTGATGTTAATATTGCTTCCTATAATTTGAGCAATGAAGTTCTTTGTGACTCAGGAGTCTTATGTCTCCTATCACAGTCTATGAACTGCTAATAAATTTTGGCAGGCTATCGTGTTAACTTGCAAATAGGGCAAAATTTCAGATGACTAACAGTTCTTGATGAGGTGGCTCCAAGGATGAAATGCTGGTTGAAGTAAATGAGAACAATCATGATATTCTTATCTCTTGTCTTCAAAAAAGTAGAAAATGCCAAGAAAATATGGTAAGTCAATAATTTGTTTGACCTTTGTGGAAATGTAATTTTAATAAAAGTTTAGATTGCCTTTTTTAAATTTTTGCATTTGAAATAGGTTCTGTGTGGAGCAGTGTATTGAATATGGAGACACATAGAATTATACAAAGTCATAAGTCATTGAAGTGCCAGGGAGCATCTGAGTGACAATATAAATAAATTTAGAAAATTCTCTAGCGAAAAACCCTTACCCGAAGCTGAGTTTTATGTAATATATCGAAGGAATATATTATATTGATGTTTGGTAAACTGCATTCAAAAAGGAATTTTGCTTTAATCAATATATATGCTGGACCCGTGGTCAATACCTAGTCAAACATTTACAAAATTTATCAACTTTTTTGGTAAGGGCATAAAACAAACAATTATCATCTAATTTTCAGTAGAAAGTGAAAGAGAGAGAAAACAAAACAAAACAAAACACCCTACTATTGAAAAACTGAAAAGTTGGGAAAGTACAAATCTAAGGAACATTTTCTAGAACAAATATCGTTTAACATAGACTAATTAAGTTTCCCAAAGAACATGTAACTTCTCTGAACCTTTATTATCAGCTGACAACAAAGGAAGAGGGTATAAATAAACCATATCTATGTATGTGGTATGCCTACATATCCTTTATATTTGCATATCTAGGCCAGACCCTGTTATGTAGGCCTGTGGTTGTCTATCTGGGCTTTTCAAACCTTTAGCTGCAGTTCCTCCTTACAGTGACTTCGTATTCAGCTTATATTTGTTATTAATTTTAATTTTATGCTAATATATTTATTTTTATTAGTTATTTTACTACTTACTATTTTACTACATTAATAAATAGCAAAATAATAAATAGTAAGATTTACTATTTATTAATAATAGTAAAATAATAAATAGTAAAATTAGTTAATAGTAAAATAATAAATAGTAAAATTTACTATTTATTAATAATTTAACTATCTATATCCTATGTATCTAGATTAGTTTTAAAACTATACCTGTATATCTAAAACACAAGTTATGTACAGATGTGTATAAGTCCCCCCCATGCTTTATTTCAGTAAATACCCTTCCCTTCTCTCAAAGGCAGTCAATATCTTGACCTCTAAAAATAGAGATGAATTTAGTCTTTTTTTTAACTTGATATGAGTGGAATAAGATATTATGTATTGTTTCCTATCTTTTCTTTTTAAATCATAGTTTTATTTGTGCCATCACCTATAGTCATTGTTAGAGCATGGACATACACATGTGGTTACACACACACACACACACACACACACACACACACACACCATCACCATCACCACCACCACCACCACCAATACCACCACCCAGCATTACCACCTCCACTGTACTTTATACATCCAATTCTTGCTAGACTGTAAGTTGGGTTAAATTTTTAAAAAATAGGTAACTTAAATTTAGTTTATCATTGTAAAGAGTGACTTAAGAATTGGGAAGTATCTTGGACAAATAGAATTCTTTACTGATATTTTCTATCTAATTCGAGTATGTGTCTCTAATAATCTTCCATTGCTGAGTTTTTTTCTTTCTTTTTACATTTATCTTTGTTCAAGTTGTCTAGTCTCCTCCTAATTCTGGTAATTCTTGAGCAAATACTGTAAAAGTTTTAGATATAATTCAAGCTTTTGAAAAATTATCTTTCTCAAGCAGTAATTGACTTTTCCATCTAGAAAGCAGGTATATACATGTTGCTTTAGTTCATCCCAGTCATAAGTAAAACCATCTTGCTTTCACTTGCAGCAGAAGGATGAATCCAGTACCTACTGAAGCACTGGAAATAAATAAGACCTTATCAGCTATCTGAGTATCCCTTAGTCCAGTGATTAACCAAAGCAACCATTACATATGTATCAAATATAATTATCTAAATCAGCTGATTATATTTATATGAGGCAGTTGAGGGGTGATGGCCATGGAGTTGGAGGTAGAAAGAACTAGATTAAAAATCTAACATTCTGAATGTTTTATCATCATTAAAATAAAAATGATACAGCCTACCTTAACTTCTTTCTCTTTAAGTATTGTGATTATAAACCAGAGGAACCAAAACCAAGAATTTGTCCTTGTAAACAGAATCCTAGGGAGCCAAGCCTGGACCTTTAATGCCATACAGAGTGGGCTTTCTTTCTATTGGCATCATTAAAAGACCCCTTTCTAGTGGTAATATTAGGAGTTTGTGTGTGTGTGTGTGTGTGTGTGTGTGTGTGTGTGTGTGTGTATGTGGTACTGGGGTTTCTGGAAGCCTGTCTACCTCCGGACTAAACTCCCAGACCTATTTTATTTTTATTTGGAAACAGGGTCTCCTAAGCCAGCACGGCTGGCTTCGAACCTGCGTGATCCTCCTGTCTCTGAAGTTGAGCAATGAAGTTCTTTGTGACTCAGGAGTCTTATGTCTCCTATCACAGTCTATGAACTGCTAATAAATTTTGGCAGGCTATCGTGTTAACTTGCAAATAGGGCAAAATTTCAGATGACTAACAGTTCTTGATGAGGTGGCTCCAAGGATGAAATGCTGGTTGAAGTAAATGAGAACAAGCACGGGGGTTACAAGCGTGCGCCACCACGCCCGGCAATACTAGGAGTTTTTATGGTGCAAAACTTTATATTCCAAGCGCATGTGTTCGAAGTCATCAAAATCTGGATGCAAATGCATCAACACTGACAATCTGTGTCTACTGCTCCCGAGCTTTTTAATTTTTTTCTATTTCTTGTTTACTAGAGCACTTGAAAGTAAGTGGTATTTGAACAATACAATTTTAAGTCAAAAAAGATAAGAAAAATAACTTTTTAAATAGGAGCCTGTGCATCAAAAAATACTATTTAGCAGAAAGAATAATGCTACCTGAAAAACCATTTAAATAAAGAAATCCGGAACAAGGCAAAAGGAATACAAATATATTTCCTCAGCAAGCTCTGTGGGTACATTAATTATTTTACTGTCTCTTTCAATAAGAAAAGCAATTGCCTGAAAAAAAGACTTGCTTTTACTCTTAACCTTAAGGAGTGTGTGTGTGTGTGTGTGTGTGTGTGTGTGTGTGTGTGTGTGTTTCAAATGGCCATCTCCTTTGAGGATTCTAGCTTGTCTATCATTTATAAAGTCATCACTTAACAAATAAAGCTCAGTGTGGTGTATTGCTTCCTCAATAGCTCTTTAATTCTGTGTATTGTTGTTCTCTCCATATCCATTTATAAATTAGAGTAGAATGTTGGTTTTGCATTTGCACTGACGGAGCATTCTTGTCATTAGGTATGAGCATGTAAAATAGAGAGTGTTGATCCCAAAGTGCTGCGGTGCAGATCTTCCGTGACCCCGAAGGCATGTGTTAAAGGCTTTGTCCCCAGTGTGTGACTGCTGGGAGGCGGTGAGACCTTTAGGATGTGTGGCCTTGTGGAACATCCTTAAACTGCTGCTGGCAAGGAAGGGGATTGTGGGACTTCAGCCCCTTCCTTTCTCTTTGCTCCCTGGCTCTGCCATGTTTTCCATTATATACTTCTTCCCCACTGGCCTCCAAACATTGAAGCCAACCCATCATAGTCTAAAACATCTAAATCTATAATCCAAAGTGAGCCTTTGTTCTCTATAATTACCTCAGGTATCTGTAATGGCGATAGGCTGCTGATTAATGGAGAAAGTTATACTTCTATATCCTCTTCATTTTCCAAATTCATTGCGGGCATGAATCAGGAATCCTCCAGTGTTACTACATAGAAGTGAAAAAAAGTTCTTCTATTCAAGGCCATTTCCCAAGTCATGATATACAATTTAGATTATATTTTTAGCAGCACAAATATTAACCAAATAATTTGTATAGTGGCATGTGTTAACAGAGAGATGAAAGGGAGGGGGGCTGATGTTAGAGAAATAGCTATGTGGCCGATTGTTGTGATTTCTTCTCTTCTCTAGCTCATCCCAGCCAAAGTGAAAAGTGGTTAGGAGCTAAGTAAGGTTCCACTGGAAAGAGAAATCTTTTGAGAAACCTTATCGGCTGTCTTGCAATACGAAATCAGAGCACACATGGATAAACAGAGTTGGGTGAATTATGCACCTTCCATTTTCTGGCCCTGTGACCATCTTTAGACAGCTTCTAAGGTCTGTGCCAGGGACAAGAGCACGAAGGGTCACATCTGAGACAATTTACAAGCCAGACCTGTCACATCTGTTCACTGTTCCAGGGAGCACAGCTTGGTGGCACAGCACTTGCAGCTTGGAAGAGAGATTAGGAGTGCAGGCAAGTAATTTTCTAGAAAAGGGAAGGGGGTCAGCTTGGTGCACTGCAATCTGAACACTGCCACCAACCATTTCCAATTTGAGGTGGACTGGGAAGATCACAGTTTAATTATTTGTGGAGGAACTTAAGGTTGCAAGAGGAATTGAAATGACAGGTAAAATGTTTTATTACATGAATACTCTTATGACTTTCCATGGAATCAGATACTCCTAATCAAAAGCATTCACCAGGAAGAAAGATTAGACAGGGACTGCAAGACTGATGAGTGCCTAATCTCAGTTAGATAAGAAGTCAAAGCCCCATATCCCTGAAACATACACAGTTTTTTTTTTTTTAAAGAATAATCTTTCTGTAAGCAATGAGCACACTGTATTGAGGTTTGACTAAATTTTAACAGGCAGTTTTGACTTTAAAACTCTTTGTGTTACCATTTTATTTTAAAACATGTTTATCTAGCTTCAAAACTAGCTTTCTGACAATACAATATTTTAAAACCTTCCAAATGTGAACTTCTGTTTGCTATATGCACCGTATTGTATGCTTAAAAGACAATTTGTAATTGTCAAAGATTTAATATTTTAATTCACAGGAAAAAGTTCTCAAAGTCATCATGTCAACATCCTTTTGAGTATCCAAAATTACTTCTATATTCAGAGAAATAAAAGCTGTGTCATACATGTCTTCATTAAACAAAAAAATGAAGAATAATGTGCCCTTCTCTCACCTCACTATAATTGATAGCATTAAGAAAAGTAATTATCTGTGAGAAGAGATTTTGGTTTTCAAGAAAATGTGTTTTTACTTAAGGTCCAGATATATTTTTATAACTGTTTATGTAGTTGCTTTCAACAATAGTTTATGGTTCAAGTATGCAAATTGCTTTAAAATAAAGGTTCTTAAAATTTTCCAAATTTATACTTCTATTTCTACTCCTTTCTGCTAAAAAAAAGAGCAATGTTTCTACTCTGAGAAAATATCCATATTTTAAGCTGAAACATAAAAGTTAAAGAAAAGGTTAGAATAAAAGCAGAATGTATGAGGTTTTTCAGAGTTTTCCTATTTGGTATCTCCTAAAATTGATACATTGAAATCCTCTCCCTCTAGGCTATGGTATTAGTAGGTAGAGCTCTTGGGAGATGTTTTGGTCCTAAATGGGATTAGTATCCCTGTACAAGAAGCCTGACCTCACTGAGTCTGTGGGTACCTCAAGCTTGGATTTGCTAGCCCCTGGAATTGTAAGAAATAAATCTTATTTATAAGCGGCATAGTCTCTTATTTTTTTAAGTCAGTTCTAAAGGATTAATTCACTGCTTATATTGAATTTGATTCTTCTTCCTCCTCCCCTCCTTCTTTTTTTTTTGTAGTTTTAGTCTGTCCATATGTTAATCATACAAAGGCCAAAGGATTTTATTTCTAGACCCGGGCTTTTCTGCTCACTCTCACTCTGTTTGTGCCACTTGGTTGAAAGTGTTAAAAAAATGCGTAGCTGTGCAGAAGGCATATCAGATTTACTAATGAGCTGAGAGTATGAGTGCTACCATCAAGAAAATGATATTATACTACAGAACCATAGTAACAAAACTACATGAAAGCAACATAAAAACAGACATGTAGACTAATGAAAGAGAATAGAGGACATGGAGACAAGCCCACAAATATAGTGATCTGATCCTGGACAAAGGTGCCAAAAAATGTGTGTTTAATTAGAGATAGCTTTTTTAAACAAATGGTGCTAGTAAAACTGGATTTCCATATGTAGAAGAATGTGACTAGATATCTATATTTTTCCCTGTACAAAAGTTAACTCAAAGTGGATCAAAGACCTAGAAATTAGACCAGCAATTCTACAACTGCTGGAATAAATCATAGAGTCAACTCCAACATAAAGGCTGAGACATCAGCTTCCCCAGTAAGACTACAAAACTTAGGAGATAATATCAATAACTAGTAAAGGAGATGACATCAAATTATAAAGCTTCTTCACAGCAAAGGAAACAATTAAGAATGTAAAGGGCCGGGCATGGTGGCGCACACTTGTAATCCCCGCGCTTGGGAGGCAGAGACAGGAGGATCACACAGGTTCGAAGCCAGCTGTACACGCTGGCTTAGGCGAACCTGTTTCCAAATAAAAAAAAAAAATGTAAAAATAGGTCAGGGAGTGTAGCCCGGAGGTAGAAGGGCTTCCAGGAACCCCAGTACCACCAAAAAAAAAAAAAAAAAAAAAAAAAAAAGAATCTACTGAATGGGAGAAAAACTTTGCCATCTGCTCTTCCAACAGAAGATTAAAAAAAGAATAAATAAAGAACTCAGAAAACAACACAAAACAACCCGATCAATAAGTGGGCAGACAAACTGAACAGACATTTATCAAAAGAAGAAATACACATGACCAAAAGAATACCTATAAAATGTTGAAAATATTTAATAACCAGAGAAATGCAAATCAAAGCTACACTGAGAGTTCATCTCACTTTATTTAGAGTGGCAATCATTAGGATATAAAAAATAATAAATATTGGTGAGGATGTAGGAATAAAGGAGCACTTATACTCTATTGGTAAGATTTTAAAATAGCATAACCACTATTGAGATAAGTATAAATTTTTCTTTAAAAACTAGTAATAAAACCATAATATGACCCAGCTATTCTACTTTTTGGTATTTATCAAAATAATTACAGTCAGAATACTATAATGATACATGCATGCCCATGTTTATAGTACCACAGTTCACAGTAGTCAGATTATGAAGCCAAAATCTAGGTGTCTGTCAACACATGAATAGGTAAAGAAAATATGATACACATACACAAAAAGTTTTACTCAGCCATAATGAAGAATAAAATTATGTCATTTGCAGAAAAATGGATAGAACTGGAGAAAATCATGCCAAGTGATATAAACCAGTCTCAGAAAGTCAAGGCTTGAATCTTTCTCTTATATGTGGAAACTACAGAGAGTAAAGAGATAAAAAAAAGGACTGCATGAAAATAGAAGAGAAATTAGTAGAGAAAGAGGATAGGGAAAGGCAGAGGTGAGGAAAAATGGAGATATGCAGGAATAAAACAGATGAGTTTATGCTATGTGCATGTATGAACCTATCACAATAAATCCAGATATTATGCATAATTATAGAGCACAAACAAATATTTTTTAAAAAATGAAACTGACCTGAAAACTGACATGTCATTCTACTAATGAAATTTTATCAGGATTAATCCTTTTGTGTTTTCTGTGTTAAAAAGAATAAATTCCCTTTAGAAGGCTAACCATTTAAGGAGATGGGGAGCCAAGTGTGGTGGCACACGGTTGTAATTCTAGTACTTGGGAGGCTGAGACAGGAGGATCATAGGTTCGAAGCCAGCCTCAGTAATTTAGTGAGGATCTCATCAACTTAGTAAGTTCCACTTCAAAATAAGAAATAAAATAGGCCTGAAGGTGTAACTAAGAAATTGAATGCCCCAGGTTCAATTCCTAGCACTACACACACACACACACACACACACACACACACACACACACGATGGGGAAAATAACAGTTCAATTTTTTTATTCTTTTATTTATTTTTTTTGTGGTACTGGGGTTCCTGAAATCCCTTCTACCTCGGGCTACACTCCCAGACCTATTTTTATATATTATTTTTATTTGGAAACAGGTTCTCTTAAGCCAGCAAGGCTGGCTTCGAACCTGCGCTTCCCAAGTGCAGGGATCCCAAGTGTGTGCCACCACGCCTGGCTAATTTTTTTATTCTGTACTTCATTTTAGTACATATTTGTTTTGTGTATTTATTTTATGTTATCTTCTTGTTCTTGCTATATAAGCTTTTCTTTCTTTTTTGGCTTTTAATATAATTTAATCTAATAATATTTAAAATGATTACAAAACCAAACTGATTTTTAAAAATAAAAATATTTGTCATGCTTTTAGCAATATGATTTTTATTTCTATGCATAGATATTTATCTATTAAGAACAGAAAAATCACAGATGGTCTTTTCAAGCCAATACACTTACTTAAACAATTTTCTTATGGATAAAAAGAGTCATTTATATAATGAGAATTCACTAAAAAGCATAATGCTAATAATTAGTTGTATATTGTTAATTTTTTAAATAAAAATATTCTAGGGATCTAAATTTCAGATCATATTTATTTTTCAGAAGAACATGGGTATTTTTTGCATTAACTATTTTTATCGATAAGTAAATAGAATTAACTGGTGCAGGGACATTTCTTCAGAGGTAATTAGCTTAAAGACAAATGACTAGTAGTTATTTGTGGGAGTTTTTGTGTAAAGTGAATTTAAAAAGAGTATTAGGTTCTAGTGTCAAAATATAGAAATACATGAAGAGAAAATGATTGAAATCACTTTGTGACTAAATTTTATTTTACATGATTTGCAATTCTCATTGTTATGAAGGAGAAATTAAATATTCATAGTACATAGTACAATGTGTATTTACAACTATAATCTCACTTTGTAAAAGGCTTGTGAAATGATTAGATATGCTAATTATCTAATTAAATACAAAATTGACTAAAACTAAGTATAGAATATTAGACTAAGTTTGATTTAGGCCTGTTTACATGTAATTATTTTAAGTTTAAGGGAGCTTTTTACCAAATACAATCGCACAACTCATTTTTTCACTCACTAATTTATTACACAAAGATATTTGCACATGAGAGTAATATTTTAAATTTTGATCTGTGAACCAGGTGTGGGCACTGTGTTTGGGCAGCTACTCCAGAGCAGCTCACACAAAAGATGGAAAGGAATACATCGTTCTAGACCTTCCAGCTTCTGCCCAAAGTTTCCTCTGAAGTCTTTTGGGGAGAGAGCACAATGAAAAGAAAAAAAGAAAGAAGAAAGAAAGAAGAAAGAAAGAGAGAAAGAGAGAAAGAAAGCAAGAAAGAAGGAAAGAAGAAAGAAGTAAGGAAAGAAAGAAAGAAAGAAAGAAAGAAAGAAAGAAAGAAAGAAAGAAAAAGAAAGAGAAAAACACATTTTCATAATACTTGTTTTGCCAGCCCTGTGTCCTTCCTTTGTAGGAAGCTTTACTACTTGTCTGTTCACTTATATATTATATCCTTGTTCTCCGCAGTGTAAGGTTTATGAGTCAGGCTCTTTACAAAACACAGTAGCTGCTCAATAAACAAAATGAATGAGACATGTATTACTGAAGGGAGGATGAGCTGTGTCAGATAAATATCTAAATCTTGCTGGCTTTGAGTAAGTAGGAACATTTTGCTTCACAGCATAAAGTCCACGTACGGTGAAATAATGATCCAGTCTCTAAGATCTAAATTACAGAGATGCAAAAGTATATGGTAGCACGTGTTATAGACATACACAATAAGAACCAAGGAGGAGGCACAGGGATGGGTCAATTTAGGGGAGAGTAGATGATATTTGACTTGGGTATTAAATGACAAATTGTAGTATTCCAGGCAAAGAGCATTCAATATGAAGCACAATGCTAAAAATAATCTGAATTGCTAAAAGTTCAATGAAAATTACAAAAGACATATACATGTTTTATTACATTTTATAGTCATATTGTATCTCATAAATATGTACTATTATTACTTGTTAATTAAAATATAAAAACAATAAACATGTAAGCCTTCATCAGCACTGAACAATTTCTAGGAAGAAAGCAAATAGGCATACAACATAGAGAATGATGTAAAAAAATTCTTTAAAGGATGAACAAAAAAGGGGCTGAGAGACTTTCCACCTTAGTCTGAAAGAGGCCATCAGAACTCGGCTTGTGGGTCACATCACTCTCAAATGACTGCTATTGGAGTGAGCACAAGCTATTTCACATTTTAGTTCCATTTAAACAGATGATAATACAAAGATTCTCCTTAAATCTATGGCCGCGCCTCCTTCTGTGTGTATGTGGCACTAAGCTGCAAGTGTGGGTCATGATGGGGATCCATGAGGTTCCAGGTGGCAATTCTAGCCAGCTCTGGTTTTGATTTGAGTGCAGGAGAGAGACAGAGGAGGGCCAGGAAGGGCAGGCAGGGGAGGACAGCAGCAGTAGTGGCAGCAAAGGAATGCAGAGGGGCCTTGGCCTACCAACCCTGCCTCTGTGGAGGCCGATGATCAGATCATACCTGGGAGTCCAGGGCATCTCCAGGAGGAGGACAACCTGCCCTTGGTACTTCTGCCACGTTGGCCGTGAGTGAATAAAATGAACTGCTGAGTGCCGGGCGTGGTGGCGCACGCTTGTAATCCCCGCGCTTGGGAGGCAGAGACAGGAGGATCGTGCAGGTTCGAAGCCAGCTGTGCGCACTGGCTTGGGAGACCCTGTTTCCAAATAAAAATGTAAAAATAGGTCTGGGAGTGTAGCCCGGAGGTAGAAGGGCTTCCAGGAACCCCAGTACCACCAAAAAAAAAAAAAAAAAGGAAATAAAAGTTCCATTGAAAACATATAGAAACACTACATATTAGTGTAATGTAAAACCAAGCACACTGCAATTTTCTTTTACAATTTGAAAGCATCCTTAAATGCGATGAATTTGCTACCAAGGCATTTAATGATATTATCAAGGTAAACACTGAACTATGTGTTGTTCCTGAAACAACATAAAAAGTACAGCTGGTTCAGTAAAATGCTCCAGTTACCAAATTACTTGGTTTTCCTTCCAAATAGGAATGTTGTATAGGATTCTGGAATTTTTATTGGCTTTATACTTGATAATTGTTGGCCAAATAGAGCAAATTGCATAGTGTATGGTTGTATTTCTTTTTGCGGGTATTTTATTTTACTTTTATTGGTGCATTGTAAATACACATCATAGTGAGTTTCAAAGTGACACAAACGTATGTGCTCACAGAGGAAGCCTTGGTGTGTCTCTTTTTGCATCTCGCTCTGCTCACCCCTCCTCTCTGTACCTGTGATTGGTAATGATGCACACATACGTGGATATCGTACTATTTGAACTGCTTCTTTCCTCAGTCTTTCTTTTTCTCCTCCTGCCCCCCACTCTCTTCCTCAAACCCCTTCCACTATTTTACTGGTCTCTTGCCTCATTTTTCAAGTTAGCTCAGCACTGCATGTGGTACTGGGGTTCCTGGAAGCCCTTCTACCTTTGGGCTACACTCCCAGACCTATTTTATATTTTTTTATTTGGAAATAGGGTCTCTTAAGCCAGCATGGCTGGCTTCAAACCTGTGCGATCCTCCTGTTTCTGTCTGTCTCCCAAGCGCGAGGATTACAAGCGTGCGCCCTCACGCCCCGCTTGCCTCATTTTTTAAAGTTGCTTTTTCTGTTTTCTTTTTATATTCAGAAATTATATATATGTATATATATACATATATATACACACATATATATATACATATGTGTATATATATATATATACATATGTGTATATATATGTATATCCCTTGACTTTCTGAGATTGCCTGATCTCACTTAGTAATATTCTCCAGTTCTATCCATTTTCCTGCAAAAAACATAATTTTGTTGTTTCTTATGGCTGAGTAAAATTCCACTGTGTATATACACATTCATTCATTCATCTGCTGATGGACACCTACATTAGTTCGAGGAATCTCTATACTGATTTCCATAATTTACAATTTCATCAAAGGTAGATAACAAGAGTTCCTAAAGCTGTACGCGGTGGCGCACACTTGGACTCCCTGTACTTGGGAGGCTGAGACAGGATGATTGCAGGTTCACAGATAGCCTCAGCCACTTGGTGAGGCTTTTGCAATTCAGTGAGACCTTGTTTCAAAAATGAAGAATAAAAATCTAGGGCTGAGTGTGTATGTTGGAGATAGAGCACTTCTGGGTTCCCTCCAAAATGGGAGGGAGAGAGATAGAGAGAGAGGAAGGGAGGGAGGGAGAGAGAGAGAGAGAGAGAGAGAGAGAGAGAGAGAGAGAGAGAGAGAGAGAGAGAGAGAGAGATCCTATTTATCCACAAGATATGTTTCTTTCAGAGTGCCAGAAGATTTAAAAAATAAAAAAGGAATGTACTGGGACTTAAGCTGAATGTTAGAGAAACTCACCTCATTCTTGACTCTTGACTCTTGTCTGTGGGTGGCACCGGCTCTCCACTGCCCCGTGCACTCTCCTACAGCAATCAGAGGCAGAGGCAGTCTTCAGCAACTGTCTATGTGTGCCAAGTTAGCTCAGCACTGCATGTTGTAAGCCATTTTGCTCTATTGTTTCTCTTTTCAGTTTTGCCTTCATCATTGGTCTGAAAACTTGCTAATACTTATTAACTATGATTATTGGTTTTTCCTCAGAATTGTAATTTTAGATTTCCCTGTCAATTTGTTATTTGGAGCCACTTGAAGGAAACATTCCACCTATACTTTACATTGAAGAAAACCTTTCTTTATCTTTTTCTTATCTTTCTCTCATGCTCATGTTTTTTTTTTTTTTTCCTCCTGTGATTAGAACCTGAGCAAAATTCTTCTTCTTGTGGTGTATTTGGAAATTGCTAGTGTGTGGAATATTATCTGTTTTTAGTGGCCTCATCAATCAATTTTAGATTGAAAATAATATAAATAATAAAAGATAAGTTAATTGATACTTAAAATTCAATTACTAGCTGGGCATAGTGGTGCATGCCACCATCCAGTACATGTAATGCTAAGCAAGGAGGAATTGCAGGTTTGCAGCCAACCTCAGCTGCTTAGTGAGGCCCTGTTTCAAAATAAAAAATAAAAACTAGGGCTGGGGGTGTAAGTTAGATGTAGAACAGCTCTGGGTTCCATTGCTAGTACTGAAAAAAATGCAATTACTTTTAAAAAAAATTGGGGATCAGAACTTGTACTCTTGGATTCTATTAAAAAAAAGTTATGATGAATATGGAAGACTGCCAAGGTTTTTCACGATAACTTGGCACCAAAGTGTATTTCTCTCGAAGTTCCTAGATAATTCCAATAAAAGTAAACATGCTGCCGGGCATGGTGGCGCATGCTTGTAATCCCCGCGCTTGGGAGATGGAGACAGGAGGATCATGCTGGCGGAGACCCTATTTCCAAATAAAAAAATATAAAAATAGGTCTGGGAGTGTACCCGGAGGTAGAAGGGCTTCCAGGAACCCCAGTACTACCAAAAAATAAAAATAAATAAATAAATAAATAAATAAATAAATAAACATGCTGCTTCCACATTCTTTTCCTCTCAATATGACTGTAAGTAAATTATCTTTCAAATCTATAGTGAAGTTGTTATAAAATTATGCCTCTGCTTTTCATTCTGGTAGATTTAATGGTGGCACCAAGGATCTTACTTAAGGTGTATATCAGTTGCTACATCAAGTTGAGTTGGCAGGAAATATGATCTGAGGATTATGAGTGATTTACCACTGCTTTTATGTGACCTCAGTCTTATGGAGAAGGCCTCCTGAGTCCCTGCAGGTCCAGAGAGGGAAGCAGGAGAGATCCTGGCCACATTGTCATGGGTACCTTTATCCCATCTTCCTCTGCAAACCATTGGTTTCCTTGGCAACACATTTTCTCCCTTGCTTTTGGAAATGGTTATAAAGTAGGAACAATTTGGGTTGTTTCAGCAATGTAGTTGACTAAAATCAAGGCAAAAAATAATGATTTTTCTCTCCTTCCTCCCCCATAGGAAAAGAGCTCTCCTATGAATATAAGTTACTCATCAGCTGAGTATTTTGCTCATACTAGATGCATCCTGTGGCTTCATAGGACCCTCATGCAGGAATCTTACAAGCTGGGCTTGAAAATACCTGGAAACCCAAGTGACTGCTGCCAGGAAAAGAACATTTGAAGATTAGTTATAACAATCAATTCTAGGGGGAAAAATCAAATGGGTATGGTCCATTTTCTGCTTTGTTTCCTGTTAAATGGAAGGAGCCATAATCTTGTTAGTTACCAATTAGAAAATGGAACAGTAGAGCAGTACCACAATTATTTAACACAGATTTGCTGAGACAATGAAAATGGTAAACTTGAAATAATTATGAACAATGTATTGTGTTAACCAAAACTTTTTCTTGGAGTCTTGAAAATAAAAGAAGGAAATATATTTAAATAATTATCACCGGCATAATTCTTTTCAGCTATGAGTACAAGGGAGAAGACCTCAGTATTTCCTTGACTTTGGTAACCAAATGGTAATATAGTATCTGTAGCATCATTTCAAATCTCATGAGGTTACTGCTGGGAATCTCTGGGATGTCATGAAAGTATAGTATACCATGCTCTGCTTTGATGCTTCCCAGATGCCCATTTCTCTCCACACCCTATGAGGGAATTTCACAACTGAATTTGGAAATGCCTGCCCTGAGAATGCTAATATCTGTAACCATGCTTTTCTCTCTTGTTGCTCCAAATAGTCCTGTCAATAATGAGGCTCTCCGTACATTGGAGCATCAATGCCTTATCATGAGGTGACAAATCCCACAAACCCCTTGTTGAAGCAGCTCCTTCTGATTCTTCCGACAGTGTCTCTTGCATAGACTCAGGCATAGCACCATGAGACTTGGAAAAACCAGGTGATGTTTATTCAGGATGGTCAACTTGACTGGGTCATAAAACACTTAAGATTATGTGATTTGGGGTGTGTTGATGAGATGATTGGTTTATTTGATTGCAGTTTGAAAGGGAAGTCCTGCCTTGAATGTAGGCAGCATGGTTTGACAGGCACAGGACCTGGATAAAAGGAGAAACTTGTGAGATATCAGCCTTCAGATCTTTGAACTGGAGCTTCACCATCATTTCTACAGAGGGTTCCCTGTCCTTTCTGTCTTAAACTGGGACTGAATTAGTGGCCGCACTGATTCTGAAACTCTAGTTCTTGAACGCCCAGCCAGCTGCTGGTTCCCCTGGCTGCCCATATGCATTTGGCAATTTGGGACTACACTGCTTTGGACTGTATGTAAGCTGATTTGGTAAACCCCTTTTATCACATACCTGTTCTGAGTTCTGTTACTCTAGTGAACTCTGACCAACACAAACCAATAATATGTTCAGGTGTGGCTGTGCTTCACCTCCATAATCTCTTTTCTACAGTTCTTTATGCTGTAGCCTCTCTTCATTTTCAGTTCTGTTTTTTGTTTGTTTGTTTGTTTTGTTTTCGTGAGAAGTCCTTTTACTCTGCAAATAAATCTCTAGAAAAAAATGTTTAATATAAATAAGCACTTTAATAGATTTAGTTTCTTTATCTTTGGGGGTGGGGATCTTAAGATTCTTTTTTGTAGCAAATAGGGTAAAATAATTTTACATATCAAAGACCTTGTTTTATTTGTAGTGTTACTGGATTTTCAGGAATTTTGTTTTCCCAGGATGAAGTGATCTCTGTTTATGTCATATTCTATGGTTACCTCTGGAAATGCAGAAAAATTTGACGGGATTTGAATGAGCTCAAAGAAATCCATGGTGAGATGAGCAGTTCAATGCTAATGCTACTTGAAAGGCTTTGGTCTTGCGCAGCCTGGGGTGAATGCCCTATGATATACGACAGGTAAAAATACCTCGGATCAGAGATGGAGCAATTAGGACTCATTTGTGGGGCATTCACCTGTGCTGCTCATGGAGTGAGAGCCCATGGTCTCTGCTGAGTGGTCCTATCACATTGTCCAGTCCCTGAGTCAGAGCCAGATGACCCAAGCTGGACCAGTCAAAGCCTGCCTTTCAATCTCTCTAAATAGGATGAAGAGGACTAGTAAATTTTCACACTGGATTATCCTTTATGGATAAGGATAGCAGAGAATGTTGGAATGCAGAGTCATGGGAAGTGGTAACAGGCATTCAGAGAGTCAGAGATAAGTGGCCCCAGAAAGAGATCCCAGAATTCCATTGCGTGTATATCTCATAATTTTGTAATCCATTCATCTATTGATGAACACTTTGGCTATTTCCATAGTTTGGCAATTGTGAATTATGCAGCTAGATGCATAGATATGCATGTATTACTCTGGTAGTCTGGTTTCATTTCTTTTGGGTAAATACCCAAGAGGGATCTCATATGGTAGGTTCATTTCCATTCTTCTGAGGATCCTTCATACTATCTTTATAAGTGATTGTACTAATTTGAAATCCCACCAACAATGTTTCAGAATTCCTACTTCTCCACATCCTCATCAGTAATTATTATTGTTTGTGTTTTTATTGATTGCCATTCTAATTGGGGTTAGGTAAAATCTCAGGGTAGTTTTAATATGCATCTCTCTGATTGCTATTGAACAAAAATTTTCTCATATATTTATTGGCCATTTGAATTTTTTATTTTGTGAGTGTCTATTTAGTTTATTTGCCCATTTTTTATTTTATGTCATTTGCAGGCAAGTAGATGGAACTGTAGAATATTATACTAAGTGAGATTAGGCAGTCACAAAATGTGAAAAGTCAGATGTTCTCCCTCATATACCGAAGCTAGAAAGAAATTGGGACACAGGAGGGACTGTAGACAAAGGAGAAGAAACCTTAGTGGAGTGAAGGAGGGAACCTAATTCGGGGATAAAGAGATGGGAAGGAAGAAAAAGACTTGAAGGGGCTCAATGGAAATGATATGCATACACAAACGTATCAAAGCCAATCACTGTGTAGAACATGGAAGGTGGGGAGGGAGAAGAAGTAGGCTGAGAACTGCATCAAGATGTGTGATTACAACACACCAATGGAAAAATTATATATATATATATATATATATATACACACATACATGGAAATAATACATACATATATATGGAAATAACATGTTATTATATATTAAAATATATATATATATATATGAGAGATAGAGATAGAGATAGAGATAGAGAGAGAGAGAGAGAGAATGAGATCCCAGAAGAGAATCCGATCATCTTGAGAGCTGATTGCTCTTTAAGATTCTGCCTTCAATCTCTCATAAAGATAGGTATTGTAGCTGGGGATGTAATTCAGTGGTAAAGTACTGGTCTAGCACACTGGAGGCCCTGGGTTCAGTCTCCAGCACTGGGTAAAAAGGAGATCCTGGCTTCATTTCCAGTTATTTACTTCCATAAAACATCCTTTTCTCCTAAAATTAATTTGTTTTAATTTAAGCTAAGTTGAATGAATTCTGTTCCTTATAAAGCAAACAATTCCCGATGAAGATAAAAATTGGTTATAAAAAGGACTACTATCAGCCCACATAACAACCTTTTCAGTTTTTTTGTTATTGGTACATTGTAGTCATATATCTTAATGGGGTGCAGGATGGTAGAGGCATACATGCACACATCACTCATTCAGCCCTTCCCCAATTCCCATCCCATTTCCTCCCCCCTTTCTCATTCTCAGGTTTGGCTTAGTGATTGACTTTGATGCTTTTTCAGTTTTTTAAAAAATAGCTATTTCTCAAATAAAATGTATTTTAGGTCACTATATTATTTCTATAACAGGTATATAAATAATGTATTGTTACAGCAACTTCACAATTATTATATAATAGTTACAAAAGACCATTTTTGGAAATGCAAATAAATTTTTGAACACAATAATTTTTATCACAATAGGTATAAATTCACTCTCTATAGTATAATAATAATCATCATAAGTTATTTATTTGCTTTCATGGATAGAGAGTTCTTTATGGTGGTTCAGTGCTTATATGCTCCATTATTGGATTTCATTTACAAGTGAGTGCCAGGTTCAGTAGTCTTAAGACACTGAAGACTAGCTATATGCTTTCAGCAGTAATTTTGAGAGGCTCTCTTCTCCACAGGAGGTACATTTTGCAAATTAGGTACCTTTGATAATTAAGGAAGTATTCAAAAGTTTGTCTAGTAAAATAGTATAATAAGCCGGGCGTGGTGGCGCAGGCTTGTAATCTCTGTGCTTGGGAGGCTGAGACAGGAGGATCACACAGGTTCAAAGCCAGCCTCAGCTACTTAGTGAGGCTCTCAGCAACTTAGTGAGACCCTGTTTCCAAATAAAATATAAAATAGGGCTAGGAATATAGCTCAGAGGTAGAAAGCCTCTGGGTTCCACCCCCAGTGCTACAAAAAATATAATAAATATGCAAAATACTTCATTGCCATTCTTAAAAAGTTTTAGAGAAATCTTAACTGTTTCTATCCCTTATACACTGATATGTATCCATGATGTTATGAATTTCAGCAAATTGTGAAAATTTATAGTATTTCACTAGTTCAAATTCATTATAACTCTACAAGTTGTATATCTAGAATGATAAAGGAATGTCAGAATAATATTTTCAGAATTATAAACCTGTCTTTGAAAGTACTATAATTTTATCTATCATAGAAAAATAATTGACTTTAAATTTTACTTTTAAATCAAAGATGAACAATCTTGACATATGCAGTAAAAGTAAATATCTCCCTTTTCCTGGCATTTCTATGTTTAGTTACTTGTCATAGGTTGGTTTTTATTCAATAATATATTTTCACAAATAGTATCAGTTCATATAATTTCTCTTCCTTTCAATGTTTCTAATGACAGTGAGTATATTAAAATTTTTATCACAAATTTGTTAATTTTATTTAAAATATAGTGTCAAATTGGTACTGTGCTGTAAAATTTAGAAATGGACACTTTCTTTTCTTTCCTTTTTTTTTTTTTGGTGGTAGTAGGGTTTCTGGAAACCCTTCTACCTCCGGGCTATACTCCCCAGACCTATTTTTTATACTTTTTTTTATTTGGAAACAGGGTCTCTTAAACCAGCGCAGCTGGGTGAGAACCTGAGCCATCCTTCTGTCTCTGCCTCCCAAGTGTGAGGATTACAAGCCTGCACCACCACACTTTCTAAAGGATACTTTGTTTACATTTACAATTGATATATAACTATTAATTACCACTTTAAAAATAGTAGTAAGTGAGCTACTAGTTTAATTTTCAGATACTTGATGACATTATCTTTATTTATACTCTATAATGGTTCAAATTTGTGGGATTTTTTAAACAAGTTCCTACCTTTCACTGGTTGACAGTATGGTATATCAATGATAAAATTACTTTTGCTGCTATTTATTTTTATTTTAAAATGGTCTTGCTAGGTTGATGAAAGTCTCACTATTTGCTGAGGCTGTCCTTGAACCTGTGATCCTCCTGTCTGAACCTCAAAAGTACTGGGACCATAGGTATGTGCCACCATGTCTGACTTACATGAAATATAACGTGCTATAAATTTTGTACAGTAAATTTGATTTTTACAACATTATCAGATTCCTGATACTTTGTTTTTTCTAGAAAAGGTTTTTATAACTAATTTACATAAATATGTACAATCCTCCTCCTTATGTTACCTATCTTAGACAAAATTTTGCAATTCTCTTTTTTTTTTTTTTTTTTGGTGGTACTGGGATGGAACCCTTCTACCTCCAGGCTACATACACTTCCATACCAATTTTATATTTTTTTTATTTGGAAACAGGGTCTCTTAAGCCAGCAAGGCTGGCTTCGAACCTGCGAGATCCTCCTGTCTCCACCTCCTAAGTGCGGGGATTACGAGCATGCGCCACCACGCCAAGCTACAATTTTCATGTGAGACAATTTGCATCTTGGAAGTTAGAAATCTAATGTAATTATTTTCTCTTTTGCCTGCCTTTATTCATCTAAAAATTGCATCTTTATTCAATTGCATCTTTATTCAATTGCATCTAAAAATTGAGTAATGTTTGGGATTTCTTATTCTTTAAAGATGAATTAAATTATTTAATTTTTAATTCCCTATGTGACTAATTATACTATTTGTTTATTTGTCATTGGTGCTTGTATTCTGCACTAATATTTTTATAATATTATTAGATTTTGTTATTGTTTCTGCTCTGTATTATTTCTCTGTAACAAACCACCACACAACCTCAGTATTATCCAACGATAAACATTTATTTTCTCTGGGGACTGAACTGGCTGATGGGGGTAGTTGATCTAGACTAGGCTCAGATAGTTCTGCTATCCATGTGACTCACATCTGCAGGTTGGATGTGGTTAGATGATCTAGAAAAAATCTAGCTGAGACAATCAGTTGGGGTGCTCTTGATATCTTCCGATCCTCTTGAGGTCAGTGAAGTCATCTGGGAATTCTTATATGGTGAGGACAGAAACACAAGAGCAGTACTAATCACCAAGTACTTTTTAAGGCATTGGTCACTTTGTGTCTACTACTATCCTCTCTATTGAAGCAAATCCACATTCCAGCTTAAGTTCAAGGTGTATGAAAGACACTTCACCATGGAGATGGGGTGGGGAATAAAAGATTTTTGCACAGTAATAGAATCTACCACATGCCATAGTAAAAAAAAAATCCTGTTAATATAATCAAAGTTTTGAGACTGATTCATTTGAATGCTAAGCAAAATTGAATCATAAACATTATGAAATTAAAAGCTAAAAGGTTGTAAAACCCCATAATTTTGATTTATTGCTTTTATTTACTTTAGGAACTGATAGTATAAACCTTATGAACCTTATGAGATGAACTAGACCATTTTGTATTTGTTTAATACTTGTAATACAAGTAATAGAAATAAAGTATTTCAAGGAAGTTGGTAAAACTTTCCCTAAAGAGTCTTAACCTAGAGTTGAAGGAGAAGATAGTGTTTGATATTGTTTAGTTCTTTAAGGTTTATTGACAATTTCAATTTATAATTATTCTTGTCATACTTTTAATTCTTCTTAGAAATATATATATGTATATATATATTTAATCTAGACTTTAAAATTACTTAGCATATACTTTTGCATAATATGTCAGCATGTGTGACTTTTGTTTTGGAATGTTATTGCAGTGTATTGAGCTAGTCATACTCTCTCAGCTCAAGATACAACATTCATCATTTTAAGGCCATACAAAGACCACTCTGTTTGCTTTGTTATAGGAGTGTGGGTTCACCATTTGCCATCCCATCAAATATACCCCTTTGTTACTTGCTAGACTTTCTATAGATTTGTATTCAGGGAGAAAACACTTTCTCCCATAATTCTGCCTCCTCCTAGAACCAGCATGAGAGCTTTCCTGCCAGGAGTCCACAGTGGTCTAGGCAGTCTAGACTTAGATGGTGGCTTTTCATAGTTGTCTGGAAATGACAGCTTTTCAGTGCTTAGAGACATTGGGAAAACCCACAGACTTGTAGAGCAGCATGACTTGACCAGGATTTCATCCCAGAAATGCCATGAGCATCATTCTTTTGATTCATTTCCTTGGCCATGAGCTGTGTTCTCCACCTTCTGCTCAATGTGTGGTTTGCTCTTTCATAGTGCCTCTATTGTCAGCTCTCAGAAGAAAGCACTTAACATCTTTGCTTTTAATTTCTATTTTAACTGCATTATGGTTTGTACATTTTTATTCAATATGTAAAATATTGAACTGGAGAATTACTGAGGATTTTCTACATCCTTATGCCTCATGTGCTTAATGAAGTATTTTGTCTGCCTGAAAATACTGAATATTTTCTGTTTGTTGGGCATAGATAATCTACTAAAGTATAATGATAAAAATAGTTCTAGATTTTTATCTAATCTCTACTTAGTTTTGTCTGCATAATCTTATTTTGAAATGTGATAAACTACAATCTTCAGGTATATAATTATTGTGTTATCCATTTTTTATATTTCTGCAGGTATTGATTTACATGTCTTGGAAGCACATTGTTAGGTTCACACACACATAAACATATATGGCTGTTATATCCTCCTCTTGTAATATTTCTTTATCAAAATACAAAACTCTTTGTATTAAGGTAATATTACTGCTCTTTGACACTCCTAGATAATCTATGAAACATTAATGACTTAGTACAATGAGGAATACTGTTACTTAATTTCCTCCTTGTTATCAAAGTTATTGTTAAATTTGGTATAAATTTGATTCTAATATTTTGTAGGATGCTTTTTAGAATTTTTGTCTTTGTATTTTATTGTGTCTTTATTTTATATTTTCATTTTTTATAATACTCTCATTTTCTTTATGCTAATAGTTCTACTTATTTCATTTATATCTCTAAGCTCTAATTTCTCATTCCCCTTTCATACTATCCTTGAGAAGAATTCTTCAATATAACCTATAAGAGCGCTAAACCATTCTTCAACTGTTTTCAGCCTACAATTTCTCTTAACTATGACAACTATTTAATATTTCAGAAGTAACATTTTCATTTCTTATTTATAACTTCCTCCTATTTCACATTACTAATGTTCTTTTTATCTTTGAGAGTATTTATCAAGTTTGCTTAAACTTTTTTCTTTGTTTTGGTAACTATGACATGTTGATTTTAATTTTTGTTGAAATGATTGTTTTAAGAGTCTAGTCATACTGGCTTATAAGCTTATCTATTTCGGATGTCTTCATGCTCTGATCTGTGATATGTACCTGGAAAAAGCTAAAGGCAGTATCATCATCTCTGTGAGTTTAGGAAGAGGGAGGAGGAGACACTCTTGCACACAGCCACAGGTACTAAGATCCATTATGTTGTCCATAAAGTTTTGGATAGAAGCCATTTTAGGCTGTGTGGAGGAGGTTGTTTTCTCAGTGTGATATAAACCCTGCTCTTTAGAGAAAAGAAGGGTCAAAGAGTGACTCCCTGAGTAATGCTAGTCTACTCCTGTTTACATCAGCTCCTTGCTTCTACGAGACTTTTTAAATTATTTTTATATGATTGAATTCTTTTCACTATTCACCTGTTTCCCCAAGGCTAGGTAGCCTGAGCTTGAGGGATTTTTTTCCATAGTGATGACGTGTGATAAAACTCACAGAGAGTCAAGGGCTGCCAAAAACAAACTTGAGGGAAGAATAAAATTTAGTACATCACCTCCAACACATTCTCACAGATGAGGCATGGCGTTCAGTCTGTTGCTAAGACTCTGTACTAGCTTTCCAAATCCTTGATTCCTTCTGACTGTGGTTGCTTCTCCAGGGCTGATTCAAGGTAAGAAGAGATCTAAATCTTTATAGTTTTAATCCAATTAAGATATTTTGGCAAATATAATTTTAATGTAATAAAATATTCCAGTTTTTATTTTAGTTCCTTTTCAATTTTTCCTTTATTTAAAACAAATTTGGAGATATGACATGGGCACATTAGTAACTTTTTCAGGCACTGGTTCTCAGCAGTGAATAGAAGACAGAGAATATCTGTCTAATTTCTCTCTCTCTCTCAATTTCTCTCTCTCTCTCTCTCTCTCTCTCTCTCTCTCTCTCTCTCTCTCCCTCCCTCCCTCCCTCCCTCCCTCCCTCTTGCTCATTTTCTGTGTTTGTGTGCATGTGTGTGTGTGTATGTGTGAATGTCATGTATAATTTATAAACTTTCTTCCTATTGCCCCCAAATATTCAGATTATAAAAGTTATATCCTAGCCAGGCAAGGTAGTACATGTATGTAATCTCAATACTTGGGAGGATGAGACAGGAGGATCACAGGTTCATGACCAGCCTCAGCTACTTAGTGAGGCTCTCTGCAACTTAGTGAGACCCTATTTCAAGATAAAGAATTAAAAAAAAAATAGAGCTGGGGTTGAAAACAAACTATATCCTTTTTATCCATAAAGGAATTTGGTAATTACTGTAATTGAAATTGCTTTCCCACCCCAATGTTTAATTAAATTTGACATAACCAAAATGAATTAAATAGATATGCAAACACTTACTGAGCTAATCATAAAGATATTAAAAAAAAAATAAAGGACCCAAACATTCTTGAGGAAAAAAAGGAATGAATTAGGAATTCAGTAAAAATACCAAAACCTGATAATATTCAAGTGATTTAGTTATTCTCTGTGTGTGTGTGTGTGTGTGTGTGTGTCCTCATGTTGATAATAAAGAAAATAAGAGGTTCCTTTCCCTTAGAAACATACTGTCTACTGTGGAGGAGAAATGCAGGTATAGAACACTGAGAAAAGGAGAAATAAAAAACATATTAGTATTTGCCAAAAGCAAAGGCATGGAAAATCAAGACAGGTACACACAAACTAATATGCTTCTAAGTAACTGGTGAAGAAGTAAAGGGAAATCCTAGAGCACATTTAGAAAAGAGTAGGATGTGACCCATTTGGGGTGAGAAGAGGGAGAAAGCATTTCAGTTAGGAATGTATATACCTGTGTATCTAATGTTGGAGATATAAAGAGTAAGGAGTTATCTTAGAAGTCAGTCAGGAGTGTTTGGCGTTTATTTTCTGAAACAATATTTTATGTCATTTACCCATTTATTGTCTGGACTATGTATAGAGAGCTACTGGAGTTTTATGAGGTCGGGACCAACATGAGAAGAGCAGTATTTGCCTTAGGTTGTGGAGTGATGAAAGCACAATGACAATGTTAAGTAACAGTCTAGACAAGAGCAATTGCAATGCAGTAGGAAAAAACATCTGAACGAAATGTGAACACATCGAAATTAGGAGTAAAGTTATTTGATGATTTACATGAAGAGAAAATAGGAATAATCATTTTAAAAAAGCATATAGAATATAGAAAAATGATTTTGATAGGGAATGATGAGAAAGGTACAGAAAAAGGATGGCCTTTAAACTGTGTTTTATGAATTATCACAGCTCCTTAGAACTATTCCAGTACTTCATGGACCTCAATTGAAACACTACAGTAAATTATAACATAAAAAAACAACTCACTCACCTATAGGTATTATATATTTAACTCAATGCATATATATTTAACTCATTGGTGGCCATAACCCAGCCCTCTCCCAACCTACTTTTTGCCTGCATGAACTTCAGAATAAAGCTGCATGTGTCCACTATGCAAGCACATTTAGAATTCTAATAAAAATATTAATGAGGAATTATTGCTCTTCAATGGTCTTTTTGTGAAGTTGGCCTTGCTAAGATGGGTATATTATAAATCTATACTTTGCATGCAAAACAAGTTGCCAAATATAATTCAACCGTAATCAATGACTCATATGTATATACACATATCTACATATGTGTTTATGTGTGTGTAAGCACAACAAAACAATCTCTTACATTAAAGGACTTCCTCACCAATACAAGCTCTTTTGTTAGCTTTAATTTGATGAAGTATTGAGCTTCCATTTAAGGCTTAGGTTACACAATGAAATCTATGTCTGGAAAGTTTTTAAAGTTCTTGGTTTAGAACACACTTAGTTTGGAATTTTGGTAAGACAAAGACAAAAATGACAATTTTGGGAATGTGGAATTAAAAATTCTGTTTGGAATTTTTGAAAGTGTAGTAAATTTGAAAAAATTCTGATAATTAGAACTGTGATTGTAGATGAGATCTCTTACTGTAAAGGGTATGGTAGGGGAATCCAAAATTTAGAGCTTAAGAGAGAGGAGGATCTAGGGCTTAGACAGAGGGAATCATGGGGCCAGAAGCACATGAGATTATTAGAGCGGTACTGGGAGAAACCAAATAAAGAGTTAAAGTTTGATCAAAGGAATATTTTCAATGCCTATAAATTAACTCTAAGAAAAATGTCTAGGCAAAAGAAATTAAACCCTTTGGGAGCTGCTGAGTAAGACTCTGAAATGTCTGGCAGAAGGAAAGACCCGCCCAAAGGAAAGTACATGCACTGCTCCTGAAATAAAGTGATGGTCTAAGATGAAGTGTGGATAATAGAATACTATTCCTATTTGATGAGAGTGAGAAGGAGGCAGAGGAGGGACAGAGGGGGACAGAAGGAAAGCGGAGGATGTAGAGGGAGTGAGTGAGGAAGAGGAAGAGAGAGATTCCGTTTAGTGTCTGAAGTTAAAACATTAGCCTCATGAGGTATTTCAGTTATGTATAACTTCAAGTCTAGGGGTAGATGGTAAGTAATAATAAAATGAAATGCTATTGTACAAGTTAAGAACAATAGGCATGAGAGAAAGGAAACTAGTTGATGAGATTATATATATATACCCAAAGAGAATGAGTGAAAGAAAAGTCAAAGGTAATTGAGCCTATGAGAAGTTCTTAATAAGCAGAGTTCTATCAAATTTCTACAGAGCACAATGAAAATGAAAATATAAACTAAGGAAAAACAAGGGTGCTGTCCAGGTCTCACAATAAGATGTGTAAAATGGGAAGAGGTATTTCAGTGAAATGAGTCTGTTTCCGTTTTCCATGCTGTGGCAAGTCCTTTTACTTTATCCCAGAAGATGAAAATGGGTATTATGCTCCATTAAGGATCACAGGCAGCTTTGTCAGAGTTTATACTTTTACACTCTCAAATTTTTTTTTAGATTGGAGGAAGTATTTTATCTTCTGCATTAATAAACTGTGTAGAAGAATTGCTATTGAATTCTAGTCTCCTTCCTGTTAAAGGCTAAGAAGTGATTGCATTGGGCTTTGGGTAAAGTAAATACTCCTCTTCCTGTTTATTTAACCTCAGAAACTTGTTACTTTTACTATTCTTGCATAAAGAGTAAGTTTTCATCATTTATGTATGTATGTATAATTTTTTTTTTTTTTTGGTGGTACTGGGGTTCCTGGAAGCCCTTCTACCTCCGGGCTACACTCCCAGACCTATTTTTACATTTTTATTTGGAAACAGGGTCTCGTAAGCCAGCGCGGCATGGCTGGCTTCGAACCTGCGCGATCCTCCTGTCTCTGCCTCCCAAGCTCAGGGATTACAAGCGTGCGCCACCATGCCCGGCTATATGTATGTATAATCTATTTAAACGTACATACATATTTATACACAAAGGAAGAAATACTGAGAGAAAAATTGCAATAGAGTGTATCTATTTGTATATAAATAAACAATTTGAGGGACTCTGGCCAAAAAGAGTAGATTCTTTTATTTAGTAAAACTTAATGTGACACTTCTAAAAATGGCATGTTTCACAGTAAAACACATATGCATACAAATTGCTTTCAATTAAGCCTTGTCTAAACTGAGCTTTGAAATTGAGACTTTCCAACACAGAAAATAAATGCAAAGCATTTTAGAGCCATAATCACATTAAATTATCCCAACTTTCTCTTGAGAAATGTACACACACACACACACACACACACACACACACACACACACACAATCTCTCTCATCTTGGAACTGGAAAAACTGAGTCAAATGAGAGTAGTTCTTTAAAGGATGTAACATATCTGAAAGCACCCAACACAAAACACCACTATGTTGCTTCTTTCTGTCTCTCTGCTTTTCAAATGCTGAAGTCCACTTGAGCACACCTTCATATTCAGGGTGGCCCAAGCAGCTGGAACCTCTAGCTCTGTGATCTGAGGATGATCACACTGGGAGCGAATGTGGTTCTTGCTTGCTCTGATAGCATTTCTGGGATTAAATATTGATTTGGGGAGCCTGCTTTGCCATTTTCGGGCTCCCTTCAAAGGTTTTTGCCTTGAACATCAAGAAAAATATCTAAATGTTCTCCTTCCTACTACCAAACCTTCAGCTAGCAGGTTCCACAGACCCTCTATGGCTCTGCTCTGCTCTCTTGGGAAAGTGCACTGTGTCATGGGGCCCTCAGTGTTTGGTGACTGCCTTTTGGCCTACAGCCTTCTGGCAACCACCATAGACCACCACAGTGATGGTTTCAGAGCTCCATACAAAGTTGCCCTGACATGGACCCAGCTCTGCTGTGGGTTTTTCCATTCTTCTATTTACTTCTGTATCTCTCACTGCCTTTTCAATTTGCCCAGTATGTCCTATTGTTGATTGAAATTATAATAAAAATAAGACAAAATGTGTTGATTGTACATTCAATTCTACACATTTTTTAAAATTTGAAATAATGTGAAGGGAGGCTAGACTAAAGATTAATATTAATGATAGCAATCTGAGCTGACTATGGTGGTGCCTATAATCCCAGTACATAGGAGGCTGAGACAGGAGGATTGTAGGCTTGAAGCCAGTCTTCAGAAACTTAGCAAGATCCTGCTTTAAAATAAAATATAAGGGCTTAGGGTATAGATCAGAGATAGAATGCCTTGGGTTCAATACTAAGTGCCAAAAATAAACCAAAACCAAAACAAAAAAACAAAAAATCTTCTAAACAAATAAAAAAAACCATAAATGGAAAATATACACATTGTATTAGAAAATAATCTCAAACACATTCAAATTCTTTTCACCAATTTACGTAAAATGCTGATGAATATTTTTTGGGTACCTCATATAACCAATATAAGACTTCCTCTAAAAAAACTTCAATCAAATTCCATTTGATAATAAAATTGTAATATTGCATATGTTAAACATGATATAGTTTTTCTTATTCCCCTCAAATAGTCTGTTATCTCTCTAAATTAGTTAAAATCAGCAAGAATTTACTGCAATAGTTAAAACATATTTTTGTGCTCATATTTATATATTTGTGAGTTTAGAGAATCACAGAGTAGGAAATCTAGGAATCAAAGTCTTACTTTGAATTATATACCAAAATACATTTTCTTTATGCTCCATTAAAACTTGTAATATCTGAACGGTGTTAAACCATATTTGACCTAATTCATAATATGAATAACTTAAAATTCAAATCTCTTTCTTTGTTTCTCAAATTCTTTCAGGTTAGTATCTCCCTGTGTTGAGGTTTTTCAAGAATAGACAATAGCTAACAATAATAATAATAATAATAATAATAATAATAACAATAATAATAGTATTAATAAAAATTACCTAAGCATAAATTTAAGGTAGGATCTAAAAGATCTTTATAACCATAAAACAGTAGTGAAAGGAATTAAAGAAGACATAAATAAATGGAGAAATATCCCATGTTTATGAGTTTAAAGAATTAACATTTTTTAAATGTCCATACCACTCAAAGAAAACTACAGATTCAATGCAGTTGTTCAAAATGCCAATGGCATTCTTCACAGAAAGAAGTGAAACTTAGGTCACAGGTGAAACACCCCTACGTTCAATTCCCAGTAACACACACACACACACACACACACACACACACACACACCCCAAAGATAAGAACAGACCTTTAGGACAATAGAATAGAATAGGGAGCCCAGAAATGAATCCATACATTTACAGCCAACTGATTTTTCACAAAGTTGCCAAGAATGTCATTTGAGGAATTGGCAGTATTTAACCAGGCCCATTGCTTTTCTCATCTTTGAAAGGCAACCCTGCATAAGTGCCAGTGCTTTTTGGCCACCTTTGTTATGCATGCAGACCTCCATTTTCAGGTATCACAAATTGAAGGACACTAAAATCTTAATCTGCCATTGATTCAAATCTCTCTTCTCCCACAGTTTAGCATTTGTGTTGAGGTAGAGGAGAAAAGGTCTGCTTTTTGTTTTGTTTTGTTCTGTTTCTATTGTCTTAGAATCTTCACCTTCTCATGATCCATGGTGGGTAAGGGGACAAAGAATGTGTTTTATTTAGATACAGATGTTTGCAGATATTTTTCATATCAAATGAACTTTCATATTTGACAGTGGGTCATTTTCTCACCTGGCAATAGAGATCCTTTGGCAGACCTGTGGGTCCCTCTGAGGCTGCACTGTGGTCGCTGAGGTGGGGGTGGCCTGCCCAGATAACCTCTTAAACCTCTCCTCCACCCCTGCCTAGCAGTGCAGCCCAACTGGCTTCTATGCTGGCTCTTTTTCATTCTAGGATACAGTACTTTTTTATGCCTGGAATTTAACTTATCTTTGTTTTTTATGTGGATCATATTGAAAATGGCGTACATTCAAACCATGGTTGGTGCCCTTTTTAAATTTTTATTGGCGCAGTATAGTTATACATCTTTTTTTAAATTTTTATTGGTGCACTGTATTCATACATCATAGTGGGATACAAAAAAAACTTTTGTAGACATACATGCACACATCGCCCAGTCAGCCCCCACCCGATCCCTACCCCATTCCCTCCCCATCCCTCCTTCCCATGCCTGGCTTAGTGGTTGACATCTAGTATTATAGCAATTTATCCAAAATTAAAAATGATAATCTCACAAACAGTTTCATTTCTCTGATACCAAGCTTTTGATAACTTAAAGATAGCATTTCAATATTTCTTTTTGCTTTCTTTCTTACCAGAGAATTTTTTTTCTTTTTTTTTAGGTGAAACTATCATATATTTATATATTTGTTTTTATCATATATTTATATATTCCTAATATGGAATATGGACTCTAGATACCCAAAACTATCTCGAAAAAGAACAAAGCTAGAAGATATATATTTTCTGATTTCAAACCATATAAAGCTACAATAATTGAAACAGTGTAGTACTGTTATAAAGGCAGATATATAAACCATTGGAGTTAAATAAAAGCCTAGAGATACATTCTTCCATATATTGTCAAGTTATTTTTGACAAGATTTCCATGAACATTTGGTGGAGGAAATAATAATCTTTTAACTAAATATTGTTGAAAAATAATAATTACATGAAAAAGAATAAAATTGGACCCTTACCTAATCCCATATACAAATATTAACTCAAAATAGATAAAAGACCTAAATATAAATCTTAAGACTATAAACTTTTAGAAGAAAATCTGGGTCATAAAACCTCACAACACTGAAATTGGCAGTGATTTCTTGGATATGATTTCAATGGCACAGGCAACAGAAGGGTATACAAATTCCCTAAAAAATAAGACATTGTATATCCAAAGACAATGTAAACAGAGTTAAAAGTTACTGATAGAATGGGATAAAATATTTCCAAATGCTATATCTGAAGGTATATTAATATTCCACCTAGAAATCCTAAAAATTAGCAACAATAAAAGCAAACAATACAATTTAGAGATAGGTATAAGACTAACATAAATACTGAATCTCCACCGATAACTAATCTTAGTTGTCTGTTGGATGGAAAATCTTGTTTCTCTGGTTCTGGTGTGTGTTACCTATTTCTTCTTTGTGGTTAATTTCTTTGAGTATTTTCTCTAGTGCTGGTTTTGAAGACATAAATTCCTTCAGTTTCTGTTTGTCATGGAAGCGACTTATTTCCCCATCTAATTTGATAGAAAGTTTTGCTGGGTAGGAAATTTTTGGCTGGAAGTTGCTTTCTTTCAGAGTTTGGAATATGTTACTCCAAGCCCTTCTGGCTCTCATGACTTGGTTTGGGAAGTCTGGAGTGATTCTAATTGGTTTGCCTCTGAATGTCACTTGGCCCTTTGTTTTTGTTGCCTTTAAGATTCTCTGCTTGGCTTCCACATTGGTCATTTTGACAATTATGTGGCATGGGGATCCTCTTCTCCGATCCTGTCTAAAGGGAGTTCTATAAGTTTCCTGGAACTGTGTATCGACCTCTTGCTCTATGTTTGGAAAATTGTCTGCTATTACTTCCTTGAAGAGATTGTTGATCCCTTTGGTATCACTTTCTTTTCCCTCCTCTATTACAATTATTCTTAGGTTAGCTCTCTTAAGATGGGCCCATATTTCTTCAATGTCAGATTCCTGCTGTTGGATATTTTTTTCTAGATTAGAAACTATGCATTCATTTTTGGATTGCTCATCTTCTAAGAGCGAGATTCTGTTCTCCATGTGGTCTAATCGGTTGTTTGTGCTTTGAATTGAGGCCTTTACTTCATTAATTGCATCCTTTATCTCTTTTTGGCTCTTTCTGAGTTCATTTCGAAGCACCTCTATTATTTCTACAGTTATTTTCCTGATTTGATCTTCTAGAAATCTCTGAATTTCTGTTTTATCAGGTTCAGATGTTGTGGGGTTGTGGGCATTCATTGCTCCACTGTTATTCCTCTTTCCCATGATTTCGGAAGTTTGTGCCTTCTCTAGGTTCTTCCCTTCGGTCACTATGACTTCACTTAAGGTGCTCTGGATCTCGAGTCTGTGGTATCTCTGACCCCACTACTCCTTTACTGGGTTGTATCGCAGAGTCTCAGACCCAAGAAGTCAATAGCGGCTGCTTTAGACCATGGGGGGGTGCCAGGTTGCACGTTCTCCTATGGTGTGATATCTCTGCCACTGCCACTCCCCCACTGGGTCAAGTCCCTGGGATTCAGTATTGGGATTTCTCCTCTGGGGCCCGCAATTTGACTCACTGTTTTTGAGTATGCAGATGGAGCTGTAGTGGACTCGGTGAATTCGCTACTGCTGCAATATGGCGCCGGTGTTATGCCCTCAGCTGTGAGGCTGGCATATTTCTTCTCTGGTTTTGAGCTCTGCTCTGAGTGCCTGCAGCATGTGCTGAGCCCAGCCACTGGGAGCTTTAGATGCTCCCTGTGCCAAAAAATCTGCCGAATCCCGCTGTGCTGATCCGCAGCAGCTCACCTCGGCTTGCTGCCCACCGCTCCTCTCTGGAGCCTCTAGTTATACATCTTAATGGAGTACAAGATGATGGATGCATAAATGCACAAATCACCCAATTAGCCCTTATCCAATTCCCACCTCATTTCCTCCTTCTCATGTTTGGCTTAGTGATTGACTTTGACATGTTTGTTAATGTACATCATGAACATTAGAGAATTTCCCTTGTCCCCCCTTCCATCCCCTCAGGTTGCCTTATTTGCTCATCTATAGTACCCCTTCTTCATCTAGAGTTCCTCAGATGACTCATTTTCTCCCTAGCTTCTGCATATTAGGGAGAGAATCTGATTTCTTATATTTTGTGACTGACTAATCTCAATATAATGTTCTCCACTTCCATTCATTTATCTGTAAATGACACAATTGTGTTTTTCTTTATGGCTGAGTAAAATTCTATTGTGTACATAATTCATAGTTTTGTAATCCATTCATCTGTTGATGGACATCTTGGCTGGTTCCATAGTTTGGCAATGGTAAATTGTGCAGCTATGAACATAGATACACATGCATTAGTTTGGTAGTTTGGTTACCAGAAGTTGTAGTGGCTGGATCATATGGTAAATTCATTCCCATTCTTCTGAGGATCTTCCACACTGTTTTCCAAAGTGGTTGCACTAATTTGCAGTCCTACAAACAATGTATTAAAGTTCCCACTTCTCCACATCCTTGCCAGCATTTGTTGTTTGTGTTTTGAATGATTGTCATTCTAATTGGAGTTAGGTGAAATCTCAGAATAGTTTTGATTTGCATCTTTCTGATTACTAATGAAGTTGAACACTTTTTCATGCATTTATTGGGCATTTGAATTTCTTCTTTTGTGAAGTATCTAGTTCCCTTGCCCATTTTTAGATTGGGTTATTTGTTTTCTTTGTACTGAGTTTCTTGAGTTATCTGTATAGTCTAGATATTAGTCTTATATCAGAGAAGTAGGTGGCAAAAATCTTCTCCCATTCTACTGGCTCTCATTTGAAGTTCTTGATAGTTTCCTTTGCTGTACAGAAGCTCTTCAGTTTAATGCAATCCCACGTATTGATCTTCCTTTTAGTTTCTTGTTCCTTTGAGGATTTGTTGAAAAAGTTTTACCTGTGCCTGTGTGTTGCAGTGTTGGACCTATGCATTCTTCAAGGAGACTCAAGGTCTCTGGATATCTATGCCACAAAAAAATAAAATACTTAGGAATAAACTTAAGCAAGGAGGTAAAAAGGACTCAACAAAGAAAATTATAAAATATTAACAAAAGAAATTGAAGAAGACCTTATAAGATGGAAAGATCTTCCATGTTCATGGATAGGCAGAATAAATATTATCAAAATGGCCATACTTTCAAAAGTTATCTACAGATTCAACGCAGTACCCATTAAATTACCAAGGTTTTTCCTTAAAGACATAGAAAAATCAGTCTTTAAATTCATTTGGAACAACATAAAACCCAGAATAGTCAAAGTAGTTCTCAGCAACAAAATCCATGCAGGAGGGATGATAATACCTGACTTCAAACTATACTACAAAGCCATAATAATAAAAACAACACGGTACTGGCAGAAAAACAGATACATAGACCAATGGATTAAAATAGAAGACTAAGAAACAAATCTTCACTTTACAGCCAATTGATTTTTGACAAAGGGACAAAAATCATACACTGGGAAAAAATACCTTTTTCAACAAATGGTGTTGTCAAAACTGGTTAACCATAAGCAGAAAAATGGAAATAAATCTCACTTTTTCACCCTGCACACAAGTCAATTCAAGATGGATAAAAGACTTCGAAATTAGGATACTGTCCTTTGCAGCAAGGTCCTTTAAATAATGATGTAAATTTGGTTACCTTCCATAGTTCTCTTAGGGCGTAGCAAACAATCACCTTGGCTGGGAAGAATCTGCATTTAGCAAGCAACAGCCAGGAGTGATGGCAAACCTTCCACTTTTAGACTACCTCCTGGAAGCAGTATTTTGCACCTGAATGTTTCTATATTAAGTGTTCTGCATTAGGATTCTTTATCAGCAATTGTACCAATAAGAGTAAAATGTGTTATTTTGAATTGTTTGGAGTTATATTCTATTTTTCTTTTAAATTACTTAAATATCCTAGAGGGTTATCAAAATGTTAAGATCATAGGCAACATTTTCTTCTTGAGAAAAGCTAATTAGAACCAGTTATTATAATGATAATGATTATAATAACAACAGTCAGCATGTAGTGGGAATTTACTGCATGCAGAGCATACTTTTAAGCAATTTATAATTGAAGTCATTTAATCCTAAAAAGCACACTAGGGACTAAAGCATCCCTCAGAGGTAGATGTTATTTTACTGTTATTCTCATTCTCAATTTGTAAAGGAGAAATTTAGGTGTGGAGCATTCCATTAACCTGCACAGGTGCACAGCAAGTGGTATTCCTGGGTTTCAAAATTATGTATTTGTTATCTGGAGTCCAAGTCTTTCTCACTATCCTATACTATAGTCCCTCAGCATAAGCACAAATAAATACATATATATCTTGCTCCTTTAATTTAGCTTTTTCTATGACCCAAGATTGAGTTATTAGAATACTGTCATGTTTATTGCTTTGCTTTTTGCAGTGAGTGCTGGGAATTGAATCCAGGCTTCAAGCATTCTAGGCAAGCTCAGAACTACATCCCCAGCCCTGAAGAGTTCCTTTAGAACAACTAATACCACTAAGAAATTAACAAAAATATAATTTATTCATAAGATTTTATTTTTTCTATTAAAAAGTTCAATAGTTATTGAATACTATAGATCAGTACATTTTATGATCTGTATTAAAGGGTAATATTATAAAGATAAAAGCAGCTAGAGGATCACAATATGAATTATGGCTTATAGACTTGGTTATTTGGACATGTTAGAGACAATTCCCAGTGAAACTAAAAACTTTTAATAATTCCTGGGAGAATTATTCACAATTCAGTGTTTTTATTGCTGTGTAGAGCTGTTAAAATAATTTTTTTTGCACCTGGTGCACTTTGGGGGAATACAAAGAGGTTGGGTAGTAAGGAAAACAGTGGAGTCCAGATGGCATAGGGGTTTGCCTACTGCTGATTCAACCCTTTATATAAACTGCCAGAATTTTACTCAGTTTTCTGCCTAACAGGAAATGAGACAGACACTGCATTACTACTGAGGGAAATGTTACCAATAAAAGTTGAAGACAAATCAGTGCCTGGCAATGAATGATAGACTCTGGGAGGCTAGAATTGCCCCTTGGTTGGTCCTTCATGCATCCTTCAAAGGCAGCAAAAATCTAACTCAGAGCAGGTATTCAACACATGTAAAATGGTTGAATTAATGGATGACTGAATGAATACAACAGTAATGGCAGGAGAGCTATACTGACAATTAAACTTATACATGAGAACATGAGTTCAACCAGAAAGGACAAGAACCAAGTTGCAGATTATGTTGTCCCTGAGAGAAGATGGGTTCAGTTTCCTTAAGCTTCCATGATTATACTTTAATAATATAATCATGGTCGACTAATTTGTTCAAAGACTGTATACAGGAGATAGGGAGAGAGGATATGGAAGGGGAAGAAGTCTAAGCAGGGTGCAATCTTAGGTGAAGTCCAGTCCTGGTCTGACCCTCTTGAAGGAACCTGTAAATCACATATACCTTATTCTGCGCTTCTCTCTCTCTCTCTCTCTCTCTCTCTCTCTCTCTCTCTCTCTCTCTCCCTCTCTCTCTCTCTTTCCTTGGGGATTGCAAACGCAGAGGCAGAGGCAGCAGCATTACACAGAGAACTGCTCCAGAGAAAATGCCAGATCTGATCCCTGAATAGCACAGACAGCAGCTGTGGGTGCAGACAGGGCACCGATTACAGCTGCTGTTTCTTCAATTTGAAACTCTCAAACCATTTCCTTTGGTTTTATCACAATCAGAGAAAATGTTTTTGAAAATCTAAGAGGAACAAAGTGAACACTGACAAAAATTCCATGTTTTTGTTTAACCCAGAAGGTGGCTATCCTTTAGGGTATTTAGGCTAAGTAAGCTTTTTTCTAACCCTCCCTTCTCCATTGAACTCCTCCAGTCCCACTGTTTTGGGTCCAATATTGGAAGTCATTTTAAAGACAATTCATAAGGGAGTGATAGTGAAGATGAGAGTGATCCATTACATGATCACATGTAACCATCACATGTACAGTATTACATGTAAAACACAACATGTTAACTATAACATGTAAACATAACATGTAAACTAGCACATGAAACATCATATAAAAATTACTACATATAAACTATCACTTATAAACTTCTACATGCAAACTACCATGTGTAAGCCATTGCATATAAACTACCACATGTAAAAAATCACATCTAAACAATCACATGTAAGTTATCACATGTAAACTACCACATGCAAATGATCACATGTTCTAAAACTTTAGTTTCGAGAAATGGCCCCAACTTTTGTGTTCTCTTTCCTCTTTTAGCAGAAGACCCAATGCTTCTACAAAGCTATAAGAGTCTTTCCCTCACCACAGACAGTTCTATTGCACTTTTAGTATTTATGGAGATGTAATATTTATGTTAAAAACATTTGTTATAACTCACAATTTACCTTGGCTAGCCAAGAGGAAATCAAAGCTATGTGATTATTCATGCCAATACCAGGTAATAAAGGGTTAAACCCAGTTTGTGGAACTTCCAAAGCAGAAGATATATGCATAGAACTATATTAAAAGGACACAGATATCAAGCTGGGATGTATATCTTAGTGACAGAACACTTATATAGCACATGGAAGGCAAATGGAAGGCCCTGAGTTCCGTCCCTAGCACTAGAAATGCGTATATATATGTACTTATATATAAATATAATATATAAATGTACATATATATGAGATAGAACACAGGTCTTACTGGTTACTTCAACAGTAGTGAGCCAGTAGTTGGTCCATTAAAGTAAAAGAAAAAAATTTTCCCCCTTGGCTGGATGGTTTCTGAAGAAAAAAGGCTAATGATTATAGCAATATTAGTTCCAACATTAGCTTCCATTTCTCATGTATGAACTTTTGCTCTCAGAGGACTATGACTTGAGAAAAAACAATTTGTTGATATGGAATGTAAATACATACATATACATACATACATATACATGTATATGTGTATGTATATATATATATATATATATATATATATATATATATATATGAAGTTTGATGTGCTATCATGATGTGCTAAAAATCTAAGGACCAGAAGGGGTCCTATAAAACAAAATCGACCTTGTGGAATGTTTAAATAAATGGCAACTCCATTTTCTCATTAGTACTTTCAGTGGAAGGATCACAGATCTAGTCATAAATTAAATTCAGAATAGTAGCTAAGGGAAAAACAAACAAGAGAGTGCTTTTCCTTAAGAAGCAAAAGATGACCTTGGGGATAAAAGATAACAAATGAAGATAATGTAGAATATGTTGAAAAACCATTATAGAGTTAAGAGAGCATGTTGAGGTATACAAATACTACTTAAGATTGGATTTGAACTAAAATTATTTAAAAACACTGGGGAATCAAAAAAATTAATCTGTTCTGCTGTCTTGGGTGGAAGTAGTTTGTGTCTGAAGCAATCAGCCTTATTAGAAGGTCTTGGGAGAACACTGCTCGCCCTCTGCAGCTGTCTGTTTCTGCATGATTTCCCCAAATCCTCAGTTTAAGTCTTACCAGTGGAAGTGGAATGGACACCAAGGGTTTAGAGGAAATGGCCCATGTCTTTGTTATTGAGAAGCATGGGTCTAAGGATCAGTGTCTTGGAGTTCTGCTGCCTTGTCAGTTATGAGTATGTGATAATGTTCTTTTTATTATGGTTCAGAGCAAGAATTATCTGATTTCTTTCCCTGAACACTAAATACTCTGGCCTTAGGTCATGCAGGGACTGTTGACATGGTTGTTTTAAAATGGAACTTGAACCTATTGGTGATGCAGCTGAAGTTACTATGTGAGCCCCTTGTAGAATTAAATGATATCAGTTTGTCAACGGTAGGCTCTGAGATAAGAAACAAAATCTCCAACTATGTGGAATGGCATGTTATTAAGAATGGAGGTGATAACTCGGGTCTTTGAGGGAGTCAGTCTTGTTATCAAGTCTAAGTAATAACATTTGAGTCTTGAAATTTTAAGAATTTCAGAGGGCTTTCCTTAAAATAGACTTAGAGTTCCATTGATAATCTCTACTCTTCCTCAAAAATTTGAAGGAAAAGATATTGAAAATTTTGAGCAACAGGCTCAAGTCTACATAGTAGTGGAATCACAATGCCAGTGAAATGTGAGTCCCTGTCAAAGGAGAGAAAACAGAATCCTACCATATCCACTTCACTCCAGATGAAGAAAACAAAATAAAACAATTATTATTCTTAGTGCAACAATTAAATATGTAGCTTTCAGGACAGGAAAACCTTCAATTAACCCTAAGGCTAAGTTAAAAATAACTAAAATGGCTGGGCATGGTGGCTCACGCTTGTAATCTCAGTCATTCTTCTCATAAACGTTTCCAAACCCTTGAATTACAGTAAAAGTGATCAGCCACAGAGACCTCAGTGATGCTCTTGTCACAACTTCAGGTAGAGAGAGTGTGTGTGCATGTGTGTGTACGATTATATTTGTATATTACACATATTCACTACTGTCATTAAAAGTAAGTAATTTAACCAGATTTATCTGATTCTAGGATACCAAATAAGCATTCTAATTTATTTTTAAAAAGGTTGATTTTCAAAAGTCTCCAGGGTGCTTCATTTTCTATTCCCCTTTCCACTCATATATATGAGCCCTAGGTTGAAAGTTACAAGTTATTCATGGGAGGAATCTTTTACTATCCAGAGATTAAACTTCCCTTAATTTTACTCCAAACAATTTGGCCAGGGGTGATGGGAACATCAGTGGGAAAATCATGAGTCATTTAAAACACCTACTAAAGAATTTGAATAGACACTGTGACAAACCCTTGAGGTTCCTCACAAGAGAGGCAATATTAATCATGAAGTGTGTCATCACGGAAAAGATGACCTGGGGAAGGAAGAATTACTGATATTAATATTGCATATTGCAGTGACAGACCCACAAGCATTTTTTCCTGTACCGTGGTATACAATGTGTTCCCATGGATACCTTTTGCTTATCTGAAAAACAAAAAATAAACAGTGCTAATAGTGAGCTTTTCACATTGCCCTAATTATCTACATGCCAAATGTTAAATTATAGATACTTAAGTAATCTAAACTTCCAGAGTTGGAAGCAGCCTCACATTTCAGTTAAATCCTAATTATTTATTTTACTAATTACCTAACTAAAATATTTTCTTTGCAAATGATACCTCTAATTAGGGAAAATGAGTGTTGACAGTTTTGTTTTCATTTAGCCTTGTTTTACATGAAAATAGGTTTGTGGGGTTTGAACAGTATCAAAACTGAGCAGAGGAAAAGTTCCTATCATTCATGTCGCTACCAAATCTGTTTCTGTTATAAAATCAGAGGACAAACGGTTCTCCTTTCTCTATGCCTCACTTGCTTCTCGCTTCTTTATTTCCTGTGATTTTAGAAGTCAAGAAAGAAGGAGGCTCTGTCAATATGAATGGATAAAGATAATGTAACATAGAAACAACAATGGAGTTTGACTCAGCCATAAAGAAGAACAAAATTTTGATATTAGCAGGAAAATAGATAGAACTAGACAACATTATGCTAAGTAAAATCAGCAAGTCTCAGAAAGGCAAGGGTCATATGCTACCACATGTGAAAGCTAGAGAGAAAATAGAAAAGAAAAGAGACTTCATAATAATAATGAGACCGGTAGAAGAGTGGAAGGGTAGCAGAGGAGAGAGGAGAGGAAGAAAAAGAAGGCTTGAGGGTAGAGGGTTGAGGTTAAGAGGGAACCACACCGAGAGATGTGTGTATATGTGAATGTATCACCTTAGATTCTCACTACGATCTAACATTATGTTACAACAATAAAATTCTAAAAAATATTGTGTTATGCACTTGCATCTTACTAAAAGAGCAGGTATTATACTTCTTATCAGAATAGATGAACAAAATAAATAGGTGATTATTAAGGCGATGGATGAATTAACTAGCTTGATTACAGAAATAATTTTATAATATGTATGTATATAGAATATCACATTGTACACTTTAAATATATACAATTTTGTCAATAATATGTCAATAAACTGAAAGAAAGAATGATCATAGCAAAACAAAAAGACTCAAATGCTGAGTTAGTAAAACCTTTGGTTGAAGTTGAAAGTACAATAAAGAATAAGTAGGAGAAGGTGGTGGGATGAATTTCTGTGAGGGGTGCTGTAGAATATGTACTCTGTGCTTCTGTGGAGCTGAAGGGTTGTGTCAGGACGAAGGCTTCAGACAGCAGAATTCAACTCAAGCACATCTGAGAGAGAGAAAAAATGAAAAATGAACCAGCTAGTTTGCTGATGTTATAGTCTGTGATAGTACCTCTTTGTATGACCCACATCCTAATACTGATTCTAACCCTAAATTATAAAAAAAAAAATACTCAAATCATGAAATACATGGAAGCTGGTAAAACAGAGGAAATCAACCCAGTATGGGAAGTGGAGTTGCATAGACTGTGACTCAGTCACAGGGGAACTGTAGAGATGTGGAGAGATTTCTGACCAAGAGATATACCGAGGCTGTGTGTTTCAATGGTTAAGTCGTGGAAAATCTGCAGAACCTTGGTAAGAGTACAAGCTTGAAAAGGGTTTACAAATGATATTCTGCAGATGAACACATTTCTAAGGAGTTAGGTCCCACAACCATGTACTTGCCTGAAAGACAATACTGTTCTGAGGAAGAACTTTTTACCCTAAGCTGAGATAGAGCTTTCAGAGCAGTGTGAGAAAAGGGAACAGATCTCTCACCAGCCATACCAAGGAGGTGGGCTTTTTTTTCTTTTAACAATTTTTTATTGAATATAAATGGTATACATTTAAACTATATTTGGTGCCCTCTACCCCCCCGCCCCTGTTTTCCCTTCCCCCCTCCCACCAATGGTTGTCCAGGTTAACCATGTCATATTCATAATTTTACACATATTCAGATGTAGACCCTCATTAATCAAGATCAACCTTCCTCCTCTCCAAAACTACACTGAGATTCCATCTAACCCCAGTCAGAGTGGCAAGCATAAAGAAATCAAACAACAACAAATGCTGGCGAGGATGTGGGGAAAGAGGAACTCTTTTACACTGTTGGTGGGAATGCCAACTAGTTCAGCCACTATGGAGATCTGTGTGGAGATTCCTAAGAAAGGTGGGAATAGATCCACCATATGATCCAGCTATACCACTCCTGGGTATCTTTCCAAAGGGGTTGAATTCAGAGAAATACAGCAATAGACACATACCTATGTTCATAGCAGCACAATTTGTAATAGCCAAAATATGGAACCAACCCAGATCACCATCAACAGATGAATGGATAGCAAAACTTTGGGAAATACACACACTGGAATTCTACTCAGACATAAAGAAGAACAAAATAATACCATTTGCAAGAAGATGGAAAGCCCTGGAGAACATTATGGTAAGTGAGATCAGCCAAGCACAGAAGGAGAAGGTACATATGTTTCCTCTAATATGCCCAAACTAGGAAACACAGAGGATAACAGTGGGACTCCAGATAATGGGGGGAAATATCACCAAAGTTTGAAGGGAGGTGGGCTTTTTAACATCATAGTGAGGTTCAAAGTGATACAAACCTACAGGCACACGGAGTTCAGTGTATTTCCCTCCACATCGCATCTGCTCCCCCTGCTTCCCTTCCTGTACATGTTAGTGAGGTTGGTAGTGATAACTTCATATACAAAAATAATGTTATTTGAAATATTTCCTTCCTCGAGCCTCCTTTCCCCACTTCCCACCTCCCTTCCCCTGCTAGTCTTCTACCGATCTTTCTCTTCATTTATTTGAATTCCCTGTTGTTTATAGCAGCACAATTAACAGTAAGCAAAGTATGGGATCCAATGTAGGTGTACATCAACAGGTAAATGGATAAAAAAAATTGGTATCAACACGCAATGGATCTTGACTCAGAAGTGAAGAACAAAGTTAAGTCATTTACAGAAAATGAATAGAATTAAAGGATGCTATGCTAAGTGAGAGCAACCAGTCTCAGAAAGTCAAGGATCATATGTCTTTTCTCATTCTTGGAGGCTGGGGAGAAAGTATGAGGTAAACTTTTGACATTGAGGAAAAGTGGAATTGTTGTAGCCTGGTATTCTCAATCTGATTTTGAAGCAGACCTTTTCAGCTTAATATTGGCAAGTAAGGTGTCTGAATACAGCCTTATTCTACAAACTTTAAAAAAGGATCCCATCCATTTGTATTCATCTTAGTTATTAGCTTAAAATATTTTCTTAGCTTTGTCTTCTTTTAGAGGTAGAATGTCAGAAGACTCAGCCCCCTGCCTTTTTGCTAATAAATGAAAAGAATGAATCTCAAATCCTAAAATGTCCATCCTGAGGACACAAACCAGCTTCACCTTGGTGGGACTGAAATGCAATTGTACTAATATAAGCTTATGGAAAGACTGGCAGCAGGAAGCACAGTTGCCACACTGTAACGGGTTTTATTTAGCAATATGTTTGGGAAAACCTGTTGTTTCCACTTAGAATTCTCAGCTGCAACTGAATTTATGATATGGCAGATAAATCTATCTCGATTCCCTCTTCTCCATGTAATACACACTCAAAAGTCTTGCACAGAACTCCTTAATAAGCCCAGTAAATGGTGGGCAGCAGCTCCTTTGAGACAATCACTACCCTGCATGTAGAACATTTGTGATTGTGCTTTTACACTGGACTTAGCAGCATGGAAGCCACTGGTTTTTGTTTCTTCAGAAATCGAGAGAAATCTAGTAGAAGCAGACCATTCTTAGTCACGGAACTTTTGGAACCTAATGAACAATACAGAATTTTCACCTTGAGCTTTTGTTAGTTTTAATGGGAACCTTTTGTTTTTAGAGATGAATCAGAAAGTTGACTGATCTTTCTCTATTTTTCTCCATTGGCAGTGTTCTGTCTAGCTAGATACTAATAAACATTCTCCTTTATTTAAAAAAAAAGGCTTGTGGCCTTGGAGAGGCAGCAGAGCATAATGGAAAAAGCAAAATACATTGCAGAGTTACAAACATCATTGAATCCCAAGTCTGCCACTTAGTTGTGGGATAAGCTTAAATGTGTGCTTAATTTATGTCTATCTTGCTTCTCTCTCTCTCTCTCTCTCTCTCTCTCTCTCTCTCTCTCTCTCTCTCTCTCTATTCCTATTTTCCTTGTTTGTATAATGAGAACAATAGTCATCTTCTTTCTAGGCTGTGACGAGGAGCATTCAATGGCATGACATTTGGAAGCACTCAATATCATTATGGTCACACACTGAGTATCTAATAACAGGTAGTTAATATTGCAGACTATTTCATTTCAATATAATGGGAGATCTGGTTTTTTTTCTTATATTCTTTTAAATTTAATACAATCAGTGTTTTATTTCAACAATTATAATGATTTAGCCAGGCATGGTTGTGCATGCCTATAATTCCAGTAGTTGAGAGGATAAGGCAAGAGGATCATAAGTTGGAGACCAGGCTTGGCAACTTAGCAACACCCTGCCTCAAAATAAAGAAAAAGAGTCTGGGGGTGTATCATAGTTTTAGAGCACCCCCGCATTCAATCTGCTGTATAACATAAACACACACTATTTTATGTTGCACATCAAATAGGCACTAAAGTTAATTCGTAATCAGTATCATAGCAGAAGAATGTTGACATCATTTTTAAATAGCCATTTATGAACTGCCACTAAAGCCAGCTTTTTCAGGTCTGGTCTCGGTCTCTACAAGGTTGGCGATGACTAGGTTTAAGTGTACCCCAGGGTGAGGCAGAATGCATTTTGTTCCTTCCTGTCTGCTGTGTATCCAGGTATAAAACTTCAGTAGGTGCTCTGAAATGCATATTCTTGTCTCTGCAAAAGGAATCTCATTCAAAAGAGAAAATGAAGAAACTTATAATGGCCTAGACCAATGACAAGCTCAACATGGAAAGCACAGTGTGATGAGGGGAACATAAATGGCTGGTGAACGCCTCGACTGTAGAGCTTGAATCTGATGGAGTCCTTGACAGGTGGGATTGCCTTGAACTTGAAACAATGATGAATGTGGACTTTATAAAATTAACCATTTTTATGTGATTAACTTTTATTTTTTTGCTGTCACTGGTGTATCATAATTATACATCATAGCAAGGTTTAAAGTGATACAAAATACAAACATACATGTACTTGACGTGTTTCCCTCAGAATCCCACTGGCTCCCTCCCCCTCGCCATACATGTTAATGAGATTGGTAGTGATGCCCTTACATATGGACGTAGCATTGTTTGAACTGTTTCCTTCCTCGGTCCTACTGTTTGAACTGTCCCCTCCTCACCTCTATCTCCTAATTCTCTTCCCTTGTTCTACATGTCTCAGTCCTCATTTATCTGAAGTCCACTTTGTTTCCTATTTTTTCTCTAGCTTTTTTTTACATATTAGAGAAAACATATTACCCTTGACTCTCAGAGTCTGGGTAATCTCACTTAACATAAGCCTTTGGTTGCCACATTGCTAAAATAATTTAAAAATTGTAAGTAAGAAATATCTTTATTGTAGCCTTATTGGATTTTTTTTTCTGTTTTAGCACCAGAGATTGAACCCAGAGGCATTCTGGTTTCAAGCTGTATCCCAGCCTTATTTATTTATTCCTTTATTTATTTACTTATTCATATATTTATTTTAAAGAAGGTCTTGCTAACTTGCTGGGATTGGCCTTGGACCTTCAATTCTCCTGCCTCAGCCTCCCAGGTACTGGCATTACAGAGTGGGCCAGCATGCCTGGCAAAGTAATTGTTAAGGGTAGAAAAATAAAAACATGTATTGAAAACCTTATGAACTGAGTATAATAAGCATGTTTATTTATTTGCTCATTCATTTATTCAATAAATGCTATGTCTGCATGTGCTAGACACTATTCTAATATTCCTTACCTCATCATCTAAAAAGCTGGTGAAACTAAAGCAATAAAAACGTACCTGATTTAAACTTACATACCATGCAGTCGATCTGGAATTGATGCTAACCTGTTTGGTTCCAAGCCAAGTTCTATACAGCATGCTGTGTAGGCACATTAAAAATAAACCTAGCCAGGTATAGTTGTGCATGACTGTAATCTCAGTATTGGGAAGCTGAAACAGGAGGATCACAGGTTCAAAGACAGCCTCAGCAACTTAGTGAGATCTTGCTTCAAAATGAAAACCAAAAATAAAAAGGGCTGGGGGTATATCTCAGTGATAGAATGCCCCTAGGTTAAATCTCCAGTACCAAATTAATTAATTAATTGACTTATAGACCTTGGAGAAGTACTATCAAGAAAATTTTCTTCTCCTTAGAAAATCCTGTAATTCTCCAATAACACGTGAATCACTGTGTGCTTTTAATTAGTAGGAAATATTAAGTATGTGAGATCAGAATCAGTGTGTTAGACAGTCCAAGTTTGGTAAGAAAAATAAATCTCCTATAATAAACATGGTTTCCAAAACATAAAAAATTTCTACAAAAATATTGCTATCAAATATATGATCTGAGACAAACATTTATAAACTTTAGAGTTATAAATTATTGTTTTATGAGAATATTTGTATCATAGTGTTTCATATTATGTCACCTTTTGGCCTTTTTCAGTCAACAGATTTAGAAACTCAAAATCATATTGATAAAATAGCAAGCGAGTATACATTTAAGTGTCATGATTATTTGTATGTTAATATTCTCTAGTCATCTTTCTTATCTCTAAACTTATCTTTCTTATCTCTATATGGTTAATCTAAAGCTTTATCATCTCTGCTCTAGAACCAATAGCATCCCACCATAACATATCTCAGCAATTTTTCCTTATTAACCAGTAGTGAAACTGATGATGACTGGGTCAAACATAATGTTTATCAAGAATGGGTAAAAAAGGCTAGATTTGGTTGTGTACATGCCTGTAACCCCAGGTATTTGGGAGGCTGAAGCCCAATGGTGCTAGGTTTGAGGCCAGCCCAGGCAGCATAGTGAGAGTCTCAAAATAAAAATGAGTGGTAGAGCACTTGCTTTACATTTGAAAGACCCTGGGATCAATCGAGGTCTGCAACAGAAAAAGAATAAGAAAAATTAATAAAATGTAGTGGGGATTTATTTTAAATTTTTACAGCATATCTATATAGATATAGATTATATCTATATCTATATATACCTATATAGATATAGATATAGATATTAATCTCTCTATCCTTTATCTTTTCCCTCTCTAATACCTCCCCTTCTCTGCTCATCTTTCTTTTCTTTCTCTCTCTATCACTATCCCTCTTCTTTCTTCCTCTTTTAGATCATCCTTACCTCCTTCTCCTCTCTCCTCTGTGTGTGTGTGTGTGTGTGTGTGTGTGTGTGTGTGTGTGTGTGTGTGGTGGAGGGGTAGATTATTGGGGATTGAGCTCAGAGACATTCTACTTCTGAGCTATATTCTCAGTCTTATTTATTTATTTATTTATTTGTTTGTTTGTTTGTTTGTTTGCTTGCTTACTTACTTACTTACATATTGACAAGGCTTACTAAGTTGCAGACGGCCTCAGTAAATTACTAAGGCTGGCTATGAACCTGTGATCCTCCAGTCTCAGCCCCAATACCCAAGTTTGGGATTACAGACATTTGCCACAACACTTGGCTCACCTTTTTAATTTTTGGGGTACTGGGGACTGAATCCCAGGGCTTTCTACCTCCAAACTGCAGTCCATTTCTATTTCATTTTTATTTTTTAAGATTCTGAGGGTTTTCTTATTGCTTAGAAGGCCTTAAACTTGCAATCTTCCTGTCTCAGCCTCTAAAATACTAGGGTTATAGGTGTGCACACCATTCCACACATATTTTCTTTTCTCTTTTATTTCAAGGGAGTAGGAGGAAATCTTATTCATCCTTTATTTCTCAGATTCAATTTTTTGGGAAATTATTCTGCTAATATTTATGCTAATATAATCAGCAGTGAAAATATTGCCTATCCAAATATTAACCAGATGAGCTTCATGTGGATTTTTTTCATAAAACTCTTTTATCAGTTTTAGTAAAGGAACAAAATTCTCATATCAAAATTTCCAAAGATAAGAACTCCTCTCAACATGAAGCATTCTCAGAAAAGACAAGAAGTTGCATGATTTGGTAAGCAGCAGGATATGGGCAGCTGGGAAGAACTTTCTCTAATTTTTAGCTGCCTTTATAGAGAGCTTGTTTCGGAGATCTGCTGGGTTAACAAATTGGTTTATGGCTTCAGAGTGCATCCTTTGGAATATTTTCAGAACATAGGCAAGCAGATTCCAACTCACCTGGGAAGTCCTGAACTAATGGGTGACACACAAATTCCCAATCAGTTATCATCAACTGAAATGTTATACACATTTTATTTTCAATTTTTTCCAGTCCATTATTTATTATCAATTGGATATAGTTGTTGTTGGTACATGGTCAATGCAATGAGGACTATCTAGAATCCATTTGGTGTTGTGTTTTTTTTTAAATCAAGCCTGATACCTTTATTTTTTAATTTTTATGTGGATCATATTGAAAATGGCACACATTCAGACTGTGTTTGGTGCCTTCTCTCATCCCCCACTTCCCCTCCCTTGTCCCAACAATGAGTATCCAGGTTAACCATGCTACATTCATACTTTTACACATATTCAAATATAGTTTCTCCATTAATTAACCTCAGCCTTCTTCATTTTCTGCTCTTCTATTTCAGCTTTGCTGAGGTTTCTCCTCCACTATCTGAAGTTCCTCTGGTATTTCTAATACTCCCTAGTTTGGGCATATTAGAGAAAACATATGTCCCTTCTCTTTCCTATTCTCCTTAGTTTGGGCATATTAGAGAAAACATATCAACCCTGCTTGGCTGATCTCACTTAACATAATGTTCTCCAGGTCTTTCCATCTTCTTGCAAATTACATGATTTTGTTCTTCTTTTTAGCTAAGTAGAATTCCATTGTGTGTATTTCCCAAAATTTTTCAATCCATTCATCTGTTGATAGAGACCTAGGTTGGTTCCATATTTTGGCTATCATGAATTGTGCTGCAATGAACATAGGTATGCATATGTTACTGTAGTTCTCTAATTTCAACCCCTTTGGCCAAATACCCAGGAATGGTATAGCCAGATAATGATGGTGGATCCATTCCAGGTTTTCTAAGGAATCTCCACACTGATCTCCATAGCGCTTTACTAGTTTACACTCCCACCAATAGTGTAAAAGAGTTCCTCTTTCCCCACATCCTCCCCAGCATTTGTTGTTATTTGATTTCTTTATGTTTGACACTCTGATTGGAGTTAGATGGAATCTCAGTGTAGTTTTGATTTGCATTCCCCTAATGGCTAATGATGTTGAACATCTTTTTATGTATCTATTGACCATTTGTTTCTCTTCTTTTGTGAAGTGTCTATTCAATTCAGTTGCCTATTTCTTGATTGGGTTGTTTGTTTTGCTAGTGTAGAGTCTTTTGAGCTCTTTGTATGTTCTGGATATTCGCCCTCTATCAGAGTGGTGGCTGGTAAAGATCTTCTCCCATTCTGTAGGTTTTATCCTTAGGTTCCTTTTATCCTGATGGTTTTCTTTGATGAGAAGAAACTTTTAAGTTTGATGCCACCCCACTTATTAATTCTTGCTTTCATTTCCCGCACTTTGGAGGTCTTGCTAAGAAAGCTACTGCCTGTGCCTTTATGTTGTAGTGTTGAACCTATGCTCTCCTCTAATAACTTCAGAGTCTCTGGTCTAATTTCCAAGTCTTTGATCCATCTCGAGTTGGTTCGATTTTGGTGCACACTGATCTGGATCTCTGGCAGGCATGGTGAGCTCGGCTGCTGCTGGTCTAAATTTTTTATATGATGTTGATATTTAGAATTATTGTGAATGGTATAAGTTAATTATTGTGAATGGTATAAGTTTTTGAGTAATTACCTACAGTCTCTAAACTTCAGTTCCTTCATCTTCAAAATACTACATTATAGGGTTGATGAATAATTAAATTAGGTAGTAGATACTTGACACATCAGTAAGTATATGATTATAATATTTTTACAATGATGATATTAAAGCCAAATTCAGATGTTTTATATCCACGTTAATGGCTGATTCATTATATAATAAACATTTCTTGTTCTAGATTCAGATGTCCAACCACCCAAATAGCTCCAACCAGATGTTCCATAGGTGTCTGTTTCTGTTAGCATCCTCACAGCTGCAACCAAACATCTCACACACAAAATGTAGAGTAAGAAAGACTGATTTTCTCATGTTTCTGATATTTTAGTCCATCTCTCTATAGTCCATTTTATAGGAGCTGGGTCTAGAAATCCTCAGGCATCGTGGCTGGGGGCAGAAAGCAAAAGCATCTCAGAGAGGGTTAAAGCAAACGCTTTACTTTGGCAGGACCAGGATACATTGTGCCTGTCCACATCCTCAGCAGCAAGTGGAGCCTCCAACAGGGCTGCCTCCAATTCTTGAGGTCTGGGGACATTTTAAAAATAAACCATATCAGTGTCTAAGACTCAGCCTGACACCAAGACACCACACAATGTGTAAACTTCACCTGCTCCTTCTCAACCTTTTCACTGACATCTACGCAGTCATAAGCTCCCACTTCCCGACCTGTTCCCCTGATCATATTCTCATCTTGGTGCTTAGAATCTTTAGATTGCACAAATCTCTCCCACTCAGAAAAACATCTTGCTCTCCGTGGCCCTCACACTCCACCCCCTCACTCAGATCAGTCACTAAACTCTATCTGCAAATGAAACTGTGACTACTGCCCGGGTTCTTTCCTTTACAGGCATTGTGATAATTATTTCAGGTCCAGATCACATTTAATCTTTCAATAACACCTCTATTTACAGATGGTGACATCGCGGCTCACAATGCTTCCAAAAACCATTCCTTCCCTTAAGCCTCACTGTGGCTTGTAAAATCTCTTCCTCCTTTTCTCTCCACTTCTCTTCCCACTGGTCTGCTTTCGGCCTTTTCTTCTCCCATATTTGACCTCCTACAATAGACTCCTAGTGGGTGTCCCACCTATACCACTGCTAAGTCATTGAGCCTGGATTCTAACCTGTCACTCTCCTGGCTCAGGCTTCCAAGTTAGTACTTCTTTTCTAATTTAACTCTAAAAGGCTTAAGAAGAAGAACCATGTTATTTTTTCTTCTAATCTCTGCACCTGCACGATAAATATTTGCTGAATTAATAATTCTAATGTACTCTATTTTTTGTAAGGATCTGGTGTGAAGTGCAGACAACTGGTAAAATTTGCATTTGCATAAGCATCAAATCAACTTCTACTTTCCTCTCTTTTGTCACCTTTTGGTTTAGAAATGATTTATCATATAAACTTTATCATCTGAGTTATTTTGAATAATTTTTGCTGTTTAGGTGATTAAAAAGTAAATATTATTAAAACTAAAGTATTTCAATGCATACCTTGCACTGATTGAAAATCATCTATATACTTATGTATGTGTATTATAAACTCCTCTGAGGATACACACCAGGCCTTATCATTGTTCTTTTATCTCTTTAATGTTTTATGGTTTGCTATTGTTTTATTTTTTGGTTAAAGTCTCAGAATCCATGATATTATAAGGGATGACTCCAGAAGCATTTATGATTTATTCATTTGTTATTTTTACTTACATTCAACATTTATACATTAGGAATTATGCTTCACTTAATCAAAATGTATAAGAAAATCTTTTAACACAAGAGCAAAAAATACTAGTTAAAAATTAGGCTATGTACTTTAGTGAATATTCTCTAAAAATACATACAAATGCTAATAGGTACATGAAAAGATACTTAATCCCACTGTTCTTCAGGGAAATTCAAAAGTAAAACCACAATAAAATATCACCTCTTACTTATTAACATGACCATTAGTAAAAATAAAAACAAAAACAACCAATGTTGTTAAGAAGGCGGAGAAATTGGGACCCTGTGCACCCTCAATGGAAATGTAAAGCAATACAGCCACAAGGAAAACACCATGGCGTTTTCTAAAAAATAAAAAAAGCACTATAATATGACCCTGCAGCCATACTTCTGAGTATTTGTTCAAAATAATTAAAATCAGAATCTCCAATAGGTACTTATTCACAATAACCAAGATGTGGAAGCAGCCTAAGTGTTTATCCCTGGATGAAGAGAAAAAGAAAATGTGGTTATATTATTATGATGATGATTCAACATTACAAGAGGAAAATTCCGCCTTATGTAATAAAATGGAAGAAACTATAGAACATCATGGTAAATGGAATAAACCAGCACAAAGACAAATACTGCATGATCCCACTTATATAAGGTGTTTTAAATAGCCAAACTCAGAAATAAAGAGTAAACAGTTTCTGTGAGCTGCAAGGAAAGAGGGGAAGTTGCTGTTCACTGAGTATTAAGTTTAAGTCATGCAATATAAAAAATTTCTAAAGATCTGCTGTACAGCATTGTACTTATAATTAGTAGCATTGTTCCTTAGTTGTGGTGGTACAGGTTTATAATCCCTGTACTTTGGAGGAGCAAACAGGAGGATCATAGGTATGAGGTCAGCCTCAGCACCTTAGTGAAACCCTGTTTCAAAATAAAACATAAAAGAGGGCTAGGGATATGTCTTAGAGGTAGAGAGTCCTTGTATCCAATCCCTGGTACTAAACAACAACAGAAAAGTGTAATAGTAGATTTCATGTTATGTGTTTTTTCATCACAATAAGAAAATTATGCTTCATACTTAGGATTCTGAAATAAAGAACTCTACTACTTTCAGTTTCTAAACTGAAAAACAGAAAATCAACCCCAGCATTAAGAATGTTTATTGCAGCACCATTTCTTAGACTCTGCCAGCTAAGATTTACATTTAAATTCATTTGATAGCACAGAAAATAACATGCCATCTTCAGTGACAATTATGAATTCTGGGTATTTTAATATGCAAAGTGCAAATTTCAAAGAGCAAGATTTTGTGTTTTTAGTGCTTGTTTATTTTGGAAAAGTATCTACTCTTGATCCAAATGTGTATATTTCCCATCTGTGCTATATTTCAGATAATAAATGCTTCAGGGTATTTCTAGTAGAATCCTGTCATGATTCAATAAACAAAATCTTAGCCATTAGAATACAATAACAAATGCATTATTATAAAAATATCCTATAAGCTGAGTGTTGTGGTGCATACCTGTAATTCCAGCACTGGGGAGACCGAACCGGAGGATCTCAGGTTGGATAATAGCTTCTGTAATGTAGTGAGACTTTCAGCAATCTAGTGACACCCTGTTGTTTTGTGTGTGTGTGTGTGTGTGTGTGTGTGTGTGTGTGTGCATGTGGTACTGGGGGTGGAACCCAGGGGCTTTCAACCTCTGGGCTATACTCCCAGACCTATTTTTATACTTTATTTGGAAATGGGGTCTCACTAAGTTGCTGAGAGCCTCACTAAGTAGCTGAGGCTGGCTTCAAACCTGTGCGATCCTCCTGTCTCAGCCTCCCAAGCGCAGGGATTACAAGTGTGCGCCACCACACCTGGCTTGAGACCCTGTTTTGAAACAAAAACAAATAAAAATGGCTGGGGATGTAGCTTGGAGGTAGAATGCAGCTAGGTTCAATCCCCAATACCAATTAATAATAATAAATAAAAATCCTATAATTAGAAAGATATAGCAATAATTAAACTTTGAGGGAGAATGCAGAGCAAAACCACATAAATCATGGCCCTCTTTGGCCTGTTTTCAGATGTGGTATAATGCTTTCATATTGACCCCGTATGACCCATCTTTATTAAACCACTATGTCATTTTAACTCATTTGTCTCATTAGCCTATATATGACACCTTTATACACCTATAGACATTTATAGGATACTAAATATAAGTTTTTATTGGTGTCCCATGTATAGAATTATGGGACATAATGAATTAAGATAACAATATTTAAGGAGAAAAGAATAGTGTTCTGATAGGCTGACATATTACTTATACTGATTACAGACGTTAAATATGCATTGCAATGTAGTTATTACAAGAATTTTATGATAATGGCCACTTTTATCTCTACAATATGGAAAAGTACTAAAGGTAATAAAAACACTAAATTCTATTGATCCTTGAAATTCACATTGATCCTAGTCAGGTGTTCTAGGATCTCCTTTGCTACCTGTCTTTTAATTTTATTTTTTAGTATTATTTATTTTTATACACAAATCATGAATTAGTGCCATATTAAAATATTCTGCACCTGGGTGTGGTGACACATGCTTGTAATCCCAGTGCTTGGGAGGCTGAGACAGGAGGATCGCACAGGGTCGAAGCCAGCCTAAGGTACTTAGTGAGGCTCTCAGCAACTTAGTGAGACCCTGTTTCCAAATAAATTATTTTAAAAAATAGGACTGGGGGTGTAGCCTGGAGGTAGAACGCCTCTGGATTCCATCCCTAGTACCACAAAAAATAAAATAAAAAGTGCTGCAACATGCTTAAAACACACACACACACACACACACGCACACACACACACACACACACACACACGCACGCACACACACACGCACGCACACACAGAACACACACACACACACACGCGCACACACACACACGCACACACACACACGCACACACACACGCACGCACACACACAGAACACACACACGCACACACACACGCACGCACACACACACAGAACACACACACACACACACGCACACACACACACACACACAGATACCAAATGTTTTTATCCTGCTTTTTTAATGCCTGAGCTCTTCAGTTTATTAACGAGGAACAATCTAATTTCTAACAGAGATGAAGAGTATTGCTGGTGCTAAAGTCACTAGATGTGCTAGGCTGTCAGGAGACTTTCTGGACTGAGCTAGGCTTAATTCGCTTATGCTATATTGTTGAGATCATTTTACTACATCTTCCTGGGCAAGCTGAACAAATCTGGATCTACTGTCACTGCAGTGATGCTCTGTATAAAGCTATAATAACTAGAGGGCATTTAGTTTTCTCTGAAGGAGCAGTGTTGCCCAGTGTAGCCTGTGTCCTCATTCATTTTTCTTTTGGTCATGCAACCTAGAAGATGCTTAGAGTAAAAGAGTTGAGAACTCAGTTTAGCTGAGAGAAGGATGTGGTTAAGAAGGTAGGTGACCCCCAATTTCTAGATTGAACAACTAGTTAATAACTTATTATTGGCACCTACTTATGCTAAGCTTTCAAAAAGAAGCTGGGTAATAGTAAACAGTTCCCCCTTGTCTCCCTAATAATGAATATCTTTTCTCCCTTTTCTCTCTTTCTACCCTTCTTTTTGAATTTATCTCATATTCTTCCTTGTTCTTGCCTTAGATTGATTCCTTCTCTGGAGTTATATGAAATATAATAATGCCATTTTAATTTATACTCCTTATTGTAAAGAAATCAAGCCAGAAGTGATGATGTGTGACTTTAATTCCAGTAGTTGGGAGGCTAAAACAGGAGGCTTGCAAATCAGAAGCCAGCCTCAGGAACTTAGTGAGGTACTCAGCAACTAGACTGAGTTCCATTTTCAAAAATTAAATAACACTGTTCAACTGGGTTTTCTATTTTTTGTGTTTTTATTGGTACATTATATTCTCACATCATAATGTAAATCATGTTGACAATGACATGCATGCACACACTCTTATGCCCCCCACCTCCTATTTCCCTTCCTCCCAATACAGAGTACCCAGATTGACATTGGTATATATTCACATGTATACACATAGTCTATGGTAGTACTTCCATTAATGAACCTCAGTCTTCCTACTCCCCTAACCTCCTTACATCTCCTCTCTGGCTTCACTGAGGTTTCTCCTATATTACCTGGAGTCCCTCTTGTATCCCAATTACTCTGATCCTGCACATATTAAAGAAAACCTATGACCCTTCAGTCTCTGTGATTCACTAATCTCACTTAACATAATGTTCTCCAGATACAACCTGTAGGCAGAAAACATCCCTAATATGCATAATGGTAATTAACACCATTACTAAACTTTTGTTAAGATGCATCACTGATTATTATCTGACATGAAAAAAATGAATTGAATGATAATGTTTAAAGCTTAGGTTGCAGCATTTGATGTAGAAATGTCAAATACAAGTAATTCACTTTCATAAATCAAATAAAATCAAATAGGGTAGCTTAAAGCAAAATGCTTCTGGGTCCAATTCCCAGTAGCAGAGAGGATTTTCCCTAAGTGCCAAGTAAAGGATTAGGCATCTTAGGTACCAAAGCTTAATTTTTCAAGATAGAGATTTGATAGCACAAGAATGCCAGTTTCATCAGATGAGTTCAAATGAAAAAGGGGAAATCACCTATCTTTAGGTGTCTCGAGTAGAGGAAAATCAAAGAATCAGAGATTGTTTAATATTCTGAGTTGCCCATAAAGTGGCTGATCACTAAAGTCCTGCAGAGTGATCCATTGGAATGCACATTCATATCTAATATCCATTAATGGCAGGATTTGTGGATGTGTGTGACTGGACACAGCCCAAGTAGGGAGCTGTTTGCTCTCTGACCTATGTGTTCATGTTATATTGTGCACATAAATTGTAGTTTGTGGCCTATAAGATTGAGTGTTCATAAAATCATGCTGCCTTCAGAGTATTGTGCAACCTTGCAATATCCTTTGTTTTTAAATCTCAGGGTATATTCTGTGAAACTTTATGTGGCTTGGAGTTGGTGATCCACTAATAGGCAATCTATTTTTCCTTTCCTTTTGATCTGCAGTGTTCTCACAGTTTATGGTAGATCGTTGCAAAAATGGTTACAAGAATTTATTATCCTGTATCTGTTTCCTTGGGCAGTGCCTTCCTGTACTGACTCCAGGCTTGTTAATAGGGCTTATTGGCCAATGGAACATTAGAAAACTTGATGGAAACTGTTCTCTTGCTGTTCAAATGAGTGTTTATTGCAGTTTTTCTGTCCCTGTCTCAACATTATATTCCGGGTGAATTGGGAGTAAGAGAATATATCTTTTCAGATTATGTGCCTAGATTATGAGGAGTTGCAACATAAATGTCCATATATACCTGATTTAGATCACAAGGTTGTACAAGACATTTCTTTTGGTTGGGCTATACAGGGAGAAGGGGCCACATGCAATGCTTGCCTGGGGAGGAGAGGTGAGCACAGGTTATGACAAATACTGCTCCTGGCGTCCAGAGGCATGGGGTGCTCCAAATGTCATCTACTCAGGAACAGAAGTGAGCCATGGGCAAATGCATAAAAAACTCACCAAGTAGTCAAATATGCCAGAGACCAAATTATTTTTCATCCATTCAGATGTAAACATTAGAACATGTAGGAGAAATAATGTGGATTTTTTTCTTTTTTTTTAATGAGAAGGAAAGACAAAAGTTCTTATGCAACCTCATCGATTTAGTGCTGTTCATCTTGAAATCTAAGTTCCTGGAGAAAAGGGAAGCTTTTTTTTTTGCTGATGAATTATGCTTGACAAAAGTTATACACCCAGGGACTACTCAATTCAAATTAGTGATATCCATGAAGTGAATATTAAGTAAAGATATTTTAAGTGCAACATATTTTTTCTGTTAATTCCCCAGGCATGGAGGTGTATTTCGACTGCATAAATTTAGAAATTCAATTGTGAACTTCTAGATTAATATTAAGCTTCTTAATCAATATTAAGCTACATGTAAAGGAAGCACAACTCATGACCAGAGTACACAGGGCTTGATGTTTACAGTATCATTATTTTGATTAAACATGGACTTTGTCCTCTTCTGTTCTGTAATTCTACCTCTCTCTTTAAAGATTCAATCTTGAATGTGCTTAGTGAAATCAATAGGTTAATAAAACTGAGAGGCTGGAGGACGAGCAGAAGATCCCAGTTGTTACAGCTGGATGAAAATCACAGATGCTTCCTCATGGGTGATGAAAAAGACAACTATCACACATTCTCTAGCTCAGTAGAAAGGGATTTGAGGAGGGTGGTAAGGAAGTAAAAGGGGATATTCGATGAAGTAAACAGTTCAAATAATCCTTTATCATATATGAAGTTATCCGTACCAATTTTAATGTATGTATGAAGTAGGGAGTGGAGTGAGACTCAGTGGAAAACATCAAGTACTGTGTGCATGTACCCTCTCACACTAAACCCTGTTATGATGCATAAGTATAATGAACCAATGAGGGAGAGAGAGAAAGAGAGAGAGAGAGAGAGAGAGAGAGAGAGAGAGAGAGAGACAGAGACAGAGAGAGAGACAGAGAGACAAAGAGACAGAGACAGACAGAGACAGACAGAGAGAGAAAGGCCCCATTCAGACACAAAGATTTCAGGCAACTGCAAAACGTATATCTATTAACAGGAATTCCTAGCCATGAATAATGTTTTGGAATAGGTACTTTTAGTAAACAGATATTCAGATACCACTCTTGATTTTTAATTTTTCAAAAAACTTAAAAATATTTAATTGGTTCATTATAATTATACATCAGAGTGAGGTTCAAGGTGATAAAAATATACATGCACGCAATACTCATGTGTCTCCCTCACAATCTCATTTTCTTCGCCCTCCCTCCCACACATGTCAGTGAGATGGGTAGTAATATCTTCATGTATAGACAGCATTATTTGGACTTATCAGTCCTCTTTTTCCCCCTCCACACCTCCTCTCCCCAGCTCTCTTTCACAATTCTACTTTATGGCTAAGTAAAACTCCATTGTGTATATAAACCACATGTTCTTTATCCATTCATCTGTTAACAGATAGCCAGATTGGTTTCAAAATTAGCTATTATGAATTTTTACTGCTATAATTTTACTGCTATAAACATTGATATACATGTATCACTGATATACATGTAACATTGATATACATGTATCCTGAATTTAACTGGGGAGAAAGGTACTGAGAAATGGTATAGCTGGGTCATATGGTGGTTCCATTTCTAGTGTGTGTGTGTGTGTGTGTGTGTGTGTGTGTGTGTGTGTGTTGCTAGGGTTTTAACCCATGTGCATTCTACCTCTGAGCTACAATTTCAGTCTTAGTTTTTATTTTTATTTAAAAACAAGGTCTCACTAAGTTGCTAAGAGTCTCTCAAAGATAACTAAGTCTGGCTTTGAACCTGTGACTCTCTTGTCTCATTTTCCCAAGGACTGGGATTACAGGCATGGGCCACCATACCTGGCACCCATTTTCAGTCTTTTGAGGAATCTCCATATTGATTTCCATATTGGTTGTACTAATTTATAATCCCATCAACAGTATACTCATTTTTCATTCTCAGTTTAATAAAGCTAAACTCAAATGAATCACACTAAATCACATTGCCTGAAGTGTTATTATTTAAGGCTAGGTAGAAGATAAAATTGGATATCAAAGGTTAAATGTCCTTGGGGACAGCCTTACTTAGCAAATATCTTTCGATCACCAACATTAAAAAAAAATCCAAGAATGGAAAATGCATATAAATTCTCAGATAAACAGAAAGAACATTTGTATGACTGAGGATGGAACCTACTAGGAGAATTGTGAATCCCTGGCCGGATGGAACAACAGAGACTGAAGACAAAGTGTGAGAAGATCTGGTAATGAATCTTAGAAGTAGGCTGAATGAATTCTAACTTTCTGATTTAGTCAAACATCAAAGAAAAATAAACAGGAAACAATTTTACATTCTTTGACAGCTTTTATATCTACAGTGTTAGTCACTTTCCATCACTATATCAAATACTTGAGATAATCGCCTTTTGCAAAAACTGGATTATTTTGGTTTAAAGATTTGAGGATTATTACTAATGATTATTTGTTCCTGTTGCTTTTGAGTCTATGGCAAGGCTGCATATAATGGTAGAAGTATATGGTGAAGCAGATCCATTCACCTCATGACTGGGGACCAAAAGCGAGAAAAAGGAAGGGACCAGGGCCTCACAATACCTTTCAAGGGCATGACCCCGAGAACCTGAAGATCTCTCAGCAGTCTCCACTTCTTAAAGGTTCCAGAGCCTCCCAGTAGCATCACTCTGGCGTAAAATCATTGAGCACATGAGCTCAAGCTTCAGTAGACTTTCACAGTCACAGTATAGCACCTGCTGTGCCGAGGATGATGTCAGAACACATATGTGAAGACTTGAGGAAGTATCATCTGGGAAGTTCATACTTAAGAGTCCTAAAGTTAATTTTTTTCTTAGATAATTTATTTCTCTATATAGTTTAGTAATTTTATTGGTGCATTGAAATTATACAACATAGTGAGATTTAAATAATATATACCCACACGTCACTTGGTGTGTTTCCATTCAGATCCCACACTACCTTTCCCACCATTCTCCCCATCCCCCACACACATTAATGAGAATAGTAGTGATATCATCATATATGAATTTAGAATTATTTGATCTCTTTCTTCCCACCACATCCCCTTTCACTATTCTACCAATGTAACTTTCTTCTATTTTATCTGAAGTCCCTTTTGTTTCTTATTTTCTATCTAGCTTCCACATAAGAGATAAGACATATGACCTTTCAATTTCTGTGACTGGCCAGTCTCATTTAGCATAATGTTGGCAAGTTCTATTCATTTTCCTATAAATGGCATAATTTTGTTCATTGCAGCCGAGCAAAACTTGATTGTGCACATATACCAGATTATCTTTATCCATTCATCTGTTGATGGGCACATAGTTTGGTTTCATAATTTGGCTATTGAGGATTATGCCACTATAAACAAGTGTACTCATGTATGACTATAGTATTTAGTCAAAGTCCTTGTAAAAGTATTTTAGACTAGATATTAATCTGGGGTTCATAAGTCATGAGTGAGTTTTGAAAATCTGGCAAGTAGAGTTGGATACAGGGAATTTCCTTTTGGATTTTAATAAAAATTGCCTTCCCGGAAATAAGCAAAAAAAAAAAAAATCGCATGCCTATAATAAAATAAACCAAAGAAAAACAGGGATAAGATAATTTAAAATAAATGTAATTAAGCATAAATTGTGTCATACATATATGATTTCTCTCTAATCACAGAGAACCACGGGATGGATTATTCATAATCAAGTGAGGCAAAATTATCACTTTAGTTTATGTTATCAATAACAATTTCAAGTTGAAAAAATAAACCTTGCCATTTGTTCTTATTATGTTTATCTTTGTTTACATGAGGTAGAAAATAATAATGGAAAAGCAATATTTTTAGCTTATGTTTCTCCTGGCTTTTAACTCTGTTTACATATATGATAGAACACAAATAATGGTACTGTAAGCACAAACACAATAAATTTCCATAAGTGCCAGATCATATCACACACTTAAAACATGTTGAAATTCCTTTTATCTTCAAACATGTCAAATAGACCAAAGCAAATGCAGTGTTTAGAATATTTTAAGCTGTAACTGAGGGATATTACACTGAGTGATGTTACAGATCTTTCTCTCCAGGGTGAGATTCTGGTTTCATTTCCTAAATTAGGTAAATATTTGCTGAAAAAAACTGAGTAAACTGTAAAGCCATCGATATGAGTTATTGGTAATATTTTGCACTCTTAACAATTTTTTCATATATTTCTATGAGGGTTATAGATATGTTATTTTCCTTAACAGGTTTTGTTGATAGGTTAGGCTGATCTCATTAAGTGAACTGAGAACTCTTCCCTAACTTTCTATTTCTGAAGTAGTGAGAAAGATGTGACTTCTTTCATCAGTTTTTAGGCCTAGAGGACTTAGAGTTTTCTTTGTAGGAAGGTTTTGTTTTGTTTTGTTTTGTTTTTTTGTTATTTTGAGGGTCTGGGGATGGAACCCAGGGGCATTCGACTTCCGAGCTACACCCAACTGCCCTATTTTTTTATTCTTTATTTTGAAACATGGTCTCACTAAGTTGCAGAGGGCCTCATTAAGTAGCTGAGGCTGTCTACAAACCACTGTCCTTTGGTCTCAGACTCCTGAATGCTGGGATTTCAAACCTGCTTCACCATGCCCAGCTTGTAGGAAGGTTTTGATAATAAAATTGTTGTTTTCAGTACTTACAAAATCATTGAGATTTTGTCTTGTGTACATATTACATATATATTTGGTACTGGGATTCCTGGAAGCCCTTATACCTCTGGGATACACTCCCAGAACTATTTTATATTTTTTTATTTGGAAACAGGGTCTCTTAACCCAGCGTGTCTGACTTCGAACCTGCGTGATCCTCCTGTCTCCGCCTCACAAGCGTGGGGATTACAAGCGTGGGCCACCACGCCCGGCTTGATGAGTTATATTTTTAAGAAAATTTTATATTTAATTTAGGTTATCAAGATAGGTGGTATAATATTGTTCATGATATTTCCTTAAATCTTTTTCAATATAAGTAAGATTTTCTAATACTCTACTCTTCCTGATATTGGTTATCTACTCTATCTCTGTTTTTCCTTCTTTCTTTCTTTCTTTCTTTCTTTCTTTCTTTCTTTCTTTCTTCCTTTCTCTCTTTCTTTTTCTTTATGCTTTATTGCTTGCTTGCTTTTTTACCAGAGTTGATCAAATTTATTCATATTTTCAGAGAACCAACATTGGGCTTTGTTTATTTTCTGTTTTTTGTTTCCATTTCATTACTTTCTAGTTTTAACTACTCTCTCTTCTTTAATTATTAACATACTCTATTTCTTTTGTAATCCTACTAATCACTTGAACGTGTAGATCTGTGCTTTAGAACAGTGCTTTCCGTACTATTTTAGCATTTTTATTTTCACTTGTTTAAAATTTTTTTAAATATTTTTTCTGATTTCTTTTTGAGCTGTAGATTATGTAGAAGCTTATTTTCAAGTAAGATTTTATAGAAATCTGTTATTATATTTCAAAGCTTATTTCACAGTGATTAGTGAATATATTGTGCATGATTTCCATACTTTTTTAGTTTATATAAACTAAATTTAGTCCAACAATGGTCTTTCCTGGGAAAAGTATCATGTATACTTTAAAGAATGGGCATTGTGTTGATATTAAGAATACAGTCCTATAAATATCAATTAAGTAAAAACTGTCCACTATTATTTAGATTGTTGATTATAATATTCAATAATTAATTATGATATAATTATTGATATAATTATAATACAATAATTGCTGAATTTTATCATTATTATTCAGATCTACTTTTTGGAGACATGGTTCTCACTATTTTTGAGAAAAGGTCATTATAATATATAATTATTATTATAGATTTCAATGTTATTTCTTTAATTTCTGTTAATTTTGCTTCATTCACTTTGAACTATTATTAGATATATGCCCAATTATAATTATGTCTTTTCAACTAATTAACCTTTTTATTAGTATAAATTATTTATCTTACATCTTATAATCTTTGTTTGATTTTTTTTTACTTATATACAGTTTTAAAACATACACTTTGATCATTTTAGGCTTACAATTTGTATGTCAACTAAACTGGTTTTTTGTTTTTGTTTTTTTTTTAGATCTGAAATGCCTTGTTTCTGCTTCTTTTTTTTCTTCCTGGTAGTATTGGGGATTAAACCTGGGAGTATTCTACCTTCAGTCTATACCCCCAGCCTATTTTTTTATTCTTTATTTTGAAACAAACCATGTAACTAGGTATTATTTATATTTAGTATGCTATTACAGAAAATTTTTGAACATATAAATTTATACCTTTTACCAAATTTGGGAACTTTTGGCCATCATTTCTTCAAAAATATACTCTGCTTTGTTCTCTAACCTCCTTCCCTTGGAGGTTCCATTTGTTCTTCATTGACTGACATTATCCCACCAGTCACTAGTGTTTTTGTTCTTTCCTTCTTTCCTTCTTTCCTTCTTTCCTTCTTTCCTTCTTTCCTTCCTTCCTTCCTTCCTTCCTTCCTTCCTTCCTTCCTTCCTTCCTTCCTTCCTTCCTTCCTTTTTTGTGTTGAGGATTAAATCCAGGCTATGCCACCTCAGAGATATACCCCCAAACAAATTCTACTTTTTTTTTTTTTTTTTTTTTTTTGGTGGTACGAGGGTTCCTGGAAGCCCTTCTACCTCCGGGCTACACTCCCAGACCTATTTTTTATACTTTTTTATTTGGAAACAGGGTCTCATAAGCCAGCGCGCGCGGCTGGCTTCGAATCTGCGCGATCCTCCTGTCTCTGCCTCCCAAGCTCGGAGATTACAAGCGTGCGCCACCACGCCCGGCCCAAATTCTACTTTTTATTTTGAAACAGGGTCTCACTAGGTTGCTAAGTTTTAAGTTGCTTAGGCTATCCTTAAACCTGGGATCCTCCTATCTCAGCTTCCCAATTACTGTGATTACAGTCATGCACAACCATGTCCAGCTCTAAAATCTTTTATTTGAAAAATGGTTTTCATGTTTACATCCATGTTATCTCCAGTTTGATATTAAATTGATTCTGAATATTTTGTTTTTTATTTTGTTCTAGAAGTTTGGTCAGATTCTGCTTCCTTTTTTTTCGGTTAAGATTTCCAATCTTTAGTTCTCTGCAAACATAATTTCTTTATATCTTTCAGAATAATTATAATAACTGCCTTTAACTCCCTGATTCAATCTGAACAAATGGATCATATTGAATCTTATCAGGTGATGAGATTTCCTTCTTTATATGTTGATTAACTTGAACTAGGGTTATGTTCTGAAGACTTTCAAAAGAGTGTAGACCATTTTGTTTGTTTTAGCAATTAATTCATTTGTTTTAAATAGAAAATTCTCTTTTAGGCAGAAATATATACCTCAGTTAAGTGCTGGCCTTATATATAGTTCTTGAAGTCTGCCACAGTTAGGAGTGGTTTCTATGGTAGCCAAAAATTTTAGCATAGTTCATGTATAGAATTTGCTTCTCCCTTTCTCAGTTTGCCTTCTTCCTGGGATCTGATCTTATTTTCTGTTGGCTATGGTTGTTCTGAAGCGTTTTCTGTTTCTTTATCCCAGAAGTATGATATGTTTTTATCATACTTTTAACCGTTATTTCTGGCCCAGATTGTTAAGGTACCGCAAAGTAGAAGAACATAAAAAATAGAAACTACCTAATGCTGCTTTCTTCTTCTAAGAAATAATTCCTCTTTCAAACTGTTCTGATGCTCTCTACTTATCCTTCCCTTATAATCCTTTTTCCCTTTATTATTTTCCTTACTCCTCCTTCCCATCATTCTTCTTCCTTTATGCTCTTCAATTACTTCTATAATTGTTTATACAATTAATCTATAGGTACAGTTGTTATCTGAGAAGAATCAGTCCAATAAAAGCTCACTGATCATTTAGTAAAATTGGAATGTAGATGATTAATATTTGAACACAAATTGCATTGTTTTGAAGAGAAAAGAGAGGTATATCTCTAAACTTAACTAGAAAACTCTGTTGTATGTTTATACCACAATTTCTTTATCCGCTACCTTTGATGGAATCCTACGTTGGTTTCATAACTTAGCTATTGTGAAATGTGCTACTATAAACATGGGTATGCATGGGTCAGTATAGTATTCTAACTTTAATTCTTTTGAAAAGATATTGAGAAGTGGTGTGGCTGGGTCTTAAGGTGGTTCCATTTCTAGTATTTTGAGGAACCTCCATACTGATCTTCATATTGATTGTACTAATTGACAGTTGCACCAGCAGTGAATAAGCCTTTCTTTTGCTCCACATCCTCACTCACCAACATTTATTATTATTTAAATTCTCAATTGTCACTGAAGTTCAATAGAATCTCAGGATAGTTTTAATTTGCATTTCCTTTAATACTAATGATGTTGAACATTTGAAAATATATTTGGTGACCATTTGTATTTCTTATTTAATAGTCTATATACACAATGGAGTTTTACGCAGCCATAAAGAACAAACTTAGATAATTTGCAGAAAAATGGATGGAAGTGGAAGATTTTATTCTAATTGAGATCAGCTACATTCAGAAAACTCAAGGCCACATGTTTTATTATATGTAGAAGCTAAGGAAAAAATAGGAAGGAAATGGAACTTCATGAAAATGAGGAGAGAAACCAGTAGAATAGTAGAAGGGGGTTGGGGAAGGGAAGAAGAGAGAGCAAAGGAGGCATAAAGAAGAAAACAAACAAAAGAATATTATGTCTGTATACGAATGTTTCTTAGTCACTATTCCTACTGATATAATTCAAAGAACTGATCATACAATTTAGAGGAAAGACGATTTATATTTTCTTTGGAGATTTGGAGGTTTAGTCCATGTAAGGCCAGGGACCACAGATCTCAGGTGATGGTGGGCAGAAGCAGAGAGAGGGAGTGCACAAAGCTTTGCTCTCACATCATGGAGGTTGAAAGCAAAAAAAAAAAACAAGGTAAGGAGGAAGCAATATATAATCCCCAAGGCCACACCCCAAGGACCTCCTTAGCAACCAAGCACTGCTTCCAACATTGCTACCTTGTTCCATGAGGGCTAAGAGACATTCCAAATTTAAACCATTATCCTCCAGCCCTGCCCCCCTAGACCTCATGGTAACCTCACATGTAAAATGCATTTGGACCATCTCCAAGAGTTCCCACAGTCTTAAGAGTTCAAGCATCACTCCGAAGTCCCAAAGTCTCTTCTAAGACTGAAAGTCAACTATTTGTTGTGAACCCTTGTAAAGGAAAATTAAAATAAAAGAAAAATTAAATCACATGTATCCAATATCCAAATTACAATGGATAAGGATAAGCATTTGTATTTCAAAATGAAGCAATAGGACCTCAGAAGGAAGGAATGGGACCAAAATAGTATGAAAACCCAGAAGAACATGCATTTTGATCCTGCAGCTCCATTTTTGGTATCTGGGATGCATGGCGGTGAGAAGTGATCTTCAGGGGGTCTTGGCAGCCCCATGCCTGTGGCTTGGTTGATTGCAAGAGGCAGTATACTCTTACTTCCTTGTAAAATTTCCTCATGGCTTTATTTTGTTTTGGGCACCCTTAGCTTCATCCTCACAGCTTCACAAATTTCTTCATTTGGTCCTTCTTTCAGGGACTCTAGCCCTGCCACACATTGCCTGGCTTTCCAAGCCTTTCTTTGAAATCTGGGGGATAAGGGGAATGCTTCATGACTTCTTTTTTGCAATACAGCCAGCATTATATGGGACCTGAGATGGAACATCAACAGAAAAGGTAATTACACCCCCTTTAATCATTGCTGCTGGGCCTGCCTCTATCTTGACCATAGTTGAGCCCATCCTCATTATAGGTTGTGCTGGGCCTCCTTCATCAAGGCCATAGGAACGTATCTCAGTAAAAATCACCACCCTTATTTCTTTGGTTTCCTACATGGTCTTGAACTATTCCAACAACACTCCTTTTTTTGTTCCTATGCAAAAAATTCAGCTTCCCTTCAGCCCTCTTAGTTTCCCTCATGGGATCATCTCTTTGGGCCCCAGATTTACATATGCCTTTCTGGTCAAACTGCACATCTATACAGTCTACCTTCTTACTTTCTGCTCCCAAAATTCAGTGTTTAATTCACTGAATGTGAATATTAATATCCATTTTGCAGTTTGAAATTTTTTTGTTTTCAAATGTCCTCTATCAGTTTATTCGTCAGTCCATCATCTTTTAATTCAGCCTCAGACGAAGTTTCAAGGCATGGACAAAATACCAATAAGTTATTTGCCAGAATGTGTAGTGTCTACTCCATTTTCTTTGCTCTTCAAAATCTCCTGTGCACAGTCTCTAGCATCCACTTATCTAGTCACATTCTGGCCCTTCCAGTCTCTCACAAACGAGTTCCAAAGACTCAACATCCTCCTAGCCCGACTCCTCTGGTGTGGGGTCAAGCAGTTTCTGCCTTAGTCAACATTCTCACTGCTGTAATCCAAAAATGATCATAAAATTCAAAAGAAGGAAGACTTATTTGTTCATGGTTTCCTTGGAAGTTTTTAGGTTCAGTCCACAGTCCACAGCAGGCCAGTAACCATGGATCTCAGGGATGGTGGAAGGAAGTGAAGAGAGGAAAGCTAAGGAAGTGGAAAGTTTTTGCTTGCATAGGAGGACCCCTCTTTAGCAACCAAGCCATGCTTCCAGCATTGCTACCTTGTTTCTATGAGGGCTCCTGGGACCTTCCAAATCCAAACTATTACAGAATGAATCACTATCAATTGCACTATCATGGATGGGTAGGAAAAGGGAGCAAGAGGGTGGGGTGCAGAAGGAAGAAATCAAGTGGTATTGTGTGCATATGTGACTCTCATTATAGTATAACTACAATATACAAATAAATATTTTTTTTGCGGGTCTGGGGATGGAATCCAGGGGCATTTGACCTCCGAGCTACACCCCCTGCCCTATTTTTTATTCTTTATTTTGAAACCGGGTCTCACTGAGTTGCAGAGGGCCTCACTAAGTAGCTGAGGCTGTCTGCAAACCTGGATCTTCCAGTCTTAGCCTCCCGAATGCTGGGATTACAAGCATGCACCATCATGCCTGGCCCACAAATAAATATTTTTAAAGAATATATTTTATTTTTTAAATCCTTCACCATTACCTGAACTCTTTGGCAGATATTTTTGGTCAAACATTGTAATATACCTCATAATTCTATGTTCTTCTAGTCACCAACCACGAACACTTCTGAAAAACTATAGTACCTTGGATGAGTTACTATGTTAAAGATATTGGAGGTAAAGAATCATAACTTATTATAGTATAATATAGTTATTATAATTATGTTCAAGGATAAAAAAGAAATTGTTTACTAAAAGTAAAAAATTTAAACAGAAAATGAAAATACTTTAATTTTTCTGTATTATATAAAATACTTCTTTACTCTTGAATTAAAAGACATATTCCACACAGAAATATAAAGAGCCCTGACTATACCTGGAAGATTACAATGTTGAAAATCACTCATTCTACATAGCTTGTATTCACTGGCTATCTATGAATCCTCTACTTTCCTTACAATTAGGTTGAGTTCCTGTGACTGGTTCTAGAAGATGGAGTGTAGGCGCAGTGACGTGTATCTCTTTAAAGCTAAGCAATTTTTAGAGTTAATGAGCTGCTTCTCTCTCTCTCAGTGCTGTGAAGACCTAAGACATTCTACATGACATAGTATTTAAGTTGAAGAAGGTTGCCTGGCTTGCACCAGACTTTGTAGAAGCAACAATTAAATCCTTATTTTATTAAGCCTATGATTTCTGTGCTTCTCTGTGGTGATAGTTATTTTAATTACCAGAAAAATACCATCCTTGTAGTTTAAAATTCTACTCAAATATGCTCAGTAAGTTTTTTATTAAATTTGCCCTTGGATAATTTACAGAAAATTCTTTATTTTCAATTGTGTTTTTATATTAAGTGCCTTTTCCCTTTAAGATTTGTAAATTTTTGCACTGAAAAGAGAAGACAAGAGAAGATATTTTTACAGTTTGGACTCAGAATAAGATACATGTCCAGTGAAATAAAAATGCATTTTTTTTACTAATTATTTAACTTGGTCATTGCGGAGAAATGTTCTGAAGTCTTTATGCATTAATCAAAAGTAGTTGATTACTAAAAGATGGATGGCTTCTAAAGTGTTCTCTCCAAGGTTACATACATTATATTTTGATAGCTTCAGTCAGCAAGTAATTCAGGGTCATAGGAAAACTGATAATAGTCACTTTTCTGCTGACTATATACTGCTATAATAATCAAGCTTTGCAGCACCATGAATATGCCATTATGAAAATCTTCATCTTGGATTAAAATGTAAATATGACCCATTTAATCTATTTGATGCATTTTATTTTGAGAATTCATACATTTGTAGCACTAATTCAGTTTCACTGACTTTTCTCCATACTGCTGGAGTGTTGTCATTGGAGACACTTTATCACGGTGGCCATTGCTAATGGTTTAAAAATAATTATCCCCAGGTCTTCTCATGGGACTTTTGCATCTTGGAGCACATAACCTTGCTCAAGAGCATTGAAAATTACTATTCGAATACAGAAACTTTTAATAGATTAATCACAAAGAGATTACTAGGCCGACTCTTAAATGAAGATGATAATTAAATAAAATTAACCCTGCACATCAACAAGAAAATTGCCTCAAATTTGACCATCCTAGTATCAAATGTCTTCAAATCAAGTCTTCACTGATATTCTCTCGGTACTGTCCATTCTGCTGCACACCCATTCAGCCTCAGTGATCTCCCTTGCCCCACCTCTCCCATCACGCATTACATCCTTCCAATTTTAAATTCACTCCAGTATTTCCCCTTCTCTCTGTCTCTTCTGCCAGCCTTCTAGTTGAAACCATGAGTATTACTCTCCCGAGCTACAACAATAGCCCCTGTCCTCCAAAGCCTTCCTTGCCTCACTCAAATTTTCACTGAGTCTGTAGTACCTAAAGTAAAATGTTTAATGTGCCACTCAGATTGGGGTTAGATAGAATCTCAGTGTAGTTTTGGTTTGTATCTCCCTGATGGCTAGTGATGTTAAACATCTTTTCATGTATCTATTGGCCATTTGTATCTCTTCTTTTGTGAAATGTCTATTCATTTCAGTTGCCCATATCTTGATTGGGTTGTTTATTTTGCTAGTGTAGAGTCTTTTGAGCTCTTTGCATATTCTGGATATTAGCCCCCTAACAGAGTGGTGGCTGGTAAAGATCTTCTCCCATTCTGTAGGCTTCCTCTTTAGGTTCCTGATGATTTCCTTTGATGAGAAGAAACTTTTTAGTTTGAAGAGATTCCACTTATTAATTCTTGCTTTAATTTCCTATGCCTAATGAATGGATTGCAAAATTATGGGAAATACACACAATGGAATTCTATTCAGCTATAAAGAAAAAATATAATAATAGCATTTGCAAGAAGATGGAGGGAGATGAAGAACATTATGTTAAGTGAGATTAGTCAAGAACAGAAAGAGAAGGGACGTATGTTTTCTCTAATATGTCCAAGCTAGGGAGTAGTGGTAATACCAGAGGGACTCTACTGGGGGGGAGGGAAATGGAGGGGGAAGAGCATGAAGCACAATGTAAATGTACACCACTCTCAATATGTTCCACTTATGAAAAATAAAAATTAAAATAAATAAATAAATAAAAGTAAAATAAATATCAAAACATAAAAAATGTTTAATGTGCAAACAAAACCATGTCACCTCCCTGCTTAAAACCCCAGTATAATTCTTCTTTTCTCCTAGGAAGAACAAGCCCAATAATAAAGCACAGAGCCTGTGAAAATCCTGACTCTCACTGGCTGCTCTGCCTTTGCTGCACATCAGTCTCCCCCCAGCGTTGCTTTGTCTGGCCTGTCTTTGCTGTTCCTGTAGCCTGGAACATGCTTTATCAAATTAACCTGCTTTCATCCTTGAGGTCATGGTGTTTCTTCCTGAGGAGATGAAATTTTCTAACTGGTCACAATGTGATATCTTTTCTTGTTCCTTCATATTTGTCCTTCATAGGACTAAAGATTGAATTTGTGCATTTAATTTGTGATTTCTAAAGCAGGTCTCTCTTCTAGTAAAAGATAGCTACCATGATGAATGGTCCCCATTTTTTTTTTTTTACCAAACGGTAGCACCCTCCTAATACTTAATTGGAGTGCAAGAAATATGGGTTACATGAATGTATGAGTAAACAAGCACATGAAAAATAGGGCACATCGCCGGGTGTGGTGGCGCACGCTTGTAATTCCTGCGCTTGGGAGGCAGAGACAGGAGGATCACGCAGGTTCGAAGCCACCAGTGCTTAAGAGACCCTGTTTCCAAATAAAAATATAAAAATAGGTCTGGGAGTGTAGCCCGGAGGTAGAAGGGTTTCTAGAAACCCCAGTACCACCAAAAAAGAAAAAAAAAAAAAAGAAAGGAAGAAAAGAAAAAGAAAAATAGGGCACATCATCTTACTGGATCTATTGAATAAAATATGAAATGTATAAAAATGTGTGCTGTAGTATCTATTGCCTTAACCCTAGAAATAAAAGGTAAGAAACAGAAATTATAGCCATTTTAATTTCAGATTTCTGAGTATAAGTGGATATTTCAAAATGACCCTTTATATAAATAGGAGTCCCATTTAAACATTAAAATACATTTTTATGTTACATTTTCTTTAACAATATTATGTATATTTTCATTATGCATCTAGTTTACTTGTGCATGAAGGTAGAAACATAACAGTATTAAAGTTAAATTGATTGACTATAGTGTCTGGTAATTAATTTTTAAAGAAAATGACCTAGGATTAAACAGGTATGGACTTTATAGTGCATGTGATCAACAATATTTTGTATATTGACTCTTTCTAAATAGCACATTTTTACAGCATTAATTAGAAATATTATTTTAAAAGTTAAATCGAGCATGCATTACATGCTTGACAAATTTATACCCAAAACACCAATGTTTCTCTTTTAAACTTTTTAGTTAAAAAGATTTTAGTCATATTTGGAAATGAAACCAAAGACCCAGAAAATGTTCTCAAAATTGGAATTTCTACGATTGTTGCTACAGAGGAATCATTAGCAAGTTTTTCCTCATGAGCCACTGCTGTTCTTAGCCTTTCATTCCTCTTTCAGTTATGTTTGCCAGATTTGGTATCCTGCTGTGTGGGCCTATAAACAAGATGTTGTACTCATGCAAATGAGTTTTTTGTGTGGAAACAAGTTGCCTGAAGGTTGACCAGCCTGGGAACTTATGTCTCCCAGGTCTTATGATGTCCCTCAGGACACTGACCTGGGAATGCTGCGAAATGCACACTGTGACATGTGAATGCACCTGCTTCATCTAAGGTGATGCTTCCATTAAGAAGATGGAATAACTGAATAACAGCTGAAATGTACAGTTTCCAACTCTACCTTTTGTTCTGCAAAAAACGAATGCTATGTTTTGATAGCTTAATAAAAAAAATGAAACACCATTTAGACAACTGAATATTTTGCTTATAGTGGACAATTTGATGAAAAATAATCAAAATTTAATAATCAATTCCTCTATTTCTGTATCTAAGGATATATCCTAAATTTACATATGCATAAGCACTGTGCTCAATGATATTTATAGCATTGTTAATAGAGAAAAAATAAACTTGACCAAAATAAGCAATTGATTTAGTAAATTATGAACTATTCATCCAGCTAAGTACTATGTGAATTTTATACATATTTTTATTGAAAACAAATGGTATACATTTAAACTGTACTTGGTGCCCTCTTCCCACCACCCCTATTTTCCCTTCCCCACCTCCCACCAATGATTGTCCAGGGTAACCATGCTATATTCATACTTTAACACATATACGGTTATAGACCCTCATTAATCAAGTTTAGTCTTCTTCCTCTCCTATCTTTCCATTCAAACTTTTATGAGATTTCCTTTCTATTATTTGGAGTCCCTCTGGTATCCCCTATGCTCCCTAGTTTGGGCATATTAGAGGAAAGATATGTCTCTTCTCTTTCTATGCTTGGCTGATCTCACTTAACATAATGCTCCCCAGAGCTTTCCATCTTCTTGCAAATGACATGATTTGTTCTTCTTTATAGCTGAATAGAATTCCATTGTGTGTATTTCCCATAATTTTGCAATACATTCATCTGTTGATGGGGACTTGGGTTGGTTCCATATTTTGGCTATTATGAATTGTGCTGCTATCAACATAGGTATGCATATGTTGCTGTATTTCTCTGATTTCAACCCCTTTGGAAAAATACCCAGGAGTGGTAGAGCTAGATCATATGGTGGATCTATTCTCGGTTTTCAAAAGATTCTCCACACAGATCTCCAAAGTAGCTGAACTAGTTTGCACTCCCACCAATAGTGTAAAATAGTTCCTCTTTCCCCACATCTTTGCCAGCAATTGTTATTTGATTTATCTATGCTTGCCACTCTAACTGGTGTTAGATGGAATCTCAGTGTAGTTTTGATTTGCATCTCACTAATGGATAATGATGTAGAGCATCTTTTCATGTATCTATTGGCCATTTGTATCTCTTCTTTTGTAAAGTATCTCTTCAGTTCAATTGCCCATTTCTTGATTGGGTTGTTTGTTTTGCTAGTGCAGAGTCTTTTGAGCTCTTTGTATATTCTGGATATTAGCCCCCTATCAGAGTGGTGGCTGGTAAAGATCTTCTCCCATTCTGTAGGCTTCCACTTTAGGTTATTGATGGTTTCCTTTGATGAGAAGAAACTTTTTAGTTTGATGCCATCCCACTTGTTAATTCTTGCTTTAACTTCCTGAGCTTTGGAGGTTTTGTTGAGAAAGTTACTGCCTATGCCAATATGTTGTAATGTTGAGCCTATGCCCTTCTCTAATAGCTTCACAGTCTCTGGTCTAATTTCTAAGTCTTTGATCTACCCCAAGTTGATTCCTGTGCATGGTGAGAGGTAAGGATTTAGTTCCATCTTTCTACAAATGGATAGTCAGTTCTCCCAGCACCATTTGTTGAAAAGGCTGTCTTTTCTCCAGTGTATGAGTTTGGCCCCTTTGTCAAAGATTAATTAACTAAAGATGTGTGGATTTGTTTCTGTATCGTCTATTCTGTTCCACTGGTCAGTGTACCTGTTATTTGTGCCAGTACCCTGCTGTTTTTACTACTATTGCTCTATAGTATAATTTGAAGTCTGGGATTGTGATGCCTTCTGCATGTTTCTTATTGCTGAGAATTGCTTTGGCTATTCTGGGTCTTTTCTTTCTCCATATAAAGTTCATGATTGCTTTTTCTAGGTCTATGAAGAATATCACTGGTATTTTAATGGGAATTGCATTGAATCTATAGAACAGTTTTGGCAGAATGGCCATTTTGATATTTATTCTGCCTATTCATGAGCATGGGAGGTCTTTCCATCTTCCAAGGTCTTCTTTAATTTTGTTCTTTAAATTTTTTTTTTTTTTGGTGGTACTCGGGTTCCTGGAAACCCTTCTACCTCCAGGCTACACTCCCAAACCTATGTTATAATTTTATTTGAAAAGAGTCTCTCTTAAGCCAGTGAGGTTGGCTTCAAACCTGCGCGATCCTCCTGTCTCTTCCTCCCAAGTGCGAGGATTACAAGTGTGCGCCACCACACCCGGCTTGTGAAATTTTATATTTATTTATTTATTTATTTATTTATTTATTTATTTATTTATGGTACTGGGAGTGGAACCCAGAGGCTTTCTACATCCAGGCTATACTCCTAAACCTATTTTATGTTTTTTATGTGGAAACAGGGTCTCACTAAGTTGCTGAGAGCTTCACTAGCTGAGGCTGACTTTGAACCTACACAATTCTCCTGTCTCAGCCTCCCAAGTATTGGGATTACAAGAGTGCGCCACCATGCCTGGCCTATATGACAATTTTAAATGAACATTTCATATTTGTGGGTACTTGTTATAGAGATGCTTCACTAAAAGTTTCCATAAATAATCCCAGAAATAGTTGTAGGTTTTTTCCCCATTTTTAGTTATTGATTAGTAGGAGAAATTATATAGAAATACCTATTACATAAATGTTTGATAGAAAATATTTAGAACAACAACTCCTTCTCCTCCTTCTCATCCTCTTATTCTTCTTCCTTCCTTCCTTCCTTCTCTCTCTCTCTCTCTCTCTCTCGCTCGCTCGCTCGCTCTCGCTCTCTGCTCTCTCTTTCTCTCTCTCTCTCACTTTTTCATGATACTGGGTATTGAACCCCAGATGCTTTACCACTGAGCTACATTCTAAGTTCTTTCTATTTTTTTTTTATGACAGGGTTTCACTAAGTTTCCCAGGCTGACCTCAAACTTGCAATCTTCCTGCCTCAGTCTCCTGAGTTGCTGAGATTTTTTGCCTGTACTTAGATATAGCCTAGATCTAGGCTTTTTTTTCTGAGAATATTTTCAATTATTGATTCATTCATTTTTACTTTACATAGGTCATTTAATGATTTTACTTCCTGAAAATTTTCTATTTGTATTTTTGTAGCTCTTTATCCATTTTATCTAAATTGTCTAATATAGTATGATAAGTTTGTTCCAAATATTCTCTTATAATAACTTTAATTGGTTTAAGGTTGATATAACTTTCATTCTGAATTTCAGCAACTTGTGGCTTCTCTTTTTCTTCTTCAATTCAAACAAAAGTTTATCAAACTTGTAGAACCAGTGCTCGTCTTCTTTAAGTTTTTCTGGTTAAAAATTTTCTATGTAATTCTCACCTGACTATTATTTACTTCTGAATTTGAATTTTGGAGGTACTAGGGATTGAATTTAGGGGCATTCTACCTCTGATCTACACCCACAGCACTTTTTGTTTTGAGACAGGCTTCTACTAAGTTGTTAAAACTGGCCTCAAGCCTGGGGTCCTTCTATCTCAGGCTACTAAGTACTGGAATTACAGGTGTGTGCCACCATGCCTGGATGATTTACTCTTATCAATCAATTTCTTGGAAAATCATCTTGGATTATGAATTTTAGATTGTTCCTCCTTTTTTAGGTAAGCATTTAAAGCTATTATTTTGCTCAAACCACAGTATTAGATGCACCTCAAATCTTATTTCCCCTTGTTCATGGTTAACTTAGAATTGTGCTGCTTAATTTCCAAATATTTGCTGTATCCCCATTTTTTTGTTTTGAATGTTTTCTTTTGGTGGTACTGGGGATGGAACCCTTCTACCTCCGGGCTACACTCCCAGACCTATTTTATATTTTATTTGGAAACAGGGTCTCTTAAGCCAGCTGAGGCTGGCTTCAAACCTGCATGATCCTCCTGTCTCTGCCTCCCAAGCGCGGGGATTACAAGCATGTGGCACCATGCCCGGCTTTTGTTTTGAATTTTAATTTGATTCTATTTTGCTCAGGGAAAGAGCTTTTTATGATTTTTATCCTTTTAATTGAATAGGATATAGAACATTTGAACATTTTCAACAAACTTGACCCAACTGCATATATGGACTATGCCGCTCAATAAGAAGGAAATGCACCTGTTTATAAATGCACAAGAATATCGTCCAACTCAAGCCATGTGTTAGGGTATAAGTCATTCCATGTGATGCACTTACAAAAATGTGAGTTTTCTTCCTCCAAAATGTAATATTTCTCAGTATAATTGAAACTACTGGCCTTTAAATGTCATAAAAATAAAGTTTTTAATCTTTCTTGGTAAATTCTTGGTTGTAGAATTTCATGTTTTTTCCGCTAGAAAGATTCTACAAGACCATGCGACCTTCACATTTTCCTTAACATATGTGTTTAGTTGGTTGGAAATTTTGTAATTTGAAATACTTGTAATATAATAAGAGACTCAGAACTCCTGTGTGAGATTTTTAAATAATGAAAAGAACTGGAAAGTATATAGAGGTAAATGAAGTCAAGCTATTATAATGTAGAAATTATACAGAAAAACACCCTGTACTCCCCTTATAGGTCAGGATGTTTTTGAAGAAAAGTGGATATTTTCACATTTTGCTGGCTCCTTTAACAAAGGCCAATGAGTCCTAATGTGTGAGCAGACAGGCCCAATGTGGATCTCTCTGAGCTGGAAGAAGTTCAGGGGAAGGGCTCTATACAGGAATGAGATCACTTATTTGCATCCTTTTCAGGGTAGTCAGAAGGACAAAATGAGATTTGGCTCTGATTCTGTGTCAGGACACACCCTCAGGCTTTAGTGACTTGTATCTGCCTGATATCCTTTCTCCCTTTCTCCTAGGAGAACCCGCCTCCCTACCCACACTGCGTGGGTCTGTATTGTACAATGGAACCATAGTTACCTTGATGTTCTGGATTTTTTCTCCCAATGATGTACCATCTCCATGAGCAGAAAATAGCCTAATAAAACTGGGATTTACTGGCACAGATCACATGCATTTGCCTCAGATGTGGGTGAAAAACATAAGAAACAAACCCCAGAGGGTGGAGCTAAGTCACCAAAAACAGTAGATGAGAACTTACCTCCAAAGAGCAGAATAAGTGTCTCTTCGAAGTAAAATTTCTGCTAAAAGATAACATTTGTGTTCCTAAAATTCAACCCTGAGCTACACTAGAAAATGATATAATAAAAATGATAAGGCTTGTGGGGGAAATTGGGCTAGAAGCATGCAATGGATCCCTCCAAAATTCAGGTGTTGCTAATATGCTAGCAGTAGAGGTGGGATTAATATTCTTAAGAAAGAGTCATATCTGAGCTGTAGTAGTGAACACTTGTAATCTCAGTGCTTGGGAGACTAGGGTAGGAGCATTAAATACTGGAGGGCAGCCTCAGTGGCTTAGTGAGACCCTGTTTCAAAAGAAAAAAAGGAAAGAAAGAAAGAAGAGAAAGAAAGAAAGAAAGAAGGAAGAAAGAAAGAAAGATAGATAGAAAGAAAGAGAAAGGTGTAGCCCAGAGGTAGAATACCATGAGATTTAAGCCCTAATATCCACCTCCCAAACAAACAAGAAAGAAGCCTCATGTACTATTACACTACCCCACATCCTTCTGCTGTATGAGGGAAAAGAACAGGGCCTCACCAGTTGGTGACAGGTTGCTCTTGGACTTCCCAGCCCCCAGAGCTGTGGGAAATATATTTATAATCTTTACCTAGTATTGGGTATTTCATTATGACATTCCAAATTTGAGAGGCAATGCTTAAAATCTTCATCAGTGACATAAAAATTAGAAAGACAGGAACTTACCAAAAATGGCCGCGTGGTTTTACCCATACTAAATGTTTAAGAACTACAAGAAAATACTATCTTAAATTCAGCATTTACCTTGCAAAAGATAAGAATTTACTTTTTATAGAGGCTTATTATTTATTATGAAGTGGTGGAGGGAGGGTTATTTAAAACTGCACAAAAATTGTAGCACCAGATACAGATGGACATGACGCAGATGGAGTTAGTTGGTAGTTTGATGAGTGTGTGTGTGCGCGCGTGTGTGTGCATGTGTGTGCATGCTTATACTTATCTATTCTGGTGGGTGCAGTTTTCTGTGTTGAACTAGTGGACACTACTGTGCATTAGTGAACACAGAGGTATAGAGGTATAGTTTTATGCTCAATTTATTTGTTAATATGTCAGTTACATTGGATCAATGTCACATATTAAAACATACATTATACCATAATAGATTGTATTTCTAGAATAAATGTTTTTTTAATATACTGGAGGTTGAACCAAAAGGCATTCTAACATAAGCTGCACCTCCAGCCTTTCTTTAATTTTAATTTTGAAACAGGGCCTCTCTCACTAATTTTCTGAGGCTGGCCTTGAACTTGTAATCCTTTTGTCTCAGCCTCCCAAGTACTATGATTACAGGTGTGCACCACAATGCCTGGCTTCTAAAATAAATCCTATTTTTGTCCACATCTAACTAAACATGTTTCATGGAAGTACTTTTATTAGAACCTTTTTCCATTTTTTAATCTAATAACTAAAAAAAAAAATCAGAATTCCCCCCATACAGATTTCCCCCTAAATGGTATGTGTACTCTATAAAACAAATGAATTAGATAGCTATTCTGAGATCCAATTTTATATGGCTATATGGCATTGCCATAATATAACATGGTTTTCTTAAGTAAAATTAGGGTTAGAAGCACTCGCTGTGTATCATACAGACCCAGTCAATTAAGATTCATAACACCATTGTTCTGTGTGTGTGTGTGTGTGTGTGTGTATTCACACACTTGTAAGTGTTTAGCATCTTTCAGCTAAGTTGCTAAATAAATTAATCACACAACAGAAGGAGAAGGAAAAAATCAATTGTTAGCATAATACAGATCAGTTGTTCAGCATTTCCCTTACGGTGCTAATTGCTAATTCAAGTAGAAAAATGCCCTTTAGGGTGAACATTATAAGTACTGAATTTCAAATTCGTTTTTGTTTGTTTTACTTTTTTATTTAATTCCCTTTTCATATATTATTTTTTAAACAATTATGAAAACTATAGATTTTTTTCTTTTTTATTCTGCCTTAAAAAATACCAGACCTCAGTAACAACATATTTTGGGTCAAAAAATCATATAGAGACTAAGTATAAGGATGATCTTGTTTTTCACTCACCAGTCAGTTGTGCGTAGTTGCTCAGGTCTCCCAGTACTTTGGAGACTGAGACAGGAGGATTGCAGATTCAAGGGCAGCTTCAGCAACTTAACAAGACCTTCTTTCCAGATAAAAACACAAAAAGGGCCGGGTTCTCTCTCTAGACCTGAAAACCAAAACCAAACCAAGAAATCTACCAATGTACTAGTCTCAAAGTATCTGTTCTCCCAGAAAGAAACATCTGCGCAATTTTCCCTGGAGAACCAGAAAATCTGTATGATGAGGAACTCAACAATTTCACTATTGAAATTTCACTATTGCCTTTCTCACTATTATATAGAAAAACAGTATTTCCTTAATTTTCCTTTTGTATGTTTGTTTGGCAGGGTCGGGAAAAGGGAACAGTGAAGGAGTCGTCAAGGTGCTCTAGGAAAGGGAGACTCCAACGGCTCTATCTCTGTGGCTCTCTGGGAAGGGGTTGAGCTTTACCAAGTTGTTAGACTTCAGACTCCCGTGATAGAAGGCAAGCACTTCAAATAGGTCTCTTCTAGCTACTTCAATGTAAGTTTTGTGTCACTTTTAATTACGGCTAAAATTATAGAGTGCTTCAAACAGTATAATTTGTGGTCTCCAAACCTATAGGCTGCAGTTATTTACCTTATTGTTAAAGTTTACTATTGATAATTACTATAAATCTCATGATAGATTTCAAAAGGAGAAATATTTTCAGGTATTATAGAGATAATACACTTAATATATTAATATAATTATTTAATATTAGCCTTTTTATTTTTTATTTTTATTGGTGTATTATAGTCTCATAATGTAGCTGGTGTTGACAATGGCATACATTCACACAATTCTTGTTGCTCCCCACACCCCCATTTCCCGCCCTCCCAATACCAAGTGTCTATGTTAACAATGTTATACTCACATGTATATACAGTTGCAGGTAGCATCCTAGAGCCAGGGAGGAAGGGGAGGGGAGAAAGAATGCCGAAATTCACTAAAAGAAATGCTACCTGAGAAATTAGCTTTTAAGTAGATAGTAAATTCTCTCTCAAGATTTAAAAAAAAAAAACAAGCCCCAAATTATCTTTTGTTGGATTATATTAAATGAAAAGTGCAAATTTCTAGTATTTAATTTTTTTTTTTTTTTTGCAGTACTGGGAGTGGAACCCCGGGGCTTTCTACTTCTGAGCTATTCTGCCAGCCCTATTTTTTATTCTTAATTTTGAAACAGAGTCTCACTGACTTGCAAAGGGCCTCCCTAAGGAGCTGTCTTTGAACCACAATCCTCCTTTCTTAACCTCCCAAATGCTGGGATTACAAGCAAGTCCCACTATGCCCGGCTTTCCTATTTTTATATTGGTTATAAGACTCCAAATTTTAGGGATACAGTTCTGTATATCAAAGATACCTCTAAGCCCAGGGATTAAACTTGATTAAAACTTTCATTAATGTACATAATGTACATTCACAAACATATCAAAGTCAGTCACTAAGCCAAATATGAGAAGGAGGTAGTGGGAAGGGAATGGGGTGGGAATTGGGGAAGGGCTAAATGAGTGATGTGTGCATGTATGCCTCCATTAAGATGTATGACTACAATGCACCAATAAAAAATATTAAGTGGAAGAAACTTCAAAACTTTCATTAACTTGTTTCAGTATGTGATTTTGAATTATTTTAGCTACATTTCTAAAAGATAAGTGAGGGGAAGAGAAAGAGTGAAATGACCCCATCCTAAGCATTTTGGTGTGAAGTGATTAGCGGTAAAACTTGAGGAGTGAATTCTTATCATATTCAGCAAACAAACATGATGAGGCTATGGAGAGAAGGTTGGTGATCAATTTCAACAATATCTATGACTTATCTATCAGGCGTACCTGCCATGTCTATTTATTTTAAGGCAATGGCATTGATGAACCTGAATAGAAATAAAGCTCTTCTCAATTACAGTGATCAGCCTCTAGAACAGGTATGTTCAGCATATTTACCAAACCATATCCCATTTTCACAGAATTTTAATAGATGTTCCACAAAATAAAGGATTTCACAGTCAAATGTGATTGAGAATTACAAGAATAAATATAATTTATAATTTTTCACATGGGTTACTCTGAGTTTTATGTCATCATATATTGTAGTATTAAGAATAAACTATGAAAAATGCCGGCAAGAATGTGGAAAAATAGAAAATGTATGCACTGTTGGTGGGATTGTTAATTAGAACAAGCACTATGGAGATGAGTATAGAGGTTTCTCAAAAGACTAGGAATGGCACCACCCTATTGCCCAGATATACCACTCCTTGGCGATATATCATAATCAGAATACTATAGCGATACATGGGTATCCATGTTTATAGTACTACAATTCACTATAGCCAAATTATAGAACCAATCTAGGGGTCTATCAACAGATGAATGGCTAACAGAATGTAATATGGAATTTTACTCAGCCATAAAGAGGAACAAAAATATTTTATTTACAGGAAAATCGATGGCTGTATCATTGTGCTAAATGAGATCAGCCAGTCTCAGAAGGCCAAAAGCCATGTGTTTTCTCTCATATGTGGGAGCTAGAGATGAAATGGTAAATACAAGGAACTTTGGATAAATGAGGAAAGAGACAAGTAGAACAATGGAAGTGGATTGGGAGATGGGAGTAAGTCTAGAGCTGTTGAAGCAGTTTAAATAATGCTATGTCCATATATGAAGGTATCACTACCAATCTCACTAACTTGGTTAGGAAGAGGTGGGAGAGGTGTGAGAGCCAGAGGGAAGCACAGTAAGTGCTTTGTGCATGTACGCCTACATCACTGTGAATCTCATTATAATATATAATTGATAACAGTATATGTAAAAAGAAAATATACCGTGAAATACTTGGATCAGAATCGTATCATAAAGTGTGGTCTATGTATTTCACAAAACACAATTAGGGGAACTGTTCTTGAAATTAGAAACCTTTATGGTGATAAGTTATAAATATTTCATATTAATTTTTCACACTCACTTAAACATTTCCTGAATGACTCTAGTGGAAAGATTTCAGAAACTAGATGTTAAAAATTGTGCCAGAGTGCATAAGCCATAATGAGAATTATAATTAAATCTAATTATTTATAGTTAATATTACTTAGAGCTAATCTCAAGTGACCATCATTTATAGATTGAATGCTGAGGTTAGGAAACTGCTCATAGTTCTATATGAATAAACAGTATACCCACTATTCAAGTCCATGGTTGCTTCTAAGTAGAGCAGCTCCACATTGTACAATATTGTGACCATAAGATATATGTGGCTACTCAGCACCTAAAGTGTACCTCACTCTTGTAAGATTTTAATAACTTATATGAAAAAAGAATTTCAATACCTCATGTATAATTCTTATGTCCATTAAAAGTTTAGCATGATTTTAATACTAACTTGCTAAAGATTGCTCTCAAACCTGCAATCTTCTGTGTCGGCCTCCCAAGCACTGGGATTACAGGAGTGCACCCCTGTGCCCAGCTGTAGACTTTTTAAAACAATATAACTTAAATCCCTACTTCTAAATCTGTTTTTAGTCTTTGGAGCACAAAGTAAGGATGTAGGTTTTAAAATACATATTTTGGCACTGAAAGTATACCAACTTTTTCTATGAAGAAAGTTCTCTTCCATCCCTAAAAACATTGAGACATAGTCATAATGGAGAAACATTTTAAGAACAAGCACAGGAAGCCTGAAAGAGTTTGATGAGGAAGTATAATTTGGAAAGTTCAAAAGAAGTAAGGATATGCACGTAAAATTTCTGATAGTCAGACATTGAGATGATTCAAATAATTACTTATGATAACATGAAAATTATCCCACAATACTAAATTTGGACGTGCCTAATTTTATTCATTATGATTATTTTATTACGAGGATATGAAATTACACATAATAAAACTGAATTATTCTGAAACTCTTTTCTAATAGGAAAATTTTTAAATCTTTAAAAATGGGTTTGGATCTTAATCTTGTACATGAAAGGGAAGAGATAATTCATTTTGAACCATCAAGCCCTGCCTTGTTTCTCTCATAATTTTCCGTGGTTAGCTCGAGAGTGAGTGACTTGTGCAGAATACAACTGAAATGTGAAGCAGCAATTTTAGGGTCTCATTAAGGCAAATTTGTTCAACCAAGTAACATTTGCAGAAAAAACAACGTTTGATTTTCACATTATGATCCCAAGGAGTATGTATAAAAAAAGGAAATGATGGTAAGTTAGCTATAACCTGCTGAACGTTTATTCATACTGTACAAGGGATATGCAATAAGCGAATACTGGATATATCTAAAAATTTTAAAGCAGAAGGGAAAACAATATTGACCTATATAATGACTGGCAATCTTATTCTGCTATCTACTTGTGTTTTTAAATATTCATATGCCTTTTTAATTTTTCAAAATTTTAACTGCCACTTAAAGACAGTACATATTTATGGAGTATGGTGTGCTGTTTCCATACAAATGTACATTTTTATCATGTGGTCTCTATCTACACAGGAATACTCTTCTGCTATAAAAAAAAAAGTGATGGAATTCTGTCATTTGCAAAATCATGGATTTGACTGGATATTATTATATTAAATGAGAGAAGCCAGGCACAGGAAGAAATGTACTGCATAATTTCACTCATATGCGAAATCTAAACTAATTGATTTCATAGAAGTTGAGATTAGAACGGTGGTTGCTAATATCCGAATCTTGTTGCCTGGTCTTTAGTCCAACTTTTTCAATGGCGCTGAGAGAAGGGACAGATCATTTTGTTTCATAGTAACTAGTAGATTTTATTGTTGGAAAAAGCATCTAATTAAAATATTTAAATTATAATGAGTTTGGTTTTATTCACAATCTTGTTAAAATCCTATTCTCAAGTATAATGCCAAATGAAATGACAAGATAGTAAGCTACTGGTTACTCTTGGGTTGTATTCTGAGAAAGTGACATGTACGAGTTTTCCATGTGTTCCAAGTAATAGCAATTGTGATTAAACCAGTTTATAAGGCAGAGAGAGATGGAAAAGGAGAAGAGATACCATCTCAAGAAGTGCAAAGGGAAATTGCCCAGCTAAGATCAGAGGTTAAGCTGGGCGTGGTGGCACACCCTTGTAATCCCTGCACTTGGGAAGCAGAGACAGGAGGATCACAGATTCAAAGCCAGCCTCACTGGCTTAAGAGACGCTGTTTCCAAATAAAAAATATATATAAAAGATAGGTCTGGGAGTGTAGCCCAGAGGAAGAAGGGTTTCCAGGACCCTCAGTACCACCAAAAAAAAAAAAGAAAAAAAATCAGAGGTTGACAACTACTTGCCTCTGAAAAGGGGTGAGGTCCTCTATACTTTCTCTATTCAAGCCTACCAAGATGACTAGGAAGATGAGAATGAGGGAAGGAGGAAGAAATGGGGAGGGAATTGGGGAAGGGCTAAGTGAGGGATTTGTGCATGTCTGCCTTTACCATCTTATACCCCATTAAAATATATGACTACCATGCACCAATAAAAATATTTTTAAAAAGATGACTACAAAGGATAGAAGAGGGGCATACAGGAGACCAGCTCTTAGTAGACTGGGTATCTCACACACTCTTTGTATGAAAGCTAGTGAAAACTAATTCTTTTGATTTTGAGGTATTTTCAAACACTGCCTTTTGGAGTTGGAATATCTTAGTGCTGAGGAACACTTCCATTTTCTTAATCTGATGGAGTGTCTACATTTTAGGAAGTTGCTTAGCAGATCTTTGGCAAACCTAGGACTCCAACATCCACATCTCACTTGGTGCAGCCATGGTCTTTCTACTTTTCTAAGAAGCCATATTGGATGGAACCATAAGCAGCTTTGATAGACCTCCACTCTCTCTTTCCATTTGGGTCCACAGGAGACACTGAGGAATACTATGGCTTACTGTAGTCCTAAGAGTTCCAGATGCCTGCTCTGCAACTTTATCTTTTTAGCACAAGCTACTTTAGCTAACTTAGGTGTGACTAAATTCAGCACTGTGGCTCCCAGTTGTATATAAGCATATCGAACTCTCCAAGAGGCCACATAGAAATCTCATTTCTTTTACCCAAGTCCCAAGCTTTTTCGCCTTTGGAGATAGAGGCTTGGGGGATGGCAGCAATGCTCTCCAGAGAAATTACTTACAACATTTTACCTTTCTTAAAGCTCTGAACACTCTTATAGACTTCGTCTGGTGAAGAGGTCAGAGATGTCGACACTTTTTATGCTGATTATTTTCTTTGTATAATAATCTAGTTTGGAATTTTCACAGCTCATTTGCCTCTTTTAGTTGAAATTCCATTTAAATATTCTGTTATAGTAGTAACCTAAAAAAAAGTATAAAATCCTCTTTCTGCGCATGTCCAAATCGATCACAAATAAGTTCTTGCTTGGAACATGTTCATTGGGATAGTCTAATTTCATTGGCCAGTCTAGATCTGGGCCTACTTTTGTCTGATGATACAGTGTGCATCTCAAATTTCCTCCCAAAGTTTATTGTGTTAAAGTTTTGTCTCCTAGCTTGGTGTCATTTGAAGGTAGAACAATCTTTAAGAAGAAATGCCTGCAGGGGCCGGGCGTGGTAGCGCACACTTGTAACCCCTGCGCTTGGGAGGCCGAGACAGGAGGATCCTGCAGGTTCGAAGCCAGCCGTGCTGGCTTAAGAGACCCTGTTTCCAAATAAAAACACAAAAATGGGTCTGGGAGTGTGGCCCGGAAGTAAAAGGGCTTCCAGGAACCCCAGTACCACCAAAGAAAGAAAGAGAAAGAAAGAGAAAGAGAAAGAGAGGAAAAAGGAAAGAAAGAAAGAAAGAAAGAAAGAAAGAAAGAAAGAAAGAAAGAAAGGAAGGAAGGAAGGAAGGAAGGAAGGAAGGAAGGAAGGAAGACAGACCTGCAGGGAAAGCCTAGTCCATTAAGAGCATGTTCTCAGAAGGGATGGTGAGACCTTAGTCTTTTCTATTCACTCTTTTCCCAGTCACCACGATGTGAGAGACTTGGAGACATGAGATTGTAGGATAAGTGAGATTATAGGATAAGTCTATATAAGTCAAAAGACAAATTGGCTATTATTGTTGTTTAAGTATTCTATAACTTTACTGCTTTTCTGTTCCCCTGTTATATAACTACTAAGAGAAAGTTCATAATGTGTCTTCTTGCTACAGGTTCAAAGGCAATTCAACCAACCAATTAAAGACTAAAACTTTTAAAACCATGAACCAAAACAGACTTTTTTTCTCTTTAAGGGGGATATCACAGGCATTTTGTTATAATAATTCAAAACTGATTAACAGTGTAACAAGACTCCTTAAAAATGCAATAAACAAAAGAATATGTTTCAAGATAGCCAAAAAGTGATAGTAGTTGTATGTTTATATTGATTTTAAATATAATGACATTGTTCCAAGATTATTTGTTATTTTAAATAATTATTGACATACATGTTCTATGTACTCCTAATATATATGTATATATGTACATATGTACATATATGTGTATGTATATGTATATATGTGTATATATGTGTATATATGTGTATATATATGTATATATGTACATATATATGTATATATATTTTTTTTTTGTGTGTGGTACTGAGAATAGAACTCAGGGGCATTCTACCTCTGAAGGACACACCCAGCTCTATTTTTTTATTCTTTATTTTGAAACAGGGTCTCACTGGGTTGGAAAAGGCCTGACTAAGAAGTAGCTGAGGCTGTCCACAAGCCGTGATGCTTCCTGTCTCAGCCTCCTGAATGCTGGGATTACAAGCATGCACCACCATGCCCAGATTAAAATATATATTTAAAATTGTAGGGTATGTTTTTCTATATATGTCAAAAGAAAAATTGGCTAATACTGTTAAGTCTTCTATAACTTTACTGCTTCTCTGTACCGCTGTTCTATAAAAGAAAGTTGAAATAGCCAATTACAGTTATGTCTTTGTCTCTTTTATCATTTTAATTTTTTAAGGTTTGTTTCATGTGTTTTGAAACCATTCTGAAGTGTACCAGGTACATGTATATTTGGGATTATCATTGTACCTTGATAAATAGAACCATTATTTTAAAAAATCTATGCACATATTTCCTTTTGTTTTTAATTTTTTATTAATGATTGTAGTCATACATTTTATGAGGTACAAGATAGTGGAGACATGGCGATGCACACATCATCTAATTTTCTGAAGTCTACTTTGACTGATATTAATTTTCACTAGAGTTGGAAAAAAGTTTCAGAGTTTTTTCAAATATTGTAATGTGTTTATCCCTTGCTCCCTTTAGAATGTCCATTATTCAAATGTTAGACAACTTAATGTTCTTTTAAGTCACTAAGCACTGTGTATATTTAGTCTTTTTTACCTTATGTTCTTTATTTTTGCTAGTTTCTATTGTTTTACCTTTAAACTCACTTTTCTTTTCTTTTCCACTAGGTTCTGGTTTGGTGGTAAATTCATCTAGTGAGCGATTGATTTCCAGGTCTATATTTTCCATAGGTGGAAGCTGCCTTTCCCATATAGGCTATTTCCATTTTAACTATCAATATTACTAAGATGTACTCATTTACCCAATAATGTTCTTTGTAATTATATTTGTCTTACTGCTTTTTTTTTCTGCTAATTCTCTCTTATCTATAATTCCTTTGCCTGTGTCTGTTAGCTGATATTTTCCAGGTTATAAGCTTCATTGTATGTCTCTATTGTTGACAGCATGACAAATATTACAGGATTTTTGTTGTTGAGTGCCAGATTTTATTGTATTCTTTTAAATAGTGTTGAAATATTTTTGGCAAACGGTTGAGTTACTCATAGAACAATCCATTTGAAGCTTGCTTCTTCTAAGTCTTTTAAAAATATTGTTTAGATTATCTATAAATAATAAACCCTTGGATTTATATGATATGACCATTTTAAGATCTTTACTGATTTTCCTATATGTTCAGTGAGTTCTTTCAATTTTGGTTAGTGGAAACTCAAATGGTACCTAGTCCTTGAATCATTAGTATAATTTCTTAGAGGATTTTATCTTAAAATTTTCTGGTACTCATTCTTTCTAAGAAATGTGTCTGTCCTTTGAGGTCCCATGAGATCTTAACCTCTATATACACAGATTGGTTTTTGGTCAGGGATCAAGGGAACCCCACACAGATTTTGTGGCTGTTTTACTGCATTTTCTTTTTAATTGATGTTATATCCTATAAATCCTAGATCCTTTGACCTACCTAAATTGATTTCTGTCTCCTCAACTTAATCAGATGGATGAATTGTGTTTGGAATCTCATTTCCTCTGCCACCATCTTGAAATCACTGGGAGAAAGCTTTGAGAAAGATGGTACAAAGGGACCCCAAGCCTCTATTTTCTGTTGTCTAATATATAAGCAAAGTTGTTTCCTATATTTTGTTCTATTCCAGTTGTTCAACCAATAGAAGTATGATTTTAGACATTACTTCCATGTGGAAGTAGAAATGCTACTGTCAGTAATTATAAAAATAGCATTTCCTTTATATTTTTTATTCCTTATAAACCTAACATATGCAATTAAGGAGATTTTTTTCTTTTAACACAAAGAGTGCTCATATCCACTTGTCATGAAAATTTGCCTGAATGCAGTTCATTACACAGATGATTTCCTACATCTTTCTTCATCTTGAAACAATATAATTGCTTGGTGAAATAGATGAAATTATTTTATTTTGATTTGTTTTCAATGCATTCTTAAACATCTGGCAAGATTAATATTTATCAAACTGTGTATCTTTTAAATTTTTTGATCCTAGCCGGGCATGGTGGCGCACGCTTGTAATCCCCGTGTTTGGGAGGTGGAGACAGGAGGATCCTGCAGGTTCGAAGCCAGCCTTGACAACTTAAGAGACCCTGTTTCCAAATAAAAAATATAAAAATTGGTCTTGGAGTGTAGCCCAGAGGTAGAAAGGTTCCTAGGAATCCCAGTACCACACACACACACACACACAAATAAATAAATAAATAAAAATTTTTATCCTATAATTTTGTAACAAAAACATTGAACTACTTCCAATTCTGATTGTTTTTTTTTATTTTAGGGGAAGTTGGGGTTTTCCAAGTATTTCTTCAACTCTAAGAACTTTAATGAATATATCTGATTTTTAAAAAAATTTTATTGATGCATATAGTCTTAAATCATGGAGTACATGATGGTAGAGGCATACATGTATAAACTTCATGTTTCCATATTTTCTACATTAGAGTATGAATGTTTATAGGTTTTTATTTTTATGTATAATTATGAAACCTAATATTAAATATGCACTGGATTATTAACACGATCTCTTTATATTTGACTTTTAAAATACATATACTGGCTGTGGTGGCACATGGCTATAATCCTAGATAGTGAGGCTGAGGCAGTTGAATAAGTTGAACCCAGAAGTTCAAGGCCAGCCTTAGCAACATAGTGAAATCCTACCTAAACAAAAATTACAGTATGTGTAATAGATAGATAGATATATGGATATATTCTCTGTGATAACAATACCTATAATTTTGAATTGATGGAATTATATCTTATTGGTGATTCAAACAAAATAAGTAGTCTAGCAATCAGTGGTGAATTAGTCTAACAATCAATGGTGAATTAGTCTAGCAATCAATGGTGAATTTTACTAAAATGGTGAGCAACTCTCATTTAAGGACATAAACAAATTATAGTACTCTTTGAATTTGTATGTTTTTGTTATTATCCAAAAGGTCAGAATGTTTTAAAATTGTGAAAAAAATACTTTGAACTTTTTACATGCCTGAGCATATTTTCCAGGCTGAATTACAGGGAATTGTAGGCTTTCACATGTATATGTACCCTGTGGTATATTCAAAAGTTGCCAAGTACATGGATAACTATCTGTAGCTAATATTTATCCTGACATTACAGGATATCTAGAATCTTTTATTTCACCCACTGAAAGTAGTGGTGCCCTTCAATCTGCCTTTTATTGTGACTTTCAAAAACCTTCAAAATATCAAAAGCATACTTTCTAGAATATCCTCAGCAGTTTGAAATACTAGTAAAAAAAAAGCAAAGAAGTAATAAATGTTGGCTTGTATTTAGTATATGCCAAGCATTCATCACCTCCTTAAGTTGTGCCGAATCCTAAATAAGTGTATCCTCCCAAATTCATATGATAAATCTCAACTCCCAAAGTGACAGATCAGAAGGTAGGACATTTAGGAGGTTATTAGAACAGTGCAGCAGAGCCTTGTGAATGGGACTCATGCTCTTATAAAAGAGACTCCAGAGAATGTGTTTACCCCCTCCACCATTTGATAACTCAATTAGAAGCATCATATATGAACCAGGAAATGGGCCATCATTGGCCCAGGTTCTGCCAGCACCTTGATCTTGGAATTTCCATTTCCAGAACTGTGAGAAGTTAGTTTTTGTTTCTCACAAGCTGCCCAGTTTATGGTCTTGTGGCACAGTAACCTTACTGACTAAATTGATTTTCAGTTTATTCTACGTAGTAAACTGACTCCAGCCATAAATGACACACTGTACCTCTCACCAGCTGAGAGGAGGCTTTGAAAAACATCTCCCAGGGAAATGTGTGAACCATGTGAAAGCTTGACCAAAGGTAGAAAGCACTTAGTAATCAGAAGACAAGATGACCTGATCCTCAAAGTGCTTGCTTAGTGGCTTCTTAACAATATGTCACTAGTGGTAGGAACCACATAGAGACTCACCAAAATGACCTACCCTGGAGAGCACCATGCAGTTGTCTCCCCTCACTCAAGTAGTATATGTGCCAAGATTCCAGAAGAGGCATAAACTCTGGAGAATACCAAACCCTATACACAAAGCAGCAGTCAATCTCAGAACTGGGGCTTCCACTAAGAGACTATAGGATCAGCAGTTTTTACAGTGTGGTGGAGATCTGGATCAAGGCTGATTTACATTTTGGGCTGGATAGAGAAGGAAGACAAGAGATCTTATCATGCCATTCAGGATGGCATTCAATTTGAAACTTGTTTATTGTTTGTTTCTGAAATTTTTCATTTAGTATTTTTGGATAGTTGACACAGGTAATTTCAACTGTGAAAAGTAAAACTATGGATGATAGTGTACTTCTGTGCCCTCAAAGCCCCTAAACAAGTACCAAACCCACACTCTAAGCTAGTTCATGAGCCATCTACTTCACAATAAAAACAATAGCTATGAGTTGAGTCCATCTTCCCTCACACTAGCAAGGGCATCTGTGGCACCCTTCTTCCGTGTCCCCTCAGACTCAGAGTAGAAGCTGGCCATCCGGTTTATGGATGATACTTTTCCTTTGTTCTTGACCTTACATCATACTATTTTATCCAAGGCCTGGATATCGGTTATTCTTTTTACCCTTTTTGTAGGTCTTTCACAGACACAACTGAGGTCTGCCTTTTCTTTAAAAAGAACCATCTCTTGCCATTGAACCCCACCTCTTGCCACCAACTCAGGGTTTATATAATTTCCTATTTAGGTAAGTCCCTTGACAGACTGTCCAATTATGGTGTCTCCACTTCCTCAAGGCCATTCGCCCTGTGAATCTTAAGGTCATTCTTTGAACCTATTTATGCTGGATTAGAGCCATTTAGTGTTGAGTAATTAAGGCCAGCAAGATAATTTCCACTTGGAAATGTTTCAAAGTACTTCTGATTGGACTTTGAAAATCCTGTGTTGTTTGTAATCATTCCAAGGCTAAGAAACCCCCAGTATACAATTGCAACTTATAAATAAATTGGTGAATTTCTCTCTTCTAGAGAGCCTTTAAAGTATACATTATTTGGGGCAAGAATATATTTTGAAGCTGTCAAACTGGGACTCTCTATTCCATAAAAGAAGTCTCAGACCTATTTTCTTCACATGGCTTTGTGGGCCATAACTCCATTTATCAAATATTACCATTAATTGGTGGTATTTGACTTGTTGTACCTTATTAAATGAGAATAATTCTCAAATACTATATTGTGTGCTGACCTTCATTGTATAGTCAATTTGTCCAATTGTGCTTGGTAAAATGCAAAATGTATTATTAAACCTATGCAAGCAACTGTATTGCCATGAAAAGTAAAAGGATTCAAATAATTTGTTTCTGAATTCTGATTCTGAGGGATCAGTGCAAATTAGATGCCACTTAAAATATGTCATGTAAGTTTTCAAATTCATAGTCTACCCAATTAAGAAACAGAACTAGCTTAAGGAGAAAGAAGCAAAGATTCCACATATGTTCCTTAGGACATAAAAAACGCCAAAATAATATTCATAATGTTTCAAACAAAGAATCAAAATGAAATGTTCTTTGTTGGCTTATTCAGTCTCACAAAATTAATATTTGGAGCCCTAAAAATTCCAGCTTAGTCCCTGGAATGATACAAAAGACATAGAAGGCAATTCAGATGTGAATCTGTCTATAAGACTTTATTCCTTAAAATATCAGGTATGTGGAAGAAGAAGGAGTGGGGAGAAATGTGGGAGGGGGAATCTTACCAAGAGCTGTGTGTATGTCACTATCCCTCTGAACTACCTTATGATGTGAGACTACAATGTGCCGATAAAAATATATAAAAATACTAATTGTTGAGAGAGTCTGTTATATTGATCTCCTGGAGGCTCTAAAACTGTTCTTGGCTAAAGACAAAAGTTCTTGTCAAAGGTTATAGCAGAAAAATAAGCCTCAGAGTCAAGATTTTAGCAGATGGGAGAGTCTAGTGTAAGAAATGTATTGTTATTACCAAGAATATTGTAATGGGAGAGTGGAAGCTCTATTTGGTACAACAACTAATTTGTTTCAAAGATTTCCTCGTATTGTATTTATATTTTTCTTTTGTAAAAGGTGCATTAGTATCATCCCCCAAGACTCCGACCCGCAGGGGCTTAGAGAACGACACAGACACCTCTTCAGCTGAAATATGAATTCTTCTTTAATGGATCCTTAATATGTCTCAATAATATGTCTCTTCTTCTTCTTTTTAATATATCTTTTAATATGTCTGACAATGCGTACAACAAGCACAATATATATCAGCATCATAATCCCTCCCTCTATTCCCTACCAACCCCAAGCTTCCACAGCTAGGGCACGCACATTTCTGACTCTCTCATAGGCAGGCTGGTGGTAGCACGAAGTGCTGCGTCACTGATCATTCTGCAGGCACGTAGCATGGCACACTGCGCATGCTCAAGGAGACGTCCATCTTGTGAGTCTCATGACTTGGCTGCAAGCCTAGGTGCCATCTTGAGTCCACGCTGGCAACAAGCCTGGGTGCCATCTCGGTTCAGCCGAGTGGGCCCCAACACATTAGTACTATATGTAATGGTGGAATGTGTTATTACATGATAGTACACGCACGCACATAATCTGGCCCATTTTATTTCTTTACACTTTTCCTTTTCCTCTTTAATGTTTTTTTCTTAGCTTAAGGAGATATTGTAATCACTGAAGGCTTTGAAACACCCTCAAAGCTTCCAATCCATTCTGAAAATTTACTTTCTGAAAGTTTATCTTGGTAAAATTTTACTTGCACTGTTGACCTCTGATTTAACAGTTTTTACCATGGAAGGCTTACAAGAATACTGCGGGTAATGGCAGAATATGGAGCAAAACAACAACAAAAATTTAAAAAAACCCACAATTTTCTAGATCTTTCTTTTCCAATTTGAATCCATAAATCTTGAGTTTGGCCACCCCTGTGGGAAATCCCAAAGCTAGTTTTAAATGATAAAAATTTCAAACTGCTTTTTTTTCCCCAAATTAAGGATGTAATCTTGGAATGACAGAAGTCAGGTGATTTTTCAAAAAGTTTATTTCTTCTGATAAGTGGAGGATACAATAGCATTATCTATTCTAAGGAATATGATATTTTACAGAAGTGAGTGTAAGGGAACATCACACCGATCTGAATACAGAAAAATATTCCAGCAGCCTAAAAAAAATCTACAACCTAAGCAAATTACATAAAAGTTCAAAATTAAACAACTGACTTCACCTTGTAAAGGGAAGACTAAATTCTCTTAAAGTTATCTTACCTTAAAGAACACTATGAACTATGTACACTAATATTATATTTGACTTAAAAATGTTTAGACTCCTTTAAAAATATGCCTCCTAAAAAAGATCATTAGCCTGAATAAATTATACCAAAACTTTTTATTGCTTAGGACTTCTTTTATGTGTCAAGTAATATAAATCAAGGTAAATAAATTTTATATTTCTCCTCAATCCTTCAAATTGTTATAAAAATTTTAAAAATTTATGTTCTCCTCAGTCCTTCAAATTGCTATACATAAAAAATAAAAATTGCTATAAAAATAAAAAACATTGTCTTTCATGATGTTGTTTTATATCTTAGGATAATTTCAGTTTAAGACCAATTTCCATAGAAAAACAAGCAAGACCCCATTATGTTCATTATATTTTCAAACACAATTGCATTTCACACAAATATATACTCCTACCATTATCTCAGTTACCCATAATATCGTTTAACAGAATCCACTAACTTCTGTTGAATTGGGAAGCATGTCATTGGTAATTGCTTACATAAGCAAGTAATTACGTAGAGAAGCAATGCTCACCCAATATATCACTTTTATACCTCTGAAAACCAATAAAAATAGCAGTATATGCTTATTAATGAGACCCAACTTATTGATGAGATCCAAAATTAGAAACAATGAACCTCAAAATGATTTGTACTGAAATCCATGTTCTTCCAGACACAGTGGTGACATGTGCCTGTAGTCTCAGCTACTAGGGAGGCTGAGGCAGGAGGATTGCTTGAGCCCAGGAGTTTGAGGCCAGCCTGATGAAGACCCTGTTTTTTTTTTTTTTACAAATAAATACATAAATAAAATTAAAATGGACAAGTCCTCTGACTAAGGCAATAATGTTTTTTTATACTTAAAATGTTATCCAGGAAACCAAAGCTTATTTATTAAGTAGATTTAATAATAGTCCAAAGTTGCAAAGTTAAATGAGAGCTTTGGATATGCTTTCAACTGGCGTATTAGAAAATACATTTTCTGCTAATAGAAAACAATCAGATTTGTACTTTAATTTATATTAATATGATTTTATGTATCCATTATTATAAATAATAGTTTTTTTGACCAGTAAAGCTGTATAAAAATTTAGAAACTTAAGAAGAACTAGTGCTGACTAGTATAAAAACAAACACATATCTGATAATATTGTCAAGAAAAAATGTAGCTTTTCACTTATTTTTTAATTTACAAATAAAAATTATATATATACTCTAAAATATGGTTATATATATATATATATATATATATATAAAGCCATTTAGTAAATTCATTACCCCACACACAGTTTTTGTATGATAAGAATACTTAAAGCTTATCTCTTAACAATTTTCAATTATAAAATATAAGCTTAGCCAGGTGTGGTGGCGCACACTTGTAAGCCCAGCATTAGGGAAGCAGAGACCAGAGGATCACGATGTGTGAACAGCGTCAGCTAGTGAGGCCCTTCACAACTCAGTGAGACCCTGTTTCAAAAAACAAAATACTAATATATATATATATATATATATATATATATATATATATGTGTGTGTGTGTGTGTGTGTGTGTGTGTGTGTGTATGTATGTATATATTTTAGTATTTTTGTTTATATATGGCTGGGGTACAGCTTGGAGGTTGAATGCCCCTGGGTGCCATCGCCAGTACCACACACAGAAAATTTTAAAATGTATTGTGATTTCCTATTGTCACCATGAGACACAATCAACCTCTTAAATTATTTCCCCTGCCTAATGAAAATTTGGGTTTTTTTGACAAGTATCTCAATACCACAAACCTCCAACCTCTACAAACAACATGTTACTTTCTATTTATATGAAAAATTTTGACTCTGTTTTAAAATCAAACTTATTCAATTAACCTGATTTATGTGATTAACTGTGTAATCTCAGATTCACACTGAAATGATTTCTTTAAAAGCCTAGCACATATAAATATGTGAAGTCCAGCTTCTTTAATTTCCTTAAATTTGGGGGAATATAAAATTCACACTAGTCTTCTCTATAAACCAATTACAACAGAGCTGCTTTAATTATAAGGACTTCAAAATCTAAATAATACTTCATAGAAGTAAGAAATATTTTATACTGATACAAAAGACAAAGACTGTTCTTAATTACAGAGATACAGGCACATCACTTGCAGCTTTGCTTCTGTAACCCCAGCGGTGGTTAAAAGAAACACAGAACCCATCATGCTAGACCTCTCAAGAAATGTTCTTCTTCCTTCTGGGCACAGAATTAGTCCTTAATTGATGGGTGTGCATGTTAACATTTGGACCTGAAATGTTCCCATAAGAGCTCATGTGTTGAAAGCCTGTACCACTGAGGCCAAGTTCAGAGGAGGGGCACTGCTGGAGGACGTGGGTTGGTGGGGGTGTGACCTTGAGGAGTATGCCCTGGGCCTCTTCCTGCTTCTATCTCTGCTTCCCAGCCACCATGGGTTGAGCCGCCTTCCTCTCCAATGTCTTTCCATGATGTTTCTACCATGCCCTTCCACCATGATGTTTCTGTCTTAAATTCTGCTGACCATGAACTGAATCTCTGAAGCAGTGAGCCAAAATAAACCTTTCCATTTTGAAGTTATTATTCTCAGGTAAACAAAGCTGCCTAACACAGAAACTGGTACTGAGAAGTGTGATTGTTACTGTCACACTACATGACCATTTTTTTCAGAAGCCTTCACAACTGCTTTGCAGAAGGAGTTTGGAAAGGTTTGGATATTCAGGCTGGAGAAGCTTGAGGGTTCTGTAAGAGTTTAATTGGAAATTCTGGTGGGAGCTCAGAAGGCCGGAATGCCAATAGGAACACACACAACAAAGATTGTGTTCGTGTGGCTTCAGATGGGAATTAAGATTTTTTTGAAAATTGGACTGGAGGGCATTGATGTTAATTTCCGTCAAAAATCTTGTCCACATTTTGTCCACACCCTGGTAATTTCTACGAGGCTGAATTTAAAGATGATAGACTAGTTAATTTGACAGAGAAAATTTTAAGCAGCATAGCATTCAAGTGGTGGCATGAGGATGGCTGGAAACTTTTGTCCAGATTTACTACTGTGATAATTGGGGAAAAACAACAGGAGGAAAAAATTTTAAACTTACAATTTGGTCAGAAAAGTGCTTGTAAAATTGAGGCCAAAGAAGCCGTGGTTCCTGAAGAGATTACTACCACTAAAAAGAAGCGAAGTGCTTTGTACAAGACAATAGGGAAGATGCCTTGAGGGGATCTCAGGAATCAGCAAACCCTACTCATCACAGGCTTGAGGATGTAGAAGTGGAAACATGTTTGAAAGAAGCCACTTTGAAAAGAGACGTTGGGAGCGCTCTGTTCCCATGGGCTGCAAGTTATTTTCCTATGATTTTTCATGCTCAGCTGCCCAGGTGCTCAGAGACTACAATAGCCGTGGCTCAAGGGGCACAGCAACTTCTTGAACTGGAAGCCGACCTTGGCATCACCCATGTTTTGCTGGTCCTTCGGGAATTCAGGATGCTGTAGTGAAGGGGTCATGGAGGCTTTCCCCAAGATGTCAAAGGAAGGTCTGTAGGGCCAGGCCATGTATACCAGGGTTGGAATTCCTTCAGGCAGCTTCTGTCTGAAAGGGTGATGTGTGGATCTGTGAAAGTGAAGAAGCTGCAGTGAAGACCCCAGGAGTTAAAAGATGAGAGGAATGTGGAACTTTTGCCTAGGAAACCTGCAGGCTTTGTGCACAAAACGAGAGTAAGAGAGAGGCCATGTGGGCTGAACCTGGCGAGGCCATATAGTCAGAGCCTTGGAGGACCACATCACACTACCAAGTGATCCAGATACTGAATCTGGAGACACAGGACTTAAGTATTTATTCAGCTGCATTTCAATATTTCCTTGGACTTACTCCTCCTTTCTAGTTTCCTATTTCTCTCTTTTAGAATGAGGATATTTACTCTCCTCCATTATACACTGATATATGTAACTTGATTTCATATAGGAACTCATAGCCAAAATTGTGCCTTGAGTCTCAAAGGAGACTTTGAATTTGTGAGCAATGCCTTAATTATTAAGACTATGTGGAGTCTTAAAGATGACCTCAATGCATTTTGCATTGTAAGGTGGTCATGAGCTTTTGAGGTCCAGGGGTATAGTGATATGGTTTCAACTTGGAATATTCCTTCAAAGTCTCATTGGACATCTTGTCCTCAAGGCAGCAGGGTTCAGAGTAGGAGGTAGGTTACTACGGGTGCAGCATTGAGAACCATTATTTGTTTCTGTCCCCTTCCTATCCCTCTCAACTTTATGGCTGCCACGAATTAGGTAGATTTCCTCCACCACACCCTGATGCCATGATATTTTTGCTTCTACAGACTGTTGATCATGGACTGAACCTCTGGAACAGTGAGAAAAAATAACCTTTTCTCTTCTAAGATGATCTTCTCAGGTATTTGGGTCACAGCCATGGAGAGCTGGCTAACAGCGCATAAGTAAATTAACAAAAAATATTATGAAAGTGTGATCTCTGACATTTGTTGTGTAGCAGTGCATAGATCCTCTTCATCTTGGTAGTGATCATCAAAAAGTTTGCTCATAACAAGTTTTCTGGTTATCATAACCATTGTTAAAAAATTACAGGCTCTATGGGCAAACTGGAGCCAGAATATGAGAAAGACAAAGCCAAGAAGTGAAAACAAAGAATTCAATAGGAACAAAACCCAGAGAATCATAGAGTCAACAAAGGTACTTTAATTTCTAGCTAAAATCACTGTGGAAGTAAAAGAAAAAGAGAGAGGAACCAGGCAAATGTCTCTTAGGCAATAAAGTTTAATTGGCTTCATTAAATGAGTTTACCTGGGCATCCTGAAAGTACCTTCAAAACTTCTAAAGGATCATTTCAAAAATAAAATTAAATTAAATAAGATGGCATATATAAATATAAATAACATTTATAAAATATTTTAACCAGTTATTAAATAAGGAAACATGATAAACTTAGCTCAGAGATAGCACTTGAAGAAAGATCTGGCCATTTGTAGTTAATTTGAGGAAGAATGGATTGCTAATGTAGTTATACAAATGCTTAATGTTCTACAGCAAAATAAACCACAATGTTTAGGTCATCTTTTCCACTGGGAAGAAGTTATTTGTAAAGCTATGAGACAATGATATACAGTGTAGCATGTAACTTGTCTAAATCTGGGACCTTTAGTAAGTTACAAACAGTAAATTGACCTTTAGTTTGTTACAGACAGTAAATTCTAGTTAATAAAACAGACCTTCAGTTGGTCTGGTAAACAATGCCACTACGTATCATTAAGAACCCAATTAAAGTGACAATCATCAAGAAGTCAAAAGGCAATAAATACTGGTGAGAATGTGGGGAAATAGGAACTTTTATACACTGTTGGTGGAATTACAAATTATTTCAGCTGCTTTAGAGATCAATGTGGGGATTCCTCAGAAAAGTGGAAATGGATCCACCATATGACTCAACTATACCACTCCTGAGCATCTTTCCAAAGGTACTGAAACTACAATATTGTAGTAATACATGCATACCCGTGTTTATAGCAGCCCAATTCATAACAGCCAAATTAAGGAATGTTTACAAAATTATGGGAAATGCACATGATGGAATAGTACTCAGCAATAAATAAGAACAAAATTATGTCATTTGCAGGAAAATAAATGGATTTGGAGAATATTATGTTAAGTGAGATTAGCTAGCAACAGAAAGTGTACTGTCATATTTTAACTTTCATATGAGTAAGCTAGGGAGTAATTTGGGATACAAGAGATACTTTAGATTAACAGAGGAGAAATATGAACAGAGTGAGGGAGGTGGTCTGGGGAAAGAAAAACTAACAAAGGACAGAATATCATCCATAGGAAAGGGGAGGGAATGGGGAGGGAGCTGGGACGCTCGCCAAGTGCTGTGTGTATGTGTGTCACTGTCGCTCTGAAATCCATCATGATGGGAGACTACAACGCACTAATCTAATAAATTATATATACATACTATATATTTTTTATTTTCTTATACAGAAATATTTCTTTCTTTCATTCTTTTCTGTAGTACTGGGGAATGGAACCTAGCGGCATTCTACCTCCAAGCTTCACCCCCAGCCCTACTTTTTATTCTTTATTTTGAAACAGGGTCTCACTGAGTTGCAGAGAGCCTCACTAAGTAGCCAAGGCTGTTCAAGAACTGCATTCCTCCTGCCTCAGCCTACCAAATATGCTGAGATTACAAGCATGTACCACCATGCCTTTCTTTCTTTTCCTTCCTTCCTTCCTTCCTTCCTTCCTTCCTTCCTTCCTTCCTTCTTCCTTCCTTTTGTTCTTTCCTTTCCTTCTTTCTTTCTCTTTCTTTTTTCTCTTTCTTTCTTGTCTTATTTCTCATAACACATCCCATAAGCACCTCAGCTCCAATAGATCTAAGACTAAGTCTGTTATCACTTTTTCAAAACATTTATTCTTTTCTTAATTTTGGCTAATGATATGCTCACTAATCAAGTCCAGTGCTTGATAATCATATTGCTCCCATCCGAACCCCTTCCACCTTCATATGATCACCTGCTCTAAGTATATTATTTTTAAGTGTTTGAAATATTCCCTCTATGCTTCATTGTTGATATTTTCAGCACCTAAAGTCTCTAGTTCAGTGTGTTCAAACCCATATGAACACTGAAGTCACATGAGGTGGGTTGGAAGACTCTAAATTAAACTTCCCAGTTTTCTCTGTAACCTGGCATCAAGTTCTTATATTTTTCCTGCCTGGCATGTGGGCACTTTATGAATCATTTCTAAATTGTAGAACAATACAAACTGATAGGGGTCTCTTCTATAATTATGTTGCATAAGATTGCAGTTTTCCTCTTGTTAGCTCACTCCTGGACTGACTTTGATTAAATGAACCTCCATGTGGAAAGGCCCTTGTGACGGGGGACAGAGAGCAGCTGTCTGTCTTAAAGCTACCAGCATGTGCTTAGAAGCAGTGCCTTCTCCAGTGGAGTCTTAGATTAGAGACCTTTACACCATATCTGTGTGAGAGACCCCGGAGCTGAAGACCTGGCTAAGCCATGTCCTAACTCCTGGCCCACAGAAACATCAAGACAACAAATGCTTAATGAAACAGTTTGGGATGTTGCTGTGGGATGTATTATTACTAATATTGGGCTAATATAATTTTCTTTTTGTCTTTTATCTTTAGTCTAAGTCTGTTGTGAGAGTCTATATAATTCTTTTTCTAAGTGTAGATGTTTGTGTTTTAACATTCAGTGTTCAACTCGGCTAACAAGCCAACTTTTAGCTGACCAAGGTCAGCCTTGGCTGCAGCTCTTGGCTGACAGCTTAGAGACAATACAGGCCCAGTCCCTACCACTTAATATTTTATGTGCAAAGTTTTTGGTAATATGTCATGAATCATTATACTACTAACAAGGGAGCTATAAAATATATGGTTTTCAGGACCCAGGTTTATGTGATTCTTTAAAGATCGAGAAGGGATCCGGCATCTACTGAGTTTTTAAACAGCTCTCCTGGTGATTCTTAGATACAATCCACCTGGATTGCAAATCACTATTCTTAGTTACATCCTTTCTGCTTCTAAAACTTGTACATTGTTTCCAGAATGTTTTTATTGAAACTCAAAAATGACCACAAATTTGATGCATATGCTTTCAGTATCTCAATGGCTATATATTGTCAGTACAATCAAAGGCAACTAGCTGGGATAGAGCATAATACCCTCACTTATAAAATTATTAAATAAACCTTTTACCCAGTGTATTTTTCTTTCACTCCACAAAGGGATCCTGATAATATGTAGCACATACTCTAGTGTCAGACCTTATTATATCTCCAAATGTTTGCTTCTGAAATGTCTTCTATCCATGAATCACATATCTGTTCTAGTAATTATTATCTTGTGATATTAATCTTTATTTTTTTTCTGTAGATTTACCACAGAAGTGATGCTTTCTAAATATTTTATGTACATCTATTGATGCATTATGGTTTTACATCCTAATTTAGTTCAGAGTAATAGGGACATACATGCACATAACACTCTCCCCTGGCTCCCTCCCCACTCTCCTCTTTCCCATACATGATATTAAGATTGGCGTTGGTATTTTCACATATGTACGTTTCAGGTCTTCGATCCATCTCCAGTTGACTCTTGTGCTGTAGTTTCTCCAACATATGCATTTGACACTTTTGTTGAAAATCAATTGGCTATAACTGTGTGGATTTGTTTCTGTATATTCTACTCTGTTCCATTTGTCTACATGTCTGTGTTTATGTCAGTAATATGCTGTTTTTATGACTATAGCTCTGAAGTATAATTTTAAGTCAAGAATTGTGATGCTGCCTGCATTGTTCTTGTTACTCAGGATTGCTTTGGCTATTATGTTTTTGCTGTATGAAATTAGGACTAATTTTTCTAGCTCTGTGAAGAATGTCATTGGTATTTTGATATGTTTTTCATTGATTCTGTAGATAATTTTTGCTTGAGGCCATTTTTATAATATTTATTCTGCCTATTCAAGAGAATGAGAGATCTTTCCATCTTCTAAGATATTCAGTTTCTTTCCTGAGTGTTTAAAAGTTTTCATTGTAGAGGTATTTTACCTTGTTGGTTAGATTTATTCCTTTTTATTTTATTGCTTTTGAAGTTATTGTGAATGGAATTGTTTTCTGTATTTCCTTTAATATCAGGAACAAAACAAGGATTCACAATCTCACCAATCCTTTTCAATATACTACTCGAGATTTTAGCCAGAGCAATAAGGCAAGAGAAAGAAATCAAAGGGATACAAATAGGAAAAAAATTAAAATTATCTCCATCTGCAGATGACATGATACTTGGAAGACCCAAAAAATTCAACCAAAAGACTTCTAGAACTGACTAACTCAACAAAGCAGTAGAATACCAAATCAATCTAAAAATCATTAGCTTTTATTTATGACATTATTATTAAAATCTGTTTGTTATACAATGGCGCTTTTTTACAGTCTACTCAGTCTTATACATCTTTGTTTAGAGTGATAACATCAGAAGTTAGGTTGTTAATACAATGCTATCGGCAGCATCATTTTTATTTTTATTTGTAAACATACATTTTAATTTAATAAGTATTTGTAAAGCAAAGACTACTTTGAGAGCACACTTATTATATACTTACTCTTTTGAACCCTTAAATTGTAGTAGTTTTTTTTAAAAGTAGAGTATATATATATATAATTTTTTTGTGTGTGTGTGGTACTGGGGCTGTAGCCCAGGGGCATTCCATCTCTGGGCTACACCCCAGCCCTATTTTTTATTCTTTATTTTGAAACAGGGTCTTACTGAGTTGCAAAAGGCCTCACTAAGTAGTAGTTGAGGCTGTTTGTGAACCGCCATCCTCCCATCTCAGCCTCCCAAATGCTGGGATTACAAGTGTGCGCCACCACTAAAGTAGAGCTCATTTATATTTATTCTTATCGAGTTATATATTTGAGCAAAAGGTTTTGTTCTGTCTAATTTCCAAATAGACATAAGGGCTAATAGGCTGCTCTTTAGATTATGAAATCCCTGGAGAATGTAAAGATTCAACTCTTGCCCACACATAGTCAATGTTTGTGAAGTCAATGCAAAGAATTGCATGGGTAATTTTTTTTCTAGTACTGGATATTCTACCTCTGAGCTACTATATCCACAGCCCTATTTATTTAATCTTTATTTTGAAACAGGGTCTTACTAAATTGTGCAGGGCCTCACTAAGTAGCTGAGGCTGGCTGCGAACCTACGATCCTCCTGTCTTAGCCTCCCTAGTACTGGGATTAGAAGTGTGTTCCACCTTGGACACCCTGAGTAAAATTTGAATTACAGAAAAAGTTTTAAAATCTATCTTTCAAGTTATAGAAATGTGCACCATTCAAGAGCTTCTAACTGATGAGAAAGTGTACAGAATGATTTTAGCAGTTAATGTGAGTTCAATATCTGTTTTCAGTGATTATTCCCTTAGAAAGGTCAAGAACATGGTTCTTCAAGCTTTTGATCCCTAAAAATCAATGTGTTAAAAGCCTGATGTAATGATACAAAGGATTAAATAAGTGACTGAGAACCCAAGAACAAACAGGCAACACAGGTTTTCTGTTGTCTACTTTCACTTTTCCCTTAACCCTGACTAGCTTGTCCACACTTTGTTGATAAGGAAGGAACAGAAGACAAAATCAAAGAAGGATAATCCTGACCTTTCTTGGTTTACTACCATGTAGTTCTCACATTAAATACTTAAAAATATTTGTACAGTAAACAAAATTTAAAAATGTAAAAAAGGAATTATGTGCATAATTAACCTTGTAATTCATTTAATGACCTGTATCAGGATTGCTAAATATCAATAACAATTTACCTGTAAGTAACCTGCATGAGCATTGGGGATGTGTTTTCTAAGGAATAGGGGGACTTCAAACTCTTCCTCCTCCTTTTACTGCCCAGCCACCAGGAGGTGAACCTCTTCCTCTGGCATGTCCTGCTGCCAAGATGTACTGATTCACGGAATGCCCAGCAGCAATGGGGCCAGGGCTAGTGTAGTTCTTGATCAAGCCCAGAGTCAGCCTTGCTCACCATAACAGATTCAGTAAGCAGGTGTATGCAGTAGATTCAACCTTTGGACTTGCGACTCAAGCCCTGGTTGCCGCTCTGACTAGAGGAAGATCTACCTGATTTGCTTGAGAATGACCATTTTTCTAATGTGAAAACCATTTCTTTCTTACCACTCTTATTAATAGGACTAACATTGCTTCCCATTATAAATGGTTGAGCAATTTGAATAACTTAACAGAGTGTCATTGTCTTGCAATATAAACTGGTAACTTCACAACCCACTCTTCATTACCATGTGGAGTAAATTCAGCTAGCTAAGCAGATCCTATATCAACTAGTACCTTGCCATTATGGATTATCTTATAGCATGGGTTTAAGATTATTCAAATGATATTTTATTTTTGTCTTCATTTTGTTTTAGATTTGTGACATGAATATTTCAGTGCTGCTTAATTTTGTTCTGAATTCTTGTTTCTTGCTTGTAAATGGCTTTTTGTGGTATAAAATCAATGGAAATTGCTGTTTACAAATAAAAATGCTGCTAGAGCAAAAAAATAAAGTTGATTACCTCAGGCATGTTTTTAAAGGCAACAAAAAGCTCACTAACATATGATATATTCAATTTGGAACGATAGAATCCCTTTGAGTTTATGAAAATATCTAGAATGAGGGAGTAGAGAAGAGGAATAAAAATGAATGAAGAGACAATCCCCAGAATGTAGTTGGGACCACAAGGGTTTTAATATCTGCCAACTGAATACTTTTTGGATGAATACTGATCCAATACCACATCTCATTTTCATTTTAAGAAGTAAGGAAGAACCATAAGATGCCATATCATGTGTATTAGGATACAAAGGTTTTTGGAGAAGTGGTACTGATATTTATGCAAACTTTCCACAAAAATGTTTCATCTTGCAACCTGAACTTAACTCCCATTACATCATGGAGATGTAGTGTAATTTGAAGACTTTCTTTCTCTTTGCACTTCTCCAAACTAACATTACCATTTCCTCATTTTTTTCAGAATTCTGAAAAATGCATAGAAATAAAAATTGAAGTACCACATATCTAGGTGTCTAGATACATTTCACATTGAAATTGTCCACTTCCAATAAGAAAATAGAACTCATTAGATTTAGATACTTATGTTTTCTCCTTTGGGGATCAACTAGAAATTTTTCACCCTCAAAATCTTTTGTTGGATATCATCTCTAGATCTCAGTTTTCCTACAACAAAAAAAAAAAACACAACTAAGCATGCACTTCACATCTCTAGACTAAAATTGCAGCTTACACATTTACCATGTTGCAGTTGTGACACAGCAACTTGATTATTTTTTACATGTTTTCCAGATTTTAACCCCTTTCAAGCTAGGACTGTGGCTTTGACTTCAATTGACATTTTTCTGTATTCTGAAGTCTCTAGGTCAGTGTTTTCAAACCAATATGAGCATCAGTCATATGAGATTTGGGAGCCTGTACAAAGTTCCCATTTTTCTTTGCATCCTGGAATCAAGCAATTGTATAATCCCCTACTTTGAATGTAGGCTGCTACATAGTATATACCATAACTTTTGTTAAGAAAAAGATTTTCTGGTTATTTGTAGGGCAATAGAGTTTCTGGCAATTGTTAATGCTTGATAAAATTTAACGTCACCACTGTATGCATAATTAATTATATGCAAAGCATCATTCTGTGAGTATGTGTCCAGATGACACTTGCTAAAATTTTCATCGTACACATCTATATATCTATATACAGATATTTATAGCACTTTCCTATAGGGTAAGAATATCAGTGTACTCTCAGGCCCAATTTGTTTTAATCATAAAATTGAAATTATGGATCACTAGCAATGTTTTTATCTTTTTCATAATTTTGTTGGTACACTGTAATTATAAGTCATAATGAGATTAAAGGTGATGCACACATACATAACTTGCACTTAGTGAGTTTCCCTCCACGTCTCAACACACTTACCCCTCTTCACTCTCTGTAGTTGTTAATGACAGTGGTAGTGATGCCTTCACATATGAACATAACAATATTTGAACTGTTTTCTTCTTCAGTCCTCTCTTTTCTCTCCCCAACTCTCTTCCACAATATCCTTCTCCTATTCTACTGGTTTCTCTTCTCACAAGTGCTGCTTTTTATAAACAGTGTTATTCTGATGTTCAAGATAGCTGCTGGAGACTTCTGCATGGTCTTTGCTTGCAATCCTACCTGTTCATGAGGCCCATGATTCTATATTTAAGAAAATATTGCTTTAGAATAAACAATAAGTAGAATTTGGTATTTTGTATCTTTTAAAACATTCTAGAAAAGTTCAATTTGAAATTATACCAGAATATAGGTATGAGTTCCATCTGTCTGATTTACGGTGGATATCCCTTCGTAGACATATCATGAAAAAAACTCTTAGAGCCAGGCACACGCTTATAATCCCAGCATTCGGGAGGCTGAGACCGATAATCGCGGTTCACAGCCAGCCTCAGCTACTTAGTGCGGCCCTCTGTAACTTAGTGAGACCCTGTTTAAAAATAAAGAATAAAAACAGGGCATGAAGTATAGCTTGGAGGTCAAATGCTCCTGGGTTCCATCCCCAGACCCCCCACACACATACACACACAAACACTCTTAGAAACATGCTTATGACCATTCCAGTCATTACTTAGGATAACATAGAACACCCAATTTAATTTCATTTTTACTGGGAATTTAACCCAGACAAGTTCTGTCTCTGAGTTACACACCCATCTCCCCCCTTTTTTGAAACAGGATCTCACTAAGTTGCTGAGGGTGTGAGCATAAACCATTCTCAACTCCTAACTCTAGGTCAAATAATCTTTTCTAGATTTACTTTAGAAAAACTATTCTTGAGGAAAAATAAAAGAAATCACTATGGTGTTGGTTAGAGAAGAGGAAGGTTCAGTGTTTGCCTAATATGGACAACAACCCATTGTAGATTTGCAATCACCTGGAATATCCTTTCAGAAGCAAATGTCAATTTGCAATATAAGAATGCAGCCGAAAGTGATATATATAAATTATATATATATATATATATATATATATATATATATATATATATAATTTGGGGGAGTTCAACAATTGCAGGTTGTATCTCTTACTCCAAGAGTTTATTTGGCCTTCTATCCTGGGGTTCAGTCATGGAATTTGCATTTTTACTAGCCATCCCAGATGCTTTTGTTTGAGTAGTGCTGGGATTGAACTCTTAAGCATGCTAGGCAAGCGTTCTACCCCTGAGCCACATCCCCAGCCCGGCTCTGTGGGACGGCAATGAAAGAACCATAGCACCACAGTTTTGTGAACACAACCCTTGTTTACATAATTACATTCTATATTTGTCTTTTACCCACTGTTTGTATCTATCTCCAATATTATTATATTTATTAATGCTAATATATGAGTTATATATTCTATCAAAATGCAATATTTTTATTTTCTGCATGTGTTTCCTTCTTTCAAATAAACTTAATTAAGTAATTGGCATATTCATGCAAAACAACTTCTTTATCAGATTTGGATGTGGTTGCAGACCAAGATCAAGATGAATAAAACAGTCAAAAGCTTTATTATAACTATTTTTATATTGCCACAAAGTAGAAGAAATCACAAAAAGATTCTGGAGAACAGACCCGTTAGAATATTATAAGATACTATAATATTTGCCCTTAGTTATTAATATTGAGAAAATAACTGAGTGATGAAAAAGTGTAGGAGTAATATCAGCAAATTAATTTTCTATTCAAATATAATCTAGATGTTAAATAATTAAGTTGAAGCCTTTAGTAAGCGTTTCTAAGAATTCAACAAAAAAAGAAATCATAAATGCATTATCAATGCATGATAATATGGCTTTCAGAAGCTTAGATGATTCTGCTGCTAAAATTAAAAAAAGGAAACTAAACAAAAAACTCTTTCCCTTTCAATACTGGCTGGTTCTTCCACTCATTTTTATGGCATTCTTCTCTGCTCTCTTCTGCTTCACTGTAGGCTGATGACCCACCATTACGAATTATTTTTGAAAATTTCCTGAGAGTAGATAATAATAAGGAGAAAAAATTAAACACTAAACAGCAAAGAGAATTTTACAGATATTACCTCTTAAATTTTTTAAAGAGTTATGAATGGTAGACAGGAAGGTGGTGAAGAGAATGAATATATGCTAACATAACACAACCATTATCTCTCTAATATAGTGCTGGAGGTTGATCCCAGGGAATGCTAGGAAAGTGCTCAACTACTGAGCAACACACTAGCTTGAGCCTAACATGGCTATCTTGAATTGCAATGCTATACTCATGGGCTCAATGGGACTGAAATCAAGAGTATGGTTTGAATTTAAGGTAACATAAAATGGCAGGAAACTGAAAATAGGCTTCAGTAAACCCATGTTCTCAAGTAGTACCTTTCTCAACAAGACCTCCAAAGCACAGGGAGCAAGAATTAACAAATGGGATGGAATCTAACTAAAAAGTTTCTGCTCATTAAAGGAAACCATCAATAACCTAAAGAGAAAGCCTACCAAATGGGAGAAGATCTTTACCAGCCACCACTTAGATAGAGGGCTAGTATCCAGAATATACAAAGAGCTCAAAAGACTCTACACTAGCAAAACAAACAACCTAATCAAGAAATGGGTAACTGAACTGAATGGACACTTTACAAAAAAAGAAATACAAATGGCCAATAGATACATGAAAATATGTTCAACATCACTAGCCATCAGGGAGATGCAAATCAAAACTACGCTGAGATTCCATCTAACCCCAATCAGAGTGGCAAGCATAAAAAAGTCAAATAATAAAAAATGCTGGTGAGGATGTGGGGAAAGAGGAACTCTTACACTGTTGGTGGGAATACAAAATAATTAAGCCACTATGGAGAGCAGTATAGAGATTTCTTAGAAAACTGGAAAATGATCCACCATATGATCCAACTATACCACTCCTGGGTATCTTTCCAAAGGGGTTGAAATCAAAGAACTACAGTAACATATGCATACCCATGTTCATAGCAGCACAATTTGTAATAGCCAAAATATGGAACCAACCTAGGTCTCCATCAACAGATGAAGTGATTGCAAAATTATGGGAAATACAAACAATGGAATTCTACTCAGCAATAAAGAAGAACAAAATCATGTCATTCACAAGAAGATGGAAAGCCCTGGAGAACATTATGTTAAGTGAGATTAGCCAAGCACAGAAAGAGAAGGGATATATGCCTTTCTAATATATTAGCTATATTTCTCTAATATGCCCAAACATATTAGGGATATCAAAGGGCCTCCAGATAATGGAGGGTAAACCTCAGCAAAGCTAGAAAGGAAGGGTAGGAGAGGAAGAAGGCTGAGGTTGATTAACTGGAGGAGCTACATTTGAATATGTGTAAAGTGTGAATGTAGCATGGTCAACCTGGACACTCGTTGTTAGGGTGTAGAGTAAGCAGGGGAGGAGGGCACCAAGCACTGTGTGAATATATGCCATTTTCAATATGATCCACATAAAAATAAAAAAAGAACAAAAGAAAACCTATGTTCTTCTGAGTATGTCATTTGAATTATGTATGGAGTTATTTTGTGTAGTTTGAATCTGGGAAAAGACAAAGCTTACCTAAAAGTCTTCCAATATGGGTAGAAGAAAGGAGTGTATGTCTCTGAAAGAGAAGATTTTAGACAAGAATGGTAAAGGTGAAGTAACAGAGCCACACATTATAACCTATGTTCACCAAGACCTACTAAAAAGGAATCTCTGGGGCACATTAATCCTATCATATGAACATTGATAAAGCACCATGTGAAATTCTAACAGAGGCCCTTAATTCAACAAAGCTAATGTAGCTGTAGTTTAGTGCATAAAACTGTGTGAATGTGGCAGTGAAATTCCTATTTTTTAGAGATATAAATTACGCAGATTATAGGTTAAGTTGCACATTTCATTTTCCCAGATCCTCTTCTGTTAAAATAGATTGTATGGGATACACTTTTTCATTACTCAGAATAATAAGGTTTATTTAAGAAAATTCCATCATAGCCAAAATGATCCATTTTAGGTCAATTTTTTTGCCTAAGACAGAGAGAAGCAAGTCAACAAAAATGCTATTCATATTGGTTAGAGTTTGAAACTACAATGTATATAAAAAAGAAAACTCAAAGAGAAGAATGAAGAAAAAGTCAGTCTTTTAGTCTCTTTTCTATGCCATACATATTAAAAATATATGGTTATGATATATAAAGCTTTATATCTTGAATTTGAAATGAATATTTTTCCTGTAGCAAACATTTTCTATTTATGATAGTCTTTGAAAGTGAATTAATAGTGATAAAACATTTTAATATTGTTAAATTATTTATAGCTATCATATTTCTAGATAAACCTAAAGTCACATAAGAATGATTTTTTTAGGGTGACACATAAGGGTTTTTTGGGGAAGTAGGAAGCATTTTAAGAAAAGGCCATGATAAAAAAAATTACTATCCAGAGAAAGGCTCTGAAATGGTCATTTATGAAAGTGGAAAATGGCTATATATAGGTATTTAATTGCAAATGTGATTTGTTTTATTGAGTACCTTCTTTACTTTCATGTATATATCTGTATTTTCTTCCTTCCTTTCTTTATTTCCTTCCTTCCATTCTTCTCTCTTGACTAGAAGGAGCTCCCTGTTTTTCTACAGTAGGAAGAGTCAGAGTAACTAAAAGAAATCTGGAAAATATGGGCACATAAAAAATTGCACTTGGAGACAAACTTTTATTGAGATCTTTTTTCTGTGAGTGCACAGATAGATTTTCAGTAGTAACTTTCACTGAGAAATCTCTGTCATGGGTAGTTAAGTATTAAGGAGCTAACATGATTAAATCAGATAGTCTCTTCCTACATAAACAAAATATTACTCAAATAGACATGGCCTTAGAGAAGAAACTTTATAATGCCTTCTGCCTGCCCCCCCAAAAAAAAGAAAGAAAAAGGAAAAGAAATCAACAAGACCATTTACCAAGCAATTAGGTCCAAACAATGTAATAATCATTTGTGTCCTAAAAATTAAGAGTCATTTGGAAAAAATGCATGCCAACTGAGAAAATGTAAAGCTATTTCATTTATAATCAAATAAAACTTCATGTCAAAGGGACACAGGTATGCCTCTTGGCCCTGCCTGACTTCCCACATGTTGCTGCAGTTTGAACACTCCTGCTCTCATTTACTTTCCCTCACTGACTTCTTACAGTGTAATTGCTTTTAATCATAGCAACCACAACAAGCGGAGCTCTATAAGGATAAGGTGTTATCTAAAGACGTATAGCACAATTTAATCCTGCCACTGTGAAATCATTTAATCTTTAATTTGTGTCCTAGCTAATAGAGATCTAGTATTGATATTCAAGAACTATTGGGCATGACTGTATTTTTCTTTACAATTTTAAATATTGCCCAGTACTCATGAATTTACTGTGGTGGTTGACAGGGTGCCTCAGCACAAAATTCGAGAACCAACCATGAATTTAGCACCATTTGAAAATTTTAATTTAATCTATACATTACATAAATTGCCTAATGAAGGCATCAAATAGTATGAATATGTATAAAAATTATTTTTTTCACTGGAGACGAACCAAATATCAAATATATAATTTTATGATTAAAAATGAGTATTACTTTTAAAAATAATATTTGTATGATCTTATTTTTCAGCTGGGGAAAGTCAACTGATTTCAATGACTTTCAGTGTCAGTGAAATTTAACCCTTTGCTTTACAGTTGAGGAAACAGACTCAGAAATTAAATGACATTTGCAAATTGCAGAGTGAATGAAGCACAGACTCAAGACAGTGCAGCAGATCTTTTTGAGATCAACTTCTATGCAGTACTCATCCAGGCTTAGAACACAGCTCTCTACAGCTCTTCTTAAGCAGTTCACTTAAGGCAAGTAATATCAAGAGGTGGAAGTATATGCTGCTTTCTTACCTAGAGTTTTCAAGAACAATTTAGAGCCTTATTAACTTTAAGTAAATCATTATATGTATAAACTCACTTCAGACCTACAACCTGGTAGTAGGGATTTCCTCCTGGTGACTCTTTTTTCTTACAGAGTTGTTTTTGTGTACTAATAACTGTGTTCACCTGAATGCAAAGTCGACAATATCCCTTCTCTTTCCATCCTTTATTTATCCCTCAGGGTTTCCATTCACAGAAAAGATCTTAGATCTTGCAGTCTCTGGCTCTGGTAATTATATCACCGCAATCTAAAAGAGAAAAAATTCCATTGTAGAATTTCCTAGAGGCTGCAGTTCTTTTGCCCAAAATTGTATATAATATAGATATCAATACAGTGTTTATTAGATATATTCGATAAACAGCAACTAAAATACAGCAAAATATGAGTGTATGTGTGATGACATGCTCCTTATGCCATCATCAATTGCCTCCCTTCCTGTACCCACAAGCCCTTCCTCCACTCAGCAGTAGATCCTATTCCATAGGCTCACCTTAAAGGCCAGCTTTGCCAAAGAATGGGCCGATTTTCTGGGACTTGGAAGGTTATAAGAAGTTGTGAACTTTTACCTGAGCCTTTACAACACTGTCTTTTAGAAGGTTCTCTCTTTGGGAGACCAAAAGCCACTTAATAAATTTGACTACTGAGACAGAGGGATCGCAGGTTCATGGCCAACCTCAGCTACTTAGCTACTTTTTGAGCTCCACAACTTAGTGAGATCCTGTTTCAAAATAAATAATAAAAAATGGAGATGTGGTTAAGAGATAGAATGCCCCTGTGTTCCACCCTCAGTACTGCAAATATATATATGTCTAATCTGAGATTGCCATGTCTAGGGAGAGAAATTTGAGTCATATTCCAGCTTCTATAGCCAGTCTAGCCCAAGATCCAGTAATGTGAGTAAAGATACCATCTTAGAAGAGAATCCTGCAAACCCAGGCTCCTAAGTTGATGCCAAACAGGTCAGAGATGGACTATCAAGCTAAGTCTTTCCTGAATTTCTGATGCACAAAAGCGAACATAAGAACATAAAATAATTATCATTAAATTTGGGGATGATTTTGGGGGAGCAAAAATAAAGAGGGAGGAGAATGGATGGTCATACAGTCTTACTATCTCATTGGAGCCTAATTATAGAAACCTAAAGATCAGTTAACTTACCTGGTGAAGACAACTTATTTATTTAAACTTACTTTTGCTATTAATTAGAGCCTAGTTTCTATAAAGTTTAGTGCAAACTTATGGAAAATTTACTATGATTTTTATCAAGCAGAGGTGCAAATGATTTCTGCCTGACAGAAAGCGTAGGTCCATATTATGGTTTTATTCCACAAAAAAAAAATATATATATATATATTGGTTTTACATGTAATATAGCAGTACTATCCAAGATTCTTTCACTGACTAAATTTGCATGCACCTTTGGGATCCTTCATTGGTCAGCCTTGCTTTGTTTCCAGTTCAATTATTAATCAATTAAATAAATCTGAGACATGTACTCACTATATATTTTGTTTGAAATTAATTACTTTAAATTGAAATTGTACTTTGGCCTATGTAAATGATTGCTGTTCCCAGTGGGTTCTATATTGCCTCAGTAGCAACATTTCATTAAATGCAACAGAAAGTTATATTTCAAGCTGGAAGTAGTATCTCACTGCTGGGTACAGCTCAGACGGGCTTCTGTCTAGTTTTACCTTGAGTAGGGTCATCTCTGTTATAAAACATTCTTTGATTCTCCACATATACCACACTCATTAAAACCACAAACAACCATTCCCAAATGTGCTATGTTAAAGCACATAGGAAATCTTGATCTGTTTACGTACTTTTTTACTTAAAAGTCTACTATTGTTGTTTGTATTTTAAGTGTCTCTCAAAGGCTCATATGCTAAAGGCATGGCACCAGACTGTGACAGTATCCGGAGGTGGTAGAACCTTTAAGAGGTGAGGCCTAGTGGGAAAGAGTTAGGTCATTTGGAGTGTGCGCTTGAAGGGGCTGTGGGAACCACAGCCTCCTCCTGACTCTTTCTTTGCTTTCAGCTGCCATGATGTGAACAGCTTTGTTCTATCATGCGTTCCCTACCATGATGCGTCGCCTTGCCACAGAATCAAAGTCATGTGGCCATGCCGCCATGGACGAAATCCTCTGAACCCAAAACCAAAATAAACATTTCCTCTTTTAAGTTAAGTTTTTTATCTCAGGTGTTTGTCGTAGTGATGGAGAACTTATTAATACATCTACATAGACTAATGATAATCAGTGGTGGCTCTATGTATCGTTTATCTTTATACAGATCTTGCCTGATACAGTGCCTATAATGAATTTTACACTCAATGAAGATTTTCTTACAGGAGTCATGGGCAACAAAGTATTTGTTTGGATTTTATATGATTTTTTGAACAATAAAAGAGCAGTGAGTCGTGAAGCCAATTCCTATTTGCGTTATTGATTTCATGTTTTGAAATTTTTACCTTGAGTAAACCGTTTCACCATTTTCAAAATGATAGCTGAAAATTCTATTTGAATCTTTCGCTTTTCTTCTCTCAAGAGATATCATTCTTAAGTTAGCATGAAAAAGAGCTTTGCTTGTACTGGAACTCTTTCGAAAATTAAAAATTGAATTTGCTTTTAGTGTGCGATCCAAAAAAGGTATATTGAATTATGTTTCTATATGCTACAAGGATAAACACATATTATATAAAACTGAAATTTCTGAAAGGGTGCATGTTTCTTCGTTAGCTATTGGTATTCTGTGCATATTTCAGATAATCAAATGAAAATTTGCATTGATTAAATTCTGAATTGCACATAAAAATGTGCCTTCCTTTTCACTTCCTTAAAATTTGAACTGTGAATAATTTGCATTTAAATACCCTTTAGACTTGGTTCCTTACCAGTCTCAAAACCATTTGGATGATCACCAAAAGATAAAATCCTCAGCAAAATGTGCATATATTGCTTACAATCTTGCTTAATTACTTTGAATTTTCAACTAAAAATTCAAAACAAAGATAAAAAGCCCAAAAATCCATGGAAATAAAAATTATAGTAAGTGATACTTATGCTCATTTTAGGATTTAGCATGCATTTTACTTTGACTAGTTGTTCTTCTTGAATAAGACACCTGTTTTCATGATATACTAAACAAAAATATTTTTTTTTAAATTCTGGCCTATTGGCCTTGTAAAATTCATTATTTGGTGAATACTTCTTGTCCACTCACACTTTACTCATCCACTTACTACAAAAATAATCAGATTTAGGTTTGAGAAAGAAGAATAATTATTGCCTTTTCATCAGAACAAACTTGATTAGCTTGGTGACTAGTTTTTTACATAAATTTTTAAAGAGGACCACTGTATAAAAATAATTAATTCATATAAACTGCATTTTCTATTTCTATCTGATTAACTCCAATCCTATCTGGTCAGATAGTAACTAACTCCATTGCTCTTCTTCCTGCCTGGAAGGAAAAGTAGGCAGAAATCCAATCAGAAAATGTCTCGAATATATTGAGAATTGACATTATTACTGATTAGGATATCTAGGATCCATCATTTTTGCTACAAGGGAGTATTACTGAAATTTTTTTAAAAACCACATTTAAAACCGGGCATGATGGTGCACGCTTGTAATCCCTGTGCTTGGGAGGTGGAGACAGGAGGATTGCGCAGGTTTGAAGCCAGCCACGCTGGCATAAGAGACCCTGTTTCAAAAATATAAAATAGGTCTGGGAGTGTAGCCCTGAGGTAGAAGGGCTTCCAAGAACCCCAGTACTGCAAAAAAAAAAAAAATTTAAAAAACCCCACACAATCTTATGGACAATCACTATATGCATTAAACATTTACTTTATATAATATATATTTAATTATATAGTTTTGTATATACTAAACACCATAACTGATCAGCGCTTTTGGTTATCACTATTTCCAATCCAAGGACTTGTTACTAGGCTCTTTTGTTGTTTAACCTAAGAACTAGAGTGCTGTACAGCATTCTATTAGCTTCTATGAGCTTCTTACATTACTGGAGTTCAGAAAGCAGCTACACTTGAACTCACTGCCCTCTCTCTGGTCCAGTACCCTTCCTCCCTTCCTCTGATGTCTTTGTTGAAGCTAGTGTTCTGATTTATGGGGTTTACTTCTTTTTTCCTTCTGGAATCAGCCTCTACATTCCATTTGCACTATACCACTTTGTTCTGAATGTGATTTAAGTCAAGTTGGCATGGCTCGAAGGTTATTTAATAATCTCCCAGGAAACCATGATGTTAAGGTGAGAAAAACAACAAAACAAAACACTACTTTTCTGGCAGAGTGAAACCAAAAGAACTTTCCCCCAGGAATCCAACAAATACATTCTCTCCTGCTTTCTTTTTTTTTTTTATTATTTTAGTTTCCCCAGAGAGAAAATGTCACCAATTCAATCATCCTTGCCTGGGGCCACTGAAGTTTCATACTGAGCAGTCTATATGGACTCTATGATAGTACAAACTCCATGTCACTAAGTAGTATTGGTTACCGTACAATGGAAGAAGCTGCTTGACTTTCTTTTTAGTCAGTTTAACCTTTGTGGTTAAGGCTTATGCGAGTGAGCTTGGCTTAAGGAAAACATTAAAAATGGGGACTTTTAAATTTTCTCGACTTCCAGGAAGATGGCAACCGAGAAAAGCGGGGCTTAAGAGCCCCACTAACAACCAATCTCCATTACCACAAAATCAGCGCCTTTCATAGCCAGAAAACACCATCACCAGAAACAAAAAAATCACCAGGCCCCAGAGAGAAAGCGGACTGAGAACAGAGCTCAGAGCCACAGAGGAGATAACTGGCCTCACGCCCGAGGACGTGGCAGCAACGCCATACTGCCGGCGGCAGCGGCAAATTCACCAGACGGCTACAGCAAGCCGAGGTGAGCCGCTGCGGAACAGCCAGGCGGGATTTCTCGCTGCAGGTAAAATCTAAAGCTCCCAGTGGCTGAGCTGAGCACACGCTGCAGGGATTCAGAGTGGAAATCAAAACCAAGAAGAAATACGCCAGCCTCACGGCCAAGGGTGTGGCAGCGGCGCCATATTGCCACCGGCGGCAGCAGCAGAGAATTCACCGAATCCAGTACAGCTACATCTGCGTACTCAAGAACAGTGAGTCAAATTGTGGGCCACAGAGGAGAAATCCCAGTACTGTACTCCCTGGGACTTGACCCAGTGGGGGAGGGGCGGTGGCAGAGATATCACACCATAGGAGAACGTGCAACCTGGCACCCCCCACAGTCTAAAGCAGCCTCTATCGACTCTCTGGGTCGGAGACTCTGTGATACAACACAGTAAAGGAGTAGTGGGGTCTGAGATACTACTGACTCGAGATCCAGAACACCTTAAGTGAAGTCATAGTGACCCAAGGGAAGAACCCAGAGAAGGCACAAACTTCCAAAATCATGGGAAAGAGGAATAATACTGGAGCAATGAATGCCCACAACCCCACAACATCAGAACCAGATAAAACAGAAAATCAGAGATTTCTAGAAGATCAAATCAGGAAAATAACTGTAGAAATAATAGAGGTGCTTCAAAAAGAACTCAGAGAGAGCCAAAAAGAGATAAAGGATGCAATTAATGAAGTAAAGGCCTCAATTCAAAGCACAAACAACCGATTAGAGCACATGGAGAACAGAATCTCGCTCTTAGAAGATGATCATTCCAAAAATGAACGCATAGTTTCTAATCTAGGAAAAAATATCTGACAGCAGGAATCTGATATTGAAGAAATATGGGCCCATTTTAAGAGAGCTAACCTAAGAATAATTGGAATAGAGGAGGGAAAAGAAAGTGATACCAAAGGGATCAACAATCTATTCAAGGAAGTAATAGCAGAAAATTTTCCAAACATAGAACAAGAGGTTGATACACAGATCCAGGAAACTTATAGAACTCCCTTTAGACAGGATCGGAGAAGAGGATCCCCACGCCATATAATTGTCAAAATGACCAATGTGAAAGCCAAGCAGAGAATCTTAAAGGCAACAAAAACAAAGGGCCAAGTGACATTCAGAGGCAAGCCAATTAGAATCACTCCAGACTTCCCAAACCAAGTCATGAGAGCCAGAAGGGCTTGGAGTAACATATTCCAAACTCTGAAAGAAAACAACTTCCAGCCAAAAATTTCCAAATGTGTTAGTCAGGTTTCCATTACTGAAACAAATGCCTGAGATAATTCAACTTATAAATTAAAAATGTTTATTTTGGCTAAAAATTTTGGCAATTGATCTTTGGCTATAGTCTTTTCGTATTTCCTGTATTTTGAGAAATGATCAGTGGGGTATAGAAATGGGAGTAGAGCCATGTCTTAGATATTTTAGAAGACTCATCAAACATCAAATACTAATATCAGAGAAAGCAACCTGAGACACCGATAGGCCAGATTGTAGCTTGTTTGCTTAATTTTTTTTATTTGTTTGTATTCTCTTTCATCGTCTATATTTCTATCTACAGTAGTATCTCCCTTATCAGAGCTTTTACTTTCTGCAATTTAAGTGTTCATGAAATGGAAAATCCCAGAAATAAATAATTTATAAGATTTATTTATTTATGATCTTACTGTGTTGCCTAAGTTGGCCTTAAATTTGCAAAATTTCTGCTTTGGCCTCTTGAGTAGCTGGGATTTCAAATGTGTACCACCATGCTCAGCTAATTCATAAATTTTAAATTGCATACTATTCTTAGTGGTGTGATGAAATCATGTACTGCCCTGCTCCACCTGTCCAGTATGTGAATCTTCCTTTTGTCTGCTGTATCCATTAAGTGTATGTTATCAGCCCCTTGGGTTACCTATCATTTGTCAGACTGACTGCTTTCTGATGTTTATTCTTTTTAAGTTTTTTTTAAATTTGTGCATTCATTTTGATGGAGCACAAGATGGTAGAGACATTTAGACTGGCTATTGTAGTATCACAGTGCTTGTTTTCAAATAACCCTTATTTTATTTAACAACTGACCCCAAAGTGCAAAAGTAGTGATACTGGCAATTCAGATATGCCAAAGAGAAGCGATAATACATGTCCTTTAAATATCACTTCACATCATCACATGAAGAAGGGAGAGTACAACCCAATAAGAGGTTATGAGAAAAACCACATTCACATAACTTTTATTATATTATATTATTATAATGGTTTATTTCATTATTTATTATTAAGCTCTTAATATGCCTAATTTATAAATTAAACTTTATCACAGGTATAAATGTATAGAAAAAATGGAGTATAGTATACAAAGAACCAATATTATCCAGGCATGTGCTGGGGGAGCTTGGAACAGACCTCCCATGGATATGGGGAGGCTCTACCTATTCATCTATCTATCTATCTATCTATCTATCCATCCATCATCTACCAATCTAGATATCATCTAGCTATCATAGCCTTATTTCTTTTTGGCATTCCACCTGGGGTTTTGACTATTAAGGAATTAATTTTCATGATTTAAGATTCACATGAATTTTAAAAATACAGATTTTGTTCCTCTTAAAAGAAATGAGCTATAATACTGCTGTATCCAGATGTTTTTGCAGGGCAGCTTAGTGGAATCTGAGAAAGAGCCTTTATTTTCATCCAAGGTATGTGCTTTTGTGCTGTCTGACGCTCATAGTTCCTAGCATTCTCTACTGTCTCCCATAACCTGTCCTGCTGGCACATTTATGCCACTGGCCCTAGCCATGAAGACATCTGGGTTAGAGTCTGTTCCCTATTTAAAGAATGGCTAGCCCCTCTTCTGAGGAGATATGCCCAAGGAACTAAATGTTTTTATCCAAGATAAATCAGATGTCAATAATCCTGTCCCAGCTCAATTGTGTTAATCCATATTTCACTGTAACATGACTCTAGCAAACACTTGTCAGTGTTGTGATAGGGTTTGTGGACATTCATTAGAGTGGTACACAATATATACACATTAAAGGATATTGGACCTCAGTACACAAAAGTGTCATAATTTACTTGTCAAAACTGTTGTTGATAATATGACACACAGTGTAGAAACATCAATTTCTGACTTAATTCTGCACTTGATTGAAAGATATTAGTCAAAGATGTCATTTGCTCTTACCAAGTTGCCAACCAGATGTGTGTGAAACTCGGAGAATCTCTAAGTCCACAAAACCAAAATTCATATGTGGCTGCTCAGATACTTTTTAAAAGTGAATTCTAAAGGAGACAAAAATATTTTCTGCAATCAGTGTAAAAAAAAATCAGTTGACTTCTCCAGAGCAAGGATGGCACTCCTCTGCTTTCCTAGATATTCACTTTCTTTTTGTGGTTATTTCAACCCACTGCTCCTTAGACATACTTAATTCTTCACTCCTGCAAATATTAAGAAAAGATAGAACCTGTTGCATAAAACACTTGTGAGCAATGAATATTTTTCTAAGGTAAAAAATATCTACAAAAATATTTTAAATGGAACTGCGTAGAATATCTTGGATATTTTCAGTTCTGTTTACTTTTGTGTCTTGGTAATTGAAAATCCCAAGCTGTTTTGTTTTATAAATAATTCCTATGCTCCTGTGGACATAATTCTACATTAACTGAAGATCAATTTCAGATTACACTGTGTAAAGATGCCTTACAAGGTATTTATTCAAACACCCTTATTAGGATGTTTGAAAAGTCCCCATAAGACTGAAAACCCAATCTTCCTGAAGGGAGCCTTTGGTTAATATTTTGAATATTTTCTTTTTCTTCCTCCTCCTCCCTTTGTACTGAGGATTGAACCCAGGTGCATACATCCCCAGCCCCCCCACCCTTTTTTAAAATTTTGAAACAAGATTTCACTGAGTTGCTAAAGCTGGCCTTGAACCTGAGATTCTTGTCTCAACCTCCCAAAGTACTTGTATTACAGCTGTAATATTTGTCTTCTAAAACAAACAACTATGTCTCTTAATTTTGAGTAGAAAAGGCTCATCTAAATAGAATTATGTTTCTGACTATCTCAGAGAAATTCCAAGTGAACCAGTATCCAGTACGACCATTCTCTCGCTGCATAGAGGAAAATGGTTTATACAATGTGATACCCAGCACCGGGTGGCTAAGGAAAGAAAGACTAGTTAGTAGTTGCAAGCCCTTGGTTTCCTATCTTGGTAGGCTCTGTTGCCTCCCCTAAAACTGAACAAGGGGAAGAGAGACTTGCTGTAAAACTTCTAGAAGGAATGGCTTTGGGTCAAGAGGAATCTCCAGGGAATCGACCTTGCAGCTTCTTTTATTTTACTGTGTTCTGTTCTTTCTGTTCCTGCGCACTAACTCAGGTTGAAGGCATGGGGCCTGGCAAACTGGGGACCAGCGGGGGCGGTGGAGGGGGGGATACTCCAGAGACACAGGCTCACAGGCCCATAGCGGACCCAGGGGCTTGAGTCTGGAAGAATCCACAAGTCAGCTAACTGGAGAGAGAGTTTGATTTGAGACACATTGCTTTGCTTTCCTCCTATTTCAGCTCCTTCTAGAGCGCACACCACAGCTATTGGCTTTCGATGTGAATCTGCACCACCCAACTTAGAAACTGTCCGCAGACACCTGTTAGGGAATTGCTGATCCTGGGCGACAAAGACGTGAACTCTCTTCTCCTTCCTGCTGGAAGGCAGCGGCAGCCCAGTTATAGGAGCACCAGTGCCTGGTGCTCCAACCCGGAGCTCGAGCGTGCGGAGGAATTGTCCTCGGTGTTAGCAATCGGCGCTTTGGGGCGCTTGTCCAGCTCCCCACCGAAAACAGGTAGCAATTCCCAGCTGGGAGTCGTGAGAATTTCTCAGCTCCAAAGAGGTGCGAAGATTGTGCCCTCCCCAGCCCGCCTCCCGCCTGCTCTAGGTCTCAGCTCGCTCTAGGCGTTGGGGACCGCAGCTCCCGGCTTACAGCTGGGTGTCTGCCCTGTCTTTGCCCTCGCCTTTACCCTGGAGATTTGGTGAACTCGGGCTCTAGCTCAGGGGATCTGCCCTCCTCTGCCGGCCATCTCTAGCCCAACTGGGGGCGGAGATCAAAGGGAGGGGGCTCCTGAAAGAGAAAGGAGGTAGGCGTGGTGCCAAAGCCCAGAGTATCAAACTTGGGGGTGTTCAGAGGAGAGAGAGTAACAGCGGCAGGTAGTTGTGGGGGGGCTGCGATGGGGCGCCGCGCTGGGTAGGGTCGGGCTGCGCAGGAGCCTAAGTCCAGGAGGCGTCTGCGTAACAGTGGGCGCTGTCCCCTGCTCCTCGGCCACGAAAACTTCCCATCCAGCTCCCCCAGCTGTGCGCCTGAGCACCTATTTTCTTTTCCACGAGGGAGGGGTTTGCGGCCCCCCACCTCTGACCCTCCCACCCTCCACGCCCACCTCGCGGCTGGGCGCGGCGCAGTGCGGTGCCGGAGTGAGCGCGCAGCCCGCCTGGCAGCGCCCGCCTCCGCCGCGAGGCTGCTCGTCCTGGCGCTTCCCAGAGCGAACAGAACTGGACCCGGTTCCCAGGCCTGGCCAGGTCCTCTCCCGGTGATCTGCGCACTGACCGGCTGCACATTTCTCGCTTTCAAGTCTCAGCAGAAACGCGAGGGTCAGGTAAGTCCTAACTGATTCATCTCCTGGAAACAGGAGCATCCCCAAAGGAAGCCGGGTCCTGGGAAGGGGTTTATGAAGGGGACAATGTTCCATGAGCCAAGGGGATTTTGCCTTGCCTGTAGGTGCTAGGTGGAGATGAGGGGTATACCTTCCCTATCTTTTGCTTTTGTGAGAATTTTACTTTTCTACTGAAGATTCTTGGCTATATCCTCTCTCCTTCTTAGACAGATCATTAGGCTTTTTCGAACAGTAAGTTATCCTTGTTTCTGCTTCTTCTTTAAAAATAAAGTGCCTGCCTAAAGTGCAAGGTCATACTGGATTCTCCAAAGCCAAGCAAGAATGTGTTGATTTAAGCACTTATTTTCTACCAGAAGGCTCACCCACTGACGGGAACATACGGTGGATGGGAAGGAGGTGACGCGGAACACTTTAAGACTTTTTGCAACAGAGCTAGTCGTTTAAAACTCAGTGACATGAAATAGATCATTCTGTTTTCAGAGGCCAAAAGCTCAAATACACGGAAGAGATACATGCTCAGATTTTTTTTTTTTTTTTTTTTGTGTGTGTGTGTGAACAGACTCATTGTTCTACTTAGGAAACATTCATGCCTTGCATGTAGCATTCTTGAAAGTTCCTTTTCCCCATGTCCCAAAATTAACAAGGGAACACAGCTGTAAGGTGTGTGGCATGATTTCTGGGATTTTTCCCTTGGGGAAAAAGTCTTGGAAGATGTACTTGATAAGATGTCAAACTTGACTAAGGCCAATCTGGGCAGTCCTGTTGCCAGGGTGGGGGTCACAAGAAAACAACAAACACACAACATCCCTGTTCTACAAAGAAATGTTTCTATGACAAAATCTCTAAAGATGCGATTCTTCAAAAGAACTGTTCTATTCATGGTTCCTCTTAAGTTTCTTGAATGATGTGAATGTCTTATTTTGTCTTACTACAAGAAAAGGTTTTCCCGTTGGTTATCATTTAATTTTTGTGCTTTTGTTTCTAATGTGGCAACTTATGTGCTCTTTCTTTTTTTCCTCCACTTTTTCCAGAAGTGATGTCCTGCACTGATACATCTCTTCTGTGGGTAAAGCTTTGACCTGGCTGCAGGTCTGTAGGATGCTTATGAGCAGCTGGTAGTGTCTGTTATGATAATAGCTTATGGATTAATGATTGTTTTCTGCAGAGAAGTTGTAAATAAAAAGGGCTCTGAAATTAAAAAAAAGACTGAAAAGAGAAAAATAAGTTAATGAATCAAACACACTTTTCTTCCTAATATCCTTGGATCTCATGCTTAATCTCAAATTAGTATGCTACAACCTCTAAACTGACTTTTCAAGTCTCGTTAATTCTGTTAATAACTTGTCTAGATTGACTAATTGTGCTTTGTGAATCCGGTGTTTTCTAAGTCAAAGAGAAATGGTGCAGCCTATCAAGCACACACTCCACAATTTGACTGGTTTCTTTCCATTTTCTCTAATTACTAGAGAATGAAAGCAAATAGGAGAAAAAGCCTGGTTTCTTTGGAACATTTTGTTTGAAATGTATGCAGAAGGAACTAGAATAAGTTAGTAAATTAAATACAAAAATACATGGAAAATTCCCAGGCCTCTTTAAGTCAGGTTCCTTTGAGAAGCATGGGATAAGAGAGAGTGGAGGGGACAAGAAGTGAGAGACAGAGAGAGAAGAGGAGGAGGAGGAAAAAAAGGAGAAGGCAGAGGAGGAGGCAGAAATGGAGAGATGGAGAATAGCAAAAATTGTCTTTATAATGTATACTGACAATTTTAAAGGTTATAATCAGGAATTGACTTAGAGATTCTGAGGATAGTTTTCTTGTAGAAGCAGTTATCTGATTTATAATTAGGAAAGAGGCATAAAGTTGTCATGTCATAAAAAAGAATCCTATATAGGTAGCGATAATTTTACTGAAGATACTCAGTAAAGAAAAGGATCAAAATTAGACTTTGTACTAAATAACTGACCAATTATTAGTAAAATTGTGCTTTCTTTTAGGTTCATGTGTAGCTATATTATCCAGTGTCTTTAATGTACTAGGTGGTGTGCTCAGGAATAAACAGTGAATGAAGAAGATCCAGTTTCTCCCTTCAAAGGGATTGCCGTGGTGGGGTAGACAGAGGAGAGCAATGGCGGCATGGCCTCGCAGCATTGGAAGCAAGCAGGGCCTGTTGGGATGACTGGGAGGACAGGGAGTGAGGCATAAGAAAGGTCAGGTGTTGCTGGAATTGGGAGAAATTCACTAGGACCCAAGATATATTAGGATAGAGAGAGAGAGTAGAGGCAGAGGGTTATCCTGGATGACCTCAAGCCTTGAATGTCAGACTAAGGAGTTGGGACTTTTTTCTATAGGTGGTGTTGTCAACCTGTGGGTACAGACTCTTTAATGGGAGAGCAAATTAATACAAGCACACTATTAGTAGATCATGCAAAACAGGTTTATTCTAGAATGTAAAGTAGAAAGAACTGAATGCAGAGACTTGGAAACACAAGCAATAGATGCTAAGAAGGGAATGTTGGAGGGATACTTGGGGAATAGCAAAAGCAGAGTAGTTCTTTGCTGTCTGTGGCTGGAGAAACACAGAGGGGAGGCAGTGTAGAAGCTCAGGACCAGAATCATGATGGGTCTGTCCTGGAAAAGGAGGATCTCCCAAGACACTGTCTATGACAGAGTGGGAGGGAGGGGAAGCAGAGGATTTCTGCTTTCACTGTCAGGTGCCTTCTATTGCTCTACCCTAACCACAGTACCAATACATAGTTCCTGGAAATGTCCACAGTGAGACTCAATCCTCCTGAGAGCTGAGCAGGGCTGGGAAGGTAGCAAATGGAGCTGGGCACATGGGTCCAGCCAGACATTGTCTTTGAGCTGAATAATATGACTCATCTACCAAATAGCAGTAGACGTTATTATGATTAATAAAAACAAACTCATCAAAAGGGGTTCCGAATTAATAGTGGCAGCTTTTTGTGAATGTGAACATAGTCACAAGGTATTATCAGGAGGATGTGGCATCTGACTGTTTTTATATACTTAAGGAAGGAATCTTATAGGAGAAACCAATGTGTTATTTTAAACAATCTGGACTCCTTGGGGAAAATAATAGGATCACGTATTAAAGTCTGAATTTCAGAGAAGACAACCTAATGATCTGAGTAAATTGGTCAAATACAAGAGCTGTTAGATAGAGGTACTGTCCTGCCAGCTTTCCTCCCAGCACAAACTCTAGCTTATGACAAATGTTTCTAAACACTTGCTGAATGTGTGTTTGAATAAGTATCAGTGCCACTATGGTGATTTTTGTGCCTGTTTTTATTAACGAATCAACAAATGAAAGCAAAAGAGGAAGGGAAATAAGTTATAAGACTATTAGAATAGTAATTGTAAGAAATCAAGAAGAACAAAGCTGGCGTAGTAGAAGCAAGAAGAGAAAAGTGGAAGAGATACATAAGATATCTCTCTGAGGGTTCTCTTGGGTGTTGGGACTGACAGAGTTGAGAACCTAGCATGGTTACCAGCATTTTAGCTTTAATCAATGGGAATAGCATTGACCAAAGAAAATTATACAGAAGAGGAAAGAACTAGTATTGGGATAAAAGTGTTAAAAAGGAACATTTACACTTAGGGGATTTAGGAAGATGTAATTCAGACTTGAATATCTTATGTAGTACTTATATAGGACTTAACTGTGTGTTACCTTGAAATTTTATTTCAGATTATTCAAAATCACAACTCATCTACAGCCTTACTTACTTTTAATACCAACTGGTATACTAGAAAAACAAGTCTATGAAACAGAATCTAGTCAGTTTGCCTTATTTCATGCTCCCAAATTTCAGGCACCAGGAAGAGGGTTTTAGTATTTGTCCCTTTTCTAAATAATTTATTGCTGTCCATTTATAAATCTTAAAAAGTTGAGACAGTAAAAGAAATTATCTTTTCATTGAAATTAATTCATTGAATTTATATTAGCAGTAAAATCGGTGAAGTTTAGAATATTCACCTTATTTAAAATGAATGAATGTTTGTAATCCCAGTACTTGGTAGGCTGAGACAGGATCACAAGTTCGTGGCCAGCCTCAGCTACTTTGTGAGGCCCTCCACAACTTAGTGAGAACCTGTTTTAAAATAAAGAATTGAAAATAGGGATAGAAGAGTAGCTCAGCCGTAGAATGCTCCTGGGCTCAAGCTCCAGTAACACACACACACACACACACACACACACACACACACACACAAAATGAATGGAATCCACTAAGGTAGTATTCACACTGGAAATTTTTTCCTACTGTGGAAAAAAATTGCATTTTATCATCCTTGTAAACATTTTATGGACCTGACTTGATACATGTTTGTGAACAGACTTATTAAGGGACCTATTTATTGAGATGTTATACTATGTGCAATTTTAGGGACCAGAGGACAGGTATATTGAGCCTCAACCAAAGTAAATCTAATTCCTTTGGGATATTTTTGTCACACCTGTGTTTTTCCTTGTTTTCTATTTATTGTTGCCTTAATTGCAGATTCTTGTGCTGGTTGCAGGCCAAGGGAGGCTGTGCTGGAAATGGGCCCAGTAGGAACAGAGGCTGATGAGAATCAGACGGTGGAAGAAATAAAGGTGGAACAGTATGGCGCCGTACACACCACCCCCAGGGGTGACCTGGCACCTGACCCTGAGCCCGAGCTCATCGATAGCACCAAGCTGACAGAGGTGCGGGTTGTCCTTATTCTGGCCTATTGCTCCATCATCTTGCTCGGGGTCATTGGCAACTCCTTGGTCATCCATGTGGTGATCAAATTCAAGAGCATGCGTACGGTGACCAACTTTTTTATTGCCAACCTGGCTGTGGCGGATCTTTTGGTGAATACTCTGTGCCTGCCGTTCACTCTTACCTACACCTTAATGGGGGAGTGGAAAATGGGCCCTGTCCTGTGCCACTTGGTACCTTATGCCCAGGGCCTCGCGGTACAGGTGTCCACCATCACCTTGACAGTGATCGCCCTGGACCGCCATCGGTGCATCGTGTACCATCTGGAGAGCAAGATCTCCAAGCGGATCAGCTTCCTGATTATTGGCTTGGCCTGGGGCATCAGTGCCCTGCTAGCGAGTCCCCTGGCCATCTTTCGGGAATACTCACTGATCGAAATCATTCCAGACTTTGAGATTGTGGCTTGCACCGAGAAGTGGCCCGGTGAGGAGAAGAGTATGTACGGCACCATCTATAGTCTGTCCTGTTTGTTAATCCTGTATGTGTTGCCTCTGGGCATCATATCTTTTTCCTATATTCGTATCTGGAGCAAACTGAAGAACCACATCAGCCCTGGAGCTGCAAATGATCACTACCATCAGCGAAGGCAAAAAACCACCAAAATGCTGGTGTGTGTGGTGGTGGTGTTCGCGGTCAGCTGGCTGCCCCTGCATGCCTTCCAACTGGCTGTCGACATCGATAGCCAGGTCCTGGACCTGAAGGAGTACAAACTCATCTTCACGGTGTTCCACATTGTTGCCATGTGTTCCACCTTCGCCAACCCGCTTCTCTATGGCTGGATGAACAGTAATTACAGAAAGGCTTTCCTCTCGGCTTTCCGTTGCGAGCAGAGGTTGGATGCCATTCACTCCGAGGTGTCCGTGACATTCAAGGCTAAAAAGAACCTGGAGGTCATAAAGAACAATGGTCCCTGTGACTCTTTCTCAGAGGCTACCAATGTGTAGGGAAATAGATGTGAAAACTGACAGCTGAATTAGGACCAGAGCTGAAAATCTGGTTGAAGAAGGCTCACAGGTGCATCTTGAGCGCCCACTTTAAGGACAGAAGAGCATCTGAACAGAAGCTCTGCGGTGTAGTTCCTGGACAACTAGCTGCCAGAGCCTAGGTGGAAATACATTCAAAGATAGGATGACAAAACGGACCAGTTACAGTTGCTTAGATGGTACACTGAGTTACATGTTAAAGATAAGAGGGGTAGTTTTGAATATTTTCCTAGGGTGAAGAAAACTTGAAAAAGGAATTGGCATTGTGGTCATTGCTAAAAAGTGGAAGGTGACTTTTGAATAACAATAGGACCTGCACTGGGGATGCTGTGTAATTCATGGCTCCATTCTCAACTGTTGAAGAGGAGGCTAAACACAAGTGTCTCCAGGGAGTCATAGGCTCTCTTTTATGATATTTTGGTTTTATCATTTGTTCTATATGTAAAATCCAAAAGAGAACTCTGTAGGTAAACTTTGCTAACTATTTGAATGACTTCAAGGGCATAAACTGAAATTTGTTAGATGATTAATATTTTGGCAAGTGATAGGGAAAATTCTTAACACTCACTGGGCAATTGTTCATAAAATCAAATGCACATTTGGTGAATATTTTTTTCAACTCAGAATAAAAAGCTGAACTTCACAGAATTATAAGAAATACAAACCATTGTTGAATTTCTAATTTAAGTTTATTCCTGCATTATATAAATACTGTTTGGATAACAAGCAAGTAAACAACTTAATCCTTTAAATTATTGCTAATTGTTATAACTCTCTAAACGTTATTTCTGATTTTATTTTTGTGTTGGGACAAAATTTGTGCTGAAAATTAAATCAGATTAGGAAATAACTTTAATGGCATTTTGCATAATTTCATGGTTTTTTGTAAGTAATTTTTGCACAAGCACAGAGCTATAATATGTTTATAGAACACCATAAAGTTATTTTCCTTGGAAGTAATCTTTCGTGGACACATCCATGATAAATAAAAATCTAATTTCATTAAAAATTGATCCATCTGGTAAGAAATGCTGAAAACACTGGATTCAGCCCACCTTGCAAATGTTCTATTTCAAACAATTTCACATATATGTTCTCTTTTAAAAATAATATTTTTGGATAACATCAGTCTATACATAATAAAAGTATACCTACAAATAGCAGAACATAGACTTATGGTATTTTATTTAATTATTTATGAATATGTTTTTATTTCAATAGTGTCCAACCAAAGATGCTTAAAGTTCTATGTCCATGAAAAGTAAAAGAGTAAAATAGTAGTATTTCTTTGGATGCTGTTAAAGAAGTTTAACTGTAGCTATATTTTTGTATATATGAGGGAATTTGTGAATATATTTCATACATTTTAGATAAATCCAACTTGAGTATTATTCCTAGCTGTAACACTAACTATATGAGCCAGAGAGCTTCATTTTGTGGAGATAGTTAAAATTCATACTATGTCTCTTATTAAGTTTCTTCCATGACAGAAATAAAAGATCAGTTCTGAAGCAAGTTTCACTTTTGGAATACTGAAAATAAAAGAGTGAAAACAATAGAAATTAGATTAGGTGGAAGATAGATGGATAAATCAATAAAAATAACGTATCTGTAATATAGCATATAATGGAATAATTCATTTTCTTTTGGGCTCAGCATAAGTAAGAAGCAGCTTATTGTCTTTTACATAGTAGTAACTTTGATTAAGATGTTAATAAAAATTATAGCTAAAATTTATCCCCTTGGAGAATTCTTATGCTGTTAGAAATATATATGTTCTTGTGTCACCTGCTATTGCACCTGAACAATTAGCATTCAGTTACTGCTCTGATTAACATATGTCTCATTCAATTAGCTATGTCAATTCATTAATAAAATATTTTAATGTAGTGATTTTGATGTCTAATAAAAAGAATTTGCAAAATTAGAGAAATTGTGTGGGATTTTAATCTAGCTCTTCTTCTCTTCTGAACTTGAACTTGGGTCAATGAATCTACTCCTGTAACTGCTCTTACAATCTTTATTTTGAGAATGTTTGAATCCTTATTTTCAGACAAGACCTTTCTTTTGGACTCCAAACCTGTATCTCTATCAGCTGATGAAACACATGCTCATGAGTCCCACCAACAGATCAACTCCAACATGTTTCAAATAGAACCTGCCATTTTTGTGCGTGCACCCTAACCCCGTTTATACCTGTCCCAGTCATGACAACACACCAGTTCCCAAAGCCTAATGCTTTGGAGTCACCCTTAACTATTCTGTATATTTATCCCATATTCATTACTAGTTCCTTCATTCTGTTCTAATTTCTTAATTTTTTAAAACAATTTGCTCCTCTCCATTTCTATCTTCCAGGATGTGATTGAATCCCAGAACCTTATTGTCATTATCTGGTTTCAGTATCTTCTTAATTAGTCTTTCTTTATCTTTTTATCTTCTCATACAATCCTACTTGAATTCGCTAGCCAAAAGTAATTTTTCAAAGACTCAGATTTTATCAAACCATTTTGATTAAAATTCAGTGTTTCTTCATAATGCTTATAAAAATATAAAAATGTTTCTACAACATAGAAGGCCGATAGCATTTTTCTCTGCCCATGTGTGTCATCCCACAAAAATTCCCTTTTCCTCCAATCCTTGCTACTAGAATTTAAGTTCCAAGGAGGGCAGGAGGAAGGGAATGTCTTAACCATTGTGGAATCAGGTCCAGGCAGTTCCTGTCACCAAGTCAGTACTTAATAAATATCCATCAAAGAAACCAAGTTTCTGAAGCAACTATGAAGCCAAGATTTGAAGATTGTTTTATAAGGTTGTAAACCATAAAACTTTTTCCTTATATTTTATATCTAGGAAGGTAAAGTTTTAGATTTATAAGAATCCAGTAAACATGGGTTTTTTTTGTTCAGGATCATTCTGCTTTGATTGAAGATCATTAAAAGTAGTTTTTGCACACATAGAAAGGACCCTGTACATAGATTTTCTTTTCAGCTCGTTCAAAATTATCTAGAACTTTATTGCCAAAGAAGAATGCAGAAGCCAGTGAATTATATCAGTCATAACTTAGATAATAGAGAAGACATTGTAGATATTTATATCCTAACATGACTTAATATAGAAGGTTAAAGTCTTATAAAGCCACCAGAGGAACTGGAGAAATAAAAATTAGGAAAAGTCTCTGCTCGTATTCAGGAAGCCAGGAGATGCAAAATTGCAGGAAATCACTAATAATATCAAAATCAGGAAAGCAAATGATATACAGAAAAAAGCACAGATGTGACTGTTAGCATCTCACTGCCTTCTGCTAAGCCCACACACTTGCCCACTTCTTCCTTCCACTCAGTGATGCCTTGTGTGTCTCTTCTGCTTTCCAAAATCCATGTAGCACCCTTCTTTTGTGAAGTTGAACTTAAGCCTGTTGCTAGTGATTTAGGTAAAATATAATTCTAGGTTTTCCTAAGAGATAGGGAGATCGTGAAAGAATACTTTGTTCACTCAGGCGTCATCAAACAATATGGCAATCTTGAGGGCTGGTTGCCTACATGGTATAATTTCTAGTGGCAACCTCATCCTTTCTTGAATACTTCTTTAGGCTTTCTAGAGGTTCAGTGGTGCAAGATGACTCTTCTCTTATCAAGGCCAATGTATTTAAGTTATTCCTTTAAACTGCCCCAGTGAATGGATCTACTATATAGTCTATCTATAATACTCCTGAGCATCTTTTCAAAAATATTGAAATAAGAATATTATAGCAATACACACACACACACACACAAACATACATATATATTTTTTTATTTTTTTTCTACAGAAGCACAAATCACAATAGCCAAGTTATGGAACCAGTCTAGGTATCCATCAACAGATTAATGGATTACAAAGTTATAGGCTATCCACACAATGGAATTCTACTCAGCAATAAAAAAGAATAAAAGTATGTCATTTGCAGAAAAATGGATGGGCCTAGAGAATATTATGTTATGTGAGACTAGCCAGTCACAGACAGTAAAGGGCCATATGTTTTCTCTCATATGCAGAAGTTAGAAGTAATCCAGATACCAGAGAGACTTTGGATAATGGAAGAGAAATCCCTGTGGAGTGAGGGAGTTGGTCTATGGGAGGATGAAGGGGGAAGAGGGAAAATTAATAAAGGAATCTTTTCCATTTACATTATGTACACATGTGAGAATACCAATACCATTTTCAAAGCCTGTGTGGGGAACGGGGAGGGAGTTTGGAGAGAGCCAAGGAAAAGTTCACCAAGAGCTGTGGGCATGTAGGTCACCATCACTTTGAACTACACTATGATGGGAGAATATAACGCACCAATAAAAGTGTACAAATAAAAAGAAATAGAACTCCCCCAGGAAGCCCAGTGGACTGAAGACTAACTATCTAAAAGCAACAGGACGGAGGATCAATCATCTAAAAGCTACAGGACTAGAATCTAAATTCTGGATTAGCCTCCTAGAATGAGAAAAATGAAATGGAGATGTCTTGGTAAGACAATATTCTTTAAATTTTCAAGTTGACAAGAGATGAAACAATATATATGACCACAAAAGATTAAAAAGTTCATTTTCTTTAAGAAAACAGAGCACTTATAGAGATCGTGAGGAAAGAAAGCCTCATGATTTTATTTTATAAAATTTAAAAAACCCAAGAATTTTAAGAAGAGTTACTAAAAATTGATTTGCAAAGGTTTATCAATAGAACCCATCAGACCATTGACCTTTTTTTGCTTTGATATACTAGACAGAAAGATAACCACCTTCCACAGTTTCTCCTGGGTGTAGAAGAGGCTACAGCAAGAAAATCCTTGCTGGTCATGCTGATGTAACCATGTTATCTGTAACTCCAAATCTCCATTGACAATTAAAGAATATGCAATTGAATGGAAGTAATTAAAAAATGCCTAGTCCAGAATCTACTCCTTATGAATAAAAAATGGGCAAATTTCAATATTTTAACAAATTATTTTAGAAATACCCCATAGTTGATCATGATTCAGGAGTTTCTTGTGACATTAAAATTAGAAAGCACTGGCCGGGTGGAAGATCACGGTTCGCGGACAGCCTCAGCTATTTCGAGAGGCCCTTCACAACTCATTGAGACCCTGTTTCAAAATAAAAAGACTAAAAATTAGGGCTGGGGTTGGAACTGAGAGGTAGAATGCACCCGGGTTCCATCCCTGTACTGAAAAAAAATTAAAAAGTACTACATTATTTTCATAAAATAAAGGAAAATAATAAGTTAATAATTATATTTGCTTTTGCTCTTCTCATAGAATGTAAAGAGCTAATAAATTAAGAAACTAGATGTATGTATGTGTGCATCTATAGGTGACATTGAATGACAAACAATATCCCATGATGTACACTATCATATATTATCATGTATTACATTATCATATTATGTGTAATCTCATACATTATCTGCATATAGAACACCCAACTATCTAAAAGTATTGATGTTCTCCTTTCCAAATGGCATACTTGTTTCCATTATTGACCCTACAGAAGTAACTGGATGTGTGGCTATGGGTGGGGTGGAACGAGGAGAAAGGGCAAGTTCACTCTGAATGTGAACAAAATAATTGGAATATAGAAACTTTAAGAAAGCTCTATAAAGAGTGTGTTCTATTAACTAACTTCAATCAGTTGACAATCAAAGATGATAACTCAGACTAGTTGAGCAATACAAATGATTGGCATCCTTCAGGATGGAATAAGATATGACCTCTCTCTAAGGACACGCAGACATCTGAAGCACACCTATTGCACAGTCCCTCCTGTTTTCTCTTATAAGCAAGTCATAATCTAGCTTTGAAAATGCAGCTAAGGAACAAGAAACAAACACATTTAAGAAACATGCGTAGGGTTAAGGCTGTTGGATACACTGCATATATTATGTTGGAGCCAAATACCATCAGTTAAAATAATCTGTAATGATATATCTGGATGCTTTCAGACTTGACTGGTAGGATACAGAACAGAGATAATGTAACTATGTTCATTGAAGTAAGAAGAAAGGTTTGACACTGCAAGATTGCATCTGCCATTTGTTCCATGAAAATAATTGACTAGAAATAAAAACTTACTACTTACTAAGACAACTGCGTTTATACAATTGCCTCTACAGTTTTGGTCAAATGTACAGAAAGCCTCGCAAATGGATGGTTAGGTTGTGCTTAACAGCTTATGACCTCAAAAGCTTCACAGGAGTTATACAAATCTGTTTTGTCTCCAAGATAAAGATTTTATATTTACTTTCTTGTGTTTACCTTAAAAGTCTAAAATTAGATGTACGCATTCCTTACTTGTGAAGACCCTCCAGAGAATTTTGTATAATTGACATTCTATTCCAAGACAATGTGAAGAATCTATCACAATGTAAGTATTACTTTTAAAAATAGAATAGGCCCCTATAAGCTATTTTCAGTAGATATAATTAGGAAATAGGAATGGAATTTTGGAACTGCCAATATTGTAATGGGGTGAAATTTTTACACGAAACATAGTAAAATATATTCCTTAAGCATTTTTGCTACCCGTGCTAATCATTTGTACTGATGTACTTATCATCTTCTGTGGTTTGAATGTGTCCCTTCCAAAATTAAGGTGCTGAAATGTAATAGTCAATATGATAGTATTAAAGGGTGGAGCTTGGAAGAGGTGATTAGGGCCTCAGGGATTTTTTTTTTCATCTTGAATGGCATTAAAGTCCTTACAAAAGAGGCTTTCCACTCCACCAAGATCTACAGATCTTTTGGCCTTCCACTCCATCACCTGAAGACACAGCATTCTTTTCTTCCCCTCCTGAATCCCACCACATCCTGCCCCACTCTTCCCTTGTCCCTTCTCACACATGTTGTGGAATAATACCTTCACATCTTATTATTATTTGAATATGTATTATTTGACCTGTTTCCTTCATTCATTCACTTTTCCCCCACCTCTCTCCCTCAAGCACCTCCCACTATTCTACTGCTGCTTCTTTTCATTTACCTCAAGTCTCTTATTTACTATTTTTCTCTCTAGTTTCCACATGGGAGGAAAAACGCATGAACCTTGACATTCTGTTTGATCTTACTTAGCATAATATTTTCTAGTTCTGTCCATTTTTCTTCAATTCCTTTTTCTTCAATTTCAATTTCTTAATTTTGTTCTTCTTAATGGCTGGGTAGAATTCCATTGTGTGTACATACCACAACTTCTCTAATCACTCACCTATTAACAGACATCTAGTTTGGTTTCATAATGTGGCTGTTGTGAATTTGCTGTGATAAAGATGAATATGCGTTTATCACTAGAGTAGCCTATTCTACCTCATAAAAGAGTTTCCATACCATTAATATACATTCTTTCATAAATGCTAATAGAATTTATAAATAAAATCATCTAGACTAAGAATTTTCTTTGTTAAAACATTTTTGTGTTCCCTTAAATTACAAAAGCAATGCCTGTAATAAATATTGAAATGTCTTCATTTTTTTTCTTAGGTTGATTTTGGCATGCTGTGCCTTTCAAAAATTTGTTACATCTGAAGTTGAATACTTTTGATATAAAGTTATCATGTTCCCTTATTTTTTATTTTTTTTATAAATGCACACTGCTGTATTTTATTTTATTTTCTAACATTATTGAAAATTATAAAATTTGTCTTTAATAATTTCTACTAGGAGTATTTCACTTCATGAAGTGTTTATTTAGTTCACTGGCCATTTTTTATAGGGTTACTTGTTTTCCTTCTTTCTTTCTTCCTTACTTTCTTTCTTTCTTTCAGTGGTACTGGGGTTCCTGGAAGCCCTTCTACCTCTGGGCTACACTCCCAGACCTATTTTTATATTTTTATTTAGAAACAGGGTCTCCTAAGCCAGTGCGCACGGCTGGCTTCGAACCTGCGCGATCCTCCTGTTTCTGCCTCCCAAGCGCGGGGATTACAAGCTTGCGCCACCACGCCCGGCATGGGTTACTTGTTTTCTTACTGCTGAGTTTCTTGAGTTCTCTTTGTATTCTAAATATTAGTCCTCTATCAGAGGAGTAGTTGGCAAAAATCTTCTCCCATTCTCTTGGCTCTCAGTTGAGGTTCTTTATAGTTTCCTTTGCTGTGAAGAAGCTCTTCATTTTCTTTTTTCTTTTCCTTTCTTTTCCTCTTTCTTTCTTTCTTTCTTTCTTTCTTTCTTTCTTTCTTTCTTTCTTTCTTTCTTTCTTTCTTTCTTTCTTTCTTGTGGGTCTGGGGATGGGACCCAGGGGCATTTGACCTCCGAACTACACCCCCTATTTATTATTATTATTATTATTTTAAACCAGGTCTCACTGAGTTGCAGAGGACCTCACTAAGTAGCTGACACTGTCAGCGAACCAGGATACTCCAGTCTCAGCCCCCCAAATGCTGGGATTACAAGTGTGCACCACCATGCCCGGCTGCTTTTCAGTTTCATGCAGTCCCATGTATTGATTCACCTTTTAGTTTCTTGTGCCTTTGGGGTCTTGTTGATAAAATTTTTACCTGTGCCTATGTGTTGCCGTGTTGGACCTATGCCCTCTTCAAGGAGCCTCAAGGCTTCTGGTCTAATTTCCAAGTCTTTGATCCATCTTGAATTGACTCTTGTGCAGGGTGAGAAATTGGGATTTATTTCCATTTTTGTTCAGTCCTGTACCAGTTCTCTCTGTGCATATTTCTTCTTTTTTTCTGTAACCTGTGAGTTCTAGCCCATTTTTCCTCTTTATTTTTCTAACTTTTATCTGTGTTCCCTGAGCTCAGAATTTTGCTAAACTCTGGGTTTCTTTCTAGGTGCTGTGCTCTGGATGTGTCTAGATTGTAGTGCTCATCTTGTTTCTTCCTTATGTGTCAAGAATTTTTGTCTGTCACCTCACATGCAGTGCAAATAATTGAAGTCATGCAGAATGTTTTCTGACAATTCATAAAGACTGAATATTGAGGTACAACCTCAGTGAATACATGTAGTAAGTTAGATAAGCTACTATACATGTGTATTTATTTCTATAGAGTAATTAGAAGGAATAAACTTGCTGCATGCCAAAAAGTGAATTTTAGAAGCATCGTGATAAGCATAAGAAACCAAACACAAAGGATGACTTGCTACATAAATACTCTTTTGGCAGGGGGAATTGGGTCTTACCATGTTGTCCAGGCTGATATCAAATTGCAGGTTTCAAGGGATTCTCCTGCCTTAGCTTCCCAAGTAGCTGCAACTATAGGCTACTACACTTGGTTTATAAATACTTTTATATAAAGTTAATAAATGGTAAAAATGATCAAATATTTTTGTAGTACTGGGGATGGAACCCAGGGGTAGTCTACATTCAAGCTACACCCCCAGCCTATTTTTTATTCTTTATTTTGTCTATTATTGTGAAACAGGGTCTCACTGAGTTGCAAGGGGCCTCACTAAGTAGCTGAGACTGTCTGCAAACCACGATTTTCCTCTCTCAGTCTCCCAAATGCTGGGATTACCATGCGCCACCACGCCTGATTTGTTAGAACTTTTTAACATGATGTTTTGTGTGTATAAAGTGGTTGTTAATAGACAAATGGTGCTCCTCCTGAGTCATGACAGTGGAAATCACTTCTAACAACTTCCTTGTACAATGAGTAAGTAGAGAGTAAAACAATTCTATTGTAAGAGAGGAATTCTCAGGGCGTCAGCAATATTGTCTGAGATGCTAAATTGTTTCCTAGCTTCTGTTAGAATAATAACTATTATATTAAAAAATTCTAGTCTCTTATAGACCATAAAACTTATATATGTATATATATGACTTTCCTATAAACTGCTGTTTCAGAAATAAAATATTCAACTTGCATTTTGTCTTTAGAATAATAATTTTTATTTGCCTTAAAATTTTCAAAGCTTTGCAAAAATCATTTAATTTCAGTTTTGAGAGCTAAAACGTTATAAAATTATAAATTTGTTTTATGTTTCACTTTTGTCCTTCAACAGTAAAATTATTTTTGTATAATCTTTTGCAATTTATGTTTTTCTTGAATTTGAAACTTTATTTTCGTTTTGGTTTGACATGACAAAGCACAGTCCTATTTTTCTATTATGTTTATTTCTCTTTCACAGTGTCCATTACTTAGTTTCATAATTGTAATTTATTAAATTGATCTGGCATCTTTTGTGATATCTTTCTTTCTTGAAAAATAGATTGGCACACCAATTGTAAGATTGCACATTAAAGCTAAATGTTTAAAAACATTTTCATTTTCAAGATGTAAAATTACTTTCATTTCTAAATTTTTATTAAAGTAAATGTTTTGATGCTTTCTATAGTGCTTTTACAACTCCAGTAGTAAAGCTGACCCTCTGAGACTCTTTATTTTTTCCATTTTTATTAAGTTCATATGCCACCCCATATATGGTTTGATTCTATGTCCAGGTAAAGTGCTATAATAAGTACACACTTAATGAAGAAAAATTTAAAGTGACAATGTTTGTTTACTTTCCTGATGCAACACAAAAAGATTTAAATTAAGACTAAAATAAAATATAGTTGTAATACTTAAAAAATTTATCTGAGAGTGAGACTTTCATGTTGAAAGTATATAATGCTGACTATATGAAATAAAAACACATGAAATTTTTTATTATTATGCTTTATCTTTATTGTGCTTTTTTTCCACAAGCATTAAAAATAAAGTTTGATATGATACTTAAATACTGTTTATTTAAGCACTACCGAACTAGAATTTAGGTTTCTAGAAAATTATTAAAATTATTAAATTCATTTACAAAATATAGTTGAATATTAGTTGATAGTGATTAAAGTTTTATTGTAATATATATGTGTGCGCGCGCGTGTGTGTGTGTGTTTTATTGTAACATATATATATGCCCAGAGGCATTTTGCCTTCCAGGTACATCTCCAGTGAAATAGGATCTCATTAGGTTGATGAGAGTCTCACTATTTACTGAGGCTGTTCTGGAACCAGTGATCCTCCTGTCTCAGCTTCCAAAGTACTGGGATTACAGGTATGCACTACCTGGCTAGGTTTTATTGTACTAATAGTCATATTTTCCAAAGTGTGGTCAAAATTCAGTGGGAATTTATCATCTCTCACAGTAAGATGGACTCTAGATTTTAATAGCTTACCAATTTTGGTACTTAAAAATTTGTATTCAAAGAATCATTTAATTTTAGCTATTATAAGTAAAAAATAAATATTTTAAGAGCTAGTGGTCCTTTAAAATTTTCAAATTTTCATTTTTGATAAAGCACTTTTATAAACTTTATTTTAGAAATTTTATTCCATTAAAGTTATTCATAGTGTTTAAACAATTTCCTTGCTGATGATTTAAAACTCCGTTGATTTTTTTAAACCTTAAGCTTTAATAAAATGAGATCACACTTTTGATGAAGTTTGTGTTTAGCGCCTTCAGATGTTAATCAGGTTCTACTTGATCATCATTTCTTTAAATCGCGATGGTGCAAATAACATTTTGTTAAAATAACTTAGTTCTTAATTCCAGAAGTAAAAAACATTTTATAGTGTTATAGAAATGCAAGAGATGTTTCAGTTGTACTGATTTCTGCAGAGTGTTTAAGATTTTATAAATTGTAATACTTTATTAAAACTAGTAGTCCTCAGTTACAGAGGGTGATTGCAGAAAATAATATAGTTAATATTTCTAAAACATAGAAGAAATGATTAATTTCCAATTTCTTCCATATCTCATTTAGACCTCATGCCTATCACTTTAACCATTATCTAACTGGCAGACAGAATTGTCTCATCTGGTGACAATCCTTTCATTTCAGGCTTTAGAAATTACAGCATTCCTATTTAATGTATAAAAGTCCACCATTACTTAGTACCTTTAGCCTTTTCTTAGGAAATTCACATATCTTTAAACATCTTGAATTCATCTATGTCACTATCTTCATCTTATTGTATTAAGTTTTAATTTTATCATATGTTAAGCCCTATAAGATAGTTATTGTTGCTATATAGGGTCATATCTCATTTCAGTTTCATTCTTTCTTGCATCTCATATCTTCCATATAAGATTGCTTTTTTCCTACTCGAAATATATTATTTTATCTGGCCATGACAGTCTTATTGTAATAAAGATATCCCACTGATTCCTAATTCCCCATGTCCATTCACCTACTGCTGACTCCCTGGAAGATGACCTGTCTATTCCCTTCCCTTTTAACTTCTTTTGGGAGTCACTCTTTTCTTTGGCTTCTGTTTTTTATTGATATGGCTAGCTGAAGATTTATACAGTTATGCTGCTTGCAATTTGTTGGACCTCTGCATGTTTCATGAGTTTGGAAATCTTTCCACCATTGTCTTTCCATCTACTGAATGTTCTCCAATTCTTTTTCTCATCTTTTCTGAGACATCAGACACATTTTACAACTTTTTAGTCCCTTTTCCATGTCCTCTAACCCCTTACATGTTTGCAATCTTTTGTCATTTTAATATGTTTTGGAAAATTTCTTCTGATCTATCTTTCAAACTATAGTTCTCAACTCCATCAAAACAGCGTGAAGAACATCTTATAAATTTTAAATTGTATTTATTGAATCTTATAAATTTTAAATTGCATTTATTGAATTATTCACTTATTTTTGTTCTGTGCATGCTAGATAATTATAATGTTAAGGTTTAGTTTTCTAATCTCTTCATATATTTCCAGATTGTCGATGATATCTTTCTTTAAATACTGAAAAATCTTGCTTAATAATTTACATTTAGTGATTCTAAAATGTGACGTTGTCTGTACATTTACTTGCCGTGTGTTTTGCTATTCTTTCACTGTGATTGTTTCATATTTCTTGGAATATTATCTGTAGGTATTTTTTGTGGCCCAGAATAAATCTGGGCTTATCCAAAAGGCTTTAGATTTATTTCTACGAGTTTTCTTGAAATATTACCAGTCTTTGGTCACTTTTAGATTTTCAGTTGAGATCTATAAATACTGCCCACTGTCTTATGATTTTCAGTACCACAACTGAAACATCTGACTTTTTTTTCTTTATTGACCAGGCCTATGGGAAGTCTGTTGGTAAAAATAAGTTATTTCTATTCTTTCTCTCCACTGAGATATAGCCAAATTTGAAAATCCACAGTGAGTATAGCTGGATGTGGTTTTCCTGAATCACATTTTGTGGGGCTGGAAACTGAAGTCTAGGTTCACCTGGTTTGGTAAATAATATCAGCAAAAAAGAGTTTTCAGTCTTTTGTTTCTTAATCTATGTCATTGCCCAGATATTGGTAAATGCTCTTCACTTTCTAAGAGGTAATAAACAAAAGCTCTCTTCATATAGTATAATCTTAACTTTATTTAGAAGAATGTATGCATGAAAAGATATAACTCAGAACATTGAAATAGTTATCTCATGCTGTAAAATTTCATTCTTTATTTTTATAATTTATAATATTATGCCATGAATATAACTGATTTATTTTTCACAGCAAAACAAGTATTTATTTATTTATTTATTTATTTATTTATTTTTGGTGGTACTGGAGGTGGAACTGTGGAACTCAGAGACTTTCTACCTCCAGGCTATACTCCAAGACCTATTCTATATTTTATTTGGAAACAGAGTCTCACTACGTAGCTGAGAGCCTCACTAAGTAGCTGAGGCTGGCTTCGAACCTCTGCAATCCTCCTGTCTCAGCCTCCCAAGCTCGGGCAGTAACTTGCTCAGCAAGACCTCCAAAGCACAGGAAATTAAAGCAAGAACTAACAAGTGGGATAGCATCAAACTAAAATGTCCCTTCTTATCAAAGAAACCATCAAGAAACTAAAGAGAAAACCTACAAAATGCGAAAAGATCTTTACCAGTCACCACTCTGATAGAGAGCTAATATCCAGAATATACAAAGAGTTCAAAAGACTCTACACTAGGAAAACAACCCAATCACAAAATGGGCAACTGAATTGGATAGATACTTCACAAGAAGAGATACAAATGGCCAATAGATACGTGGAAAGATGTTCTACATCATTAGCCATCAGGGAGATGCTAATCATCTATGATTAACAAATCAAAACTATTCTGAGATTCCATCTAATCCCAATCAGAGTGGCAAGCATAAAGAAGTCAAATAACAAATGTTGGCGAACATGTGTGGAAAGAGGAACTTTTACACTGTTGGTGGGAGTGCAAAGTAGTTCAGCCACTATTAAATTAGGTTTAAAAACTCTGTGAACCACAGCCGGGTGTGGTGGCACACGCTTGTAATCCCAGCACTTGGGAGGCAGAGACAGGAGGATCACACAAGTTCGAAGCCAGCTCCGCGCTGGCTTAGGAGACCCTGTTTCCAAATAAAGTATAAATAATAGGTCCGGGAGTATAGCCCGGAGGTAGAAAGCCTCTGGGTTCCACCCCAGTACCACACACACACACACAAAAAAAAAACTGTGAACCTAATCATTTTCCTTTAATCCTCTGTATTTAAAATATGAGATCTAGACATTAGCTATTAAGTAAAAACTAGTCACTAAACCCTGGCTGAGAGTTATCCACATTTTCTTTAAAATAGAAGAAACTGGTTAAGGAATGAGTGCGTTTTTGAAGGCACAATGTGAGTCCCCCAAATGCAAAGCATACAGGCTCAGACCTCAGTTTCTCCTAATGCATGTGCATGTGGAGGAAGTGGAGGCAAGGACCATTGCCTGAGGAGTGCCAGAGCTCCAGCTCCAGCACTGAGAGCTCTACCTGGCAAGGACCTGGGCTCCTGGAACTTAACGCACATAGAAAGTTACCCATTCTGTCTAAATGTACAGGCCTGTTATGCAGAGCAAGAGATCCAATTATTTCTTTTGTTAGTATATATGTATGTATGTATGTATGTATGTATGTATGTATGTGTGTATGTACGTATTTATTTATTTGGAAGTACTGGAGTCCTGGAAGCCCTTCTACTTCTGGGCTACACTCCCAGACCTATTTTTATACATTTTTATTTGGAAATAGGGTCTCTTAAGCCAGCGCGGCTGGCTTCGAACCTGCGCCATACTCCTGTCTCTGCCTCCCAAGCGTGGGGATTACAAGCGTGCGGGTGCGCCACCACGCCAGGCCTTTTGTTAATATTTAAACCTCGTAAAATCAATGCTCTCAAAAACAAAAATGTGGCCTCTAGTCAGATTTCAGGCTGTTGCTCTTTAGCACACGAGGCTTTCTCCATATGTATAAAAGCTCATTATTTTTGTAATCCTATTTTTTCCAGGTGCACTGCCTCAAATCTTTAGATTTTTGTTAGACTTTCAGAAACTTAAAGTATCAACACTCTAACATAATAACAAAAAGAATATTTAGGTAGCCAATGTTGTTTAAAGCATCCTGGCACTACTTCTAGTGTCTTCGGTTCAGTTTTTAATCCTTCACATTAAAAAAACAAAACTCTGAATTGATCAGTTTCTATACCTACATGCTTAAGTTTTATGAAAAATCAAGACCTTTCATATAAATGATTTTCCTCAGGCTTCCTCATAGTGAAAAACCATAGCTTCATTGTGTCTTCACTTAATTTTTCTAGCTGAAAATTTGTGAAAGGTGAGTAATAAAAATTATTAATAAAATTATATTTCTTTTACTCCAGTGAAGAGGAAACCCACAAACACTATTAAAAATAAATTAAAAGTAGCGTGCTCCTTGTAGAGAGTATATGAAGTACTATAAAGATAGCTTTTTTTTTAACTAATCCAATTGTGGCTATCAGAAGAATCTTGCACATATATTTGTATTTGCTTTGTTTTACTTCTACATCTGAAAAAAGTACCTATAATATGAACTCCCAAATGAATTAAGTTTATGAAAAAGACTTTACTTAGAGTATGACTATGAAGCAGCTAATTTCAACATTCAGTAGCATGGAAAGCGGTTAAGATGTATATGTAGTAGCTCAGTTAGAAATCGCCATTATAAACTGAGTGTAGTGACACATGTCTATAATTCAAGGAGTTGGTCGGCTGAGACAGGAGGATCACAAATGTTAGGGCAGCCTCGGCAACTTATTAAGACCCTCAGCAGCTTAGTGAGCTCCTGTTTCAAAAAATAAAAAGAGCTTTAGGTGTGGCTCAGTGGTACGATGCCCCTAGTTTCGATTCCCAGCACCAGAAAGAAAACCAATTCAAAGAATGAATATTTTATGTATTGTATTAATATCACCAAATTATAGTATTGATTCACATTTTATAAGGAGAATGTGAGACTTCTCTAAGTTGTTCAGGGTTTATTTAATTTTCTATTATAGTAATAAGAGGAAATTAAAGTCGTAGGAAATGTTTATAACTCAGAGTGAGTACTGTCTTGAGATCAGAGTTTATTTTGCAACATAAGGCATTGAAAAACAAGTTTATTAGTCCATTTTCCATTGCCATAGTAAAATAACTGAGGCGGTGAAATATATAAAGAAAAAAAAGTTTATTTAGTTCATCACTGAGGAGGCTGAAAGTCCAAGACCAACTGGCCCCATTTGCTTGGCAACTGGTGAGGACTTCCTGGCAGATGGCCTTAAAGTAGCAGGAATATATGCAGAAGCAGTCACATGATCAGACAGGAAGCCAGAGCATGCAGAGGGGCCAGTCTTTCTTTCTTTTTATAATAATCTTTTGGCAAGGACTAGCTAGGGTCCCATGAGAGAACTACTGTAATTCCTTCCAAGGGAACAGTTCCCGATGACCTAATTATCTTCCATTATGCCTCATGTCTTAATGGTTCCACCACCTTATCACCACCACACGGCGAAACAGATGTGTAGTACATTAACCTTTGGTAGACAAACCACATCTAAACCATAGCAGTGGGTAAATCCAGTAGTGTACAAAATTCTAAGATACGATAAAGAGAAAATTCACGTAGTAAAGAATTATCCTTAAGCCAAGAAGACTGATGTCAGAAGTATCTTTTGTTACAGGACCCTCTTCTGAGTAGCAATATTATTGTCAATTAATTATCAAAATAGCAATGACTGAAAATTTTAAACTAGACTGGATTTTGATATTTAAGGAACATTTTAATTATTAGAAATTAGATACCTCTATTTGACTTCCTAAGATTTATTTCTTTAATTTCTTTTATGATGTGTTAATCAAGATAAAATAATTAAGCCCCACACGATGGGCTTCAGGCATCTTGGGTCCTTGGAGTGGTCTGTGGTTTCATATGCAAACTAAACATTGTCTTTAGACTGAATAAATACTATGTAGCATACACAAATATTTTACTCTATTACAAATGCATATAATTCAGATTTGATCAATAAAAAACAAGGTGGTGTTTTATTTATCAATTAGCACATACCAAAGCACAATGTTTCTCCAGTGGAATCCAAAATTTTTTTGCCCATGTAAAGGATTCATCATAAATAAAATGGTTGGAAACTATGCATTTAAATTAAACATCTCCTATCAAAGTCTATGAGTGAAATTTCAGTTAAAAAAAAAAAACAAGTTTGTCAAACTGTATATCAACACTGTTAATCAACCTCCACTACTTATAATGACATGATAGTCATCAAAGACATAAAGCAGTACAAGATTGCCAGATCTGGTTCCAACTTTTCACTCAACAATTTCAAAACTGTCATTCCTCATAAGTCTTTGGCTGTATTTTCTATTATCGAATATTGACAGTAGTTTGAAGCCTGTGCTATAGAGCTATCATAAATTATTCTGTTTATAATTAAAAATCTATCTGAAAGCCCAACTCTCTCCAATCCTACCACCTCTGCTCCAGTTTCTGCTTTGATTCGGAGCACTGCAACTCCTTTTCTACTGTAGCTATGCTTCCAGCCTTGCCAGTGAGACAAATACAGTATTTTATGTAGGTACTTACATTAAACAGAGAAGAAAATTTTTATAAATTGTTATTGACAAAAATGTAATTATAGCAACTGAGTAAAAATTTAACCACAGATTTCCAAATGAAATGAATAAAATATTTTGGGGGGGTTTGCTTAATTACGATATAAAGTTAGTTTTCCCTATTATCAATTCAGTTGCAAATGTCCACCTGTAAAATTTCATGAACCAGATTTTGCTTAACCACTGCTCTAAACAAACCATAAAATCTAATTTTGGGTGTGAACAATTGGTTTAGGCGTGGGCATGTCACCCTTTCCACCAAATCCTCATAAATAAAAAATATATTGAAGGAGAAAATGCTGACCTCTATCAGCAGATGCCATGAGACTGCATGTGACATCACAAATTATTATTGCTTTCTTTCAACACATGCAGTTATTGCTGACTTATTGAGATGGGCAAAATAGAAAGGCAACAGATGGAACAGGCTGGAGTTATGAGTTGGATTAAAGGACCCTAGAAATACCTTGCTTCTTATCTTCTTTTTTTATATTTTATATAAATTTTTATTTATTTTACTTGGAATGGCTTACAAATATTGTACTAATATTAAAATATTGTTTTAATGCAAACTCTGAAATGATTATAAGATATTATTTACATATGTTTTTCATCTTAAGATCTTCCTGCTTTGCATAAACTGAATTTTTTAATATTTTTATTGGTGCATTGTAATCATACATCACATTGGAATACAAGACTTGAGAGGATATACAAACACACATCATCCCATTAGCCCTCATCCAATCCCCATCCCATTCACTCCCCCTCCCTCGATACCATGCTTGATTGGTGATTATCTTTGATACATTTGTTTACGTAGCTTATCTTCTTGTCATATGAAAAAACAAGTCCGTTACTTTCTGTTATATCACAAAGCTTTCTAATGGAACAACACCTCTCTTCCTGGTAACTATAATTATTCCCCCCACCATAATTGGAGTAAACTTCTACTCCTTTTCTTTTTTTTTTTTTTAAATTGGGGATTGAACCCAGGGGAATCCTACCTCTAAGCTATGCCCCCTGTCTTATTTTTATCTTTTTATTTTAAAACAGGTTCTTTTGGGGTAGTTGGTAGTCTCACTAAGTTTCTGAGGTTGGTCTTGAACCTGTGATTCTCCTGCCTCAGTTTCCTAAGTACTGGAATTACAGGTGTCACCACCATGCCCAGATTCCTTTCTTTATAACTGTGTTCAGATACTACACAGGTGAATTTTGGGAAGCTTTTGCTAACCTCTCCTGCTGACTTTCTTAACCTGAGTCCTAGTTGGCCAATGACTCATTGGTGTTCTCAGAGCACTTAGCATATATTTTAATTTTTGGTGCCGAGTTCCAAATGACTACTGTGTCCACACATCCCTGAATAATAATTTTCTTATATAAAGCTTTGACAACTTCTCTGAAGACAGCAACTAGATCATTTTCCAAGTGACATTTATATTGGAAGAATATATCACTCTTTTCCCTTAGTGATATCAAAGTGATTAGAAAAATGAAAATTTTTAATAATGTGATTTTAAAAAATATTCCTTAATATTCCACCTCCCAATCTTTTATGACTAAAATGTCACATAAGGAAAAATGATTTCTATACAAAACATTTTTCTTTGAGGAGCAGAATTCATGATTTATTAGGAATTACAATGCCTTATGATTACTTCAGTGATTTGGTTTTGGGATTTGAGTGCCTGGCTGTCATTGCTTTTGAGCCTTGCAATGGTTTAAATGTGGGTTTTCTCCACCAAAACTCACAGTGGGACTTGGTCTCCAGTGTAACAGTGATGAGAGGTGGTGCTTTAAGACCTGCCTGGCTTGTCGAGAGGGTTGACTGTCTTACTCTGTGCTGTGAGTTCTGGATCTCTCAAAATTGGATTCGTTACTGGAAGAGCTGGTTCTACAGTGATTTTAGACTCTCTTGACTCAGTCTCTGGCTTCCTGTTTCACCTTGTGATCTCTTCCCCAGGTGCCTTCTGCTCTTCTATTGGGAGACCCTCACCAGAAGCTGAGCAAATGTTGTTGCCATGTGCTTGGACTTCCAGAACTGTGAACCAAATAGTCCCATTTCCTTTATAAATTTACAAGTCTCAAGTATTCTGTTACATCAAAAGAAAACCAAGACAAGCCTGTTTTCCTTTGCTCTTTATAATCCTCTATGCCCCGTACCTATTAATTATCTTCATTTAAATGTCCCACAGCATTTAGGATTCAACATATATGACATTTACCTTTCCCCCAAATTTATTCTTCTTCCTCTCATTGTGTCACAGTGGATAAATGATCACCTTAGTAATCCGAACTGCCAAAAAATAATGACTTAGTTCAGAACCAAGGACATTATTAACTTTATTTCATTTAAATCCTAAAATGTATCTGTGAAATTTTTATTATCCCAATGGTGTATGTGAGGATTGAGACTTGGCTAGATGAAGAAATGTGTCTCACAGCTAGAAAATAGAGGAGCTAGGGTCTGAATCAGGTTTGTCTGACCCCGCAGCCTCTGTTCCTGACGTTCTGCTGAGTTAGACTCCTGAGTCGCTCTTTTCTTTATCCGCACATGAATCAGTCCTGTCTCATTATCTTTTCACACTTACCCTTCACAATGCAGTCAGTGACAAAGACAATGTGCCCCCATTCGAAGCTATTTACCTGAAGGACCTGGAGATCTAGGCGGCACCAGATAAAGAGCCAAGGAGAGTGACTGACTGTGCACTTTCTCTAGCCTCTAAAGAAAACTGTGTTTCTTTAAAACTTCAATGTTTGAGATATTCCTACATCCTTATCATAAGTATATTTTTATTTGCATTAATTTATACAGATGTTTTTGATTTCTTGCAATTCAGTAAATACCAACTGTTTGAATTACTTCTTGCTATGTAATAAACTATCCCCAAACACCATGGCTTCAAACAACAATTCTCATTACTCTAATTCACAGATTTTTCATCAGGAATTGGAATGGGACATAAGAGTGTGGCTTAACTCTCCATATCTGCCCCACATGCCTGGGACATGTTGAGACAGGTGCATCCAGCTCAAGGCTGATGGCTAGAGCATCCAAGACCCCAGCTTACAAGCTGTGCTCTCACCACCCATTCCATTTGTTCTTTATTACCTTTTTGTCTTATTTTGCATTGAGATGTTTTATGGTTCTATTTTTTATCTTCCATACTGATTCATTATTTATGTCATAGAATTTACAATAAACTTTGGAAAATAATTCAAATAATATATAATTTAAGGATCTTAAAACAGTTTACTTCCAATGTTTTCCTCCCATATTCTATGAAATTGATGTCTTTTTATTTTTACATGTGCTATAAACACAAACTACATTGGTAAATTGTATTTCCTTTAGATAAGCTGTTGGTTATTGGACTTGATTAAGCTAACGTAAAAATTATTTTAACTTAATTTTGTTTCATCCCTCTACATTTCTTGTGTAGTGCACATTTTGGTATTATATTAAATTTCTTCTCCTTGAAGAACACTATTAAATATTGTCTGTAAGGCTGGGGGTGTGACTTAGTAGTAAAAATCATGCTTATCATGTGCAAGGTCCTAGGTTCACTCCTTAGCACTATAAATAATGCTTGGAAGAATGCTGCTCTCCTATCAGCTGCTTGTAGGGATGCTATTCCATCATTGGTCTGTACCCAACACTTTTTTCAGGTCCTCTGCTGTTTTCTTTTGGTACATGATGGTATTGATGGTATTGATGGGATGAAATCCTTCAGGAGCATGTGAATTCCCCAAATTCTACATCTCTCATGGGTTCTGCACTGTCCTCCAGACGGCCCTGCCCTTCACCAATTTCTGGACTATTACAGCTGCATCGCTCTTGTTGGTGTCCAGGGCATCTGGTAAGTGAGCAAATGCTCTCCTCTGTTGGGAGGTGCTTGTCTCGTACTAAAGCTTGGCCCACTGCTTATTCTGCATCCTCAGTTTTGTGACAACTTACAAAAAAACTCATGAATTTGAAGTTATTCCAGCTATTTTTTTGTCATAAAAATGGGAGTGATGTTCTCTTGCTCTCTGCATTCTGGATAGGATTCTAAAAGTTCTTAATGAGAAATTTTGTATTCTTTTATAATAATAAATCTTCAAAATTGATGTAATTTTTTTTATTTACAGCACATCTCAATGTGGGTTGTCCCTGTTTCAAATGTCCTGTAGCCACATGGTGTGAATGGCTTCCATAGTGGACAGTGCAGCCCTAAACAGAAAGGTACTGCATATCTTACACATAACAGTCATACTATACACATTGCCTTAGTCTGTATGATGTGCTGTAATAATAGTATCACAAACTGGATGGCTTATACAGAGCAAACATTTATTTATCACATTTCTGGCTGCTGGGAAATCCCAGAACAAATACCTGGAGGTTTGGTGTCTATCAGGGCTGTTCCACATAGAGCTTGTCTTCTCTTTGCATTGTCAAATGGTAGAAGAGGCAAGCAAACTTCCTCAGCCCCTTCTTATGGGAACTCAGCCCATTCATGATGTCTCCACTCTCATAATCTAATTACTTTCCAAAGTATCCCACTTCTTAAGATCATAGAGGATGGGTAGGATTTCAGTATACAAATGGGGTAAACTACATTCACATTATAGAACATATTTTGATCTTTAAAAATATTTTGTTGATACATTGCAATAATATATCATAATGAGGCTCAATGTTTTACATGTCCACAGCTCTTTGTCGATCCTTCTACATCCTATCCTGATTCCCTCTCCTTTCTACCCATACTACTTAGTAAGACTGGTAATAATGCCTTCACATATTTCCCCTAGAATTTTTTGAACGGTTTCCTTCTTTCCCTCCTTAACTCTCACCTGCCATCTCTTTCATCTGCTTTCATCTACTCCCTCCCCACACTATTTAGTAAGATTGGTAGTAATATCATCTCATATTTTCCCTAGTATTATTTGAACTGTTTTCCTTTTCAGCTCTCCTTCTTCCTCTCCCTGACCTCCTTCTTACCCCTAAACTTCTTCATCTACTCTATAGATCTTTTCTATGGTATTTAAAGTTTCTTATGTTTTCTATTTTCTCTTTAGCTTTTACAAATGAGGGGAAAAAAAAAAACACCCCTCACATTCTGAGCCTGGCTGGTCTCACTTAGCATAAGATTTTCCAGTTCCATCCATTTTCCTGCAAATGACATAATTTAGTTCTTTATGGCTGCATAGAATTTTATTATGGCTATATACCATATTAGCACATCTTTTAAGATTAATATTATTGGACTCATTCTATAAAGAATGGAAAGTTTAGAGTTTGATATTTTTGGTAATTTCCATCATTATTTTAAATATTTGCTATGTGCTCATTTGATGTGAGTATAGAAAAAGAAAATAAATATTGTACTATTCTAATTATGTGCACCTTACTTATGTCAGTTGTTTGTAAGTCTGAAGATATTTGAGGTGTTACTGTACATAGTTGAGATGACAAATTCTTAAATTTGTTCAATAGAACATTTTCTACTACATGGTGTGATATCCATCTCTAAGACTGTGTTTTTATATTAAAGAATCACAGTTTCTTTATGCTGAGATCACTATTATTATTTAACACCAAAAATAAGAATATTGCCTTTATTCCACCAGAAGTAGGTTGTAAAAGATTACAAATTAATTCATTTTTGAATAGCCATGCCAACCCAAATTTCTTTAACAAAGTAAGTCCTTAAACAGTTTTGATTTACGCTTGATGTATAAATGAGAATTTGAATCCTTAACGTAGAATTGAAATGGAAATATCAAGGAGGTCTATAATAGCCTAAAAGTAAGGATGTTTTACAGTTTATTTATTTTATTGAATTCATTGTTTTTCCAGATAAATTATGTTCCTTAAGTCCACTTATTTATGTGACATTTATAACTGCAATCTCAAAACTTATTTAGTTATAATAAATCTTTGTTGATTTCACTTCATGTACTGTACTGTTTCCTGCCTCATCTGTTTCAGTAGGAGACACATTCTGATGGAGACAAATCGTTACAGGAAATCAGTTGTTCTAAGCTTCTTTCTCTCTGCCCTTGAATATGTTCTAAATTTTGTCGTTATGGTGATCAATACTGACATCTTTATTACTTTTAATATTTGCAATGATCCTATAAAGATGGGAACATGTATAGTTCTTTCACAAATAACCCTAAAAGCAATACAGTTAAAAATCAATACTTAGATTAGTGAGATAGCTGTAAATTAGAGAGAGCCCTAAAGTAAATCTGTCAGAAAAGGAACACAATAACAGGCTGTAAACTTCCATGCAAATGTTGATCTTTCTCCCACAGCTGCCCAACAAATATCTCAACTACCAGGTCAGTCGATGTGAATTTGTGCTACAGGCTTAGTTGCTCACTTGTAATAGCATTTGGCATGGTGATAAATTATGAGTTTCACTTTTTTTCTAAGTCTTTTTTATGTTTCCTTGAGCTGTACCTACCTATGCATGATTAACTTTGTTGCTTATGTTATTTTATAGTTTGTTGGAATTGCACAGATCTGAGTCGAGTGCCTATAAAGAGAAAATCAGAATAGAGTTAGAGAAAAAATACAAATTGCTCCTTTGAAAATTTTTGCTTAAAAATCAAGTAAAATTAAAATGCTGTAGAATCTGGTGGGCAAATAGGATAAAGAATTGTTTGTTAAAATGGGAGGAAAAAAGGCCTCTTTGCATATTAATAAAATGATGATTACAGTAGAAAATGAAGAGATCACAGGGCACTCACGAGAAAGGCTTGGCTTAGGTGGGTGTGTACAGTGTAAGCACAGGAGCAGCAGGAGAGCAGTATCTGTGTGCATCAATGCAGGTAGGTGAATAGGTGCACCCAGTTCGGGGAATCCAAACTTTTCTTCTGATTGCTTCCATTTTCTTAGTGACTCAGTGGCAAGGTCCACAGCTAGGAGTGAGGATCAGCTGGGGATGGTAACAGCTGTACTGCCAGTAATTGTGAGACTGAGACCAGAGGATCACAGGTTTAAGGCCAACCTCAACAACTTAATGAGACCCTGTTTCAAAATTTAAAGGAAAGGCCGGGCATGGTGGTGCAGGCTTGTAATCCCCACACTTTGGAGGCAGAGACAGGAGAATCACGCAGGCTTGAAACCAGCCTTGCTGGCTTAAGAGACCCTGTTTCCAAATAGGAGTATAGCATGAAGGTAGAAAAGGGTTTCCAGGAACCCCAGTACCACACAGAAAGAAAGAAAGAAAGAAAGAAAGAAAGAAAGAAAGAAAGAAAGAAAGAAAGAAAGAAAGAAAGAAAGAAAGAAAGAAAGAAAGGAGGAAAGAAAGAAAGAAAGAAAGAAAGAAAGAAAGAAAGAAAGAAAGAAAGAAGGAAAGAAAGGAAGGAAGGAAGGAAGGAAAGAAAAGGGCTGGAAATATTATCTCAGAGGTAGAATGCCCCTGGTTTTATTCTCCAGTACATCCACACTAACCCCCTCCAAGAAAAAGAAAGAAAAATGATGAGAAAGGCAGTTACCAGGGGTTGAAAATAAAGCAAATATAGAACATATATCTAAAAGGAAGGAAAATAGATGGGTTGGTGATTGATTTTTAGTTTGAAGGCCTTTAGGAGTAAAGCCCATATCCAATTCAACTCTGAGTCCTGTACATTTTTTTGAATTTTTTTATTGGTGCATCGTAGTCATACATCTTAATGGGATACAAGATGGTAGAGGCATACATGCACACATCACTCATTTAGCTCTTCATCAATTACCACCCCATTCCTTTCTCCTTCTAATATTTGGCTTACTGATTGACTTTAATATGTTTATGAATGTATATCATGTATATTAGGGAATTTATCTCTTCCCTCTCTCTTCCCTAAGTTAGGTTGCCGTTTTTTGCTCATCTATGGATTTTCCTTTTTCATCTAGAGCTCCTATTATGACCCTTTTTCTCCCTAGCTTCTGTATATTAGGGAGAGCATCCTATTTTTTTTTTTTACTTTTTGTGACTAACTAATCTCAGCATAATGTCCTCCAGTTTCATCTATTTCCCTGTAAATGATGTAACTGTTTTTCTTTGTGGCTGAGTAAAATTTCATTGTGTACATATCCCATAGTTTTATAATTCATTAATTTGTTGATGTACATCTTGCTGGTTTTATAGTTTGGCAATTGTGAATTGTTCAGCTATGGACGTAGATACACATGAATTAGTTTGGTAGTGTGGTTTCCATTCTTTTGGGTAGATACTGAGAAGTGGTATTACTAGATCAAATGGTAAATTCGTTTCCATTCTTCTGAGGATTCTCCATACTGTTTCCAAAGTTGTTGCACTAATTTTCAGTCCCACCAACAATATATTAGAGTTTCCATTTCTCCACATACTCAACCAGCATTTGTTGTTTGTGTTTTGAATGATCGCCATTCTACTTGGAGTTAGGTGAAATCTCAGGGTAGTTTTGAATTGTATCTCTCTGATTGATAATGATGTTGAACATTTTTCATGCATTTATTGGCCATTTGTTTCTTCTTTTGTAAAATGTCTATATAGTTCACTTGCCCATTTTTGATTGGGTTATTTGTTTTCGTAGCTGTGAGTTTCTTGAGTTCTCTGTATATTCTAGATATTAGACCTTTCTCGGAGGAATAGTTGGAAAAAATTTTTCTCCCATTCTGTGGGCTCTTTGTTGAGATTCTTGATGGATTCCTTTGCTGTACAGAAGCTCTTCAGTTTAATGCAATCCCACATATTTCTTGTGCCTTTGGGGTCTTGTTAAGAAAATGTTTACCTGTGCCTCTGTGTTAAAGTGTTGGACTTATGACCTTTTCAAGGAAATGTAAGATCTCTGGTCTGATTTCCAAGTCTTTGATCCATCTTGAATTGACTCTTGTGCAGGGCTAGAAAGTTGAGTTATTTCCACATTTTTGCATATGGTTAATTAGTTTTCCCAACACCATTTGTTAAAGAGGCTGTTTTCCAGTGTATATTTTTGACCCTTTAGTCAAAAATCAGTTGGCCATAAATGTGCAAATAACCAAAAAGCTTATAGAATTGATCAACAAATTCAGCAAAGAGTATGGATACAAAATAAATCTTAAAAAATTAGAAGTTTTCCTATATTCCAACCACAAATCCACTGAAATTAAAATCCCGAAAGCACTTCCACTCAGGGTATCACACAAAAAAACTGAATACTTGGGAATACACCTAACCATGGAGGTTAAAGAACTCTACAAAAAAAATTATAAAACATTTTAAAAAGAAATGGAAGAAGACATAAGGAGATGGAAAGATCTTCCATGTTCATGGCTAGGCACAATAAATATCATCAAAATGGCCATTCTTTCAAAAGTGATCTACAGATTTAATGCAATATTCATTAAATTACCAAGGTCATTTCTCACAGACATAGAAAATTGGTCCTTAAAAATGTTTGGAGCAACAAAAAACCCAGAATAGCCAAAGTAGTTCTCGGCAACAAGAACCAAACAGGAGGCCTCACACTACTTGACTTTATACTACAAAGCCATAGTAATAAAATCAGCATGATACTGGCACAAAAAGGACACATAGTCCTGTGCATTTTTAAATCATAAGTCTTTCTCAAAGCCACCTATGTCTCTCTTTCCACTGTACACTACTCCAAACCACCACCATCTCTTGCCTGAACTTCTGATTGGGCTTCCTGATTAGCTTCTGTATGTCCACCTTGGTCCACTCCAAGTTCTTCTCATTGCCACTAAGGTCATCTTTCTAAATAAATATATGTGTGTAACACCCCTCAATTTAAAAGTCTCAGATCTGTCAATGTAGAAACGACACCTCCGTGGCAGCTTCACCTCAATTCCTTGTCCCTCCCTCACTCTGGGTGTCTATTTTAACAATGACTTGGGGTCAGAACCTTAATGAACAGTATTTCTTCATCCCATGAGGCTTCATAAATGCTACCTGGAAAATCCTTCTCTCCTTATTTTTTATTCCTACTTTTCCTACATATTTCAGTTGAATCATGATGTTTTATAAGAAACTTTCCCTGCTGTTAAAGTATATTTTAAACCAATTCAGTTTCCCTGTTAGAAGCTTTTACAGTGCCATGTACTTTTCAAAGTTGTAATTTTAAATTTATATGTGGGATTATTTGATGAATGACTGTGATCCTTCCTAGGCTGAGGAGCTCCATGAGGGTTAGTACTGTGCATTTGCTCACCGGTTTATTCCTAAACATTTAGAAGATCATGTCTGAACCATAATAGTCTTCAGTAAAGATTTGCCAGATTAATTTTGACTGTGTACCAATGATTAAAATGCAAATTTCTCAGCTGCATTATTTAAAATGCTCATTTAATCTTTATAAAGACAAAAAAGTAAGAACTATTGTCTAAGTTTGAGGAAGAATAAACTGAGACTTAAAGATGTTAAGTTTTCCAGTTATAGTCAATATTGTAACCTGGATTGGTTTGACCCTAAATCACATGTCATTAACTACTCTGAATTGTGATTTTTACCAAGTTGCTCATTTACTACTCCTTTTGTTTCTCCCTTTCATCTTGACTATATGTATCTGTTCATTTTTTATTAGTGCATTGTAGTCATGCATGGTAGAGGCATACATGCACACATCACTCATTTAGCCCTTCCCTAATTCCCAGTCCATTCCCTCCCCCTTCCTCCTTTTCATGTTTGGCTTAGTGATTGATTTAATATGTTTGTGAATGTACATCATGTACATTAGGGATTTTGCCTCTCCCTCTTTCATCCTTCTCAGTTATGTTTCCTTATTTACTCATTTACTCACCTATAGTTTCTCCTTATTTTACTTTGTGGTACTGAGGATGGAACTCAAAGGCATTCTACCTCCAAGCTGCACCTGCAGCCCTATTTTTATTCTTTAGTATGAAACAGAGTTTCACTGAGTTGCAAAGGGCCTCACTATCCTCCTGCCTCAGCCTCCTGAATGCTGGGATTACAAGCATGGGCCACCATGCCTGGCCTCATCTAGTTTCTCCTTCCTTGTCTAGAGTTCATTCTATGACCCTTTTTCTCCCTAGCTTCTTATTAGAGAGAGCATCTAAATTTTTTTTTTTACTATTTGTGACTGACTAATCTTACTTAGCATATGTTCTCTAATTCCATCCATTTTCCTATAAATGATGTAATTTTGTTTTTTATGGCTGAGTAAAAATTTGTGTACATTTTCCATAGTTTTGCAATCCATTCATCTGTTGATGGACATCTTGGCTGGTTCCATAGTTTGGCAATTTTGAGTTGTGCAGCTATGAACATAGATATGCATGCATTTCTTTAACTTGCATAATATGTCTGCTTCATTCAAAATGATTCACTTTAGGGGTACAGGAATATACTATTTTCAAATAAAGTATATATGATCAAGCATGGTGGCATAAACTTGAAAGTGCAGTAGTAGGGAGGTTCACAGGTTCAAGGATAATCTCAGCAATGTAACAACCTATAAAGACCCTATTTCAAAAAAGAATAATAAATAACAAATAGGGATAGGGATATAGCTCAGAGCTAGAATGCCCCTAGGTTCAATCTCTAGTATCACCTTGGCAAAAATTAATAGCTTTATCCTTCGTTGTTTATTAAAATACATCTATTATTAACTATATATGAGATAAATTATATAACTAAATTATAAATTTAACAAAATCTAGAAATCCATTAATGTCAAAAGATTTTATTCATTATCCTATTCTAAATCAAGAAAAAAGAAAACAACTTATGTTTTAGAGAAATGATAGTAATGCTAAAGTGAAGTTACATAATTTCATAGAAAAATCTGTTTCACCTCCAATATAATTTTACCATAATAATTCATTACAAATAACTGAGAGTTTTCAGCCCCCATCTGCCTTTCAACTAGTTAAAGCAAGAGAACATTAAAATATAGGCTTGCAAATTTATATCCTTTATTTTACACTGGCCAAAGCAATGAAATTCAAGCCATTTCACTTGGAAATTAGTAGTCTTATCGCATTTTCAAAGACTCGGGAGTAAGTTCTAAGGCATTTAGAGAACTGCTCGCTTCCCACCAGCAGGCTATTGTAGGTACACCCTCATTTTCCTGCACACCAGAAGCATAGCAGGGCCACTTGTTGCAAAGAATGAAGCCATCACTAATTATCTCAGGTGGCAGCAGTCAGAAATTTTTTAACCTAGGTAGATTTCAACACCAGCCTTTATAACAATATATTTTCAGCAAAAGTGTGTAGTAATTATGCTGGTATGAATACCTATTACAAACACTTATCAGATCTGAAAGGCACAGAAACTGAAATCATTCCAAATTCAGAGTGGGGGAAGCAGCAAAGAGTAGATGCTTGGTGGCATTGGACTTGTATTAGACCCTCTTAGGGGCTCATGAGCACAGGGATATCACAGTAATCCTCATAGTAGATACTGGCTACGTAACCTCAATGTGGATTTCCCAAGCACTTTAATTGCTCTCACATAGTCATTTCATAGATGTGTTTGACTTATTTCCCACTCACAAAGGGCACACTGAGTATTCCTCTTTTTGCTCTTGCTTGTTACTTGTAAATTTATGATACTTATTTGGCAGGCCATTGCTTCAGATTTGAAAGGAAGGGACCATGGTTCCTATTAAAATATTTCATCAAAGGATGTGAGAAATGTTCCTGGCAGGATTTCTGATGGCCTGTGCCAAACTGACCACAAGTTACTGCCCTGGGTTCTTGGTGCCAATATTAAAGCCAAGGTAAAGTATCTCCAGAAATGTAAGGTTCAAGTGATCTTTTTTTTCATATGCTTTGTGCACAGTTAGAATTCAAGTGACTAAAGCTGGATGTGGTGGCTCACACCTGTAATCCCAGTACATGGAAGGCTGAGACAGGTGGATCCGGCTTCAAGGACAGCCTCACCTACTAATTGAGGCCCTCTTCAACTTAGTGAGACACTGTTTCAAAATAAAGAATAAAACATAGAGCTGGGGTTATTAGTTTAGGGGTAGAATACCCCTGACTTTCATCCACAGTAGATCAATAATAAAAAAAAAAAATTCAAGTGACCAAATTCCCTGCCACTAGAGGCATCAGTTTTTGCAAGGAGCCATCTGGGATGAGTGGTAGCCCTTTTAGCTCACAGAGATGTTCCTTCATTGATTGGCAGATCTTCTACAATACATGACCCAGGAGATTGAAAGCAAACAAAAACTCAGAAAATTCAGAACATGTGTTTTTATAAAACCTCTCATGTTTAATCCAAAGAACTTCAACCCTCCCAATCTGCTTTGAGGCTCAGGTCTCTGGTTGGGGCATTTCTGTGCCATGCTGACAGTCAGTGGGGAGTACTAAGCCACCCCTCACAATAGGGAAGGCTGAAGGTCCAGAACAGGTGAGAGGTGAGTTCACCACTATCCTGTTCCTCCCATACCTGCTTCAGCTGATTAGCCTGAAGCTCCCTGATGCTATTTAAATGAAGGGTTAGATGGGTTATTTTTAATATACTTTTATTGATGCATTGTAATGACTTATCATAGCGAGATTCAAAGTGACACAAATATATATGTATACAGCATTTGGTGTGATTTTCTCCAGATCTTCCCAATGCCCCTTCTCCCTGTACATATAAATGAGATTGGTAGTATTACCTTCATGCATGGACATAGCATATTTAAATTATTTCCTTCATGAATATGAATCCTCCTTTATCCTCTCCCTACTTCTCTCCCCCAATCCCCTTTGACTATCCTATTGGTCTCTTTTCTCAATTATCTGAAGTCCCTTTTGTTTTCCATTTCCTCTCTAGCTTTTACACACGAGAGGAAGAATAGGATGCTTAGTTTTATGAAACTGGCTGATCTTACTGAGCGTGGTATTCTCTAGATCCATCTATTTCCCTTTAAACGACAAAGTTTTCTTCTATATAGTTGAGTAAACTTCCATAATATATATATGCCACATATCACATTTTTTATCCATTTATCGGTCTATAGATTCCTATGATGGCTTCATAATTTGGCTTTTGTGAATTGTGCTGTTATAAATATGGATATGCATGCATCATTTTAGTATTCTTTGGAGAGATTAGGTGGGTGATTTCCGATTCACTGTAAAGTACAAGGTAAACAATTTATTCTTGAGCAAACATATCCGACTTTTACATAAAGTATATTTCATTCAAAATTTTGTCTAGAAAATGTAAAATAGTCATCTATAATTTAAATAAAACAAAACAAAAATAAATAAAAATGGATAATAAAACTATCACCTTTTCTATTATATGTTTTAATGTACGTGAGAAGTGTTTACTAACGTGAGTCATAACTTTTTAAATTATTTTACATCTCTCATAATTAAAAAACATGAAAAAATGTATTTTCAGAGAGGATAAATCATTGTGTTGTGTTTGTATTTGTAGGCTGCACATATCATTATGGGCAAAACAGTCATTCAGAATTATTCACATTTTGAATAATAAAAAAATATTAAAACCTTTTGTTTGGTTAATTTGTTTAGTCCCAAACCTTTCACTTTATTCTCACTCATCTTCTCCCACCAAGTGAACAATCTCTGTTTAGTTAGTTTTAATTATTTCTGATTTTTTTTTGTCTCTTTCATAACAATTCTCGACTGTTGTTCTGTATCTCTCACTATAACTTAGTTTTCAAACTGTGTTTGGAGGTTTCCAAAAATATTCTGTGTTTAAAAGTATTGCATAATAATTTTACATTTTTATTAACTTATTTTTCTATCTTAAAAACATAAGCAGTTAGGCATGGTGGCACATTCTTGTAATCCCACTACTTGAGAAGCTGAAATAGTAGGGTTGCAGGCTCATGGCTAGCCTCCGGTATTTAATGAGACCCTCCACAACTTAGTGAAATCCTATTTTAAAATAAAGAATAAAAAAATAGGGCTGGGGATGTATCTTGGAGTTAGAGTGCTTCTGCTATGAACATGTGTATGCATATATTACTGTAGTTCTCTGACTTCAATCCCTTTGGAAAGTTGCCTAGTAGTGATATAGCTAGATGGTATGTTGTGTCCATTTCCAGTTTCCTAAGGAATCTCCATATCAGCTGAACTAATCTGCATGCCCATCAACAGTGTAGAAAAGTTCCTACTTCTCCATATCTTTGCCAACATTTGCTGTTATTTCACTTCTTTTTGCTTGCCACTCTGATTGGGGTTAGATGGAATCTCAGTCTAGTTTTGATTTGCATCTCCCTGATGGCTAATGATGTTGAACATCTTTTCATGTATCTATTGGCCATATGTATCTCTTCTTTTGTGAAGTGTTTATTCAATTCAGTTGCCAATTTCTTGATGGGATAATTTGTATTTCTGGTAGAAAGCCTTTTAAGTTATTTGTATATTCTGAATATTAGCACTCTAGCAAAGAGATAGCTGGTAAAGATCTTCTCCCATTTTGTAGGCTTTTCTCTTTGGATTCTTGCTAATTTCCTTTGACAAGCAGAAACTTTTTAGTTTGATGCCATCCCACTTGTTAATCCTTGTTTTAATTTCCTGAACTTTGGAGGTCTTGTTGAGGAAGTTACTACCTGTGCTTATATGTTGTAGGGTTGAACCTGTACCCTCTTCTAATAGCTTCACAACCTTGGTCTGATTTCCAGGTCTTTGATCCATCTCGAGATGATTTATGTACATGATGAGAGATAAGGATTTAGTTCCATTTTTCTACAAATGGAGGTCCAGTTTTCCCAGCTCCATTTTTTTAAAAAAGGCTGTCTTTTCTCTAGCATATGAATTTGACCCTTTGTCAAAATCAATTGACTGTAAGTGTGTAAGTGTGTAATTGTTTCTGTATCTTCTATTATGTTCATTGGTCCGTGTATCTGTTTCTGTGCCAGTACCATGCTGTTTTAATTACTATAGCTCTGTAGTATAGTTTCCAGTCAGAAATTATGATGCCTACTGCACAGTTCTTATTGCTAAGAATTGCTTTGGCTATTCAGGGTCTTTTCTTCCTCCGTATTAAAGTCATGACTGATTTTTCTAAGTCTTTAAAAAATTTCATTAGCATTTTGACAGTGATTGCATTTAAGTCTACAGATCACTTTGGGCAGAATGGCCTTTTTTTTTTCTGGTGGTACTGGGGTTCCTGGAAATCCTTCTACCACCAGTTACACTCCCAGACCTATTTTTATACCTTTTTTTTATTTGGAAACAGGGTCTCTTAAGCCAGTGCAGCTGGCTTCGAACCTGTGCCATCCTCCTGTCTCCACCTCCCAAGTGCGGGGATTACAAGTGTGCGCCACCACGCCTGGCCAGAATGGCCATTTTGATGATATTTATTTTGCCTATCCCAAAGCAAGGTAGATCTTTCCATCTTTTAAGGTCTTCTTTAATTTCTTTCTTTAGTATTTTATAATTTTCATTGTAGAGGTCTTTTATGTCTTTAGTTAGGTTTTGAGGTTACTGTAAATGGAATTGTTTTCTGTATTTTTTTATGGATTCATTGTTGACACACAGAAAAGCTATTGATTTCTTTAGGTTGATTTTGTATCTTGTTACTTTGCTGAACTGGTTAATCAGCTCCAGTAGTCTTTTGGTTGAGTGTTGTGGGTCTTCTAGATATAGACTCACAAGCAAAGATAATTTTAATTTTTCTGTTCCTACTTGAATTTCTTTTATATCCTTCTCTTGTTTTATTTCTCTGTCAAGAGTCTTGAGGAGTATATTAAAAAAAAGTGATGATAATGGTCATCCTTGTCTTTTTCCTGATTTTAGAGGGAATTCTTGCATTTTTTTCCTATTTAGTATGATGTTGGCTTTGGGTTTATTGTATATTTGCCTTAATGATATTGAGATTCATTCCTTCTATTTCAATTTTCTTTAGTGTTTTTTTAAAATGAATGGGTATTGGATTTTGTCAAATGCATTTTCAGCATCTACTGATATGATCATGTGATTTTTGTTCTCAGTTCTATTTTTGTGGTGGATAACATGTATTGATTTGCATATGTTGAAGGAGCCTTGCTTTCCTGGAATGACACCAATTTGGCCATGGTATACAATTCTCTTAATATGATTTTGAATGTATGTAGGTAGTATTTTGTTTAGAATTTTTGCATCTATGTTCATAAAAGATATTGGTTGGTCTGTAATTTTCTTTCCTTGAAGTATCTTTATTTGGTTTGGTATTCATGAGATAGTGACCTCATAGAAGGAGTTTGAGAGAATTCCATCTCCTTCAATTTCCCAGAACAAGTTGTGGAGTATTAGGTTTAGTTCTTCTCTGAAAGTTTTGTAGAATTTAGCTGAAATCCCATCTGAGCCTGGGTTTTTTAATCAGAGAATTTTTATTGCTATTTCTATTTCTTTGCTTGCTAGTTGTTAGTATAGACTACCCATGTCCTCTTGGTTCAACTTACATAGGTTATATGTGCTTAGAAATCTGTCAATTCCATCCATGTTTTCTAGTCTATTAAACTATTAATTTTTAAATAGTTTTTATTAATTCTTTGAATTTCTTTACTGTCTATGGTGATGTCTCCTTTTTATTTTTTATTTTAATAATTTGAATTTATTCTCTTTTTCCTTTGGTTAGGTTGGATAGGGGTTTATCAATCTTATTATTCTAAAGAATGAGCTTTTTGTTTTGTTAATTCTTTGTATTGCTTTTTATATTGTTATTTCATTTATTTCTGCTCTGATTTTAGTTATTTTCTGCTTTCCACTGGTTTTGGTATTAGACTGTTGCTGTTTTACTAGGTTGAGATGAGATAGTGAATATACAGTAGGATTCTTGTATTCAATGTAGAGTATTTAGGTATAGTGATATGAAATAGATTGAATATAAGACAAAGAGATACAGAAAGAAAAACTATTTTAGGGAAAAGAGTATATAAAAGAGAGGGAGAAGACTTGTAAAAGGAATGGGGAAGGGAGCAAACAAACATGCAGTAAATAACAAAACAACCAACTGACTAACAATAACAATAGTAGCAAATCAAAAATAAATCTAAACAAAACTATAAAAGAATTAAAAGCAATGAAAAACAATACTGCAAATTTATACATAAAGAGTTGAATTAACCTCTGTAGTCCTCCTGGGTCTGCAGGGATAATTTCAACCATTTAATGTCTGCTCACTATAGTAGGTTCTGAATCATGTTCCAATCTCTCTCTTTTGCTCAGTAATCTATTGTCAGTTTGTGGACCTACTTTTAGGCTTCCTGAAAAGTTTGGGACCCTGTTTTGGAGTCTCTTTGTCAAATCCAGAGCAGAGATGTCTGCATCTCTCTCTTGCCTCTCACTGCTTGCCCTTATGTCTTAGGGTTGCATGTGTCACTATAAATGTGCTCTGTGTAAGCACAGGGTTCTGTGCTTTCTGGCCCTGGGCCTGAGCCTCCCTACCCAAATTGGCAGAGAGTGTCCAGTGTAATATTGGTTTGATACCTGTGACCCTGTTTGGGTACTGCAACCTGGTCACTATGGGCCTCTCTTGTGTTTCTGTAGGTCATAACCTGAACACCTCAGGGGTGGGCCACCAAATTTGAGACAAATGGGGTCCTTGTGGCTGCTTTGGGCACTTGTCCACTAAGAAGTGCAGTTATCTTACATTCCTGTGGGCTTGGGTCTCTAGAGGGCACAGTGCACTGTTGCAGGTGCAGGATTCTGGTGAGCACACAGGCTTTTAAATTTATTTTTCAGTCCCTGAAGTGTGGTGCTGGTCACTTAAGATGTTGGAGTTCTTCCACAACCGCAGAACCAACAGACAGGGCTCAGGCAGGTGGCCCAAGATAGTGTGGGCCTCCTTTTATTCATATTTAACTCATTATCCTATTTTTGGTTTTAAGTTGGATAAATTTCATACACAAAATAGGTTTAAACCTGCTTAATGGACAAGCAAGATAGATCATCTAATCAAAGTCACATGGCTCTTTGTTTCAGGAAAAACTTTTAGTCACACAAAACATAGAGGCAGACCTCTGTGTGAGAAATTTATCTTTATTACTAAGGTGATGAGTCACACTGGAAAAGTGCGTAAATCTCTTTATAGAAATAACGATACCACAACTTCCTCAGCTTGTTATTAGGATTGATTGGATTCAAATTAGTGAAGGACCTGATGTATTGTTTAATTTTGCTGTTATTATCATTGCTTATTATTTTATCATGAATGATGATTGGAGTGGGTATTAACTGGAGGGCCAAGTCTTGAGCTGATGATTATAATGCAAGCAATTAAATATACATAAAAATGTACCCGGAACAATCAGCAGGGCACTATGGTACAGGCCTGTAATCCCTGTCCTTGGAAGCATGAGACTTGGAAATCCAATGCCAAGTTTGAGGCCAGCATGAGGTAACTTAGCAAGACCCTCTTTCAAGATTAAAAAAAAAAGGCCTTAGGGTATAGCTCAGTGGTAGTATGCCCCTGGGTTCACCACTCAGAAGCAACAAATACCTGATGTTCACAATTTTACATCTAAAATAGATATTTTAAAATTAGTAATTCTGCTATAATTTCTAGGTGCCAATCAAGTTTCAAGTCAGTATATAAAACTACATACATAGCACACATCAATGCACCTTTAGTGAAGTGTTTTTGCCGAGTTAATTTCTGTTTTTTGTCCTTGGTTATCAATAAGGCTGACATTTTAAATGACCATGTTTCTTTGCAACAAATGTTAGCTTATTTATGATCTGTTACTCCTTCCCACACACCAGGCTCCCAGAAGGCATAATTCAAACTCATTTTTAAGAAAATTAGAAAACTGTACTTGAATTTATGAATAATTATTCTGTATTTACCTTTGGGACATTTTGTCTTGGTTTGGTCTCCTGGGAGTGTACCTCTTAAAGTTTAGCTTTGCCTGGTGACTTATACAACTAATATAACCTTTGTTCCTTTAAATTTTTTGTGAAAACTTGAGAGGAGGCCTACAAACTTGCGACCATACACATGGATAAATGTTAAAAGGCATTGCTAAAGCTTTGTATGTCTATTCAAGTGCTCTACTTTTATGCATATCTTGAAGACCAAAATGAGTTGACCCACAAGAAGACCTCATCATTGAGAAACTGATGACTTAAAAGTACATTAGAAATCTGTCTCATTAATTGTCAGGGCATTGGAAGTCAAAAAAATGATGAGATACCACCTCATAGCTGTTAGAATGGTTATCAAAAAGGCAAAAGTTAACAAGTGAAACTGGAATGCTTGTATATTGTTGGTGGAAAAGTAAACTGATGTAACTACTATAGAAAAGGGTATGAAGATTCCTTAAAAATTAAAAACAGAATAAGGTATGCTCTAGCGTTCCCACTTCTGAGTATGTTCCATAAGGACTGGAGTCAGTATCTCAAGTGGGCATTCCTACTCGCATGTTTATTACTCACTTGCAAGCCTAGATGTTGAAGAAACTTCAACGTCCATCAGTGGGTGAATGGATGAAGGTAAGTGGTAAGTATATACAATGGAATGCTATTCAGCCTTAAGAAGAAGAAAATCGTGCCTATACCACAATGTGTAAAAACCTGAAACATTATGCTAACTAAAATAAGCTAGTCACAGTAGGCCAAGTACTGCAAATGTCCTGACTACATGAAATAAGCCATTCATAATAGGATAAAACAAAAGGTGCATGATTACAACTTGAGGCATATGAAATAGTCAATTCAGAGGCAGAAAGTCAACTGGTAGTTTCCAAGGGCTATGATGTGTATGGGGGAACAGAAAGTTGCAATTTTGTATATATGTTTCTGTTATACAACATCTATAAGTTTTAGAGATATGTTGTACAACACCATGTTTAGTTAAAATTATGTATTGTACATGTAAATGTTTTTTGTTTTTTTTTTTTTTGTGTGTGTGTGTGTGGTACTGGGATTCCTGGGAACACTTCTACCTTGGGGCTACACTCCCAGACCTATTTTAATACTTTTTTTTATTTGGAAACAGGGTCTCTTAAACCAGTGTGGCTGGCTTCGAACCTGCGGGATCCTCCTGTCTCCGCCTCCCAAGCACGGGGATTACAAGCGTGCGCCACCACGCCCGGCCATACATGTAAATGTTTTTAAGACAGTAGATCTAAGGTTAAATGTTTTCACCTGAATTTTTAAAAAAGGAGGGAATAAAAACAATATTGACATAAAAATCAATTTTATTCATTATTAGAATATTGGAGTTTCCATTGTGACTAAAAGTCTATAATATTTTAATGTTATGTTGAATAATTTTTAATAGGCATTTTACTATTTACCTAAAATAAAATATTAAAATCTTATGGTCCCCTTTAACATTCAATGAGTGCAAAAGTTAATATTTATTTCCCTAATACCAGGATATCAGGAAATATAATTTGTACTATATATTACTGCCAAAACAACATTTCCCACTTTCCTACTGATGATGATAATGACACATATTTATAGTTATTTCTTTATCACAATTTGTGTAATTCTTACCCAAAGATGTCTGGTATTGTTTAAATATTCATTGATTGAATGATAAGCTGAGCAAAACTAACATCTATACATGTCCTTAGTTCTGGAAGACTTAAAGTTAATTTTAATTGTGAAGTTGCATTTGAGGTTAAAAAATAAGTTAGGCAAGTCACTAAAACAATTTAAATATGATCTCAAAGAATAGCTACATTTATTCTATCAAGAAACACTAGGCAATTTTATTGTGTATATTAAGCTACAAACTCTTCAAGGTTGTTCACAGAAATGTGTGAATTTTATAAAGAAAGATTATATAATTGAAGGAGTGACATAGAAATGTGTGGATTTTATAAGAAAAGAATATATAATTGAAGAAGAAAATGGTGAAATACACTTCTAGAAAGTGAGTGGGAAAGTTTGCACACACATATTCACGACCTGTGGCCCTATAAAACCGTTAAAAGTAGGATAGAGAATCCTTCTGAACTTTAGTGAGAGAAATTAAATGGAATGTATGACAAAATCAAAATTCTTTCACAATGTTATTTTGCAATAAAACATTAAGGGCACCCAAGATTTTTTAAGTCAATCATATTTAAATAAGCAGCAAGAATTTACAGAAAAGCAAAGAAGAAGTTGGCAGTATTTGCTAATCTTTATGGATAGCAATACTCATTAAATGAATGAGGGTAAAAATCATTGAGTTAACAGAGAAATGAAAAAACAAATATATTGCTCTGGGGAGCCTGTTGACTCCTTAAATTTCGGATTCACTGTGAAAAAAAAAATACCTAAAAATATCCTACAAAATGTGTTCAGCTCAGAAAGAAATTGAATTTTAACTCATAAGAGTAGAGATTGTTTGATTCATCATTTATCTTTCCTTTCACCTTGCCCTTCCCTAGGCCCAATGTGTGTCATTCATAAAAACCCCTACTCTATTCCAGGTGTGTTTCCTTTATATTACTTAATGTCTTGCCTCAAGCTGTAACAAAAAAAAAATTATAAACTGGGAGATTTGAACAACAGGAACATTATTTTCTCACAGTTTTGAGGCTGGAAGTTCAAGGCTAGGGTATCAGTGTAGATAAGGTCCAGTGAGGGCCCTCTTCCTGTCTTGCAAATGGTCGCCATATTGCTATATACTCAAATGGACTCTTTTTCTTGGGGGAAAGCTCTCCTTTTGTTTCTCCTCTTAAAAGGGCACTAATCCCATGCCAAGGGCTCCGTCCTCTTGAACTCCTCCTACCTTAAATTACCTCCCAAAAGCTCGCTCTCTAAATATTATCTCAGAGGGGATAAGGGCTTCAATATATGACTTCGATGGGACAAAAACATTCAGTCTAACTTTTAATCTCCACTTAGAATGTTACTGAATTAAATGGGCATCTGGTTGAAATTTTATATATTTAAATAATTTATTTGCTTAGTTAGAATTTGGAGTTTATCAGAATCTGATATGATCATGATATGATAAAGACCACCAATTGCTGTGTGCTTGTATGTCTCTATTGCTCTGAACTTCATCATGATGTTGATTACAATGCCCCCCAAAAATGGAAAGAAAATCCACTCTAAGCATTCTCTCAAGCTTTCTATATACTTCAGGCAATACTCTAGTTTATTATTTCAGGATTACAGCATTACTGCCAGTCAAATGATGATTGAATTGACTGAAGAGTAATGATTCTCCTTGGCATGAAAAATAAAATAAAATTTAAATTTTGGTCAAAAGTAATCATTATTTATGCCCTTGTGTTCTTCACACCATGGGACTTCACTCTTTGTCAAATTTCCTACTACAATTATGAAGGACTAAAAATTTTATTCTGGAAGAGTGGGTTTCTGCACTTTAATGACAGTGTTCTGCAGAAAATTCACCTGATGAACTCATTTAGGGTGACACACCTTTTTCTATTCACAAGTAGACTTTGTTGCACAGGACACTGTTGCCGTAACGATCAGTTTCCATATGAGTGTGGTTGTAGAAAATGATTCATCTGTGGTATTTGGGATACTTTGATTTAAATCCTATTGTCCCGCTTACATAATCTTAAGCAGATTATTTGATAAAATCTAAACTTCAGGGTGTTTTGTAATAAAGATTCTACCACAATTATTATGAAAAGTCCACACATAAAAACAAAAATAAGAGTTAAATTCATTGAATGCTTACAGTGTTTCTGACAAAAGGCTTCCAACATGACACAGTGATAAACTGTCTGATTGGTGCACATCCAATTACTCTCTTTCTGCTTCACCTGCAATGTCCTCCTGAAGGTAGAGGTACAGCCCTATACTGTTGACATTGCCTGACTAGTGATGTCATGCTGGAAGAGAAACATTCAGTGAGCATTTGCACCTTAGTTCTTGAATTTCTATCCTCTGAGAGGAGCAGAACTCAGGTAGTGGCTACTTCTTCAATCATGGTCTTGAAATAAGAAGGCACACAAAGTTTACCAGAGCCCAGAAAAGCTACAGCCAAGACACGCCCTCATATAATATTTATTACTTCAATACATAAATATTCGCTGCTATAAGAAACACCAATGCAGCAGTGCCTAGAAGTTGACTGCTGCCATGAAAATTCCTGAGAGACCCAGCCGTGGTTTTAAGGCAAACCAGGTGGTAGATAATAAGAAAATTGTTCCAGAAAGTATCATACTTATATTATTCCAGGGATACCACACTGCTTAAAAACACACTTTGAGCTGGGTGTGGTGGCACACACTTGTAATCCCCGGGCTTGGGAGGTGGAGACAGGAGGATTGCGCAGTTTCTAAGAAAGCCTTGCTGGCTTAAGAGATCCTGTTTCCAAATAAAAAGTATAAAAATAGGTCTGGGAGTGTAGCCCAGAGGTAGAAGGATTTCCAGGAAACCCAGTACCACCAAATAAAAATAAAAAAAACACATACACACACTTTGATTATACCTTAATTTATGGAGGATATGCTATCATTATTAAAATGGTTGATCTTATTAAATTATATTTTCTACTCAGCTGCTGGTGGTATGAAGAAATGCCATTATTTTGATCCATAAACGTTGTGTATCACTTTTATCACTTTATGTCATTTACTGATTACCTTTTTTAATGTAAATGTTTATACCATTACAAATAGTGATCACATTATCTTTCTAAATCATTTTATTTTCCCATCAGTTCAGTTAAAGAGTAGAAAGGATAATAGGCATCATTATCTTGTTTCTGACCTGAATGTACTTAAATTTATCCATTTGTTAAAATGTATTTGTAGTGTTTTGTTAGTGCTTCTGGCAGAAAAAAAGCATTCTTACCTACTCTCGATTTTTAAATTTTTTTTTTTTTTAGTTTCAGTCACTAGAAGAGAATCATCATAAATACTATTGTAATCATGATGGGAAGAGAGGAAATAGGCCTAATGTAGGCGTGCAGAGTGCTGAGTGAGTGGAAGCCGGGTAGAGCTTGTTGGAAGGTCTCTGACGGCTTCAATCTTGAGTTTTCCAGGAAATTGATGCAATCATAAAGTTTCTGGGAAAGGCCAAGGCCTTGATTTTGGTCTCCAGCAGCCAAGTAGGCATTCGTGGAGAAATCTGCAAAGTCATTCGTGAAGAAATTTGTACCGCCATGGTGTCTGGCTGCTGCAGCCTCCCTGGAATGGACACCTCATTGTGTAAGAGCCTCTCACTGGCAAACTCCAGCCTGAAACCAAATAGGGAAGAAAATTCTGGAAAAGGAAGTTCTTGGCAGTAATTCAGAGAAGACCTGAAAAGGACATTAAGTAAGGTGACATCGACCGCTAATGGCCCAACCCAAAGGAGATACATTTTTGTCTGTGCATACTGAGATGAGTGTGTAGATCTTGATTCCTTGTTCTCACTTTGTGTGATCAATCATGCTGGCATATCTTTCTGATGTGGAACTTCTTAGATTTCTAGAACAAGCCTCATTTGGCCACAATGTATTATTTAAAAACACTCTCGGGACCCTGACACAGTGACATATGCCAGCAATCCTAGGACTTGGGAGGCTGAGATAAGAAGATCGCAAATTTGAGGCCAAACTAAGCAAATTAATGACACTCTATTTCAAAATAAAAAATAAATTAAAAGGGTATCAATTGGAAATAGAATGTCTCTGGGTTCAAAAACCAATACCCCCCAGACATACGTTTAGAGACACAATTGGCTGCAAAAAAATTGAAATAAACTATTAAATATCTTTATTATACATAAATATCCTTTGTAAAGAATCTAAGGGAAATCAACTCAGGAAAAAAATTATGTGATGTGGGAAGTAAGGATACAAAAAGGACTTAGTAGTAACTATCACTGTCATATTTAGCAATTACCAAATTATTTTCCATGGAAAACTGCACTAAAAATAGCAGTTTTTTGTCAGGAACCATCTTAGCCCACACAAAAAGGTCACCATTTTGGACCAGCTTAGCCCTGTACAAAGTACATGCTAAGTAGAAATTATCCACAAGCAGACAAGCTTTCTTGGACTAGATGAGACCTGAAGGTGGATCTTGATGACCTCTATTTTTCCTGAAAATATTTACCTTGTCCCATCCCAGACTTAGCTTGCAACTGCCACTCCCTAAACCTAGTTGACTGTCTTTTCCTAAAACTTAGCCTATAACCCTAAACTTAACTCATGATTTCCTTGTGCTTTCCTTTATTTAAACCCTTAATAATAATAATTTTTAAAAAGGATGCTGGCTGCAGGAGGTCAGGAGAATTGCCTGGCTTCAAAGAGTTGTTCATGTGAGGAATATCATCAAATAGCAACCATGGCACCCAATCCATCACACTCAGATATCACTTTCTAGTGTGTGTGTGTGTTTGTGTGTGTGTGTGTGTGTGTGTGTGTGTCCACTCAGGTTTTTAAGTTTTATCTTTTTTTTATTGGTGCATTGTTGTTAAACCTCTTAATGGAGTTCAAGATGGTATAAATGCACACATCACCCAATTAGTCTTTACTCAATTCCCACCTCATTCTCTCGCCCCTCCTTTCTTCTTATGTTTGGCATAGTAATTGACTTTGATGTTTGTGAGTGTATATTACGCACATTAGGGAATCTCTCTGTTCCACTCCCATCCCTCTCAGGTCACCTTATTTGCTCATCTATGATTTCTTTCTCTACAGTTCCTCCTATGACCGTTTTTCTTCCTACCTTCCACATATTAAGAAGAACATTCAATATTTTACTTTTTGTGACTGACTAATCTCACTTAGCATAATATTGTCGGTTCTATCCATTCCCCCCCAAATGACATAATTTTGTTCTTCTTTATGGCTGAGTAAAAATTTAATTGTGGACATATCCCATAGTTTTTTAATTCATTCATCTGCTGATGTATACCTTGGCTGGTTCCATACTTTGTTGATCGTAAATCATGTGGCTATGAACACAGATACACAGGCATTAGTTTGGTAGTTTGATTGCTATTCTTTTGAGTAGATACCCAGAAGTTATATTGCTAGATCATATGGTACACAGTTTCTATATATTAGTAGGCATTAATAATTTTAATAAATTTGTTTAATATAATTTGTTACATTACAAATGTATTGCATATCAAATACTAGCAGACTTACAAATATTAATTCATTTGGTTCTTATGACAGTATATTGAGGTGTGGAATATTGTTTTCCCAATTTTATAGGTAAAAAAACTGAGAAACAAAATATGAACTGATTTACCCAAGGCCACTAATTGATCCAGTGTGTAACTGGGACTTATACTCAGGCTGTTAGTTACACATAGTGCTATAAACTACTAATTTATGCAACTTTGATGCCAAAGTTTGGTGAAGGGAGAGTGTGAAAGAGACAGTGCTGCCGGAGCCAGCCGGCAAAAGTACGGGTTCCGGAGGCATGAGGATGAAGGATTCAACACTTAAGAATTTGATTTCAAGAATTTTTTTAAATTCAAATGGGGGGGGGTGGCTGCCAGCCTACTATCTCTACTGGCCGACCCCTGCTCCTGGGTCAATATCTTTACTGGTCGATGACTGTTCCTGGGTCAATATTCTCTATTGGGCTGACCTACTGGCCAACAATGGGTTTACTTTTCTTGAGGTACTTATAGAGTTACAGGTCAATCAATATCCTCATGCTATCACCGCCGGAATACAGTAGGGACCAATCCAAAGCACATACATTACAGGTAGGTTAATCAGTACCCTCGTGCCATCACCACCTGGTCTTCTTTCAGATCTTTTACTTTGAACTTTCCATGACCGCAAACCTTGTTTACTCTGGGCAAAGGACAGTCAGCTGAGTCAGAAATATTCTTTAACAGGAAAACCTTAATGGCTTCCCACACAGTGCTAGTGACACAAGCCAAAACTCCTGTCTTATTCAAGTGAAAACAGCCTTTTGTTCTTTTGCTCTTTAAGTCAGATGTATATGCATACATGTCATGACTGGATTTTTTACTACCACATAGCTACTGAATTTATAAATTATATATTAATGGGCAAATATATTAATCTATCATTATGACTCCACATTTGGCTCCTTAACAAACTGAGGAGCCCCTCATGGGCTATGTGGTGACACCTGCCCTAGAAAACTGAAGGGGGTGAGAGAGGGTCATGGTGTAAGAGGGTCATGGTATAAACACCTAAAGTTGATCAATCTATAAGGCAATTACTAAAAGGTGGGGGATTGTGATCCAGGCAAAAATCTCAAAATGTGTTTTACAAAAATGAACAAAGCTTAGTTGTTTCTGTGACTCATTCATTCCCAGCTGGACTGTAAACTCCAAGGTGATAATTTTGTTCTAATTCTATTTTATTCACCTTTTTTTCTTCCCTTTAGTTTCCAGCGTACTTCCTAGCAAGGCAAAGCATTCACAGACTCTATATGTCCTACGAATGGTATGATTTTATTCTTCTTTATGCCTGAGTAAAATTCCATTGTGTGTATGTACCAAAGTTTTATGAACTTTTCATCTATTGACAAATACTTAGGCTAGTTTCATAATTTGTCTGTTGTAAATTGTGCTGCTATGAACATGGATATTCAAATATCACCATAATATTTTGATTTCAATTTCTCTGGGAAGAGGTCCAGGTGTGCTATCGCCGGGTCATATGGTACTGCATTCCCAATCTCCCGAGAAATCTCCACAATGATCTCCCTAGTGTAACTAGAGAATATTATAATAAGCAAGTTTTGCCAGTCTTAAAAATGAGTAGACATAGGTTTTCTATTATATATGGACATTAAAGAGATGTTCAGAAATAAGGGCAACATCAGTTAGAAGAACAGAAACTCCAAAGGAGTGACTAAGGGGAATTAGGGAAGAGAAGAGAGGGATGGAGTCATAAAGAATGTAACAGTTGAAAGCATGCTATGAATGCTCACAAAATTACCATTTCCAATCTCAGGGACATGGGGAGGAAAAGGGACAGACCCTGCGGGAAGGTCACTAAGAGTCCTTCCTGTGCATGTATCTTTCTGTCTCTCAATACCCCAACATGATGTAAAATGGCAATGCACCAAATAATAATAAATCAGTGAATCTTTGTAAACACTAAAAAATAAAACACGTAGTTAATACTGGCTTTTAGAAATTAAAATGAATTTTGTAAAAAGGATGGTGTAATCTTTTCCATTTATTTTTGTTATACTTTTATTGGTGCTTTGCATTCATATACCATAGTGAAGTTCAAAGTGATACACAGCCTTTGATGTGTTTCCCTCTGCATCCCACCCAGATACCCACTTCTCCCCATACATATTGGTGACATTTGTAGTGATGCCTTCAAATATGGACATAGCATTATTATTTTTTGCTTTTACTGTGGTACTAAGGATTGAATCTAGGGATGTTCTACCTCTGACATACACTCTCAGCCATTTTTATTTTTCGTTTTTGAAACAGGATCTTGCTACGTTCCTGAAAGTCTCATTAAGTTGCTAAGGCTGATCTCAAATCTGTGATCCTCCTCTCAGCCTCCTAATAAGCACTGGGATTATAGGCATACCGCACCATTCCCAGCAACAGAGCATTAATTGCACTAGTCCCATCCTTGATCTTCCTTTTCTCCTTCCCTGTCTCCCTCCTCCAATTCCCTTCCCCCATTCTACTGATCTCTCTCCTAATTTATCCGAAGTCCCTTGATCTTTTCCATTTCTAATTAAGTTCTAAACAAAAGGAAAAAATGCCATAATGTGCAGTAAGAGATTATATTTGGACATAAGAAAAATGCACAGGCTTTCAGAGTGATTACTCTGCTACTGAAAGCACTTTTACAATGTTGCCTACTATTTTAAATTTTCATTTCTGGTAGATAAAGTAAACATTGATCCACCCGGTTTGGGTGGGGACATGGAAAAAATTTTCTTAAATGAAGTGTAGTTATTTATGAGTGTTCCAGTTATGGCATTTACAAAAGGGAATAGCTCATCCTATGATGATAAGATCCCATCTTTATACAGTAAATTTGTTTCAAGCACTAGTGTGCAACAGAATTATCTGCATGAAATATGCATTTTTGCAGGTACTGAACCCACTAATTCTGATTCAAAATGTGTCTTCTTCCCAAGTTTATAGATATCTGAAAAATATTCTCCTGCCCCATGACAGTTTTTAGAAAGTCTACTACAGTGTATCTGGTGATAGTTATTTAAATTTATCCCCATGTTGACTGTATTGCTCTTTTTTGTTTCTCTTCTTAGCTTTTGCAATTGTCTCTCTCTAATATCTTGTGAATCTATTCATGTTATTCAGTTTTGAATCCAATTATTGGCCATTTTAAGTCTTTTTACATGCCCTCTTACTTTCTTTGGGTGCTAGACATTGTGTTTGAAAAGTTACAGAGCTAATTTGAGTTTCTGGGTGATACTACTGTTGTCTAGAGATTAGTTTCTCGTTTGCCAGATGGCGAAGGCAGGGGGAAGCAGCTTAATACAGGATGGGCCGATTTGTTTTGAATGTGAGCTTTAGCCTTTTAAACATGTTTTGATCCCAGTCTATGTTTCCCCACCCCCCCATTACATTTTAGCTCTTCCTGGTCTCTACCGAAAGTCTCAAGTGATCACTTGCACTCTTCTTTCTTGGCTCCAGTCCTAGGAGGTTGTTAGAAGCTTTATTCAGCTTCTAATGCTTTCTGCCAAAAGGAGTAAAGCAGAACCATATGCTGAGATCTTGGCTGGGAGTTGTTCTCCCTGGAATCTTGAGCCCAGGCTCTTCACTGCCTCAGTAGCACTCCTGCCTCTGTGTGTGCCTTCTAAGTTATGACAATAGCTGGCATCCCTGGACATGTCTGTGTGTAGTCCTTTAAGGCCTATGATGAAAATAGTTTCCCACCAAGGCCATTTACGTTTCCTTCCAGCTGCCTGGAAGTGCTGCTATCCTAGAAGCATTTAATTAAAACTATGTGATCAAGTTTTATCTGTCACACGTGTGTGGCATATTTACTCTTTGGGTTGGAACTAGTCTTTATCTCTTATTGCTGTTACAGTGAAGTTTGCATTCTGTAGCTTCAGAAAATACCCCCAGGATAAGAGCTGGCTTATGACTTGCTTCCTCATAGGAATTCTGCTCTTGTTTTGTAGTTCTGTTTGATTTTTTAAATTTATTCGTCTGTTTGTTTTCTTCTGCTGAAACTTCATTACTAGATGGTAATACGTTTTAAATTATGATTCTTAAAATACATATTTCGAGAAATTTCAAAGATTTTTGAGTGCAAGAGAGGAAAATAGAAAAAATGCTGCTTTCAGAAATAGAAGTGTAGTATTGCTGAAATGAAGATGTGTCATTAGTGTAAAAGAAAAAGTTAATTTAAGGAAGCATTTTCTTTCTAGAGCTGATGTAATTGGGCCTCCATTTGTATGGAATATCTTTTCTGAAAATATATGTGCTAATGCACCATGTGTATATTCTCTACATCTCTTTCTGAAACAATTTTAAATCAACATATTTTACTAACAATACATTTGTTATTTTGTTGTGGTACTGAGAATGGAACCCAGAGGCATTCTAACTCTGAGCTACACTCCTAGCCTAGCCTAGAAAATCAGGCTCATCTTGGAAGAACAGGATTTTCACTTTCGTGCAACCAGATTAAAAATTGGTAATCCAGAGCTAGTGCCTTGGTGCCACTGACAGGCCAGGGTCTCAGGCTTCCTCTGGTCCTCATGGTTGCAATGATGGTTGCCTGTTCCCATCAGTTCTCAGCATCATAGAGGCTTTCCAGCTGGAAAGAGGACAGGTGTGAACATGCTAAGTCTATGCTTGTTGCTGGGCATTTCTAGCCCATCTGCCTAGTGGCTTCCACTTACCTTGTTAGCCAGAACCCTGCCAAAAGCTTCCCTTACCTACAAAAGAAGATGGAAAATATATTTTAGATATTCATCTTGCTTTTTTATAACTGAAGGAACACCTAAATAAATCATCTCAACTTATTTGGCTGTACTTCTTTTGGTTGACTTAAAAAAAACACTAAATTTAGAGGTTAGATGGTTGAGTCATATATTATTAGTCCAACACTAGCTTTACTGTAGATAACATTTCTTTTTTATTTCGTATTTATTTTTACATGGGTCATATTGAAAATGGCATACATTCAGACTGTGCTTGGTGTCCTCTCCTCCCTCACTTGCCTTTCCCCCCTCCCAACAATGAGTGTCCAGGTTGGCAATGCTACATTCATACTTTTACACATATTCAAATGTAGCCCCTCCATTAATCAACCTCAGCCTTTTTCCTTTCCTACCCTTCCATTCTACCTTTGCTGAGGTTTCTCCTCCATTATCTGGAGTCTCTCTTGTACCCTCAGTACTCCCTAGTAAGCATATTAGAGAAAACATATGTCCTTTCTCTTTCTGTGCTTGGCTAATCTCACTTAACATAATGTTCTCTAGGTCTTTCCATCTTCTTGTGAATGACATGATTTTGTTCTTCTTTAAAGCTGAGTAGAATTCCATTGTGTGTATTTCCCATAATTTTGCAATCCATTCATCTGTTGATGGAGATCTAGGTTGGTTCCATATTTTGGCTGTTACAAATTTGTGCTATGAACATGGGTATGCATATGTTTCTGTAGTTCAAGAAGAGATACAAATGGCCAATAGATACATGAAAAGATGTTCAAAATCATTAGCCATCAGGGAGATGCAAATCAAAACTACACTGAAATTCCATCTAACTCCAATCAGCATAGGAAGCATAAAGAAATTCAATAATAACAAATGCTGTCGAGGATGTGGGGAAAGAGGAACTCTTTTACACTGTTGTTCAGAGTGCAAACTAGTTTAGCCTCTATGGAGATCAGTGTGGAGATTCCTTAGAAAACTGGGAATGGATCTGCCATATGATCCAGCTATACCACTCCTGATTTCTTTCCAAAGGGGTTATGGATAACATTTCTAACATCGCAGGTCATGTTGATTAACAGTTGCCTGTGTTGTTTTTCAAGAATCTGAAGGCTACTTCTAGCTCAAACTGGTTAAATCTGGATGCTGTATCACAGAATTCAAATTACGGGCCCTTCACTTGGGACTGAGCAATTGCCAAATAAGTGACTTTGACCTCAGAGGAACAAAATCCTTGCTCTGAAATCATGCTAATGCCTCCAGTTTTTGAGCATACTTCTTATGAAAAGCTATGAAGTTGATTATGTGTATAGGAACCACAGATTACTTCTCTTTACCTCCAATCAGTTTCCCCATGCCTTAGATCTCTCTGCTTCTTTATTCTCTAAATGGACCTAATGCTCTAGTCTCAGGGAAATGGGTTCAAAACGTATTCTCTCATCTCCTCATTTGTTTGCTTTATGAATAAACACTTTTTCTTTTTAAAATTAATCATTTCAATGATTGTCATGTTGCATGATGAGCAAAATGAGTCTGTGTAGGTAACAGTCTCAAGAAAAAACAGTATTTGTTGACAGGTGATTAGAGAAGATTGGATACTGAGCAGTCAATTGTGCAGTGTTCTTTGTGGTATATTCTTCACTACCTGGAAGAGGCAATAATGAGTATGATACATTATTGTTATTTGGCAAAAAAGCTATGATTCTTCTACAAGGCATGTTGTAAGTGTAGTCATTCCTCACCTCCTCAAAGTTAAATGGGGCCATGTTTTTTGCTTTAGCCAGTAACATCAATAGGAGTGGTATGTGCTGCTTCCTGGGGAAATCTAAGAGCTCAGGTGCCATTTCTAACTCTGGTATAAAATGCATAGTACTCCAGATGGTAGCTGCTTTTCCAGGCTGGGACACTAAAAGATTGCAGTAAGCCTAGTTTCTATGCAGATCTTGATAGACTTGCAGCCTGTGGCTAGAGCATGGTGTCAATTCAGAGATTCAAAAGTTGCTTTTTACTACCACATCAGCTATCCTACCAGTGCTTGCCTCCCAGCAGTAGATTCTGTACAGCATCTAGTCATTTCTATTTTTATCATATTTTACATCATTTTCTCTTTGTATGTATCTATGTCCCTTCCCTTTACCAATCAACCCACCTCCACCCCCTGATCTCTTTCCAAGCGAGGAGCGCTTTTGAATACCAATTAGCTTCATTTTTGGCACTGAAGTTAAAAAAATGTTTTTCCTCTGAGCTTTGGAAAAGGAGAGTATAACTTACGGCACCTCTATTTTCCTCTACTTAATACCTTAAGTCAGCCAGTAAGTGTGGACCAGCCAAGTGCTCTGTTCAGCATCTGAATGTGCTTTTTTCTATTATTCGTTTCTTGTTTCTAATTTGCAGATATGATTGAAGATTGGGACAAAAAGAAACCTCTCCTAGGTGATTATGTTACTTGATTAAATCTAATGATAGCTCAGCAAGTAAATAATGGTTTTAATTAAAAATTTTACTGTACCAGCCAAGAACACAGAGGATACAAAGGAAACTGGATGCTATATCACAAAATATGACTCCTGAAATATAACTGAATTGACATAAAAGGGTATGTATCTTGAAGCTTCACACATTCCACTTAGAGCAGGCTTAATTGGCCCTATATAGCTATATTTAGATGTCACAATTATGGCAAGTTTTTAAAGTGGAGACAAGGAATAGCTTCCATTGCTAAAAAGTTTTTGAGATGATTACATCTTACAGAGATGATAAAAATCATCTAAATTTGTCATGCTTTAGAGGCACGATATCTTGTAGTAAATAGGTCATGGTGACCAGACTTTTAAGGAGTATATTAAGTGCACATTAAGGGGAAAGGATGTGTGAGACTGTTAGAACTTAGAACTCATTTTTAAAGTTTAATTGAGTTAATGCTGGAGTGCCTTGGAATGAAGATTAGGCATTAAAGATACTATTCTTAACACTTTCAAATGGTTTTGGATTCTGTTTAATGGAACATATTCTTCTCTTCACTTTAGCTATTTTTTGTTGATTTTCAGGGAAGTGCATTCATTTAGTAGAAAAAATAACACACATAAAATCCAAGTTAATGCTCTCCAGTGAATAATATGCACGATTGCATTAGGAATAATCAGAAACTGTACCACTTAAAGTAGGCAACAGTTGGTTTGGGCCTTTTACTTACTGTGTTTTTTTCAAAGTTCATCTTTAGGCTATAGATCTGTACCTACCGTTTCCCATGTGATTCTATTGTGAGAACTGATCCCTGTGCTCAAGGGACAAGTCATCATGAACTGTGTATTGTTTGATTTTATTTTCTAAGGTTTTAAATTATTTTTCATCTATTATCGTGAGGCATGGTGGTTTGTAACATTCTTTCTTTATAATTCTTTATTAAAGATTAGTGTTGGTATTGTATTGACTTCATAAAATGAGTTGGAAATTTGTTCCTCCTCCTCTAAATTGTTGGAACATGATTAGTGCTATCTGCTGCTACTTGTATATCTTCTAGGTGATTCACCATTGAAAGCAGGTGGGTCTGGAATCTTCCAATTAGGGGCTTTAGGTAAAATTAATATTTTCTATAATTAGTATAGATATGCTTCTATTTTGATTCTCTCATTTTATGAGCTATCATAAGGACATCTCTACTTCCTTAACTTCTAGCAGTAAAGCCAGACACTAGTATTCCCAAAATTCCTCTAGTGGCTCAAAATTCTGCCTTGGTTTAGAATCACATCTTTCAATGTTCAGGTTTCTAAGCTCAGCCTCTATTCTTAACTATACTTCTGGCAATGTAAAGTAGATTTTCCCCCAAATTTTCTACTGAGATGTTTGAGAAACTTCAGTCATTATGGCTATGGTTTGGGTTTAGAATGTCTCCCTGCAAAAAAAATCTTATGTGTTTAAAGTATTGTCCCTACTGCATGGAAGTGCTAAAAGAGGCGGTATATTAGGAGCATGGCCTAAAGACTGTATCTGTCCTTGGCTACTTGCTATCCACATAGTGCTCTCTGACTGTGGCCACCATGAACTGAGAGCAGCTCTCCTCTGCCATGTTTCTGCCTTGGAGCAGGCTGGCCATGGGCCAAACCCTTAAAAACCTCTGAAACCATGAACATCAACAAAACTTTCCTTTTCTGAGTTGTTATTCTGGTCATAGCAATAACAAAGCTAACCAATACAACTACTTCCATCTCTAAAATTATTCCTCTTTTTGCATGTTTTTCTTTATAAATCAACTCAGTTAAAGTAAGTTTATATTAAAAATGCCCCATTCTCACTGTAGAGACCAAAATATTTTGAAAAATGTGTTCAATCAGGTAACCCTTATCCTGATCAAGATATGCATTTTATTATACAAAAAAATTTCCTCATGCTCCTTTGGTTCTTTTGTCTGTGACCAAGTAGATCAAAAGCCAACAAGAGTTCAAGTTCTAACAGACCTTCAAATAACAAGTATGCTTCATGAGCAGTTGGCTATAACACCAACAGTCTCTACTTTTTCTCACCTTCCTCTTTATCCTCACCCTTGACCTCATGACAATTTTCTAAACACTCTACTAAATAACAAGGGATTCATAGTTTACTTTGCCTGTTAATTCTTAAACAGATTAGTCTGGTGTTAGAATAAAATGTTTTTTTGTAGCATTACAGTTCACCAGGGATGACCTTGAAGGACAGAGGGAATACAAGTCCTGCAAAAGGAAAATCTTCAAGAAATTTTCTACTTGCTTAGTAATATAATGACCCAAAGTATGGACTTACATAATTTATTTTTAAAAGTAGCTAAAATTAGAACCTGAGTCTCATTGCGTGTTTGAAAAGAATTGGCATCCATGAAAGTTATATTGATAAATGTCATGGAATAATCACACAATGTGAGACTGTTTGCATCTTATGGAAATAAATCATCAAAGTTCAATCACTGAAGAGTAGGAGGCTCTCAGTGATCAACTGGACGAGATTAATTGTTCTGTCAATATTAATCAGACCCTTTCCTCTGCACAGTTCTTTCATAGTAGGTTTATGATGCTATGGAGCCAGAGATGGAAGTTGTGAATGAACTCAATGATGTATACTGGCCCTGGCAAAGGTTCATCCAGCTCTTAAATGGATATCTTTGAGTGCTCAACCTCTTGAGTAATGAAAATTTTTGAGCCCCCTTCATAGCTTCATTTCTCAAAAAACCAATCACTTTTGTGGTTGTGGTGGAGTTTGATTACATGAAAACACATAATAATTTCTTCTCAAATAGGCACTTCCTCTAGACATGGATTCATATGCTGTACCTGCCATGCTTCTCTTTTTATCACCATCTATGGAGTTGATGAATGCCTTATTTGCTGTTATTGCATCCTATACCACATTCTTACCAAATAAATCATTTTCTGGTAAAATGGGTAAGGTAAAGGCAACCATTCATGTGGTTCACAGGTTTGATCATGTGCCTCAAAGCTTTATGAAGCAGCAATATAGTTAATGATGACTCAGTTATGTATGTCCCTAGCTAAATGACTAGTTCTTAAATGATGCTGCCCTATAATGTTGTGACATAAGCTGTGCAACAATGGGAGCACACATAAGTTCAAGAACCAAGGGATAGAAAGGTAGTGGTTGTTATCACACTGTTCTCTGGTGGGCTTGATTTTCCCCCTTACTTTTATGAGGTATCTGAAAATGATTGGAGACTTTTTTAAAATTTTTCTGACTGTGGGGATTCTAATGGTATTTATAGGTAGAGGGTGAGGACACCACAAAAAATTCTACAATGATGAAACAACCCACTACAACTAAGACTAGTTCTGGTCAAAATTCCAATAGTGGTTAAGTCTCTTAATCCTTGCTTTATACCTAATGAATGTTGAATGCTTCTGTTCATATGATACATAACTAAACAGGGTATAAAAGTAGCAAGGATCCCAGGTAGATAGATTCATATTTCTTAGAAGGAATCACATGTCATATCAAGGGTCAACCTTGAGCAAATTATACATAAACAACATGAAATGTATCAAAATATTGATTTATATTTAAGCTCACTGTTCAACCATCTCAGAGACAAATTTCAAGCAATCAAGTGTTTTATATATTATATACAGAACACTCTTACCCAGCTATCTGTAGCAGATAAAATAAAGTGTGGCTCCCCTGTGTCCTCACCTTTTGGTGTTTGTGACTTTGTGTAATCTTTTCTCTTGAGTATGAGTGAAACCTGAGATTTTCTTCTAGTCAATGGAGTATGCTCTGCAGTATAGCATATACAACTCTCTTTTGCTAACAGATTTATGTTAGAGATTCTCTGTGGAGGATTGATCAAATATCAGTGCTGCGTATCTAGAAACTGTATGTGGTCTTTGGAGCTGAGAGCAGCCTTTATAATACCTTACCAGCCAATACCTAGCAGGCACCTGTGACCCTCACCCTCTAAAAGGATTCTGCCAACAACTTGAGTGAACTTGAAACAAATTCTTCCCCAATGGAACCTCAGTAGTAAAAATGCATCATGGACAAAACCTAGATTATGAAACGCTAAGTAGAGAACCTAGTTAAACTTCTTCTAGGCTTTGGCTCTTAAACCCCAGAACTTATGTGGAAATAGGCATGTGTTTCTTTAGGCCACTAAATTTGTAGTAATTTTTTGTGTAGCCATAGAAAACTAACACATTCCTTAAAATCATGAACTCAATGCTTTTCAGATAACTGAAGCCCCAGATGCTTCTTTTTAAATCTAACATAGCTGATTTGAAAGAACACACAAACTAATTATGTGGGTGGAAAAGATACAGCAAAGAAATGGTAAGAAGATGGAAAGAAGGCAGAGTCATGGAGTACAAAACTTCAAGGTGATTAACTAAATTAGACTTGAACAATGATTCATATGTTTTAATCAGCACTCTCATGACTTTGACCAAAATATCTGGCAAGTAAAACTTAGAGAAAAGGTTCACTGGCACTTGTAATGCTTAGATATAGAAAGGCTTCTTAAGAACTTATATGTTAATGTTCATAGCTAACATATTTGAGTAATGAGGGTTGTAATCTTATCAGGAGATAAATCTATTGTAATGTATTTACTGGGTGGTAACCTAGGCCAGTGGCATGTGTCTGAAGAAAGTGGGTTTCTAGGGGTGTGCCCTTAGGGACTATGATTTTCTTGATCTCTTGCTTTATTATGTGAGAGCAGAGCCCTTTCTTTCCCTGTCTCTGCTTCCCTCCATATCTCCTAAGCCCCTCAGACTCTGGCCTCACATGGACTAGACCTAAAATCTCTAAAAGCTTTGAGCAAATAAATCTTCCTTCCTCTATGTTGTGTGGTCAGTTCTTTTGGATTACAGTGGTGAGAATGTTGACCAAGACAGAATTTAGAAGTGGAGAAGGGTGGTCACTGCTATTTCTAAGTCTGACCATGTGAATTGTGAGTCTTACAACTAGTTTGTGAGAGGAAATTGGGTGGGTAAGAATGCTGATAAAAAGAACAGTAGACACTAAACTCAAGAGATTTTGGAGAGCAAATGACTCCATAGGAAAATGGAGTAGAGCCCATACATGTTACATTCTGGCAAAGAACTTATTGCAATTTTGCCTGTGACCTGAAACTTTGTGAGAGGCCAAATTTAAAACTGATGGACTGATTAAGCTTGAGGAGGAAATCTCAAAACTGCACTATGGATGTTCAGGTTTGTTTGTAGCCAATTTTACAGTGAATTTCGGAAGCAAATATCAAAGCAGAGAGACTATAGATTTTCAGTTTGGCCACAAAAGGATATGTAAAGCTGGAGAGATGTTACTGTGAAAGAAAGTGAGTTGACAGAAAGGAGTTTGGCTATTTTGCATAGGAACAAAGAGAGAAGTGTTTGTATGGCAGTTTAGGCCCAAGTGCAAAACCATAGAAATAAGGGCTCAGCAGTGGTGGCTATGATTGAAAAGGGCCTTGTGGTGACCAGGATTGAGATAGGGCCAGTGGATTTTGGCACTGAGACAAACCCAGGAGTGTCCAGGATGAAAAAGGCCCAGTGGCAGCCATTATTGAGTCAGGCCCAGAGGCATGTGTTATTGAAAAGAGTCCAATGGCAGGGAATGAAAATGTGACTACCTTTGTTGCTAGCAGCTTATTTCAGTGGTCACATAATGCTGGCTTTTCTGGAAAAAAGATATTATAGAATATTTTTCCCAGTTTTAAAAGGAAAGACTGTGAAGCCAGGCAACATGTAGTAGGGTTAGAATTTCTCAAAGTATGCCCAAATCGGGCAATTTGTGAAGCTGTAAAAGTGAAGCCAAGGTTATAAGAAAAAAAGATTATTTAGAAATTATAAAAACATGAAATGACTGCCAAGAAAGGCTGAAAATAGCCAGGCTGCAAGAGCCAGTATGCTACTAATAGCAATCAACCAGGCCATAAGGGCAGAGCTGCCAAGGCCCCTTGGAGATTGCATCTCACCAACATGTGCCCCGGATGCTGGAAATGAAGATGCAAGATCAAATGCTTGCCCTGGTAGGTTTCGACACTGTTTTGATCCAATTCCTTTTTTCTATGGCCCTATTCCTCCCTTTTAGAATGCAAATGTTTATTCTGTGTCATTGCTTTTTAACTTTATAGAACTTCACAGCCAAGGGTTTACCTTGAGTCTCAGAGAAGACTTTGAACTTGAAATTTTTGAATGATGCTAGAACTGTTAAGACTCTGTGAACTCTTGGAGGTGAACTAAATACATTTTTATTCTGAGATAAGCATGTACTCTCCAGTTGGCCAGGAATAGAATGTTATGGTTAGATGAGGAATATCCCCTGAAAAGCTTGTGTATTGATGTTCAGAGTTGATATAACTGAGTCATAAGTGTTATAATCTTACCAAATGATAAATTTATTGTGATGGTTTTACTGGATTATAATCTTGGATATGGCTGGAGAATGTGAGTTCATGGGGGTGTGACTTTAGAGACTGTGTTTTCTTCTTTGAATCCCTTTACTTGATTGTTCTACTGCTTTTGGTCTCTGTGATATGAGAGTGAAGCCCTTGCTCCTCCCTCTCTGTACTTCCCATCACCATGCCCTGAGCTCCACAGACCCAGCCTGATACAGAACAAGCCCCCAAACCTCCAAAAGCTATGAGAAAATAAGTCTTTATTCCCCCAAATTGTGTGGTTAGGCCTTTTGGATAACAGCAAGGAGAATGTTGGCCAAGACAGCCAATATTCTAGTTCAGCCAACAAACTAGCTTCTAGTTTTAGAGGTTTTATTCCATAGGACTGACTCCAAAACATAAATGTTATAACAAATAGTTGATGTTACATACTCTGGTGGGTAAAGATATACGGCTTTTATATCCTGGAGTCCAGGAACAGAGAGAAAGGAAAGAAGGAATGAGAGACATATACAACCCTCAAGGCCACATTTGCAGTGACCTACCTCCTCTAGCCAGGACCTGTCTTGCCTATGTTACCACCCAATAAATCCATTCGAGTTATTAATCCAGTGATGGATTTATCTACTGATTATATTAGAACCTACATGATTTAATTATTTCACCTCTAAATATTTTTGTTTTGGCAATAGATGAGCTTTTCCAGGGGACATTCTATATTCAAACCATAAAAGTATGCTGCAAAACTATAGTTTTATTAACCTAGACTTAACAAAAAAGTCTTGCTGGAATCAACCTCCCTTTTTTGTGTTGGAGTTTAAAGCTGTATAAGCTAAATAAATATGTATCTCACTAGTTTTGAGGTTTCTTTATTCCTCATGTTGATTGTAAGGCTTAGCATGGCCTCTGAAGTCATGAACAACAGAAACAATACCCTCAGAAGTCCTGGGAGGGCAAAAAACCTGGATGAGCATAACAAAGGAGGATAGTCTTGCTCACTGAAATATGCCTCCTTAGTACTTACTAATTTTTTGTCAGACACTTTGTAGCAACTGAAATATTTCACACATAAGTTCCCTCAAATACATATGTTTTCTGTCAAAACATCAGCAAACATCAGTACTTCTTGACTATATTTTTCTCACATTTTTGTCCAACACTCTAAGTAACTATTTGGCTAGGCCTCTAGAGGAATAGTAATTGAAACACCAATTGATTACCTATTCTTTTTAACTCAAAATCATTTGCTGTTCAAAAAACAAGACATTTTTATTATCAAATAAAAAAAGGGGAAAATAGGAGCAATAAACTAACTTCAAAACTTTTGTTCTTACTTGCCATTTCTTGATTATTTTTAGTGCTGTCTTTTATGTGCTTTATATATTCTAGATATTAGTCTTTTATCAGAAGAATAGCTGGCAAAGATTTCCCATTCTGTTGGCTCTCATTTTAGAATCTTGATGGTTTCCTTTGATGAGCAGAAATGCCTTACTTAATGTCATCCCATTAATACTTGTTTTAATTTCCTGAGTTTTGGAGGTCTATTGAGGAAGTTTCTACCTATGCCTGTATGTTGCAGTATTGGATTTATGCCCTCTTCTAGTAATATAAAAGTCTCCATTCTAATTTTCAGGTCTTTGACCCACTTTTGGTTGATTCTTATGTGGGGTGAGAGGCAAGCATTTAATTACATTAATCTACAAATAGATAATGTGGTTTTCTATCACAGTTTATTGAAGAGTCTGTATTTTACCCAATGTATATTTTAGTAAAAATATACTTTAAAAAATCAATTGTCTGTAACTCAAAATAAGAAATACAAATGGCCAATAATTATATAAAAAAATGTTCAACATCATTAGCAACCAGAGAGATAAAAATCAAAACTACAGGAGATTCTATTTAACCTCACCTAGGATGACAATCATTAAGAAGCCAAACAACAATAAATGCTGACAAGGATGTGGGGAAAGAGGAGGTCTTCTACACTGTTGATAGGATTGCCAATTAGTATAGCTACTATGAGATCAGTGTGGAGATTCCTCAAAAAACTCAGAATAGATCCACCATATGATCCAGCTGTACCAGTTCTGAAAATCTTTCTAAAGGAACTGAAATCATAATATGATAGTATATCAATAGTGCTATAGCAGCATAATTCACGAGAGTCAAATTATGGAATAAACCTTAATATTGATCAACATATAAACTTAATGGATTACAAAATTATGGAATATACATACAATGGAATTGTATTCATCAGTGAAGAAGAACCAAATTATATAATTCACAGGAAAATGGATGGACCTGGAGAACATTAAGTAATATTAGCCAGTCACAGAAAGTGAAGAGTCATGTTTTCTCTCATATGCAGAAGCTAGAGAGTAATCAAGATCAAGAAAGACTTTAGATCATTGAGAAGAAACCCCAGTGGAGTTATGGAGGTGGTTTAGGGGAAGATATGGGAGATAGAATATAGGAGAATCAATGAAGGAAACACTTCCATTGACATTATATAAATATGTGAGAATGCCAATGCCAATCTCTTTATCATTTATGAGGAAAGGTGAGTGGACAGAGAGCTGGGGGAAAGCTCAGCAGTGCTGTGCATATGCATGTCTCTATCACCATGTACTACGTTATGATGTGAGATTATCATGCACCAATAAAAAATATTTTGTAAAAAAGTTTTATTCTCAACTTGTAGCCAGACTGGGAGCACAACTGCTTTATAATTGTAATGATTTTATTTGTAGTATGAAAAAATTTTAATAATGTTTTCAGAGACATATGTTAAGGAGATAAGGAACTATTGAATAGTGTTTGGCTTGGTAATGAACAAATAGTTTAAATAACTTAATAGTAATTTTTACCAATCTTGATATTGCTATATTTTGACTAAGGAAGAGGAACAAAAGAGTGAAATAACAGCTGCTTGAATGTTAATATTAATTTTAAACATTTTCCCCATTAGTAAGGTATCTTCTGTGAATTACTGAGAGCTGGGGAACTTATACATGAATAGTAGGAGAACATACTGAAATTTCAACAAGGTACTTAGGTTTCCATTTAGCTTTAAAGATAAAATATGTACTTTAGTGACCAATTATAGTACACATAGAATTCAAGGGTGCATAGCCGGGCGTGGTGGCGCACACTTGTAATCCCCACGCTTGGGATCGCGCAGGTTCAAAGTCAGCCACGCTGGCTTAAGAGACCCTGTTTCCAAATAAAATATAAAATAGGTCTGGTCAAAGCCGGGCATGGTGGCATACGCTTGTAATCCCTGCTCTTGGGGGGTGGAGACAGGAGGATAGCGCAGGTTCCAAGCCAGCCACGCTGGCTTAAGAGACCCTGTTTCCAAATAAAAAGTATAAAATAGGTCTGGGAGTGTAGCCCAGAAGTAGAAGGGTTTCCAGGAACCCAAGTACCACCAAAAAAAAAAAAAAAAAAATTTGGTTTGGTCTGGTAGTGTAGCCCGGAGGTAAAAGGGCTTCCAGGAACCCCAGTACCACCAAAAAAAGAAAAAAAAAGAAAAAGAAAAAGAAAAAACAAGAATTCAAAGGTACATGAACAATTCAAGGTAATAGCAAAACATATTTAAATAAGAATACAGCTGAAGCTGTCAAACAGAAGTTTTCTGCCATAGCTCATCTCCTTCTTTGGCAAACATCAAAGTCACTCCTCAACGTCAAACATTATTTCTGGATATTAAATCAACGATTCATAAAAACATTAAGAGAAATTAAAACCTCATGAAAATACTCATCTTGATATTAAATATTAATTTTAAAACAAGTAGCAGTCTATAGTTCATACCCTGAGGTTGGTGGTTAGCTGTGAAAAGGTAATTCAATTATTTTACCAGTAGACTCTTCTTCCCATCTGTAGATACTGCTATTTTCCAAATGTCATGGTAAAATTTCTCTGTGCTTTGGTTTAGCACTTTTCCTCTAGAGTAAAGCTGATGCATTTACCTATTTCTTAGAATACACCATCTGTATTTATCAAACTTCCCGAACATTGGAGGAATCTGGGCTGCATACCTGCTCAGCGTTCTCCTGGAGCATCAACGACCAGGCAGATAGGGGCAGAGTCTCCTACACTCTACAAGGTGGGAATGGATGAGACACAGGCATGGAGCACAGCTTAGTGCAGTCTAAGTCTCAGGTTTTCAACACATGTGACACATTTATAGAACATTATGCCTGTTTTGGGAATTTGTTTTACACTGTTACCTTTCAGTGCTGTCTGGGAACCATAACAGATGGTGAAAGAAAGACTTAATTTAAATAACATAAATAATAATTATCATATTATTATGAATAGTATTGAGAATATAATTTTATAAATATAATTATTAAATAGTAATATCTATAATTATGATATAAATCTTATAATTTCTTACTATAATAAATACCCCAAAATTTCAGCCACAGTACTTCTAAGATAATCTGATTTTAATTTAAGTGTAAATAGGAATGGATATATGGCTCTACATATGATTCAATTTGGGATGATTATAACTTAAATTTAGCTAAATAGAATGTTCTTCTTAAAACTACAGAAACCAAAAGCTAGCTTTAACTGAGATATGGGTTTGTGGTGCTGTGATATGGAAGCAGAAAGGGTAGCAGAGAAGGTGTGGCATTTTATTTTTTGGACTGATTTGCTGGTTGAATTTTGATAAAAATTTTCCCCCAGGCAAAAACATGTATTCTGCAATATATCATAGTGCACCTTGACTTAAGATGCAATCTATAAACCATTCTTTCTACCAGCTTCATGCTGATATCACCCTAGCCAACACCAAATGCTGACTGGAATGTAGCAAAGACAATTCGCATTCATTGCTAGTAGAAAGGCCAAATATCACAACCACTTTGGAAAACAGTTTTGAAGTCTTTTACAAAACTAAATACTGGTGAAATGCAAACCAGCATTCATTCTTCTTGGGATCTACTCAACATAGTGCAAACTCATATCCAAAAAAATAATATATACACAAATGTTGATAGCCAATTTATAATTACCAAAACTTGGAAGTGGCCATGATATTCTTCTGTAGGTGAATGGATATATATACTGTGCTATGATATATCCAGACAATAAAATATTATTCAATGTTATAAATAAATATATTATCAAGTAATATGATAATATGTGGAGAAAAGCATTTTACTAAGTATAGAAAGCCATTTGGACATGGGTATTTATTATGTGATTCCAACTATATAACATTCTGGAAAAGACAAATCAGATACTCTCCCTAATATGTAGAAGCTAGGGAGAAAAAAGATCATAGAAGGAACTCTAGATGAAGAAAGAGAAATCATAGGTGAGCAAATAAGGTAACCTAACTGAAGGGGATGGGAGTGGGGAAAAGGGATATTCCCTAATGTACATGATGTACGTTCACAAACATATTAAAGTCAATCACTAAGCCACACATGAGAGGAGGGAGGGGGAGGGAATGGGGTGGGAGTTGGGCAAGGACTAAAAGAATGATGTGTGCATGTATGCCTCTACCATCTTGTACTCCATTAAGATGTATAAATATAACACATCAGTAAAAAAGATAAAAATATAAAGATAGTACAAAGATCCATTTTGCCAAAGATTAAAGGGACAGGTGAATAGGTAGAGCACAGAAGAGTTTTGGACACTGAAACTACTTTGTATGATGCTGTAATGATAAATGCATGCCATCTTATTTTTCCCCAAAACTATAAAGTATGCAGCTCCAAAAAGGAACCTCAATATAAAGTAGGGACTCTGGGTAATAATTTCATGTCAATATAGGTCTACTAGTTGTAACAACTGTACCACTCTAGCGGGAATGTTGATCATGGGGGAGACTACATGCATGCAGGGCAGCATCATATGGTATCTCTGTATAATATCAATTTTATTTTTTTGTGGTCCTGGGGATGGAACTCAGGGGCCTCTGCCTCTGGGATACACCTCTGACCAATTTTATATTTTATTTTGAAACAGAGTCTCGCTAAGTTGCTGAGAGCCTCACTAAGTAGCTGAGGCTGGCTTCGAACTTGTTGGAACCTAAACTGCCCCAAAATGAGTTATTTTTAGAAGTTAATATAGAATCATATTCACCCATGACAGGCATATCTAATGTTTTACTAATAAGGACTTTGAATCATTTTTGTTTTATAGGTTTTATAAGAAAATCATAATCAAAGTTGATCTGTAATTTCTAAGATTCTAAGGCTATTTCTGTGAAATTATGATTATGTGAAGACTCCCAAAATTTTGTCTTTCACCTGGTTATGAACTCATGCATATTAGAGTTGACTGCTGAGTGACACAGAAAAAAACTTTTCAGACAAAAAGAGTAAATGCTTTTATTTCAAGCTGATTCATGTTTATAATTTTAAAGTTCTAATTAATGAATTCCAATTGCTCACTAACTCTTTAATGTGAATCATTTATTATCTAGTGATGGAAAAATACAGATGATTAAAAGAACAAAACATGTATAAAATTAAATAGAAACTGAGAAAATATAACCCATTTGCTTGTTGATCCTAGTGAAAAAGAAGTCTGTTTAAATGATATATTGTTTTATTTAAACATTTCACTTGTGTTCATTACAAAACTGCATGTGGTTGTAAAATATGAGAAATCTGGATACTGGAATATAACATTTTGCATTACTACAATATAATATAGAACCATTGTCAAGAAAATGATATTGATTCAATCTAACAACCTTATGCAGATTTCACCAATTTTATAGGCATTCTGGGGAACATCTTCATGTGCTTAGATCCATTCAATTTTGTCACAGTTATATATTTGTTTAATGACTAGCATAGGCAAGACATGTAACATGTACCACAGGAATCTCATTTTAATCACACTCCCCATCATCTCCTTTCTTCTTCCTTTCCCCAAATTTCTGGCCATTGCTAACATGTTTTCTTCTCTATAATATTGTCATCTCAAGAATTTTTAGTAAATGGAATTAGGCAGTATGTAAAATTTTAAAATAGCTGTATTCAGCTAGTATAATTACATTGAGATACATTTATTTTTATTTATTTTTATTGGTGCATTGTAGTAATAAATATTATCTTAATGGGATAAAAGACTTGTGGAGACATACATGCACACATCACCCAATTAGGCCTTATCCAATCTCCTCCCATTCCCTCCTCATCCATCCTTGCCATGCTTGGCTTACTGATAGACTTTGATATGTTTAAGTACATCATTTTCTTTAGAGAGTTTCCCTTTTCCCCCTCCCATCCCCTCAGTTAGGTTGCCTTATTTGCTCCTCTATAGGATCTCCTTCTTTATCTAGAGTTCCTCCTGTTCCCCATTTCTCCTTAGCTTTCGCATATTAAGGAATGCATCCAATACCTCCTTTCTTTGACTGACTAATCTCACTTAGCATAAGGTCCTCCAGTTCCATCCATTTCCCTATAAATGATGTAATTCGTTTTTCTTTAGGCCTGAGTAAAATTCCATTGTGTACATATCCCACAGTTTTGTAATCCATTCATCTGTTGATGGACATCTTGCCTGGTTCCATAGTTTGGCTATGGTGAATTGTGCAGCTATAAACATAGATAGACATGCATTAGTTTGGTAGTTTGGTTTCCTTTCTTTTGGGTAGATACCCAGAAGTAGTTTTGCTGGATCAAATGATAAGTTTGTTCCTATTCTTCTGAGGATCCTTCATAATGTTTTCCAAAGCGGTTTTACTAATGTAGCACTAGTTTGTTCATTTTTATTGTTGAGTAGTGTTCTATGATACGGATGCTTTCAAACCATCCATTGAAATTTATCTGGATTGTTCCTAATTTAACGTTATTGTGAAGTATCCTGCTATGAGCACATGTGTACATGTTTCTGTGTGAACATAAATTTTCATTTCTCTGGTATAAATATTCAAGAAAAAAATGGCCGGGTCCGGTGGCACACACTTAATCCCAGCTTTCGGGAGGCTGAGACCAGAGGATCGTGATTCGCGGACAGCCTCAGCTACTTAGTGAGGCCCTCGGCAACTTCGTGAGACCCTGTTTCAAAATAAAGAATACAAAATAGGGCAGGGAGTGTAGCTCGGAGGTCCAATGTCCCTGGGTTCCATCCCCAGACCTGCAAAATAAATAAATAAATTAATTAATTAGTTAATTAAATTTTTTAAATTAAAAAGAGAAAAATTGTTCAAATGTATATTATGTGCACATTTAGTGGCTGTATTACTTACATTTCCTTTTGCAATATATGAATGAACTAGTTTCTTCATGTCCACACCAACATTTGACCTAATAACTGTTTTTTATTTTAGCTATTTTGATAGCTATGTACATATAAAACTTATGATTTTAAGTTGCACTTCCTAATACCTGATGATGTTGAACATCTTTTTGTGCTTATTTATGATTTTTATACTCTTTTCTAGGTTAATAACTACTTGGGGCTTTTGTATATTTTCAAATTGGGCTGTTTTGTTTTTATCTTGTTGAGTTTTAGGAGTTTTGATAGAGTCTAAATATTCTACATATATTTGAGCCTTTCTCAAATATGTAGTTTATAAATATTTTCATTCAGTCTGTATATTGTCCTTTTCATTTTTAAATGGGCTCTCTCATAGAGCAAAAGTTGTTAATCTCTTATCTATCATCTATCTTTCTTTTAATCTTTTAACCTTGAAGAAGTCAAATTTATCACTTTTTCTTTTTATGAATCATATGCCTCAGCTAAAATCTCTTGACATAGCCTGTGGTCTCAAAATTTTTTTTATAAAAGTTTTATCCATGTAACTTCATGATCAATTTGGAGATATTTTTGGATAAAATATATAAAGCAGCATTTATTTAAATAATCTTACATTTATTTACTTGCTTGTGCCTTCGTCAAAATTTAGTTGGAAATATTTGCGTGGAGCTATTTCTTGATTCTCTATCTGTTCTGATGATCTACCTGTGTATCCTTTTGTCAACACCATACCATCTCAATTTCTGGCATATTAGTTTTTTGAAATCCCTTAAGAACACAGAATTTTTAATACTTCTGCCTCAAGTAATGTAACAAATTTTACCTTAAAATCAAAGAGAATCATGCACCAAGTGATGTGTACATGTATAGTTTTTTATGTTTTTTGTTTTGTTTTGTTTTTAGTACTGGGGATTGAACCCAAGGGCATCTATCTCTAAGCTTACCACCAGCCCTTTTTTTATTTTTTTAGTTCAAAACAGTGTCTTTCAAGGTTGTTAAGGACCTTGCCAAGTAGCTGAGGCTGGCCTTGAACCTGCAATACTCCTGTTTCAGGCTCTCAAGTACTGGGATTATAGGTTTTTGCCACCATGTCCATCTTGTAAGTATGTTTGTATCACTTTGAACCTCACTATTATGTTTGATTATAATTAAATATAAGGAACGTATTACAAATTGACAAAGAAAAATTTATCCAAATGTTTTCTAAAGCCTCTTTTTGATAGATCCACCCATTTCAGGGGAGGTATTTGTTGGTTAAAGACAAAAGTAAGAAAGAGAAAATTTAAAATTTAGAAGGAGGTATTTCAGAAGTCTTGTTTAAATTAGAAGAGAACAATTATTTGATTCATGATATATCTGCTTCTAACTCTCTGTTACACTTACTTATCTATAACACCTTCTTATCCATTGTTTTCTTTTCCAGGAAATGAAGCTTTGGAGGGGTTCTACAGAATGTGGGAGGACAAATGTCATGTTGGCAAGCTAGTTTAGCTTGATCTCAAAGTTTGTAATGCTACCCACTATGTAATACTGCCTGTGATATCTCAGTCTACTCTCAGACCAAGTCTTACATCAATCTGAAAGAGTTTGAAAATTTAGATTAGTGTCTATTGCATATAGTTCAAAGGAACCATTGGGTGTCAAGTGATATTATTAATTTTGCCATAAGATATTGATTAAGGACTTATAGACCATGTCTCTTCCTACTTGAACTTAGAGTTTGTGGGAGAAACAGGCAATAATAAAAAACACAAACACTTCTTTCTTTACCTCCCTTTCTATTTATATATGTGTACATGTATGAGAATTTTTATTCTACAAATCTCCAGCCACAATTCTAAAATCCAAGAAGTTCTGAAAGCCATGGTTATTTTTTCTGACTAATTTGTTGGTAAAACCTGTCTTGAACTAACACAAAGCTATTTATAGTCTTTATCTTATTTGAAGTTAATAGCAATGAATTTCATTATGGGTCAGTGGCACAGATTTGGAGTGCTAGAGCTGTTACACAATACATAATAACTTTCCCATACTATCTTTCCAAAATCTGCAATAGACAGGAAAAGCCTGCCCAAGGAGGTGTCACCCGGGTGAGCTGCTGAGGAGTCTTCTTGAGAAGCAAAACAGATATGAGACTCCTAGTTAGATATATTTTGGGGGGAGTTGGAGAAGGAGCAAGAAGGTCACTGAGCCTGTACTGCCATAAGCAAAGAGTAGAGCATCAGGAGAAAGTGCTGAAGTTGTAGTCAGAGCATAAGCCCTTAATCAAAGAAAAAATTATATGTGTTCCTGTTACAAATTTTCCACTAATTACCGCTATTCTCTGAAATAATTTATGTCTCACCTATAATTTCCAATGTAGTTTAATTAAGATTTTCAAACACACTCTCATCATCTTTGAAGACTCAGGCATTGGCCCAGCTTCTGTAGAAACAACTAAATGAAAAAGAGTCTCATGATATTTGCACATGAATCAGAATGAAGGAATGCCTCAAAACTTAAAGAACACTTTGGTTATATCAAACCTATCATTCAAAATTATTGAATTGGCCTTTTATTTTTACTTAATTGTGCTGATGGCTGCCATTGTATCAAAGACAGATTCCTACTAAATCAATGACATTTGCTAGATGCTTTTCTATATTGATTGATTTGCCAGCTACATTTCATGGGATGCTTAGGTCCTTAACACAGATAGAGATCTGCATTCACCTAGTAAATGAAACTAAATCTCAAGAGGATAAAATTTATTTAAAATAAAATCTAGGTGGATTTAGTGTAGAAGGATCCAATTCAGTCATAATTTAATTCTGGAGACAGACTAATCCATTGACCACAAAGAGTAATCCTCTCTGAGGCACCTATAATTGCTCCCATCTTTATTTTAAAAAAGTATCGATGTAATTACCTCCTTCTTCTCTATTCTAATGCATATTTACCCCTTATTACCTGAAGGTAATAAAAGATTACTTTGTGAAAATGAGTGAATGAATAAAAAATGACTTACCTGGCATTATTACTGTTTAACTATAGTAAATTATTAATCCACAACCTTCTGTTCTCATCTCTTACTCTCAATGATTCTCCAAATTACTTCTGAGAGTTTACAGAGGAGCCTAATTTTGGACACAGCAAGTCTTTGGCTGTCACCATCCAGTGTGTTCCATAGTCCCTGCATAGCTATGCTTTGCTGAAGCTTTACCCACAGAGGATTCTGATGTATTATCCAAAAGTCTAGCCTCTGGAAGAGAATGCAGAATCTCCTGGTGCAGGTGGCACCTCCTGCTATTTTTTCCCTTTTCAATCCAGGTTGTACCTTAGCAGCACCAAAAGAGCTTGTACCCCTGCCCTCAGTGAGTTAGCCTTTTCTTACCACATTTATACATGACCTTAGAAAATGCCTCTTTGAACACCTGCTGATTCATAAAATATTTGTGATTAGTTGTGTCTTTTAGTTTACACTTGCAGACTTTGTTCTTTTTGACAGAAAGGAAAAACTAAAACTCAGAAATAAATACATTAGTTTAATAGTGTTGTCATAAGGAAGTACAGCAGGCTCGGTTGAAGAGCAGAAATTTACATTTCTATCATTCTGGAAGTTGGAGGTTCAAAATAAAGGTGTCAACAAAGTTGAGTTCCTCTGAAACCTTCCTTTGGCTTATAGATGGGCTGTCTTCATGTACACATGGGGTTTCTCTCTGTGGTTACCTGTGTTTCCTCTTCTTATATGGACAAGAAGCATAACAGTTAGAGCTCGCCCCCATGACCTCATTTAACCTTGAAGGTATCAATAGTCCACCAAAGTTATATGAAGATTAAATGAAAATGGTTGAATAATTAGCAGCTACAGAAAGAAACACTATCTAAACTTGGGCAGAACTTCCTGAAAATATAGCTGCCATTGGTCCCCCTCAAAGATGAGTTTCATGTTTTGGGGATATGATGCTTAACCAAGAGATGTTCTGATTAAACTTTTTTTCTGGATGTGTCTGTGAGTCTGTCTCTAGGTGAGATTTGCATTTCAGTATGTAGATTCTGTAAAGTAGATTGTCCTCCCTCATGTGAGTGGGCATAATCCAGTCCCTTGAAGATGTGAATAGAATAATGGGTAGAGGAAGGATGAATTCACCCCTTCTTGCTTCTTGCCACCTGCCTGGGCTGGTACATCAGTCTTTTGACCACGGATGGAAAATTATGTCACTGGTACAGGATCTCCTATTGTTTCTATTTTTCTGGAGCACACAGACTAATGCCAACAAAGACTGATGCTTGGCTTCAGGAAGCTCCAAGTTAGCTGTCATAATCACCCAATGGAAGATTTCAGCAAGAGACTGCCCATTTCAATTTCCATTGAAATTCTAGTCAACTCCCCTTTCCCTTTCACATTCTTCAACTTTTCTTGTTTTGTTTTTTGGTGGTGGGGAATTCAGTCTACTTTATTGACCATCACTGAAAAGTATGGAAGAGTTCAGGAATTTGTGTGTCATCATTGCATAGGCGCCATGCTAACGTTGCTGTGTTGTTCCAATATCAATATATGTCTTGCATATGTAAGCACCCAGCTCTTCTTAAGTTTATATATAAACCTATGTACCTCTGGCTGCTTACTGAATTACTTATTAATGAGTGTTCCTGAATGTTTCTGAATTAAGTTTGTCTTTTCTTCTCTTAATATGTCCATTTGTTAATTCGCAGTTGTGATCACTTGAGCATAGTTTGATAGAGAAAGAGTTTTTCCTCCGAACAAACTTAATAATGCATATCAGGGCCATACTTTTTTAACACTGGCACACTCTGGGGTCCTGGGAGTTAGAACCTCAACATGTAGATTTAGCTAACACTAAACTATAAATTCTTCCAAATCGTCCTTTATTTTCATGCTAGATAATTGTTTTTAGGTGAAGCTTATTTGTCTCATTTTCCTTCTTCATATATTTGTATATGAAAAGTTCTTTAAATAACCTTACTTGCCCCTGGGTTTGTCCAGTTGTCTAGTTTTATTTCAATCTTAGTACTGAATATGAGAAGAATTGAAACTGGAGCTGGAGTATCTGTTGAATTCTGTAAACTACCTAATATAAACCAATATGCAAAATGTAAAGCCAAGAAAAGTATTGCTTAATGCTCAATAATTTAGGGCAATATTTTCTATTTATGCCTCAGGACTGTGGATAGAGAGAGAGACCCAAAGAATAAAATTTGGGTGATATTATTAAGCTCTGAATTTTACAAATGGACAGTTGAAAAGAAATAGAAGACCCCAATACCAAGTGCTAAAAGATTGTCATTTCCAAAACAGCTGAAATGAAGGGAAAAAATCCAACTTATTAATTCCATCTAAAAAGCAATAGCTCTATAAGACATGATCCCAGTTACCTCAACTAACAACCAACTTTCTGGTAAAGTGTTAATTGTGTTTCTAAATACAGAGGATTTGGAGAGAATTCAGTGGAGCTATTATTATTTTTTAATGAGCCCATTTGTTACTCAGTCCTCCTCTGTCCCAAAGCTGATGCAATAAGGTGTATTCCTTGGAATTTGCTAATTAATCTTCATTTAAGTTGGCCCTCTAGGAAAAATGTGCAACAGCTTATAACAAACTTGAGTTTGATGTGATTTTCCTATAGATGCATGTCTGTCTTAAATGAAAAACGTTTCAAATAAATACTAATGGATTTATTTCAAACACATTAATTTTGTGATTTTTCTTATAAGGCAGCATTTTTCAAAGTCACAAATATAAAACTTAAAATCTATATCCAGAATTTCTTTGGCTTTAAGCCATCCCTCTAGTTTTTAATGCTTTATGAAGTCAGGGTATATTTTCTGTATTTCATCATGACATTTCACTGTGCTGTTGCCATGGTTTGGAAGTGTCTCTGAAAGGCCCATGTGTTGAAGCTTTTGGTCTTATATACTTAGGCTCCAGCACATGCTACTATTGAGAGGTGGCAGGGCCTTTAAGAGGTGAGTGTAGAGGAAGCTTCGTCATCTGGTGGCTTTCATTTGAAGAGGATTTGGGGGCCCAAGCTTCTTCTCTCTACACTCCCTGACCACCACAAGGAAAACAGACATTCTCTATCACATGTTCCCACCATGATGTACTGTGCTACCACAGACCCAAAGCAAGAAGGCCAAGTGACCACAGACTGAGACTTCTGAAGGCATACACCAAAATAAATCATTTTTCCTCAGAAATTATCTCAGATATTTTTCTATAGTGACAGAAAACTGTTAGCAGAATTGTCTATTAAGTGGCAAAATTTACTGGTGATAATTATGCAAGTTTAATTATTTATTGACATAAACTCTGTATGTATATTCAAATTTTTGTATGTTGATCTTTGTCCAGCTTAATTTTGTGCTAATAAATACAGATGCTTTAAGTTACCTATTCAATAGGTAGGTCATACATTTTAAAGTTGTAATAAAGGTTGTCTAGTACTTCACTGTAAATTTAATGTTTCTTCATAAGTAACAGAAAGCTAAGATTAGAGATATATAAGAAAATTAAGGTTTCTATATTAAAAATAATTGTAACTATATTTAGGTTTCCATATGTTTATTATGAGAACAAGATCCAGGTGTATTTATTTTTATGTCTCCATCTTTATGTGTGGCAAAGTGATTGACATATAATTAATGTTTGAGAAATATTTTTAAAGAAGCATCTCACTTTTATAATAATATTCATGAAAATTTATTAAGAATCATCTCAGGGTAAAGGAGATTGAGTTCCTTGGGAAAAATAGTCTGGATTCTTTCAGGATGGGGCCTTTCAGCTGAAATCTGTGAGAAGAAGCCCGGCAGCTGGCAGTTGGCAGTAAAAGCACGTTGTCCTGCAGCTGAGTCCACTCGGCTAAAGACAAGATCCAAAGAGTTGGTTTTATCCACTTCATTCCCCCCATCTCTCTGGAGCAATTTTGTTCATCTACAGTCCTGGTCACCTCTATCCCCCCGTCTCTGGAGGGACTCTGTTGGCTTCAGGGGCCAGCACACTGCATCAACAGGTTTGAATGAGGTGGGTAACAATCCTCTTGATGGCCCATCGCCAGCCCTTCCTGACATCCAGAGGCCTGAAAGCACATGATGTGTTTGCTGGGTGCTGGACTGGAGGGCTTCAGGGCCATGCTGAGGGACTGTGCTGAGAGTTGGGGGTCCTTTCCAGTGGGCAGCTCAGAAGAATAGCAAGCAGGCTGTTTCTTCTGCCATTGTTTTTGAATTTATCTCTTCCTTAGATTGTTTTTGAATTTATCTCTTCCTTAATCTTGTTTTGAATTTATCTCTTCAGGAACCAGAAGGCATGAAGGTCGGGCTCCCTGATTTTTCTCCTGGGTAGCAGAGGGAAGGTGGAAGGATCTGCTGGGACAGAGGTGGTATGACACATCAAGCTTTGAGTCCAGCTTGTAAGGTGTCCATGCCCCCTGGCTCACTTGGCATTTGATCACCAGGTATGTCCCCATTGCCTTGTCAAACAACCTGTTCACCACTAACAGCCAGGTCTGGTGTGGATCATAACCCAGGTGGTGTATGACTTTCAGGATTGCAAGGTTGAAGCTTTTAGGGAGCAGCTCCCTAGGAAGAGGCAAATGATCCTTACTATGTCTCAGCCATGAGTGCTCCAGGATTTTGTTGTCAGTGCTCCTCACCTCCAGGTTAACAGTCAATAAGCTCCCAATGATCTGTCATGTCTGGAAGGTGATGTGAGGGGGCACCCAGTACCTTCCCTGCAGTACCTTCTCCTGCAGCTGCTCCTGGGTGGTATTGATGAACGGGTTGCAGTCTACAAGCATAAAGCACAGGATGACTCCCAGGCTTAATAGGTCTACCTCAGGCCCATATCCCTTGCCTTTGTAGACCTCTAAGGCACAAGGGCCAGTAGTGCCAGGCACATGATCTCTCTAATCTCACTCATTTATTTAAAGTTCCTTATGTTTTCAATTTTCTCTCCAGTGTCTGTAGATGAGAGAAAACACAGAACCCTTGATTTTTGGAGACTGGCTGATCTCACTTAGCATACTACTCTCCAATTTTATCCATTTTCCTGAAAACAGCATAATTTTGTATTTCTTTATGGCTGAGTAAAACTCCATGTATGCATGGTCTTCTAAACATAAGCTCAGATAATCTGCAAATAGAGATAATTTAAATTCTTCTTTTCCTATTTGAATTGCTTTTATATACTTGCTATATCTCTCTGGCAAGAGTCTCAAGGACTATATGGAAAAGGAGTGGTAATAGTGGGTATTCTTTCCTTGTTCCTGGTTTTAAAGGGAATTCACATTGATTTTCCCCATTCAGTATGATTTTGACTTTAAATTCATTGTATACTGCCTTAAGGATGTTGGGGTACGTTCTTTCTATTCTAATTTTCTACAGTGTTTTTAGCATAAGCAAGTGTTAGATTTTTTCAAGTACTTTTTCAAGATCTAGTGAGATGCTCATGTGATTTTTGTCCTTAGCTCTATTTATGTGATGAATAGCATGTATTCATTTGTATATGTGGAACCAGCCTTGCATTCCTGGGATGAAACCATTGGGTCATGGTGTGCAATTTTCTTGAATATGATTTTAAATGTGCATCACTAGTATTTTGTTTAGAATTCTAGAATCTATGTTCATCAATAACATTGGTCTGCAATTTTCTTTTCTGGAGGGATATTTATTCAGTTTGGGTAATAAGGTGATACTGGCTTCATTGAAGGAGTTCAGAAGGATTCCATCACTTTTATTTCACAAAATAACTTGTAAAGTATTGGGATCATTTTGTATTTAAAAGTTTTACAGAATTCAACTGGGAATCCATCTGGACCTGAGCTTTCCTTTGATGGAAGGCTTTTTATTGTTATTTTTATCTCTCTGCTTGTTTAGGTTTTTATATCTTCTGGTTCATTTTATGTAGGTTGTATATATCTAAAAATATGTCAATATCTTCTATGTTTTCCATTTTATTGGAGTATAAATTTTCAAAATAGTTTATGATGATGCTTTGGATTTCTACACTGTCTGGGGTGATGTCTCCTTTTAGTTCTGATTTTTAGTAATTTGGGTTGATTCTATTTTTTGGTTAAGTTGGCTGAGAGTTTATCAATCTTGTTCATCTTTTCAAAGAACTTGCTTTTTGTTTTGTTGATCTTTTATATTGTTTTCTCTATATTGCATTGATTTCTGCTATTATTTTATCTCTTTCCTCCTACTGGCTTTGGAATTATATTGTTCCCTTTTATCTATATCCTTGAGGTGTGTCATTAAGTTGTTCATTTTGTGAATTTTCTTTTTTATTTTGTGGGCCTCTGGTATTATTTTTATGAAGAGGTTTCTGATATCCTTGTTTTTGCATCTAGACTTTCCTCAATGCCTATTATTTTTAAGTTAGGTAATTACATATCCCATATTTCTTGGATGTTTTGGTCATGTTGTTGTATTGTAATATCTAAATTGTTGACTTTATCAGTTTGAATGATCTGTCTTCTGAGAGTGAGACTCTATTTTTCATGTAGTTGAGACTGTCAAAGATGTTTTATTTTGAGGTCTTTATTTATTGACTTCTTCATTTCACTCAAAACATTTTTTGGTTCTTATTTCAGGCCTCGATTTTTCTATGCATATGTTCTTTCATTTTACTTACATTTTCTCTGATTTCATGTGTGAGACTTTTATAATATAGAATATCAAAATTATGAATTCTCCTAGAATTTCATGCAGCTCAGTCTCTCCCTTGCTGTTGAGTTATGAGAGTTTGTTTAGTCACTTGAATTAATTCTCATGTTTTCAGAGCCCTCAGGTTTGTATTTCTGTTGTTTGCCGTTCTTCTTCTTTGTATGAAACTCCTATGTCTGTTTGTTATCCTTTTATAATAGGGTATTTGCTAGGGGTATATATTTGCCTCTATGAATCTGTCTTATATAATCAAACTTTTGAGTTTATCCCCCAAAACATCTTTAACATGATATAGTTCTTAGTGCAGGCAAACAGGAGTCTTTTCTTTAATATAATTTTATTATTGCATTATAGTCTCACATCAAAATGTTAATGATGTTGACAGTGACATACATGCACACATGCACACATGATATACATGCACACAACACTTGGTGGGCTTTTCCTCACCACTCCATTCTCCTCCCTTTCCCATATAGAGTACAGAGATAGACATTAGAATTTTCACATATGTACATATTAGTATTTTCACATATGTATACATGGTAGTAATTTCCTCATTAGTCTTCACTCTTCTCCCTCTCCTTCCTCAAGACCACTTCCCTGGCTCCACTAAAGGTTGTTCTTCATTATTTGGTGTCCCTCCAGTATCCCAATTACTCCCTAGCTTTCACATATTAGAGGCGACATAGACTCCTTTTCTTTCTGTGACTGGCTAATTTCACTTAATATAATGTTCTCTAGGTCCTTCCATTTTTCTTCAAATTACATAATTTTGGTTTTTTTATTGCTGAATATAATTCCATTGTTGGTACATCCCATAAATTTGTAATTCATTCATCTGTTGATGGACATTTAGGTTGGTTCCATAATTTGGCTATTGTGAATTGTGCTGCTATGAACATAAATATGCATATATTACTGTAGTTCTCTGATTTCAGTCCCTTTAGAAAGAAACCCAGGAGTGGTATATTTGTATAATATGGTGGATACATTCCCAGGATTTTGAGGAATCTCCACACTAATCTCCATAAGAGCTGAACTAATTTGCAATCCCACCAACACTGTAAAAGATTTATAGTTTCCCCTCATCACCAGTATTTATTGTAATCTGGCTTCTTGATGATTGCCATTCTGATTGGGGCTAGGTAAAATCTCAGTATAATTTTAATTTGCATCTTCCTTACACTAATGATGTTGAACATTTTTTTCATATGTTTATTGGCCATTTGTATCTCTTCTTTTGTGAAGCATCTATTTAGTTCAATTGCCTATTTCTTGATTGTGTTATTTGGTTGTGTGTGTGTGTGTGTGTGTGTGTGTGTGTGTGTGTGCTTATGTATTCTAAATATTAGTCCTCTATCAGAGAGACAATTAGCAAAGATATTTTCTCATTAAATTTTTTTTGCAGTATTGGGGTTGGAACCCAGGGGCATTCTACCTCCTAGCTACACCCCTAGCCCTATTTTTTACTATTTATCTTGAAACAGGGTCTCCTTGAGTTGCAAAGGGCATACTATGTAGTTCTCTGATTTTAGTCCCTTTAGAAAGAAACCCAGGAGTGGTATATTTGTATAATATGGTGGATATATTCCCAGGATTTTGAGGAATCTCCACACTAATCTCCATAAGAGCTGAACTAATTTGCAATCCCACCAACACTGTAAAAGATTTATAGTTTCCCCTCATCACCAGTATTTATTGTAATCTGGCTTCTTGATGATTGCCATTCTGATTGGGGCTAGGTAAAATCTCAGTATAATTTTAATTTGCATCTTCCTTACACTAATGATGTTGAACATTTTTTTCATATGTTTATTGGCAATTTGTATCTCTTCTTTTGTGAAGCATCTATTTAGTTCAATTGCCTATTTCTTGATTGTGTTATTTGGTTGTGTGTGTGTGTGTGTGTGTGTGTGTGTGTGTGTGTGTATGCTTATGTATTCTAAATATTAGTCCTCTATCAGAGAGACAATTAGCAAAGATATTTTCTCATTAAAATTTTTTTGCAGTATTGGGGTTGGAACCCAGGGGCATTCTACCTCCTAGCTACACCCCTAGCCCTATTTTTTACTATTTATCTTGAAACAGGGTCTCCTTGAGTTGCAAAGGGCATACTAAGTATCTGAAGCTGTCCATGAACCATGTTCCTCCTGTCTCAACCTCCCAAATGCTGGGATTACAAGCACGAGCCACCACCATGCCCAGCTAAAGATTTTATTTTGATGAGCAAAAACCTTTTAGTTTAATGTCATTTCATTAGTTAATTCTTATTTTCATTTTCTGAGCTTTGAGGGTCTTGTTGAGGAAGGTTCTACCTGTGCCAGTATGTTGGAGTGTTGGACCAATCCCCTCCTTTAGTAACTTCAAAGTCTCTGGTCTTATTTCTAGGTCCTTAAGCTGGGCATGGTGGCACATACTTTAAATCTTAGTACTAGAGAGGCTGACACAGCAGAATCACAAGTTTGAGGGCATCCTTAGAAAGTAGTGACACTCTCATCAACCTATCCAGACCCTGTTTCAAACTAAAATTAAAATAGGGGTGGAGGTTTACCTCAGAGATAGAATGTCCTGAGTTCAATCTCAATAAAAATAATTATTACTATCATCATTATTATATTATTATAATAATTATAGTAACTATATCATGATTATTATTATTATTGCAATGATATAATTCTAATATAATGTAATATGATTAATCATATTAATAATATTATTATTTTATTATTATTATTTTCAGGTCTTTGATTAATCTCTACATGACTCCAAATAGGACTCTTTGATTGGCTGCAGGTTTCTGTGCTCACTATGATATTCTGGTCATATCCTGCAGCCTGCTGTTTGGAATTTAATTCCCCACAGACATCACTGTTGCTCTGCTGATTGTGAAAACCCATGAAACTCTCCTGAGCACTTGTCTCCAGTCTCTGTGGCCACTGGTTCTAAGCTGAGCAAGGCTAGAGATTACTTTGTTCCAAGCTCGTGGTCTGGCTAGCTGAGCGTTGATGACCCAGGGACATCACTGCTGAGCTATTTATTGGTTGTGATCACATGACGTACAAACTCTGCTGGCAGAGAGTGTTGAGTCCCTAGCCTGTAGCTGCAACCACATGAACCCCCACTATTCCCTGGCCTTATTGATTTCAGGGCCCAGGCTCTGGCAGGGAGAGATTTTACCATTCTGAGCCTGGTACTTGTGTGGCTCAGTTATTTATCCCTTGGACACAGCTAATGCTCTGAGCTGCTACAATCATGTGAGACCTTGTTGGCCTCTGGCTTTGGTGCTTGTAGCACCCAGACTCTGCCAGGTACAAGTATATAGACTTCTAAACCTTCAGCATGGTTGGTTGAGTTATTTTACTCCACAGATACTACTGCTGGTGGTCTTGTGATTGCTGGAGACCCTGCAGGGTTCCAGCAAACTGCAGATTCTAGGTCACTTGTGCCCAAATGTTCCTAAGGGCTGTCTGCTAATTCATTTTTCTGCCATGTTCAATTGTATCTTCCACCCCAACCTCTGCTGGGATGATTTGTAAACTCATAGGCCGCATAAATCTGTTCATTTCCACTCAAGTCTTTGTTGCCACGCAAGGCAGGCTTTTGCTAGGACACTTTGTAAACTCACGGACTAGATGATGCCACTCAGGTTCTTGCAGACAGAGATAAGTCGACTGCATACACAGTATTTTTGCTGCAGTCTTGCTGGGAAATCTGGTCTTGAGGTATTCAAGGATGGGGAGAAAAGTGTTATTTCTCTTGATGGTAGTTTTCTGCAGTCCCCTGGCTCAACAAGATTATGCTTCTTCTTTGCTGGATTTGATCTCTGAGAGCTGCCAGTCCAACAGCTTCCAGCCCAGGGTGGGCTCACCAAATGGTACTGCCTCTGCTATCTGCTCACCAGATAAGATGCAGGAAGCTCTCTTCTCAGTCCTCTGCTCTATGTGCTGCTTCTGGTTCCACCGTGTTTTGACTGTCATTTTCCTGTTGGGTTCTGGCTGCTTTTCTTCCCTTGCCAAGAAGGAGTCTTCCTGCTGCTTGAGTTTCGAGTCTCTGAGCACCTCAAACATGCTATCTTCTTCTATTCTGCCATCTTTTAAAGCAACATCAGGCCTATTGAGAAATATTTTTAAACTATGAATAGAGTTAGTGTAATAAAATCTGAATGTGGAATCAAGGAAAAGGCTCAAGTTAATATTTGACACAATGCCCAGCCCTACTCTTAACTCTGCCGATCACAAAAGATGTGTAAAATATAGTCTCTGTTCATGTAGATGTCTGAAGGTCTAAGATTTAATGTCAAAATATTTTAATTTACTTGATAAACATTTAATAGTTAGGATGGTCTATAAGAAGATTATAATTTCAAGAATAAGAAAGAAAAAAATCAGCTAGTGTTTGCTGAATACTTTGTACATACCAGTCATTTTTCTAACAACTTTGTCTCATAATATCAGTGATCCTAAGGTGATAGACAATGGAATATAAAACAATTTTTAGAAACTCATAAACAACTATTAACATTCCAGCCTATAGCTCAGGCAAAAACTTGTAAACAACTTGTCCAAGCATGCCATCATATAGCTTCAGAAACTCATCTGGATACATCAGCATAGGGTCCAAACCAGCATTTCTGTGCTACAGTTGATAACAGACACTTGAATCGTAAAATGCCTTCTAACTTCTGATGAATTTATGTCATCAATCCATTTGAACTGGTGACAGAAGTCTGGCAGGTTTGACAAGCCTGGATGAGCTTTGCAAAGACATTGGTAAATGCCAAAATGTCCTATAAAGTCCTTGGCCTTCCTAGAAGCAGCACACTGAGCTTTGCTTATTCCATGACAATATCTAGGTATGATGCCATTGTGTAGAAAAGAATTTAGTAAATAGAAAAAATTTCAGAAAAGAAGATCTCAAAATGCTCTAATAGTTATGTTTTGTTGGATTATAATAACTATTAGTTTTACTTTGGTACTTTTGAAAACTTTTAACTTTTTTTTAATTTAAATTGTAATTAGGAAAAATAAATATTCAGTGCACATTTTTAAAAATCTGCCTTACAGAAAAACATTTCTAAGGTGTCTCTTTATCATTTTACTTTTCTTTATTAGTAATAAATCTCTTTTTTAAGCAGTACAGTAAAAAAACTAAAGAATAAATACTTTATTTCTCAGTTACTCTTACAGTAAATAGCCAAGTGACAAAAACAACATTCTTGTAGGCAGCTTCCAGAAAACTTCCAGGATCTTATACTATTAATGTGGGTAGTAACTTTGAATATCAGAAGAGGTTGGCTGAATGAAACTTTCTTTAATACAAATAGCTGGAGAATCTTAACATTATTGGTATTTATTCACATAGAACAAAAATTCAGCAAGTGCATTTTCTGAGCTGGTTCTTTTGTTAAGTACACTGTGTTGCTATTCCTCCTGCATGATTTTTGTTGCTGTGAAATATTTTGGCTATTCTGGGTTTTTGTTGCTCCAAATGAATTTAAGGACAGGTTTTCTATATCTGTGAAGAATGACCTTGGTAATTTAATGGTATTGCCTTGAATCTGTACATCACTTGTGGAAGATGGCCATTTTGATGACATTTATTCTTTGTGTGTGTGTGTGATACTGGGGTTCCTGGAAGCCCTTCTACTTCCGGGCTACACTCCCAGACCTATTTCATACTTTTTTTAATTTTTGGAAACAGGGTCTCTTAAGCCAGAGTGTCTGGCTTCGAGCCTGCGTGTGATCCTCCTGTCTCTACCTCCCAAGCGCGGTGATTACAAGCGTGCACCACCACACCCTCCTGATGACATTTATTCTGTCTATCCAAGAACATAGAAGATATTTCCATCTTCTAAGATCTTCTTTGATTTCTTTACTTCAATGTTTCATAATTTTTGTGGAGGTCTTTTACCTTCTTGGTTAAGTTTATTCCTAAGTATTCTTTTGGTGTGATAAACTAAATGGAAGTGTTTTCTGAATTTATTTTTCAATAGATCTATAGTTGGCATATAGAAAAGATTTTGATATTTTAAGATTGATTTTATATCCAGATACTTTCCTGAATTTGTTGATCAGTTCTATAAGTCTTCTGGTTGAGTTTGTTGGTTGAGTTTAAGTATAGTATCATGTCATCTGAAAATAATGAAAGTTTTAGTTCTTTTTTTCCCATTTGTACTCCTAATTTTCCTTTTCTTGCCTTATTTCTCTGGCTATAGTTTCAAATACTATATTGAAAAGAAGTGGTGATAATGGACAGTCTTGTCTTGTTCCTGATTTTAGGGGGAATTCTTGCAGATTTTTTCTATTTAACAAGATTTTTCCTATTTCCTATTTAATATGACCGTGGGCCTATTGTATATTGCCTTTATAATGTCGAGATATGTTTCTTTTATTCCAATTCTCTTCAGTGCTTTTATCATAAATAGATATTGAATTTTGTCAACTATACTACAAAGCCATAGTAATAAAAACAGCATGGTACTGGCACAAAAACAGATACATAGACCAATAGAGCATAAGAGAAGATTCAGAAACAAATCTGCACAATTACATGCAATTGATTTTTGACAAAGAGGCCAAAAAAATACAGTGGAAAAGATATCTCTACAACAAATTGTGTTCACAAATTCATATGCAGAAAAATAGAAATAAGTCCCAATGTATTACCATGCACAAGAGTCAATTCAAGTGGATCAAAGACTTGCAAATAAGCCCAGAAATCTTGAAGCTCCTTGAAGATGGCATAGGTACAACACTGCAACACATAGACACAGGAAAAAACTTTTTCACCCCAGATCAGTATGTGGGATTGCATTAAACTGAAGAGCTTCTGTAAAGCAAAGGAAAGTATTAAAAACCTCAACAGAGAGCCAAAAGAATGGGAGAAAGTTTTTGCCAAATATTTCTCTGATAGAAGACTAATATCTTGAATATACAGAGAACTCAAGAAACTTAGCACAAGAAAACAAAGTACCCAATCAGAAAAATGGGCAAGTGAACTAAAAAGATACTTCATAAAAGGAGAAACTTAAATGGCCAATAAATATATAAAAAATGCTTAACATCATTTGCAGAGTGATGCAAATCAAATCTACCCTGGGATTTTACCTAACTTCAACTAGAATGACAGTCATTCAAAACACAAAAGCAACAAATGTTGGCAAGGATATGGAGAAGTAGAACCTCTAATACATTGTTAGTAGGATTTCAAATTAGTGTAACCACTTTGTAAAACAGTATGGAAGATCTTCAGGAAAATGAGAACAAGTCTATCATATGTTCCAGCAATACCCAATAGAATGAAAACCAAACTACCAAACTAATGCATGCATATGTTCATAGCTGCACAACTCACAATTGCCAAACTATGGAACCAGCCAAGATGACTATCAATAGATGAATGGATTAGAAAACTCTGGGCTATGTACACAGTGGAATTTTACTAGGCCATAAAGAACACAATTATGTCATTTACAGGGAAATAGATGGAACTGGAGAACATTATGTTAAGTGAGACCGAGTCAGTCACAAAAAATAAGAAACTGTATGCTTTTCCTTATATGCAAAAGCTAGGAAGGAAATGAGTCATAGGAGAAACTTTAACAAAGAAGGAGAAACTATAGATTAACAAATAAGGCAACCTAACTGAGAGATGGGAAGAGGGAAGAGGGAAATTCTCTAATGTACATTCACAAACATATCAAAGTCAATCACTAAGCCAAACATGAGAAGGAAGGAGGGGCAAGGGGATGGGGTGGGAATTGGGGAAGGGCTAATTGAGTGATGTGTGCATGTATGTCTCTACCATCTTGTACTTCATTAAGATGTATGACTACAATACACTAACGAAAAATAAAAAGACCACTGTGTTGAGAATAACTAATCGGAAGTGATGACACACTCAAACAGCAACATTTGATGGATATCATCTTGGGTATGCTTTTGGAGATTATAAAACCTAGAGAGATCTTATCAGCTCTTCACTGCCCAAGGACAGTAAGAGGAAGGCAAAGAAACTCCAAGGATGCTTTTAGCTGCAAATCATGGAAAAGCTTAGCCAAGGTGGTTCAATCAGTAAGAACACGTGCAATTTCATAAAATACACTGGATGTAGGTGGATCCAATATGTGTTAAATCAGCACCTCAGTACTCAAAACTCTACTAGAGGTTCTCATGCTTATTTAGTTTTGTACCTACTTTTCAGGAAAAAAAAATAATAAGCATTCCCCTGGAAATCAACCTTTTTTTTGTGGTACTCGGGGTGGAACCCAGAGGCTTTCTACCTCCAAGCTATACGCCCAGACCTATTTTTTATATTTTATTTGGAAACAGGGTCTCACTAAGTTGCTGAGAGCCTCACTAAATAGCTGAGGCTGGCTTCGAACCTGTGCGATCCTCCTGTCTCAGCCTCCCAAGCGCAGGGATTACAAGCGTGCGCCACCACACCCAGCAAAATCAACCTTTTTAAAGTGAATAATGAGAAAGTTTCAGGGATAAATTTGTGTCATTTTATGCATCTATATTTTGTTCCAGTTCACCCCCATGGGGGGCGAGCATTGCCCAGTTTGGGAAGCTATGGATGGTCTAGTTCAAAATCCCATGATCCTCTTAGCTTTTACTTTATGCTCTCCAGATGGCTTCAGCTGTGCTCAGCATCAGGACCTTGCACAAAAGTCTCCAAAGGCAGGAATAGAAAAAGTATTCCAGAAAACCTCTTCATACTTTCCTTTATATTAAGCTAGAGAGAAAACAAGAAAATAAGGGACTTCAGATAAATGCAGAGAGTTACCAGGAGGACACTGAAAGGAGACTGGGGGAGAGAGGTGGGGAGGAGAAAAATAGGCTTTAATGAGGGAAACAGTCTAAATAATACTGTGTCTATAAATGAATGTACTGCCAATATTACTTACATATATAAGGTGGGGGAAGCATACTTGGATTTGGGGAGAAATATATCAAGTGATGAATGCATGTGTATTTGTGTCACTTTGAACTTCACTGCATTATTACAATGAACTAATAAAAATATATTTTTTAAAATTCCCCTAACCAAGGAACCTTTGCCAAAACCAATCATTGGCAAGAACAATAGAATTGTCTTAAATGGCGTAGGCTCACCTACCCTCTACCTTGGATAGTCAAAAGAGGCCTCAATATATGTGATTGCCCAATATCTTTCAAAATTTATTAGCAGAAAGGACAGGAGACCCAGCTGTAAGATTGGAAAGTCTTTCACCCTGAATGCTAACATGAACAAAAGAAATAGGCTTACTGAAGTTTCTTCCAAGTCTATGTATATATTTCACAAGTATAATTGTTTTTTAGAAAATGGTTCTGGGTATGGTAGTGCTTTCCTGTAGTCCCAATATTTGGGAGGCTAAGACAGGATTGTAGGTTTGGTTAAACTTAGCAACTCATCAAAACTCTTTTTCCAAACAAAATTTAAAGAAAAGTTCTGGGATATAGCTCAGAGGTAGAATGCTTCTGGATGTAATCCTCAGTATCCCACTCCTCTCAAAATTAAATATATAATAAACCGATAAAAAGGACTTATGAATGTTTTTCAAAAAGAGAAACACATACATGCATTATGGACTTATTATACATATTACACAATGAAAGTAACGTGTCACTATACAAAATGTATGACAGCATAATAGAAATTTAAGAAACAATTATTCTATGCAAGTATTGACAATTTTTATGATACTCAGTTATATATTTGAAAACAAAATTTAAAAGCCGTTGCAAGTAGATTTTTTGTAGCCTCTGCAATAAACTTGTATCTTCTACAAATGTTAATGCCATCGTTTCCTGTTTTTTGGAAAGAACAAATTGTTCATGTAAAGTATTTAGCTAACTGATATTTTATGGGTTCTGTCCTTGACTTTGTCCCTCTGGAATAAAGTAAAGAAGTGTATAAACTGTTCTGGGCTGGACAGGCACTTTCTTTCAGTGCTCAATTCCAAAACAGAGATTTTAGGGCTAGAAATAATGACTTTCAGTTTCTGACAATAAAAAGGACAGGGTGATCTACAGAAAAATTTAAGAATCAATGTTGTAAAAGTTTCTCAATTAGTTATCAACAATGCAAAATATAGTTTTTATGAGATTTATTTGAGGAATTTTTTAATTCTTAACTCATAACCAAAAGATAGTTTTAGAAAGAATGTATTCAATCTCGTTAATTTTCAAATAAATAGAGTGCCAGAAATGTCTAAGCCCCGTCAAGGACATACACTTAAGTGGGTGAAAGTACACACACACACACACACACACACTACCCTACCCAGGTATCCTGGTTGCTAGTTCCATGGTCTCTACTTTGGTCTGCTATTCCAATAATTATAGAAATTTTTATTCATTCACATTAACAATGCAAAAATTCAAGATGGTAATATGTAAATAGTGTTGCACTGGAAATAAAGTGTTAATCATAATTGTTAAATTTGGAAGCAACAAAGACCTCCTTCAGTAGATGAATGGATAAACTTTGGTACATCTAAATAATTGGTTATTATTCGGTGTTACAAAGATTTGAACTATTGAGCTACAAAAACATATTGGTGGGTTAGCTGTGGTAAACTAGTAGAGAATCATCGGAAATCCTGGATCAATCTTCTTTGAAGCATTTTTTCTTTTGTATTCTTTTTTATTTTACACTGAATGGTAGGGCCAACCAAATTCAGATGCTGCTGGGTTGCTGGGAGGTTTAGAATTCTGATATCTCAGTTCCACAAGTCCTGGGGGAACTAATCAGGATACCAACTTTTGTTATAGTGGTGAGTCTTTTTTTGGATGGAACAATATTGAATCCAGTTTACTATCAAGTTGACACTTTGTGACATCTTTTTGCTATAGGATTCTTTTAAAGGTCTCTACTGGCCTAGCTGCTAAAAGAACTTAACATGTCAGTCATTAGAGCTCTCTTCTACACTAATCACATAAATGAACTGCATTTCCTATAAAATATATAATGCTTGAAAAAGTATCACAACACTACCAGATAATATAATTATCAGTTACAAAATTCTTTTTTTTTTAGTACTGGGGATGGAACCCAAGGGCATTCTACCTCTAAGCGACACCCCCAGCCCTATATTTTATTCTTTATTCTTTGAAACAGGGTCTTGCAGAGTTGGCAAATGGCCTCACTATGTAGCTGAGACTGTCCATGAACCATGATCCTCCTGTCTTAGCCTCCCAAATGCTGGGATTACAAGAGTGTGCTACCATGCTTGGCCTCAGTTATAGAAGTCTAAAAAAGTAGAGAGAAGATCTTGCTATGTTGTCCAGAATGGCCTCAAATTATTCTCAAGAAATTATCTTGCCTCTTCCTCCCAAGTAGCTAGCATTACAGCTGCATGCCACCATACCAGATTAATTATATAATTTTTTTCCTTTACACTATGTCCATCACATTTTAGAATATAAGCATGACCTTCAGAATATAAGCATAACAGTAATAATACTGTTAGCTACATCTTTATTTCTTAGTGGACTATGCCTTTGGTGTCCCTGCTTGACTGATGTTGTTTTGGTTATCACTGACTACTGGACCTGGAAATAATTTTTAGGTGGAGGCATTGTCAAATTCCTACACACATAGTGTTAATAACTTTTCATCATGGTAACAAAATACCTGATAAAAATAAGTTAATGGAAGAAATATTTATTTGGGGGTTATGGTTTCAGAGGTTTTAGTCCATGATCAACTGGATCCATTTGTTTTGGGCCTGAGGTGAGATAGAACATCTTGATGGAAAAGGTGTGGTAGAGCAGAACTGCTCACCTCATGGTGTCCAGAAGAGAGAGAGAGAGAGAGAGAGAGAGAGAGAGAGAGAGAGAGAGAGAGAGAGATGGATGCACCCTTCTAGCCAAATATAGACATAGATGTATGCCTCAAATGACCTACTTCCTCCAACTAAGTCCTATCTCTTACAGTTCTCACCTACCTCCTAATAATGCCATCAAATGATAAATCACCAATAGATGAATCCACAGATGAGATCAGAGCCCTCATGATCAAAACTCTTCCCTAAAGCCACACCTCTGGCTATTACTGCATTGGAGACTAAATATTCAAATATAAGGGAACATTCCAAATTTCTCACTTCTTTGTAGATATGAAAAAAGAAGCCTGGAAAAAGTATAAGTAATTTGTCCAAGGTTAAAAAGCCAAACTACATGGTGACACACACTTGTAATTCTAGTACTTGGGAGGCTGAGTGAGGCTGATCACAGGTTTGTGGCCAGCCTCAGCTACTACTTACTAAATTGTCTGCTGCAATTTAGTAAGACTCTGTTTCAAAACAATGAATAAAAATAGGGCTGTGGATGTAGTTCAGAGGTAGAATGCCCCAGGGTTCTATCCCCAGTACTGAAAAATTAATTAATTAATTAATTAATTGGGTCTCACTATGTTGCAGAGGCCCCCGCTAAGTTGCTAAGGCTAGCCTTGAATATGTGATTTTTTTGTCTCAGTCTCTTAAATACTGGGGTTATAGGTGTGAATAGCCATGCACAGCTTCTGTGCTGTAATCTAATTTTTAATGTTACTACAAGAAATATGATATTGCTAGGTGTGAAGGCACATACCTTTAATCTTAGCAATTCAGTGAGACCCTGTTTCAAAATAAAAAAAAAAATTCAAAAGGGCTGGGGGTGTAGCTTAGAGGTAGAATGCCCTTGGGTTCAATTCCCAGCACCAGAAAAAAAAGAAAGAAAGTAAGAAAGAAAGAAAGAAAGAAAGAAAGAAAGAAAGAAAGAAAGAAAGAAAGAAAGAAAGAAAGAAAGAAATCTTATCTTATGCTTAAAAAAGTAAATAAATAAATAGCTAAACTATGATAGCATAAGTCCAGATGGTAGATGTATTAATTTGTGGTTCTTTTCCTTTGGTATTGTTTATCAGTCTACCTTAAATGCTGTCAAGTGTTACTGGTATTCACACTTTAGACCCCATTCTGGAAAGAGAAGGAAGAAAGGGGTCACTAAGTTGTTCAATTCACTAGTTCAGAGAAGTTGAAGCCCCATAACTTGTAAGGCTTTCTCAGCCCAGTATGGGCTAAGGTATGGTTTGTGTTGGTAGAAGTGGAGGTTGGTGGGGAGAATAAGGATGTTTTAGTTAGCAAAAGCTTATTTCTAAATATATGCTGTCCATATTGGGAATTCTATTTTCTCCGTGTTTTCACTGTCTTTAGTAACTTCTCACCTATTTATTTGTTTTAATGAATAGAATTCAACTAAAATATACCTCCTTATATAGCCTCATATTATATTCATTATAAATTAGCATTGGAAAATGCTGTATTCATAAAATAGTCAATGATTTATTTATTTATTTATTTATTTATTTATTTATTTATTTATTTATTTATTTATTTATTTTGGTGGTACTGGGGTTCCTGGAAGCCCTTTTACCTCCAGACTACACTCCCAGACCTATTTTATACTTTTTTTTTTGAAACAGGGTCTCTTAAGCCAGTGGGGCTGTCTTTGAACCAGCGCGATCCTCCTGTCTCCGCCGCCTAAGCGCGGGGATTACAAGAGTGCACCACCACGCCTGGCAATAGTCAATGAATTTTAAAGATAATAATAGTTTAGAAGACTAGATGGAAATTTTAATTTTAATTATATCTTCTGAAAAAAGAGAAATTATTCTGTCATTGATTCAATGATCTGAAAGAATCACTGGTCCCAGATTCATACAGTAGGAAGAAAACTGTGTTAATATTTTAGAAGATAGAACAGAAAATGATCTCACAGAGTATCCTGGCCCATTATCCTCTTTTTTTTTTTCTTTTTCTTTTCAGTACTAGGGATGGAAGCTAGGGACATTCTACCTCTGAGCTATACTCCCAGCCCTATTTTTTTTTAAACAGGGTCTTACTGAGTTTCGAGGGCCTCACTACTTGGCTGAGGCTGGCTAAAAACCTGGATCCTCCAATCTCAGCCTCCCAAATGCTGGGATTACAAGCATGTGCCACCACGCCGGCTATGTAGAACACTCACCATCATTCAGGAACAACTTCATATATCGCAGTGTTGCTTTATACTTACAAACATTCAAATACTAGCACTTGCTTGGTCTGAATTTTATTGATTTACAGGGATAGAATCATATAGCCTTAGACTAGTACAAAAGAATCTTCACATGGTCACTTTCACCTCTCTATCCATCTTATATCTTACCTTCCACTACTCTCTCAGCCTCACCAAACTTCCCTTATGTTTTTTTTTTTTTGGTTATGATGATTTAATGAATATGACACCAAATTATTGTAAATAAATAAAAAATAAATCAACTACATGTCAATGTAAAGATCTTCTGTACAACAAAGAAAACTATTGACAGCGAAAGGAAAACAAATAAAGAAAATATTTGATAAATAATATCTAATATATAACAATTAAATAGAAAAAAATCTAAAATTTTTAAATTTTAATTTAAAAAATTTATTGGTACATTGTAGTCATACATCTTAATGGGATAAAAGATGGTGGAGACATACATGAACACATGACTCAATTAGCCCTTACCCAATTACCACCCCATCCCTACCCCCTCCATTCTTTTCATGCTTGGCTTACTGGTCGATTTTAATATGTTTGTTTAAGTACATCATATTCTTTAGAGAATTTCCCTCTTCCCCTCTCCCATCACCTCAGTTAGGTCACCTTATATGCTCATCTATAGGATCTCCTTCTTCATCTGGAGTTCCTTCTGTTACCCATTTCTCCCTAGCTTATGCATAATAGGGAAAGCATCCAATTTCTTCTTTTTTGTGACTGACTTAGCATAATATCCTCCAGTTCTATCCATTTCCCTGTAAATGATGTAATTGTGATTTTCTTTGTAGGTGAGTAAAATTCCATTGTGTACATATCCCACAGTATTGTAATCCATTCATCTGCTGCTGACTCCATGACCTGGTAGGGTTCATCCCAAGGCTGATTCAACATAAGAAAATCAATCCATGCAATTCATAATATAAACATAACTGTAGACAAAAATCACATGATCATTTTAATAGACGCTGAAAAAGCACTTGACAAAATTCAACATCCATTTATGCTAAAAGCACTGCAGAGAACCAACATAGAAGGAACATATTTCAGTATCACAAAGGCAATCTACAATAGGCCCAGAGCCAACATCATATTAAATGGGGAAACACTTTGAAAAATTTCCTTAAAATCAGGAACAAGACAAGGATGTCCATTATCATAACTTCTCTTCAATATAGTACTTGAGACTCTAGCCAGAGCAATAAGGCAAAAAAAAAGGAAATCAGAAGAGTACAAATAGGAAATAGGAAAAGAAGAAATCAAACTGTCCCTATTTTCAGATGACATGATACTAAGAAGACCCAACAAACTCAACCAAAACACTTATATAACTGATCAACAAATTTAGCAAAGTATCTTGATACAAAAAAAATCAGAAGTATTGCTGTACACCAACCATAAATCCACTGAAAATGAAATCCAGAAAACACTTACACTCAGGATTTCCCACAAAAAATAAGGTACTTAGGAATAAACTTAACCAAGGAGGGAAAGACCTCTACAAAGAAAATTATAAAACACTAAATAAAGAAACCAAAAATCTTAGAAAATGGAAACTTCCCTTCTGACATATCTAGTTCTTTCAAACCTTTCTGCTTTTGCTCATGTTATTGGTCCTTTCAAAAGTAACTTTCAAAAAAAAATTATTGATGCATTGTAGTCATATATCATATACGGGATTAGAGGCTTGTGGAGACATACATGCACACATCACCCAATTATCCCATACCTGATCTGCACCCCATTCTCTCCCCATCCCTCCTTCCCGTACTTGGCTTAATGATTGTTTTGATATATCATGTGCTTTAGAGATTTCCCCTCTTCCCCCCTCCCATTCCTTCAGTTAGGTTGCCTTACTTCTCTATAGGATTTCCTTCTTCTTCTAGAGTTCCTTCTGTTACCCATTTCTCCCTAGCTTCTGCATATTAGGGAAAGCATCCAATTTCTTCTTTTTTGTGACTGACTAATCTCACTTAGCATAATGTCCTCCAGTTTCATCTATTTCCCTGTAAATGATGTAATTGTGTTTTTCTTTCTGGCTGAGTAAAATTCCATTATGTACATATCCCACAGTTTTGTAATCCACTCATCTGTTATTGGACATCTTGGCTGGTTCCATAGTTTGACAATGGTGAATTGTGCAGCTATGAACAGAGATACGCATGCCTTGGTTTAGTAGTTTGGTTTCCTTTCTTTGGTGTAGATACCCAGAAGTGATACTGCTGGATCAAATGGAAAGTTCATTCCCATTCTTCTGAGGATCCTCCATACCGTTTTCCAAAGTGGTTGTACTAATTTCCAATCCCACCAACAATGTTGGTTCCCACTTCACATCCTCACATCCTCACCAGCATTTACTGTTGTTTGTGTTTTGGATGATCACCATTCTAATTGGAGTTAGGTAAAATCTCAGGGTAGTTTTGATTTGCATCTCTCTGATTGCCAATGATGTTGAGCATTTTTTCATGCATTTATTGGCCATTTGAATTTCTTTTTTCATGAAGTTTCTATTTAATTCACTCACCCTTTTTTGATTGGGTTATTTTTTTTCTTACTGCTGAGTTTCTTGAGTTCTCTGTATATTCTAGATATTGGTCCTCTATCAGAGGAGTAGTTGGCAAAAATCTTCTCCCATTCTGTTGGCTCTCAGATTATGCAGAAATTTGGATTTTATTCTAAACAAAATAGACTACCACTAAAGAGTTGAATAAATTAAGTGAAATTTACTGACTTAAATATAAAATAACCATTCTGACTGCTCCTGTTTGTAACATTAGGGGTTCTGGTGTAGAGGCAGGGGCAGCTCTTGAAATTTTTCATGTGAAAGCTGACTGTGGTTTGCATCAGAACTACAAAATTTGGCCAAGATATTTTAGCATCTCTCTCAGTCTGACTACGCTTCAATAGGTTTCTTTATTATCCCAATCCCTGATCTTACTCTTCCTAAAGCATTTATTTAGAAAACTTGTGAGTGTAAATTGCTTCTCTACCCACCTGAGATGTAGAACTCTTTAAATCTTTTTGTTAATTTTACAGCTCACATTGTCCTTCTCAAGGACCTTAGAGCTATCTTTTTGAAATGAAATTGAAGGATATAGTACCACTGTCTCCCAGCTTCTGTGGAAGGGTTGAAGTCTAACTTCAATAAAGCCTTTTTCTGGGTTATGAAACTATCTCTTATTGAGCAGACATGGGAAAGTTCACTTTTCCTCCAAGTACAGCCAGTTGGAAAATACTAACCAAGGAGGATTCTCTCCCAATCCAGTCCTTAAGTACTCTCCAGTGCTTTGCTTCATAGAAACTGAACTTAAGGACTCTACTATTACAACAGCTTTGAATTAAGTCTTTCTTATCTGTTAAGCTTTGTCTGAGAAATTTTTGCTTTGACACAATGAAGATAATGAAAAGTGTTGGGATCACTGGACATATTTTAAAGCCAGGACATTTCTGATGAATTAGATGTAGAGTATAAGAAAAACAAAAGAGTTAAAATGATGTCAAGGTTGGAGCTGTATGAAGTTCACTGGTAAAGTATTTCCCTAGAATGCATAAGGTCCTAAGTTCAGTTTTCAGCCCTACAACAAACACAAAAAATCATAGATTGTATATGGCTGTGGTAATGCAACACCTGTAATTTCTGTACTTGGGAGGATCAAAAGTTTGAGTCCAGCCTCAGCAATTTAGGAAGATCCTCAGCAACTTACTGAGACACTATTTCAAAAAAAAAAAATAAGGTTGTGTGTGTTGCTGCGAGGTAGAGTGCTCCCTGGGTTCAATCTCCAGTACAAACAAACAAAAATAACAATGTCAAATGAGTTAATGAAAAAAGAGAAAATAAAATTTATACTGGTTAAAATGGAGAACAAGATTATGGCTCAGTTTGGAATATTTAGAGTTGGACATATTTCTCAGACTACACAGTCAGCAGTCAGAAATAAGAATCAGAAGTATAGAGAGGGGGTCAAACTTACACTTTATTTGGTAGGGTCTTCAGTATCAATCACTGGAAATAATGAGTAAGGATGGAGACAAGAAGTCTAAAGGTTGAATCCTGAGTCACTAATTCAGTCAGTGGTGGAGAACTACCAATGATAAGATGCATCCTGGGAGTCAGAAAGACACTCAAGTGATCACAGCTATGAAAACCAAGAGAAAAGAGCATTTCCAGAAGAGGTGCATGATTTTCTCTGTAAAACACTCTGGATCCATTTCCATGTGAGCTGAGAGTTGATCACAGGACTGAGCAGTCTGGAGGCTGAGGGTGACTGGACTAGTACCACTGTAGTGGAGTGATGTGAAGGAGAGCTGAACTGGGGCATGTTAAGGAGGAGAGGAGACAGGACATGGGGGAAATGAGTCTAGTGAGGAGTTTCAGTGAAAAAGAACGGAGGGGTGGCAGTAGTTAGAGGTGAAAGAGGAGTGACCTGGTTGGGGGGTAGATTATTTTATGCCCTGCCTTGCCCTGCCACAGAAGCCTGCTCTGCAGGCAGGCTGTTCCCATACCAACAAAGATATGCTACAGGCAGTCTGTGCTGCCAAGTGCTGACACAGGGTAGGCAAGCTGTCACCATAGCAACAAATATAAGATAGATGAGGACACTATGATCTAAAGGATTACAAACACTAAGACTCAAAAGGGGATTATGAAACACCATGTATCCCCTCACCCAGTTATTGATGAAGATGTACATACTCACGATGGGCCTGGCCAGCTCTAGCTGAAAATTCTCAATGAGATAAGAAAATAGGACTTATATACAAACCCCGAAGATTCAGGGGTTGGCACCTGTCTTTGGTGCCATTCCTCCACCAATTCCTGTCTCTGGTATGTGGTGTTTCTTACTTTCACTTTTGCAATAAACATCTTAGCTTTGCAACTGAGCTTTGACTTTATATTTCAATACTGAGTCAGGAAAAGAAACCACAGATGGTCCCCTCATTGTAACAGGGGCAAAGAGGCTTTTGTTTGGGGCTTGTGTGTTTGCAAGTTATAAGAAAAATAAAAGCGAAGATGTAATGATGGGAATGAATGATACAGTACGTAAGAACACATTGATGACATTAGAAGGAGAAGAGAAGGAAAACTTGTAGCATGGTGTTAAGGCAGGAGCCTAAAATGGTGCCGCACATCTGCCACTTGATGAGAAATCAAGTCCAGGGAAAGAAACTAAAACCCAACCCAAATTGCTGTTTGTTAAACTAATCAAACCCGGCCGTATTGCATTGAGGCTATGTAATCTACAGGCCAATGTCATTCTAGGCTCAGACTTTGGACACCAGTCCTCTGAGCCTCACTGGCAAAAACAAAAACAGTACTCCATCTCAATCTGGTTTCTGCATCATCATCTCCCCATGCCTGGCTTCCTGTAACATTTGGTAATCCTGATGGAACCTGAGGTACCAGGGATCTTGGCCCTGGGTGTTTTGCATCTCCCTTGACTGAACACAGAAAACCCAGCTTTGCCAGGGATGCCCATTTACTGAGCATGCCAAGGGCTCCTTTGCTGCTGTGTGGGAGGCCTCAGTGAGGTCCTTTGGCCACCTGAGGATAGGGTTAGACTGGAGACAGAATAAGAGGCATCAAGAAGATATCTGAATCATGGCAGGAAAGCCCCAGGGGGACTAGAAATCTGTCCTAAACAGAAGTGAGGTCTGATCAACCCCCATGGTCCTCTGAGTACTGGCACTAGGTGATTGTTGGGAAACCAGGACCCAGGAGAAAAGGGAAGTTGTTGAGTGACTGATGACTCTGTGATGTGATGGAGATGATAACATACTGTGGATTCCAATTCCAGTCCATGGGACTGAAGTGAGTATGGAGTTCTAATCCATGGTTCCAGGGTGACATCATATAGCTCAGGAAAGCAAGACATGATAGCCAGGGTCCCTAGTTTGCCAAAGCTAAAGGGGCCTAAATATTCCTACAAGGGGACTGAAAGAGATGGAGAAAGCTTAAGTGAGTGCTTGTTATCTGTGTCATGTGGAAGTAGGAGGAATACAAGAAAAGCAAATTCCTCTTAAAACAAAAGATTAAAAACTTCAAGAAAAGTTATACTGAGGACTGTAGGAAAAAATTAAGTCTTGTTGGCCTGTAGATCCTCTGTGAGGAAGAATGGCCAGCTTTTGATGTAGGGTGGCCCACAGAATATAGGTAAAGTTTTATTTCATAGGGTTTTATTTCAAAAGGTATGAAGTGTAATCACCAGAGACTTCAGGCATCCAGAGCAATTCTTATGTTACTTTGCCAGGAAAGGACATAGGTAAGTTAGGTAAATATAAATTAGAAAGTTTTTTTAAATGTCTTATTTTTAAAAAATGTCCCTGGGTTCCATCCCTAGTACCACAAAATATAAATAAATAAATGTATTTTAGCCGCCGTGGTGGCACACGCTTATAATCCCCACACTTGGGAGGCAGAGACAGGAGGATCACGCAGGTTCGAAGCCAGCCGCACTGGCTTAAGAGACTCTGTTTCTAAATAAAAATATAAAATAGGTCTGGGAGTGGAGCCTAGAGGTAGAAGGATTTCCAGGAACCCAATACCACCAATAAATAAATAAATAAATAAATAAATAAATAAATAAATAAAATGTGTGGGGGGTTTTGTGTGTTTTTGTTTTTTGTTTTTCGTTTTGTGGTACTGAGGTTTCTGGAAGCCCTTCTACCTCCAGGCTGCACTCCCAGACCTATTTTTTATATTTTTATTTTGGAACAGGGTCTCTTAAGCCAACGTGGCTGGCTTTGAACCTGCGAGATCCAATCCTCCTGTCTCCGTCTCCCAAGCGCGGGGATTACAAGCGTGCACCATCACATCCGGCTAAAATAAATGTATTTTAAAGTCTGTTGAGTGATCCTAGCTTAATGGACAACTTTTTGGTTTGCTACAGTATATTTTTGACCCAATAGATCTGTATCTATAGATTTGAATACATCCAAGGGACAAATATAATGTGTATATGAGGTTTATACAAATATTTCATAAAAGCCCATTAAGTTAGATATATGGGTTTTATAAACACACAAGATAACCAATAGGTGATCTCTTTATGCAGCATGCATTGGACCTGATGTTTAGTATTATTCAAAAATCTCTATCATATAAAATCTGGTTTATTCATCAGATAATAAAACTATTACTAATCAATAACATTCTCTAAACTTATAAAAAGTAAAGCTATTCTTTGATTTTTGTCAGTGCCATTCACCTACATAAACTGAATATTATAGCTATCTTTCTAAGCCATAAATTCTAAATTTTGCTCTAAAAGGTTAAATTAATATATATTAATTTTATGTGACTATAATGCTAATTATTATTGGCTCCTTCGTAAGTTAAATGTATTTGTGTTTCCTAAGTATCTTCTAAAATGCAAAGAACACCAAGTGATCCTAATCTTCAGCCAAAGTTGTGAACCACACTTTGTAATAGGAGAAGACATTGCCACCCACCAGCCATGAAACCAAAAGCCTCACATCTCTCAAAAAGGAAAAAACTGTAGTTTGTTTAGATCAAAAAGGAAAGAACTGCAGTCGGAGTCTTAGTCTCATGAAAACTCCCAGTTGCTTATCTCTCCAAACAGCTGGATGGAGTTATGGCTAGTTGGTTGCTATGCCTGTCAGCTGTGGCTGTATCAGCACTGCCACAGGGGGCAGACAAATTAACTCTTGGACAATAACTTTACATAAGTAGATTGGGCCTTCAAAAATCATTCCATAGTTTGGTCTGCCTTTGCAGACAGGTTCAGAGGGTGAGCTCCAGCACCTGCCCCACTGCCTACCCTTTTCCTGGGCCTCGGCAACCATGGTGTAGGTATAAAAAAAAAAATGCAAGCAAGAGAGCACAGGGAGTGCTGGGGAATTCACAATAGTTTCCTGTGCCCCTGGTGGCTTCCCATGGCTAAGTTGTACGTGCCACAGACATGGAGGACTAAGCATAGCCTGTGTCGAGGTGACACCTTCACTCCTGCCCCCAAGAGTGGGAGGAAGAAAAGCTAGATGGCGGGTCAGGGAGTCTCCAGAGATTTTTCTGTGATGAAAGGCAAGCATGGTTTATAAAACAGCCCCTGGGTCTCCATGGTGCCCTGCATGAGTAAGAGTCATTGTTGTTAGGGTTTCTCTTAAAAAAAAAAAAAAAAAAAAAAAAAGAGGCTTCAGATGTTAACAGGGTTAACTTGGTGTTTTAGTTCCAGGGGTAATCTATAAAGGAATTAAGGATAAATTGGGTAAATAGAAACAGCTGAGTGCTTTAAAATGCTTTTAAAGGCTTCTTAAAGTCTAGAATAACTTATTTTCTGTAGTTAAAATATATAAAAATTTATTTGTCTTTAGTTCTAAGTTGCTAAGAATTTGTGTTGTGGATACTATATAATACACATATATGGAATGCTTTGGAAAAATGATCAAAATCAAACTTTGTTTTAGAAAAAAAAATTGTCCAAAAACCAGACTCACCTGGGTAAGGCTCTGCCTCTAGTCCCTTCCACCTGTTCCAGCCTAGGGAATCTGTTGTGGGCAAATGACTGAAGCATGACTCCACCTAAAAGTACAATGGAACGCTTCCCTTACTATTATCTTAACTATCCCCAAAGCTGCAAAAGTAGATGGCATAGCTGCATGAACCCATCACGGCCATCTCACAGGAGCTGCCCCTAACATCTGTGGAAGAATACGATGGATCCTGACAACCTCTGCCACATGACACTGTAAAAGTCGCTCCAGTCACACCCAGGTAGCTGACTCATCTATGTGTGGCCAAAGCCCGATGATACTCTTCATCATCTGGACTTTGCTAAGGTTATCCAAAAGAAGTATTGTGAATGATCCCTCTCCTCAAATGTGTGGTCAGAATATGAGACCCCAACAATAGGTGTTATGATGACTTCTCAAAGGGAGAATTGAGGCAGGAGCCTAATGTGGTGCCACTGTGCACCTGACACGAGGAAGAAGTTACAGAAAATGAAGCCAGGAAAGGAACTAATACTTAACACTAGTTTCTGCTTATTGTTGAACCAATGAAACCCTGAGGCTATATAATCTGTGTATCAATGGCATTTGGGACTCAGACTTTGGACTCTAGTCCTTTGAGCCCTGCCAGCAAAAATAAAGAAGTTCTCTTTCCCACCCTGGTCTCTCGGTCATCATCTCTGCGCTGGCCTCCTGCACCAGTTTTGTCCTTGTGGAGATGAGAGAAAAGAGGATGCAGAGCGTAATTCACAGGGTGGTAAGACATTTCGTTTTTCTAATTGGTGAGGGGGCACATTTCTTACCTTAAGCAGGAAGGAAGACACAGTACACAGACAGGAATGCTGGCCTGAATGTTGGAGGTGGTAAAGAAAGTTTATGAAAATTCTCTACTGATGGCTTAAATTTTGTTTTACAGATTTTATAAAATTCCATAGAAGCCGGGGTGGGGATCGGGTAGGGGCTAACTGGGCAATGTGTGCATGTATGTCTACAAAAGTTTTATTTTTTTATCCCATTATGATGTGCACCAATAAAATAAATAAATAAATAAATAAATAAGAAAAAAATCCATAGAAGCTGGGCATTGTGACACATGCCTGTGATCAGAGTACTTGAGAGGCTTAAACATGAGTATCACAGGTTTGAGGCCAGCCTCAGCAAGTTAGCCAGAACCTCAGCAACTTAGAACCTATTTCAAAATAAAACATTAAAAAGGGATAGGAGTATAGCTCAAGGATTCAACTCCTAGTAACAGAAAAAAAAATCCATAGAAGAAAGATTATTATTTATTTATTTATTTGTACTGCGGATTGAATCCAGGGGCATTTTATTTCTGATATATACCCCACCCTATTTTATTTTTATTTTGAATGAAGTCTAAGTTGATGAGAGTCTTACTACTTGCTGATTCTGTTCTCTAACATGCAATCCTCCTGTCTCAGCCTCCCAAGTACTGGGATTACAGGTGTGTACCACCACACCTGGCTAGAAGGGATGGTTTAGGATACGGATCTTCCCACATCTATAAAGTGAATTGCAGGTCACTTTGCAGAGTCCCTCCCATTCTCTGTCCAAAGACAAATATTTATTGACTGTTAGTGATACATTTGTGACTTAATAGTCAAACTCCCCTTCCTCTTCCAGATAGTAATAAGACAGTCATCATACAATTTTCCAGAATTTTTATTTATTATCTTTATCTTATTTGTATTTTTAGTGTTTTCTTTTATATTGTAGGGACAAAAAGAGAGGCTAGTCCTGTCATATCTATATAAAAACCACATTTCAATAATTTGGACTTTAACCTAAAACTATCGGGCCCAGGTCATTGAATTCTTTTAATTAATCTAAAAATATTATCTTGAGAAGAGAGTAGTTTTAATGTTTAATAATAACAATGGCAACAATAGGGAAAACTAGCATTAACTGGCAACTTACATACTACTAAACTTTTGCATTTTACATACATTATATCTTTAAATTCTCACAATAAATCTTTGCGCTAGGCATTATTATTATCATCTATATTATGAAGTTGAGAATATTAAATAACTTGATTAAGATTATATTTATTAAGCCACAGAACTGGAGTTTAATTTTAGGACTTTTGACTGTTCTTTATAAGTGTTTAGTCCAAGAATGACCCTTCAGGAACAAATATATTCTCAAACTGATAAATCTAGGTTGGTTTCTTATGGCAATAGTATTACTTTTTTTTGAAGATTTAAAGAAGTTTATTAAAAAGATAGAAATACAGAAAATAGAAATACAGAAAATAGTTATAGCCCCATGCCAAAATGGCATGAGGGGGGAGGGTGGCCCAGGCCAACTCACCACTCCCCGTGGCAGTAGTATTAGCAACAGTGTGTGCCCTGTGTGTTAGTGTGTATGCTTATGCATGTGCGTAAAATATGAATAAATACATTCTCACATGTAGATTTCTCTGTATTTATAATCATATATCCAATTGCTTGTAAAGCAATATCTCTTACACAGAGACCTAGTTACTTATGTATTTTTAATCTTCTTAACAATGGTTTCTTAGCATAATAGGAGCCATTTATGTATAGATTTCTATTTTGTTATTCAGGTATCTATTTTAGCTGATACAGAAGAAAAACATATTCAAGGTGCACGGCCATGTTTCTCCAGAGAAGCAGAGCCAAGAAGAGCAAAAGACAGAAGTGGGGAGAGAAGAGAATTTGCACACAGGATTGTGGGAGCTGGAAAGTGTGAAGTTAGAAACTCAGGTAAGAACGATGATGCAGCCTTGAAGCAGAATGCTTTCCTTTGAAAACCTTCGTTTTTGGTATCAAGGCCTACAACTGATTGGGTGATGCATACTCAGATTATAAAGGGTAATCTTCCCTTGAAGTCAACTGGTTTGCTCATGTTAATTAAATCTACAGAATATTTACACAGCAACTAGTTCAGTGTTTGTCAAACGGCTGTTCATCATAGGTGTCTTAAGCCATGATAACAAAACACTATAAAATGGAGGGCTCATAAACAACATAACTTTATTGTTCACAGTTCTGGAATTTGAAAAACAAAAGATCAAGGGTCCAGAAAATTAGATGTCCTCTGAGGGCCTGCTTTCTGGTTCACAGATAGTGGTGTTCCCTCTGTTTTCTCATGGAAGAATTTAAGAGCACTCTCTGGACTTTTTTGCTAAGGGTACTAATCCCATTAAGGGGGAATTTAGTGACCCTATGACATAGTCACTTCCCAAATTCCACAGCTCCTAATACTATCACTTTGGGAATTGGATTTAAACAAATGACTATTGGAGAAGTAAAGAGATTAATTCTATTGAGATGATCATGTTGTTTTTGTTCTCAGTTCTATTTATGTGGTGAATAATGTGTATTGACTTGAGTATGTTGAACCAGCCTTGCTTCTCTGAGATGAAACCAACTTGGTTGTGATATACCATTCTCTTGATATGGTTTTGAATGTATGTAGCTAGTATTTTGTTTAGAATTTTTGCATCTATGTTCATCAAGGATATTGGTCTGTAATTTTCCTTTCTTGAGGTATCTTTATTTGGTTTGGGAATTAATGTGATACTGGCCTCCTAGAAGTAATTTGGGAGAATTCCATCTCTTTCAATTTCCTGGAACAAATTGTGAAGTATTGGGATTAGTTCTTTACTGAAGATTTTGTATAATTCATCTGGAAAACCATCAGGGCCTGGGCTTTAAAGCATTTGACAAAACCCAAATATATATTCATGTTAAAAACACTGCAGAGAAAATTTGAATAGAAGAAACTTATTTCAACATCATTAAGGCAATATGCAATAAACCAAAGCCAACATTATATAGAATGGAGAAAAACTGTAAGAATTTCCTCTAAAATCAGGAATAAGACAAGGATGCCCACTATCACCACTCATTTTCAATATAGTTCTCAAGACTCTTGCCAAAGCAATAAGACAAGAGAAGGAAATCAAAGGAATTCAAATAGAAAGAGAGGAATTAAATCTATCATTATTTGCAGATGACATGATCTTTTATCTGGAAGACCCAAAGAACTCAACCAAAAGACTACTGGAGCTGATTTACCAATTCAGCAAAGTTTCAGGATACAAAATCAATCTAAAGAAATCCGTTGATTTTCTTTATGCCAACCATGAATCCACAAAGAAAGAAATAAAGAAAATAATTCCATTCACTATAACCTCAAATCCAATAAAATATCTAGGAGTAAACCTAACCAAAGATGTAAAAGACCTCTACAAAGAAAACTATAAAACATTAAAGAAAGAAATTGAAGAAGACCTTAGAAGATGGAAAGATCTCTCTTGCTCATGGATAGGCAGAATAAATATCAAAATGGCCATTCTACCAAAGGTGATCTATAGATTCAATGCAATTCCTATTAAAATACCAATGGCATTCTTAATAGACCTAGACAAATCAGTCATAAATTTCATATGGAGAAAGAAAAGACCCAGGATAGCCAAAGCAATCCATAGCAATAAGAACCAGGCAGGAGACATCACAATCTTCAAAGTATACTACAGAGCAATAGTAGTAAAAAAAAACAGCATGTTATTGGCACTACAGCAGGCATACTGACCAGTGGAACAGAATAGAAGATACAGAAACAAACCCACACACCTATAGTCAATTGATCTTTGACAAAGGGGCCAAACTCATATGCTGGAGAAAAGACAGCCTTTTCAACAAATGGTACTGGGAGAACTGGCTATCCATTTGTAGAAAGTTGGATCTGAATCCTTACTTCTCACTATGCACAGGAATCAACTTGAGGTGGATCAAAGACTTAGAAATTAGATCAGAGACTATGAAGTTATTATAGAAGAGCATAGGCTCAACACTCCAAAATATAGGTTCAGGCAGTAACTTTCTCAACAAGACTTCCAAAGAGCAAGAAATTAAAGCAAGAATTAACAAGTGGATGGCATCAAACTAAAAAGTTCCTTCTCATCAAAGGAAACTGTCAAGAACATATAGAAAAAGCCTACAGAATGGGAGAAGATCTTCCTAGCCATCACTCTGATAGAGGGCAAATACTCAGAATATACAAAGAGCTCAAAAGATTCTACACTAGCAAAACAAATAACCCAATCAAGAAATGGGCAACTGAACTGAATAGACACTTCACAAAAGAAGAAATAAAAATGGCCAATAGATACATGAAAAGATGTTCAATATCATTAGCCATCAGGGAGATGCAAATAAAAACTACATTGAGATTCCATCTAACCCCATGCAAATAAAAACTACACTGAGATTCCATCTAACCCCAATCAGAGAGGCAAGCATAAAGAAATCAAATAGCAACAAATGCTGGCAAGGATTTGGGGAAAGAGGAACTCTTTTATACTGTTGGTGGGCGTGCAAACTAGTTTAGCTGCTATGGAGATCAGTGTGGAGATTTTTTAGAAAACTGGGAATAGATCCACCATATATATGATCCAGCTATACCACTCCTGGGTATTTGTCCAGAAGTGTTGAAATCAGAGAACTACAGTAACATATGCATACTCATGTTCATAGCAGCATAATTTGTAATAGCCAAAATATGGAAGCAACCTAGGTCTTCATCAACAGATGAATAGATTGCAAAACTATAAGAAATGCACACAATGGAATTCTACTCAGCTATAAAAAAGAACAAAATCATGTCATTTGCAAGAAAATGGAAAGACCTGGAGAACATTATGTTTAGTGAGATCAGCCAAGCACACAAAGAGAAGGGACATATGTTTCCTCTAATATTCCCAAACTAGGGAGTATTAGGAATACCAGAGGGACTCCAGATAATGGAGGAGAAACCTCAGCAAAGCTAGAATGGAAGGATAAGAGAGGAAGAAAGCTGAGGTTGATTAATGGAGGAGCTACATCCATATATGTGTAAAAGTAAGAATATAGCATGGTTACCTGGACACTCATTGTTGGGATGGGGAGAGGGGAAGCAGGGGCATACATGCACACATCACTCATTTAGCTCTTCCCCAATTCCCACTCCATAAATGAGAGCAGACATTTGAGATCTTCAGATCTGTAAGCTGATTCTCAGGTAAATTTGCCAATCTCAGAGCTGTTTTCTGTTTGGTTTGTTTTGCTTTTGCTTTTCAATGACACTAGAATATAGGTGACAGAAAATTTTGTCTGATTTGTCTTTGATGTACTTCAAGGGCCTAAGAAAACCACCCGACACATAGAAGACATCAAATAAGTATTTATTGAATAAATGAATTAGTGAAGGCAAAAATGACCTAATTAACGATTGGAGTATCATTGTACCTAAGAAAAAGGAAAAATGTGAGGGAAAAACCACAGAGTGAAGCCGGGCCTGGTGCCACTCGCCTGTAATCTCCGCACTTGGGAGGTGGAGACAGGAGGATCGAAGACAGCTGCGCTGGCTTAAGAGACCCTGTTTCCAAATAAAAATATAAAATAGGTCTGGCAGTGCAGCCCGGAGGTAGAAAGACTTCCAGGAACCCCAGTACCACCAAAAAAAAAACCACAGAGTGATCCCATTAAGATATATGACTACAATTCACCAATTTTTAAAAAATGCAAAGAGAGCTGGAGCTAGGCATGGTGGTGCACACTTGTAATCCACCATTTGGGAGGCTAGGACAGGAGGATCCTGGTTTGTGGACAGCCTCAGCTACTTAGTGAGGCCCTTTGCAACTCAGTGAGATGCTGTTTCAAAATAAAGAATCAAAATAGGGCTGGGGGTGTAATTCATCCCCAGTACCGAAAAAAAAAAAATGCAGTGAGTTTTTTATAGGTAATTGAGTCCTATCTCAGTGAAATGTCTAGGATGTTAATTTTTTCTTATATATGGCACCACAGTTACAGTTATTTGTAAAACTGCATGACACATTACAGAGATCTTTTTGAATGAAGAATTGGAAGATTTAACAATCAAATGTTAAATCTCCTTCAATTTTCCCCATAAATGTTGATGCCAGGGATCAAGGGGAAAGGTGAACTTTAATGCTGTAGTGCATAAAAGGATTTTTTGGGCCTTAAGATCAAAAGATGATCAACATGTAATAAGAGATGAAATATTTGGCTCATAAAGGATCCCCAAAATGGTTGTATGCTGAGTAAAAGGGGAAAAGAAGTGAAGATGTAAGCCAGGCATCATAGCACATGCTTGTAATCACAGAGCTTGTGATTGAGACAGGAAGAAGGACTGCAGGTTTGAAGCCAGCTTCAGGAACTTAGTAAAGCCCTCAGGAACTTGGGGAGACCCTTTTTCAAAATAAATATAAAAAGCGCTGGGGGTATAGCTCAAAGATAGAATGTCCCTGAGTTCAGTCTCCATAAAAGTGAAGATGATGTAGCCTTGAGGAACAGCCACAGTTCTATGACTTATTTTCCTTTGTAATAAAGTTTAAGGAAAGTCTGGAAATTCAGGATCAAGGAGAAATAAGCTTTGTCCAAGGGGGGAAATATCTGTAAGTGCTAATTCTCTGAGTATTATTTTCACTGAAATAGGCATCAAGCTTATAGTTAATCTGAATATTAACATATATAAATTCCTGGGGTATCCACTAATGTGGGTAAAGGAAATTAAACAGTAAATTAAAAATGAGTGAAACTACATAATTGAGTAGAACCATATAAAATTTACTAAAGACTTAAAGTGTATATGAAAGCCATAACTACTGTACAATAGTTTTCTGGAATGAATTTTCAAAATTCCTTCTCTTCTCTGTTTCCTTATCCTCACACACATTCACATAAAGAATGCTTAGAAATAAAAAAAAAGCTACCCTCTGATAAATTTATCTATTGAATATATAGGTTCTGGTAAAGTTTGTATCTTACGAGGTTTATACCATCTGGTTTATGAAATCTGTCTTGAGTCTGAAGACATACATTTTGGATCTTTAGTAGTGAATTGATGGAAGAAATCTCTCAGGATTTCCATTCACAGTTTATACTTTAAGTATACTTCTTCACGTCTTTCTAGAATGCTTGTTGCTGCTATTCCTGTGTACATATGTCTTCCATGTGCTTCCTTCTCTTTCAAAATCCCTCTACTACTTGCTCACGGTTTCAGGGATAGTTGACTTCGTTGTGAAAAGTGACACATCTCTCTTGTCCTTTTTTTGGGGGGAGAGGGTACTGGGGATTGAAACCCAGAGATCTTCTACCTCCAAACTATACTCCCAGCCCCCCTTTGTTTTCAGTCCTGGGGATTAAACCCAGGGGCATTCTACCTCTGAGCCCTATTATACCTGCAGCCCTAATTTTTTATTCTTTATTTTGAAACAGGGTCTCACTAAGTTGCAGAGGGCCTCACTAAGTAGCTGAGGCTGGCTGCAAACCTGCAATCCTCCTCTCTCAGCCTCCCAAGGACTGAGATTACAAGTATATGCCTCCACGTCTGCCTCCACCTTTTTATTTTTTTATTTTTTATTTTGAACTAGGGCCTTGCTAAGTTGCTGAGGCTGCCTTGAGCCTGAGCTTCTTCTGTCTCAGACTCCCAAGTACTGGGATTACAAACATGCGCCACTATACTCAGCCTCTCTTTCTTTTTACATTCTTAAAACTCTGGTTAGTGATTTGTGTGTTCTTCTAACACATACCACAGTGGAAAGAGGGCATTTTGCCTTCTCTTGGCTAAAATTCCCAAAATAAGTCTGAGCTACAACAGGCTTCTAGTTGCATACTTCAGTGATAAAAATTATTTTATTCAGCCAAACATGGTATGGTACACTCTATAACCCCAGTATTTGGGAGGCCGAGACAGGAGGATTGTGGTTTCAAGGAGACTGTTAGCAACATGGTGAAACTCTCAGCAACCTAGTCAGACCCTATTTCAAAACAAATAAATAAAAAGTATGGGAGTGTAGCTTGGAAGTAGAATGCCCCTGAGTTCAATCCCCAGTACCAAAAAAAATTTTTTTTTAAATACCAGTAAGCATGTCTTTGGCTACAGCACAGTGTTTTGTTGTTCAAACCATGTGATCATGCATTTAAGCTCACCTTCCCCTCTTTTCAATGGAGACATTATTTCCTTGATAGCCAGGGAAATAAGTTTCAGGGTAGTAGAATGAAGTAGGTGCTATTCACTCTTGTGATAAATCCTAAGTAGGTGGTTCTGTAAGAAGCATTATTGGATCATTCAGAAGGCATGATCCTACTTAGGATTAAGTAGGATATTGTTCTAGTAATGTTATACCATCTCTCGCATGAAGCCATATTGTTTAATTCTATCTGATAAATAAACATAATACACCAATAGAATTCCACTTAGCCTATCCTATAACATATTATTTATTTTGGGTGTTTTAAAGCCTACTCCTAAACATCACCCACCGCCTTTTGTAATTCAGCTTTCTTCCAGTTTATCTGTCCTTTTTATTTTCTTGGACTTTCTCAATTCTCCATTATAGTTCTTAGAAAAGCATTGACTTTCAAAAAAAATGTCCATGTATATCATTCTAAGTACACTATATCAAAGCACAATAAAAAAGGATGAAAAGAGAAAAATAAAGCAAGTACAGAGTGTTTGTATATTGCTAAGACTTTATATGCACCAATATAATCTATGTAGTATATATGTGATACAAAAGTACTTATATATTTTCCCCATTTTACTAAAGTAAACTAAAATTTTGATTAGTAGCAACTTGTTCAAGGTTACATCATTAATTAAAAACAGAATACAAAGCTTGTTCTAGTTGATTCTACAAGACATTTTTATCCATTAAACTCACTGAGCCTCTGGATGTTAGAGATACAACAATGATAAAATAGACCAATTGAGCCTTGCATGGTGGCGCACGCTTGTAATCCCCATGCTTGGGAGGCGGAGATAGGAGGATCATGCAGGTTCGAAGCCAGCCTCGCTGACTTAAGAGACCCTGTTTCCAAACAAAATATAAAATAGGTCTGGGAGTGTAGCCTGGAGGAAGAAGGGCTCCATCCCCAGTATCACCAAAAAAAAAAAAAATAGATCAATTGCTGTCTTCATGGAGTTTATTTTTCTATGGTGTATCAAAAAATTCACTAGACAAGATTAATAGGCAAATAAATTTTTATCCAGGAGTGTTGAAATAAGGGAGACTGAACTCAAGTTCCCTAAAACAAAAGTCTGAAGAGACTTTAAATGCTGGGATGTTCATTTGTAAAAATACAAAGATTAGTGGGCCGATGTGATCAGCCAGCCCATTTGTGTTTGATAACTAGCACTTACTGAGTAGGCTTCCACACAGACTAATGGATAGGGCTGACCATTGTCTTCCTACCCCAAAGTGCTAGATCTTCTAACCCAAAGACCTGATTGTAACTATCTAATATACTATGTCTAACTTTTCATTTTCCTGAGGACATACTTCCTGGGTAATGCCAACTCTTTCAGCTTTCACTTCTTCCAAGTCTGACTTAACTTTTAGATAAACTTAAATTCAAAGAGTTCATGCACTCTACTTTTTTATGGTAGTATTATTCATGCAATCTCCAAAAGCAGAGAGCAAACTTCAGCACCTTGGAAAGTAATTCCTTCCATAGACAATCAAGGAGATTCTTCAGGAACCCCATCACTAGCTAAATCAGACAAAGCAACCAATGAAAAGTACAAAAAAAAAAAAAGAAAAAATACAATGGCCAATGTATATAAAAATACATATACATGAAAAAATGTTCAACATCATTAGCAATTAAAACTATACTGAGATGTCATCTGATCTCAATCAGAATGACAATTATCAAGATAATTATCAATTATTAAGTCAAATAAAAATAAATGCTGGTGAGGATGTGAGGAAATAGAAATCCTTCTACACTGTTGATGGAACTGCAAATTAGTGCAGTCACTATGGAGATCTGTGTGGTGATTTCTCAGAAAACTGGGAATGGACCCACCATTTGCCAGACAGCAAAATGATCTGGCTATACCATTCCTGGGTATCTTTCCAAAGGATCTGAAATCAGAATATTATAGTAATACATGCATTACCATGTTTATATCAGTAAAATTCATAATAGACAAATTATGGAACCAGTTCAGGTATACAACAAAAATGAATGGATAAGAAAATTATGTGATATATACACAGTGTAATACTCAGCAATAAAGAACAAAATTATGTCATTTGCAGGGAAATGGACCTGGAGAATATTATGTTAAGTGAGATTAGCCAGTCACCGAAAGAGAAGGGTCATATGTTTCCTCTCAAACATGAAAATTAAGGACTGAGATATAAGAGTGACTTTAAATATTGGAGAAGAAACTCTAGTGGAGCAAAGGAGGTCATTTGGGGCAGGAGATAAAGAGTGGGAATATTAATCAAGAAAAACTTCCACTGATATTACATACATGTGTGAGAATACTAATAATTACAATGCATCAATAAAGTACTAAAATTTAAAAAAGCAAATTTAATCTCCAACAGGACAACTCTATGTCATTATATTGTCCCTATTATTTCTTGTTCTCACAACATGTTACAAAGCCTCTATATTGTGCAGATTCTTATTAAGCCTGCATGAGTATTAAGCAGGAGATGTAGACCTTGGCCATTCTAATTTTAAAGCCAGTGTTCTTTGTAATTTTTTGTTTTAATTATTGCATGTTAAAATCAATAGAGCCTTATTCTTTAAGATAGAGAAATAATGTCTAAATTCTATGCCTTTTATATTTTTATTGGAAACATTGACAGCTATAATGCTACCAGAATGAGCCATATATGAAATATTACTATAGTCTAATATAGGGCTTTTTATAAGGTCCAATAATTATTAGAGTTATCTGTTTAAATATTCTTTTCAGAAATTCATTAGAGGAAAAGGTAATTATATCATTTTTATTTCAACATTAAGAGGAAAAGTTTTATTATCTTAATATTTTTCTTTGTGACTTTATAAGTTCAATCAGTTTGTTCTCTTTGGAGATAAGAATATTGTAGAAAAAAGAATGGCAGGACAAATTCCAATAATGCTGTAGAATATTAACTATTTTACCATGTTCGCATAAGAGATTTATTATGATTACAGAATTATAATTTAAAATGCAGAATTAAATTAATTTTAATTGTGAAAGTAAATTTTCTATCCATGTTACTTCAAATTCTATATCTCTTTCTGTATTTATATGGGTTGAGGATCCTTAATCTAAAAAATCCAAAATCCAAGATGCTCCCAATCTAAAACCTTTTGAGCGCAGACATGATGCTTCAAGTGGAAAACTCCATATAATTACACTTTGTTTTATGCTCAAAATTATTTGAAATGTTTGTAAAATTACTTTCAGATTATATGTATGAACCATAAGCAAATTTTGAGTTTAGTTTTGGGTTGTATCCAAAGATATTTTACTGAACATATGCAAATATTGCAATACTAAAAAATCTTTAAGACAAAACATTTCCATTTTTGGACATTTTGGGTAATGGATGCTCATCTCTACATGAAGCTGATTCTAATTATTGGTTTAAGGATCAATTATTGCTGTATTTTTCTGAAAAATTAAGCAATACCTCATGGTATTTCTGTTTTCCACTTTCTCAAGCTAGAAATTATTCTAAATATTTCAGAAAATCAGATCATATATTTGAAAAAAGAGTGAGGTTTGCAAGAGGAAACCCCATGCATCTATATGGACAGAGGTAGAGCCATGTTATGCTCCTGGAGATAAGGTTATAGCTGCTGCATTTCTGTCAACAGTCTGTTCTGCTGCTGGCATGAGCCTACTAAGGCTGTAAGATCTTCTTGTGATTGGCCTGTTCCTGCTCAGATGGAAGGGAAGAGTTGTGAAATCCTTATGGCACCTTTTCTGTGTAGCAGGACCACTACTATGTAATGGTAGTATTCTCCGTACAAAATGGAGGGAAAGTGTAAAACTCCCTGTCTCAAGAGTTGGTATTAAAAGTTAATATTTGAAAGAATGGACTAAAGAGTCCATTCAGGAATCATTGATTGGCATCACAGAATCATACAATTTCATAGAGAGAAAAGACCATAAATCATGGTCAAACTTCAGAATCACTGAAGAATCACTCAGAGATGACAGAAAGACCTGCACAGTCCTGCATCATACCCTGATATCCAGAAGTATCTCTGGATGTCTCCAGAGTCTCCTTGATAGTAAAACTTCTTCAACATTTTAACACATTTTTGAAATTCAAAAAGAATTTGACTAGATACTGAAATGCTACAATGTACCTCTAAGAATTAAAAAGGACAACACATAATTCCTGATTGATAATTTTAGGCATAATAATCTGGGTGAAACCTAACCAGTTGTTGACTCTTACAGATTAAAAACCTATTCTGTTTTCTCCAAAGTTAATGAACCTCAATGAGATTTGATTTTGCCTTCTGTAGATGTTCTGTGGCTGTGTCTCTGGGAAGGGACAGCAGGACATGGCAGAAGGGTCTTTCTAGAGAACAGCCTTGGAGTTGGTGAAAGGAGTCTCTCCTGACTGGTTGTATATATCAGACTTTTGGAGATAGATAGTAAAAATCCGCTTCCAGCATTATTACCCTTAGCCTTTCTGATTCTTAACAGTGTATCTGAGAAGTAAAATAAATGTTTTCCTCATGATGCAGAACAGACCAAATGAGAACGATTGTCCTTCCCTTAACTCCAGGTAATTAATTTAGCCTAATGTGTCTGTCCCAGCATCCAAACACTGCAGTAATCGGCGCCATGCAAATGCAGAGATCACTTAGGAGGAGGAGGAGGAGGAGGAGGAGGAGGAGGAGGAGGAGGAGGAGGAGGAGGAGGAGGAGGAGGAGAGAGAGAGAGAGAGAGAGAGAGAGAGAGAGAGAGAGAGAGAGAGAGAGAGAAGACGGAAGAGGGAAGAGGGAAGAGGGAAGAGAGAGAGGCAGGACACTTCATTTATGTAATCTCATTACTCCCAGGTCCAGCAATTGTTAAGAATGTCTTGAAGCCCTTGTGCATCATTGAGAAAATGTCTTATGTGTTAGATCAATGTTTAGTATTTAAGACACTTAAAACACTGTGAGGGAGCGAGGGCTCATTGAAGGTTATCTGATTTAATTTCAAGGTCTGATAATCCAGAAGGGTCAAAGTCGTGATTCAAAAACAAGTCTAGAGACCTCACATCTAGTTTCTTTTTAAAGGTCACAAGAACATATGCAATCCATTTTTTTAATTCCTATGGTTATACAGGAAATCCAAAGCTCTGGTTCATCCAGATTTGTTGAGACTGTAAAATCATTTCTACTACTCATCAAGGCTGAGTTCCTTTTCTAAAACACTGCTCTGTCTCCTTCCTCTGGTTAGATAGACATCAGGAGAAACTCACTTGATACAGCATTAAAACCCGGGATCTGGTATGATATATTCTTCTTAGTAGGTCCCTTAGGCAACAAATATGTATTAGCCATCTACTAAAATCTTGGCACTGTCCTGAGAGCAGGGAATGTGGTCAAGAAAAGAAAAACAACTTTTCAGTATAATAAGAGATTAGAAAAGAAAACTTTATTTATTTATTTATTTATTTATTTATTTATTCATATTGATGATGGGAATTGAACCTGGGGACACTCTACCTCCAAGCTACACCCTTAGCCCTTTTTATTTTATTTTATTTTTAAACAGGGTCTCATGAAGTTGCTGAGGGTCTTGATAAATTCTTGATGCTGGCCCAGAACCTTCTAGTACTAGAATCCTTCTAGTACTGAGATTATAGGTATGTACCACTGAACCTAGCTAAATGTAAACTTCTTATGCTTTGAGATAGGAGCATAATGGTATTTCAATATGGAATGAAAGTCTTGAGGTAAATGGCTAATACAGATTGGCATTATCAGAGAAGGCTGTTTAGAGGAAGAAGCTAAGCTGACTCATAAAAGATGAGTATGCATTAGGGAGGTAAATGGGGGTAGAATAAAAAGAAGCTTCCAGTGCAAAGGGGCAGGGCTACATGTAGGTGTAGGGCTGGTGAGGTCAAGATGTTTTACTTGTGGAGACCCTTATGTAAAGCTACCATAGACCTCCATGTCTTTGTGCATCCTCTCCCAGCTCTGAACCCTTGGCCATCTGGCTGCAAACCTTTCTTGTCCCCACTCTGCTCTCAGATGCAAGTCAGCTCTGTTACATAGTTCTGTCCCTTTCTTGCAACTGAATGAAGGCTGTCGTAGGCAGAGTAACAACTTCCCCAAAGATGTCCACACCATAATCCCTAGAAGCTGTGCACAGGTTAGGATATGTCAAAGGGGAATTAAGGTTGCTTTTAATAAATGTGATTAATCAATTGACTAATGGGAAAATAACCTGGATTATATACTATCTAGTCACAGGAGTCCCAAAAATAAAAGGGACATGGAAGATTGGTGGAGAGGCAAGACACTAAAACGAATGTGCATACCACTTTTAGTTTTGAATACTGAGAAACTGAGACATGAATAAAAAAATGTGGTGGCTTGCAAAATGGAGGAATTGCTCTTACAAAAATACCAGCAAGAAAATATTGGTCTTGGTCCTACAAATATAAGGAACTATAGAGTAGAAAACAGATCCTCTCCTAGAGCTTCCAGAAATGAATAGCGCCTGCCAGCACTGTGACCGCAGCCCTGTGAGACCCACGCTGGCCATCTGACCTGCAGAACTACAATGTGATACATTTATGTTGCCCTTAGTATTTGCTCAAGTAAAATCCTGTAGCAGTGATATAAAACAAAGGCTGTCTACTGGAAAATTTCAGGTCTCCCAATAGACGCAGCATGGCCTAGATTTCAGGGTCCTATGCATGAGTATGAACTGAACCCCAGAGAGCAGCAGTATGGCTCCCCAGCCACACACTGTGCCTTGCTATGCAAACATGATATCATAGCTATTTCACACATAGGAAGTTTATGCTAAGTCATACAGAAACAATGGCTTCCAGGAGCCAGCAAAGAAAGTCATTTGTGTGAATCTTAACATGGACTTTATTCTGAGCCCTCATCCTAAACAGCTCATCATCAGTCCTGAAGTGGGCCTATTTCCTTTATCTTTCTCTCTCTGGCCTCCAAGGCCAGGATTGGAGCCTGCCGAGATGTTAGGCCTGTACCAAGGCCAGCGAGGCTGGGATCAGAACCTGCCGTGAGGCAAGGATGGTGCTGGGGCCTCTGAGGCCAGGATAGGAGTCTGTTGAGGGGTTAGACCGGTGCCAGGGTCAGCGAGGCTGGAATGGAGCCTGCCTTGAGGCTAGGCTGGTGCTGGGGCCAGCGAGGCCGGGATCAGAGCCAGCTAAGGGGTTAGGCCAGTGTTGGGGCCAGCGAGGCCAGAATTAGGACCTCCCATGAGGCAAGGCCACTGCTTGAGCCAGCGAGGTCTGGATCAGTCCACCGGGTAGCCAGGCCACTACTGGGTCCGTCAAGAGTGGGATTGGTACTTGCAATGCGGCATGCACAGAGAAATATCACAGAAAATAAAAATCAGATGCTTCCCCTAATCAGCAAAAACTAGGAGGAAAGGGGCAACAGGAAGAGGTCGAGTTATAGAAAGGGCCCTATGGCGAAGCAATTAAGGTGACCAATCAGAGGGTATGGAATAGGGGAGGATGAAGCATCTTTAAAACTCAGGAGGCACATAAACGAATTTATCAAAGTTAACCACCAAATAAGCATGGGATGGAGGCTGGATGAGAGCTAATTGGATGATGTGTGCTTGTATACCCTCTCAAGTCATGTACTCCAATGTGATATATGACTACAATGCACCAATAAAAATAAATTTAAAAATAAAAAATAAAAATTGCATTTCTTGGTGCTTTGTAATTATACATCATAGTGAGGTTCAAAGTGATACAAACATACATGCACGCAGCATTGATGTGATTCCTTCCAAGCCCCCTTCCACCACCCCACACGTGTGGGTGAGATTGGTAGTGATACTTTCTTACATGGACATAGCATTAAATGAACTGTTTTCTTCCTCAGCTTTCCTGTTTTTCCTCACATCCTCCCTCCCCAAGTCCCCTTTCATGACTATATTGCTCTTTTTTCTCTTTTAGCTGAAGTCCCTTTGCCTCTCATTTTTTCCTTAGCTTTCATGTATGAAAGCAAATATATGAACTTTGAATTTTTGCAACTGGCTGGTCTCATTTAGCATAATATTTTCTAGTCCAGAAGAATCTGTTCTCAGACTTTTCAGGACTTTGCGAGGATTCTCTCACTCTCTCTCTCTCTCTCTCTCTCTCTCTCTCTCTCTCTCTCTCTCCTCTTTAATATTGTGATGTTAATTAATCTCTAGCCTTGAAATCTAAAAATAACCTCCAATTTTCTCTAGTCAATTTGAGTTTAGGGATAGGAGAAGGACAAATAAAGGTAACAGGATCTTAACTTCCTGGGTCATGGACTGCCATGTTAGGCCTTTCAGAATTTCCACAAGGGCTTTAATTAGGATCTGTCACCCTGCCTACATTCTTCTGAAAGAGACAGCGAAAGGATAAAAAAAAATCCATAGCATCAAAAGCATATTTACATATGTCAAGCTTAAAGATGACATTGTAAAGACATCCCTATCACTTTCTTCTTGTGGAAATCGATTCTGAATAATAAAATGTACCAAAAATCAAGATTTTAGTGAATTAAAGAATCATTGTGCCCATACAACAATATCAAAGGAAAGTCCACCAGGTAAAGGTCACACTGGGGTATGAGACGAGAGCTTCTCCATGCCACCAGGACACATGCTGATACAGAGATCAAATTTATATCAACTAGCAAAGTTCCATAATTTTCCAAAAGAACTGGTACACACTGGGGGCAAAGCCATTCATATTAAAGAGATTAAATAGAATAAGGTGCATATATTAGTAGTGAAATTCTCTCTGAAAACTCAGTGTCTCTGGAGTGATAAGGAGAGCTGTATTTAAGAGAGAAAGTATGGAAATTGCTGACTGCATGAAGTAGTATGTAGGTGGCATAGGAAAGAAGAGAGGCACTACATTGGGAGCAAGTGACAGGTGTCAATCTCTTGAGAGTGGTGAGAAAATACCCTAAGAAAACTCAAACACAACAGTATAACAAAGTTTCACTGTGAGTATGGCTGAAATTCCATCAGTGTTGCATCTTTTGGTCCTTTGTGCAGGTGATGCTACTAAAATAACTGAAACAGGATTGATCTACATCACTCAAAATGAATAGTCATAAATAAAAATAATCACCACAGGCTATACACATCACTACTACTACCAGTACTGGGAAGAGAAGAGGAAATAAATAAAATTGAGAAAAAATGATAGATTAAAAATATGTTCACTGATCCCAGCATTCGAGAGGCTGAGATAGGATACCTACTTAGTGAGGCCCTTTGCAACTCAGTGAGACCCTGTTTCAAAATAAAGAACAAAAAATAGGGTGGGAGTGTAGCTTAGAGGTAGAATTCTATTCCCAGTACTGCAAAAAAAATGAAATGACAACCTATGACAAATGGAATTCTAAGCACTAATAAAATTAACAAAGAGCATAAACTATATATATATATATTTAAGTAAATATAATAAAAAAACCATCAGAACCAAAATCAAAATAGAATAGATGCCTCTTAAGTTATTGTAAATGACACATAGACAAGACTGATTTTATATATATATATAGTAAAAAGTAAAAAAAAAAATGATTAGAGAGAATATTTCAGATTTAAAAGATAGACCAAAAAAAGCATTTATGGAACTGGGTATATAACTAGGTCACTGAATAAACAATATAGCAAATGGAAGACGAAAAATATCCAAGTAAATAATTTAAGAAAAACTTCCAGAACTTTGTGAATTAGAATCTATAGATTTCAACAACGTTCTCTGCCCCAGGGAGATCTGATGCAGAATGATGGAGCTGAGACTTGTCTAACTACATTGCAGAGCTCACATACTAGAAAAAACTTCCTTTGATCATTTTGGTAACAGGAAACATTACTTCCTTAATTGACTTGAGCCAATACAAGACCATAGATGGGGAGGCTGAAGCCACAGAAGCCCATTTTGTCACAATTGTGGAGGATGGAGGGCCAAGAGGAGAGCAGCCACATGGGCGGGCTCTGGAGGGGGCTCCGCCTAGTCTGCGGGTCTCACTAGGTTGCTGTGTGTGTGGTTATCAAGGTTTACCAACAACATTTGTTGAAGAGGCTATCTTTTTTTCCAATGTGTATTTTAGGCCCCTTTGTCAAAAACCAAATGGCTGTAAGTATGCAGATTTGTTTCTGAGTCTTCTATTCTGCTCCATTGGTCTATACATCTGCTTTTGCAGCAGTACCATGCTGGTTTTTTAATGTGGCTTTGTAGTATTGTTTGAAGTCAGGGATTGTGATTCCTCTTGCATGGTTCTTGTTGTTAGAAATACTTTGACTATTCTGGATGTTTTTGTTGTTCCAAATTAATTTAAGGACTGATTTTTCTATGTCTGTGAAGAATGACCTCGGTAATTTAATGAATATTAAGTTGAATCTATAGTTCACTCTGGGAAGAACAGCCATTTTGGTGATATTTATTCTGCCTATCCAAGAGTATGTAAAGTCTTTCCATTTTCTAAGATCTTTTTTGGGTTTTTTTTCAATGTTTTATAATTTTCCTCCTTGGTTAGGTTAGATCTTTTAAGCCTTGGTTAGTTTTTTTCTTAAATATTTTACTTTTAAATTAATTCCAAGATACTTTTCTTAAAAACACAAAACACTGCTTATTTTCTTGAATAGTATTTATAGTTTATGGCAAATTTTTACTTCCCTATATATTAACAAAATTCATTAATGACTTCACACCAGTTTTGCATGGAATACTAATTTATGTATACACTTTGATAGGATTTGTGAGATAATGCATATTTAAGATATTTTTCTTTCTTTTTAATGCTATAAAATAAGTTTATTAACATGAAAATTATGTTAAGTAGAAAACTATGGTTATAAAAAATCTCCCTAAGTGGTGTTATTTATATTTTCTTGATAAACAATACTGCAATAACATTTACAAAGTTCACTGAATCCTCTATATAACAGCATATATTTTGTTATAAAAATATCATCCTTTCTGGCCAATTTAGTAGTGATACTGAGATAAATTATTAAATAATTCTCTCCATTAAAATAGCAGCTATCCCCAGTAGTGCCCCAAACTCAGTTTGAAATTATCTTCCAGTAGTCAAAGAGGCAAAAATCTAAATATTCAATGATAGTATGTTATCTTCCATGTTAATCTTCATTGCTCTGTGACCTATGTGTAGATAATTTTATTAACATCTTGCAATAGTCTATTTAAGACAGCTACAGACAATGGTTTCAGTGAAATGACAGGTTAATAGTTACTGAGTTAGCTAATTAGTTTAAATATGATTTATGACAGAATCCATGCTCATCCATATTTACTTTAGATCAAATTCTATGAATGTAAAAAAAAGATTTCATAGGACTCTTTGTTAGAAGAGCAACAGCTAGAAGACTCCCAAATAACATTTTAGCCTGGTACCTTAGAGTGTGGTGTAAAACTGGTGCAAAAGCCACTTTGGAAAAATTTGTTGTTAAGTAATCAACATCTCGACTTTATGACCTAGCAATTCTATGCATGGGTGTTTTCTCAAAATAATTAAAATCATATGTTCACAAAAAGTTTTGATAAAAAGTGTTTATAACAATTTTATTCACAACCACCAAAAGCTGAAAACAAACAAATGTTATATTTGTATACAATACAATGCTCAGGAGTATTCTATTTAATACTCAATAGTATTCTATTAGCAATAATGGGTCCAAACTGATAATACCTATAGTGATATAGGCAAATCTGAGAAAAGTTATATTGAGAAAAAAATTAAAAAGTCAAACTATAAACTATATATTTCCAAGTATATATGGTTCTAAAATGGATAGCACCAATACAGAGGTTATATCAGGAGGTTTTGCTAGAGGTTTTGCCAGGAAGGGCACAATTAAATTTTCTGAATTGGTGGGAATGTTCTATATGGGTGTCAAGAGGAGGATATGTATTTTTTAAGCCAACCGGATGATATTCTTAAGATACAGGCATTTTACTGTATGTAAATTATCTCTCGATAGAAAATATTTTCAAAACAGTGGGGTAAATATAGTTAACAATTACATGCTGTACATTTCAAAGAGCAAGAAATATTTCGAATGTTTCACCACAAAAAATTAATTACCAGTGTTGGAGAAGATAGTTATGTTTACCCAGATTTAAACATTACACAATGTGCGCATGAGCTTAAAAATCACACGGTACCCAATTATACATCAGTTAAAATACATTTTAAAAACTCCCTAAAAATTACTTCTGTAAATTCCACTCATCTTGTTCACTAGTCAGTTTCGAAGAGATACGCATGGATGATAACCTTCTCTGAATTGAAAACATTGAAACCAAGAGGTTAAAATATAGTTTTGTAAGTTTAAGTTTGAGAATACTAACATTAAATTCCAAGTTACTCAGTATCCTTTTAATTCAAGTTAAAGCTGAGTTACAAATACTCACCAAAATCACTAGAGAGTAAATTAATTGAAGATCTCTAAAACACTTTGCAGTAAAAGCAAATTATCCTCTCTGTGCTATGCAGTTTAACTTGTCATATACAGTAAAAGTCATCACTCTTTTTAGTGGATGTTACTGTAATTTGTACTATTCTCTGTCTTCAGAGAGGTACAACTAAGGAGGGTTTATGTAAAAGTATGGACAGGTCATTGTTATTTTGCATAATTGATATGTCATAAGTAAAAAATGTTCTTGGATGTTAATTTAGGTTTTTGTTATTATAATCAGAAGACCAATTTTTTTAATTGGACAACTGGGAGAAATAATATCATTGCATTACTGTGCTGACAGCAGATTGGCACAGTTGCAAGCTGTGGAATCAGGAGAACATTTGACAAAGTTCTTTGTCATACAGGACCAAAGAGAATGCTGTCTCTAGGGGCAATGCGCTTGCAGGGACATATAAAAGTACAGAATAAATTCAGGCAGTGGAAGATGCAGAACAGTAAATGTAGCATCAAAGTATTGCCCAACTCCTCATGAATTGCATTCATACAAAGCAGAAATGTCCAAAGCTAATCACTGATTTAATAAAATATTTAGACACAGATATTTCCAGCTAGAACAATTCTGAAAATCGCTGCAATTTCTAAAATGTCAAAGATAGTGGGCAGGTACACAAAGAAAGGGATATTTAGAAGAGACGCTGACATTTATTCTATTTATATGAATGACATCAATACCTGTTGTCAAGCCTGTCAATGGATGTGACACAATCATTGATACAGCACAGCTACAAAAGTACCCTTTAAATATAGTTACATCCCAGAACAAAGAACAATTCTTAGCACCAACTCTTATTGACTTTGTTTTCTTGGGCAAGTTACATAAGCTCAGTCTGGCCATCAGTAAAATATAGATAATAATAGTTCCTACTTCATAGGCTGTCCCTAAAGATTAGTGATAAAATGATCACAAAAACATTTAGCATGGTCTCAGAAAAAACAACCAAAAGATGGTAAAATACACACAGATACATATGTACAGATACATATGTCTATATGTGTTTATATATGTGTGTAAACATATATAAAATATAATTTAAAACATTTAGCAAAGTGAGGTATCTATGATATACTTGATACTTATGGCAGAATCCAATGAGTATTGGCCATATCTGGTTCCCTTGCTAACAGTTAGTTACCTGGGACCATCTCCCTTTACATAAGGTGCACTGAGCTCCTCCACTGGAATGAATAGAAGGGATGTGTCCCTCTTCTACATCTGGCATGTGAACTATTCCATGAATTCCTCTGTCAGCTGAAAGGCAGGACTCATTTGCTTGTAGGATGGCAGGATGATGAGAATCTTTGACTGCAGGGACTGCCAGTCACCACCACTGCTATCTGCACCCCGGATTTGTATCCCAGAGATTTAAGCACATGAAAAATGAACTTCCATTGCATTAACACCACAGAAATTTGGGACTGTATATATTATAATAACTAGCGATACTTACTAAATCCAAATATGCTGTACATCATGAAACATCAGCTTCATGCTTTTGCTATTAATATAGACTGAGAGTATGCTATGAAAATTTTATTTCATATCAAGCAATAGAAAATTTGTTGACAGTTACTTCAAGACCTATTGGTTCCAGGAACAAGCTTGTGATTCCAGTAGTTGGGAGGCTAAGACAGATCATGGGTTCAAGGTCAGCTTCAGCAACTTAGCGAGATTCTGTTTCAAAATAAAAAATAAGGAATGAGAAGTATAGCTCAGAGATGGAGATAGAATGCCCCTGGAATCAGTCCATGATGATACGCAAAGAACCTAGCTGTTTATTTTTCTTAGGAGCACATAACTCCAGAAATAGCAAATATCACCTTATTTCAACAACCAATATATCTACAATTATGTTGCTTTTCTCTTAAAATTGTAATAAGGCTACTGCAACTCCCACTATGGTGTCAATATGCAAAGCAGGAAAAAAGGCATAAAAATTCATTGCCGGTCATGGTGGCGCACGCTTATAATCCCCGTGCTTGGGAGGCAGAGACAGGAGGATCACGCAGGTTTGAAGCCAGCCACACTGGCTTAAGAGACCCAGTTTCCAAATAAAAATATATTAAAAAATAGGTCTGGGGGTGTAGCCGGAGGTAGAAGGGCTTCCAGGAACCCCAGTACCACACACAAAAAATCATTATAACTGACTCCTACCTTAATTTATCAGCAGAAAACTCAAATTGCACTGGCAAATAATTATAATAATAATAATAATAATAATAATAATAATAATAATGTCACTAGCCCACAACTATCCATAGAAAGGATGCAAAATCAGTTATTAGCTGAGTACATTGTAGCCTAGACATAACCATGATTCCATTATGGAGGAAAAACTGAGGACTGATATTGAGTAGGTTACTGAAACTTACAGAGAAAATAATAACATCTAGTTTGTCTGATTTGGGGGTCTGGGTATTTGTCTATACAGGGGTTACAACACCCCCTAGAAAGAGTCAGGAAGGAGCATGCATTCACTGAATGCTGGAAGTCAACAGAAATGATGGTTTCTCTGAAAAGGCTACATTTTATAACATGATTAGGACTGCTGCTTTCACAGAGAAGGCTAAGGGAGACCTGGAAACTCAGTTCAAGTGCTTTGTTCTTCAGCATACAAGGAGAAAGAGATAAAAATATGATATATATGTATGTATATATACACATAAATGCTTTTAAATTAACCACACATATAGACATACATATATATATATATATGCAAATACCTGTAAATTAGCAGGGGAAAGAAAATAAAAATAAAAATAGAAAAAAGAAATAAAAAGTATATGTAAAATTGTCTGAGCTGAAGCCTCAATATTTCCCTTGTAGGTATATTAACCTAAATCTTACATTTAATTTTTATCTAATTTTGATGTTTAATTAATCAGGTAATGATCTTCTTGTGGTTTAAATGTACTACTGCAATAAAGAATACATTGACTTTTCTGATTTATTTTGCCAGGGTTTCTAAGTAAGCAACTCTGCCAAGTGACTCATAAATAAAACATATACTTTTGCCCAGTCAAAAACATCTGGAAGCTGCTTTTATACATTATATTTTTGACAAATTTCACTTGCTGTCATGACTCATGGATGATAATAATTATCATTTGTTTGAAGGTTGACATTTTCTTTCTCTTTTTTTTGATACAAGGGTAGTTTAAGCTGAGACGTTCAGCAAGTCTTGACAATTTTAGTGCACTCTATATGTAAGCTCATATTTATGAACTATTTTCCTTGCGACATAGGAATAATTATGTGTGGATATATTTACATAGTGCATTTTCTGTGATTGCACGCTAATATAAATAATTATAATTATTCAAATGTCTTTCTACATACACCTACTTGTTACTTAGTCTAAGTATTATAAAAAATCTTTGTATTTTTGATCTGTAAATATTCCAAAGAAACATCCATAAATGCCAACATCTAAGGCTTGTCAACATCATTTATTTATCAAAAGGCAGAAACATGTACAATTGACTAGAAACACTGGACAGCTACCAAGTAATCTCTATGACATATAGGCATCACATTTTAACTTTCTCTTTCTTTCTGCCTGTCTGTCTGTCTGTCTGTCTGTCTTTTTCTGTCTGTCTTTTTGTCTTTCTTTCTTTCGCAGTAGCAGGAAAGTAACCCAGGGGCATTCTACTTCTGAGCTACACCCCCAGCCCTATTTTTTAGTCTTTTATATTTGAAACAGTCTCACTGAGTTGCGAAGGGCCTCGCTAAGTAGCTGAGGCTGTCCAGGAACCATGATCCTCAGGTCTCCGCCTCTCAAATTCTAGAATTACAAGTGTGTGCCACCTCGCCTGGCTTAACTTTATTATATAAGACTTTATTCCTTATTTTATTGCTTCCTGGGTTCAATCCCCAGTATCACAAAAAAAGTGGCAGAATGCCCATATTCTATCAGAGTGGTGTAGATATTTTTCACATAAATTAGTTGATTTCTGCAATGCTAAAATAGGTTCATTGTGTAGAAACACACAATGTATTATTTTATTTTACTTGGTACTGAGGATTGAACTCAGGGGTATTCTACCTCTGAGCTACACCCCCAGCCCTATTTTATTTTTATTTTGAAACCGGGTCTCACTAGGTTTATGAGAGTCTCACTGTTTGCTTAGGGTAGAATCCTATCTTAGACTTCTAAGTACTGGTATTATAGGGAAATTTGGAGAATTCATATCAATAACATCACAAGATCTTACAGAAGATCCTTTACCTATTGTGTGATCAATAGACTTTAGATGGCAAGAGGAAAGATTTAGAGTTACTGCAACTGATCAGAAGACAGGTCCCAAGCCATCGATTCCAAGTGCTTTCTGAAGCAGAAGCAATAGGATTTATTGATGGATTGAAAGGAGGTAGAAATAAAAATGGAAGGCTCAAAGTCACACTGAGCAAATGAATGAATGACCTTCTGTAAGATCTCGTGGTGTCATTGCTATTAATTCTCCAAATTTACCTATAACACAGGGTAAAACCCAAAGTCCATGTTGTGACTCATGACTTTTCATAGATCCAAATGCAGGTATTCACATTTTTCTCATCTACTGACTTTAAGTTATGCTCAGAATTCCTCTCTGGGAAAATCTTTTATAACTATACATAGCAGCCACTATTACATCACCTCGCTACCCTACTTAGATGCTATTGTACCTATAATCAAAAGATAATACACCATATACATATACTGCTTCATGTCCCCACTAGACAATAAAGTATTCGAGGGTAAGAACGTTGCTGTATTTGTTCAGGTATCCTTAGTACCTAGACTAGACCTTGATGCATCCAGTTTACTCACTGAACTCCTTAAAATATGGAAATCACTAGTATGGCCAAAATCATACCTATGTTTTACAACAAAGTTATTACTTCTTTCTCTTCTTGAAATTTTTATTAACCTTGCTCATTACCAAATGAAGTTAAATAATTTGTCTTTTTTTAAAGAAGGTTTTCACAATTTTGATATCTACCTCTATAATTAGCATGGAGTAAAAAAGTCAACCTGGACTGATGTTCTTTATTCTAATAATAGTCACAACTTTGGTTGCATACATCTAAGACATGAGATGTCTGATTATCTGGGGGAAAGGTGGAGGTGTAGAGCTGGTTTGCCAATATTTGTCACATGATGTCAAGGGAAAGCATTGTTATTGCCAATTATGACTATGAGTGTTTAAAGGTTATCAGGCATTTAAACAGAACTAATTTTCTCTTCCTTATATAAAAGTAAAAATAAAAATATTAGTAATAAGTTAAATAACACAAGTTAAAAATAAAATATTTTAAAATGTGATACAGAAACAAATCCACACATTTCTAGCCAATCAATTTTTGACAAAGGTGCCAAAAATATGTTAAAGAAATGAAATTTTTTACAACAAATGATTTTGGGAAAACTGGTTTTCCATTTGTAGAAAAATGGAATTAAATTCCTACCTCTCATCCTGCACAAGAGTCAACTTGAGATGAATCAAAGACCTGGAAACTAGACCACAGGCTTTGAAATTACCCGAGGAATGCATAAACCCAACAGTCCAACATATAGGCACAAGTAGAAACCTCCTCAATAAGATCCCCCCCAAAGGTCAGGAAATGAAAACAAGAATTAATAAGTGGGATGACATCAAACTAAACAGTTTCTGTTTACCAAAGGAAACCATCAAGGTTCTAAAGAAAGAGCATACATAATGGAAAAATATTTTGCCAGCTACTCCTCTGATAGAGAACTAATATCTAGAATATACAAATTACTTAAAAGATTTGACATTAAAAATAATAACCCAATCAAGAAATGGGCAATTGAACTAAATAGACACATTACAAAAGAAGAAATACAAATGGCCAATACATATGTGAAAAAAACTGTTCAACATCATTAGCAATCAGGGAGATGCAAATCAAAACTGCACTGAGATTCCATCTAATGGTAATCAGAATAGCAATCATCAAGAAATCAAACAACAATAAATGCTGGAGATCATGTGGGAAAACTGGAGCTCTCTGACACTGCTGATGTGATTGCAAGTTAGTGCAGCCCATATGGAGATCACTGTGAAGATTCCTTAGGGAACTGAGGATGAAGCAGCTATACTCCTGGGAATGTTAAGAGTAATACATGCATAGTCGTGTTTATAGTAGCACAATTAATAATAGTCAAATTTTCAAATCAAGCCAGGTGTTCATCAACAAAGGAATGGATTACAAAATTATGGGATATACACAGGATGAACTTCTACTCAGCAATAAAGAACAATATTATGTCATTTTGAAGAAAACGAGTGGACCTGGAGAACATGTCACGTGACATTAGCCAGTCACCGAAGTGAAGGGTCCTAAGTTCTCTCTCATATGTGAAAGCTAGGGAGTAATTGTTATACCAGAGGGACTTTAGATAATGCAGTGAAAACTCCATTAGAGGTGGTTTGGGGGAGAGTGCAAGGGAGAGGAAGAATTAATGAAGGAAACACTTCAACTTACATTTTGCACATATGTAAGAATATCGATGCCTATCTCAATCAATATTTTGTATGGAAAAGAAGAGGGAGTGGGGAGGGAGCTGAGGGAAAGCCTACCAAGTACTGTTGCATGAATGTCACTATTAATATGAACTACATTAAGATGTGAGATAATAATACATCAACAAAAGTATTTTTTTTAAAGGTGAATGAGAAGCTGGGCATGGTGGCACACGTTGTAATCCGGGTATTTGGGAGGCTGAGACAGGAGGATCATGGTTCGAGGAAAGCCTCAGCTACTTAGGGAGGCCCTTTGTAATTTAGAGAGACTCTGTTTCAAAACATGAATAAAAAATAGGTTTGGGGGTGTAGCTCAGAGGTAGAATGTCCCTGGGTAATATCCCAGTACCACACACACACCAAAAAGAGGTGAATAACAAAAAATAAAAACAAACCTTGAGTTTGCTTTTGTGGATATAACTTTTTCCTATCAATTTTTATTATTTATTTATTTATTTATTTATTTTGCGGTACTGGGGATGGAACCCAGAGGCATTCTACCTCCAAGCTATACCCCCAGCACTATTTTTTATTCTTTATTTTGAAACAGGGTCTTACTAAGATGCAAAGGGCCTCACTCAGAAGTAGCTGAGCTGTCTGCGAACCACGATCCTCCTGTGAGTTGTCTATGTGTAATTGTGATCCAGACTTTAAGTATTTTTTATAAAACTGATTATCCTTCTATACAAGACATTTTGTTAGCATAAATGAAGATAAAATATTTACATCTTATATTCTACTTCTGTTTATGTTGAAAAAATTGAATGCAAAATGTAATAGAAGAGAATATATGAGATTTTGCTTTTTAAAACTGAAAAAAGAGATTTGTTTTTCCTGTTTTGAAACAATGCATTTAGCTCTATTCATAATGGTATTATCTATTTCACATGCTAAGAATTTTTAATTTAAATTTACTTAACTGCTACATAAAATAAACAAACTTAATATTAATGTGATATCATGTGATGCTTTGATATATGTATATACTATATAATATTTTAATCATGGTAATCATATCTATCTCCTCAAACATTTCTTTTTTGTGAAAATGTTCAAAACCTTCTACATTTTTGAAATGTACAGTACATTATTATTCACCTTACTGTTCAAGAACATATAAGAGGTTCTTACTTAGCTCTCTGTCACTTAGTTCCCACTAAAGTTTCCCCATCGGTCTCCTCCCCCACCCAACCATCCCACATTCTTCTTAGTCACTCATAACCACTAGTTTCAAACACTTCCTGAACTAGTCTCTGAAATCAACATTTTTAGATTTCACATACAGGTGATATCAAGCACAACTCGTCATTCTGTGCTTGGCTTATTTCACATAACAATGATTTTTTCCATTCATGTCACAGATAATAGCATTGAGTTCTCTTTTATGGTTGAATAGCATTCCACGGTGCATATTGACCACGTTTTCTTTATCCATGAGCTGATGGTGATTGAGGTGATTTCCTTCCTTATCTTGGCTATTGTGAATAATGCTACAATGAAGATGAGGTGCAGATGTCTTGGATGTATTCTTTTAATTTTCTTTGAAAATATACCCAGTATGGTTACTATATTGGATGATAGTAGCATTTAAAAATTTTTGAGGAGTATCTATACATAATGATTGTCTTAATTTCATTCATACTGTGTACACAGTGTGCAAGGGCTCTTTTCTCTCCATATCCTGTAAACACATGCTATCTTTTGATAAGAGACATTCTTATTGGGGCGAGTCAATATCTCAATGAGTTTTTGAATTGCATTTCCCTGATGATCAGGTATACTGAACATTTTTTCATGTACCTGTTGACCATTTGTATTTAACTTTTTTAGAAAGGTTTATTTAGGTTATTGTCTATTTTAATTAGTGTTAGTTGGGATTTTTCTTTTACTTTTGATTTTTTTTTTAGTTTCTTATAATGCTGAATATTAGCTCCTTGTGAGATGGGTAGTTTTATTATTTTTTGGTGCATTATATTCAAACATCATATTGGGGTAAAAACTTGTGTGTACAAACATGTACTCATCGCTGATTTAACCCCTACCCAATTCCCACCCCATTCCCTCCCCGTCCCTCCCTCCCTTGCTTGGCTTAGTGATTGACTTCAATAAGATGGGTAGTTTTAAAATACTTTAATTATCTAGGTTGTCTTTTTTTACTTTATTTATTGTTTCTTTTGCTGTCCAGAAGCTTTTGATATAACCTGATGGTAGCGCTTTTGAAAATGTATTTTATCAGAATAAATTTTCATCAAAACTTTGTCATTGTAATTATATTTAAATTATTTCACTAATAATTAAAATTCTAAAAAAAATTTTTAAAACTATATTTGAACATCATGTCCAAATCACTCAGTCATTTTTTTTGTGTGTGGGTCTGGGGATGGAACCCAGGGGCATTCAACCTCTGAGCTACAACCCCTGCCCTATTTTTTATTCTTTATTTTGAAACTGGGTCTCAATGAGTTGCAGAGAGCCTCACTAAGTACCTGAGACTGTTCACAAACCGTGATCCTCTGGTCTCAGCCTCCCGAATGCTGGGATTACAAGCGTGCACCACTACGCCCGGCACTCATTTTCTTATTTTCGCCGTGTGTGTGTGTGTGTGTGTGTGTGTGTGTGTGTGTGTGTGTGTGTTTTACTTGAGATTGAGCCTAGGGGTATTCTTTCTCCAAGCTACACTTCCAGCCCTATTTTATTTTATTTGAAACAGAGTCTTGCTAAGTTGATGTCAAGTCTCACTACTTGCTGAGGCTGCCCTCAAACTTGTGATCTCCCTGTCTCAGCTTCCCAAGAACTGGGATTATAAGTATGCACCACCACACTTGGAAAAATGCTAAAATTTCTTACAACAAAATCAATGGACTTCAAGTCATGCTAAATATTTTGTCAGAATGTGCAAAATAATCATGAAGCTCTAATCTCAAACTGGTGCCTCTGTGGTTAGGATGGACAGTGCATTTTCCCTGTAGCTGTTTTGACTGTTGTCAAATGCTCATCCAAGCTACGACAGGCAGTTCTTGAAGGCAGAGATCTGTACCCTCCTGGAGATTCCACCTAGGCTCCAGGCATCGCCCAACTTCCATTGATCTTATTTGGGGTATCCTCATTATTGTGAGTCTTGGGCATCTGAGAACAGGAGCTTGAAGACCTCTGTCAGTAGAAAATGGCCTTCTCTGTATCTGGATACTAAAATGAATTCCATATCATTGAGGAGAATCATTCTGGCTGAGGAAGACCATTAACTGCATGTATTCCTTACCTGGAGTTTAGGTCCAGCATTGGGCACAGGTCATCAAGGAATGTGATTACAATCAAATACAGATTATAACCCAGCTTAAATTGCCTTGCCCTGAGCCTTCAGGAGCTGTGAATGTGTCATGGTCCTTGTACAGCATGTTAATTAAGTGTGCAGGGTTGGCTGTAGGGCTAGGGATCATAATCTCCTTCCTCAACCACTTCTCTGTGCACCAAGACTTCTTGAATCAGTCATTCAGTTCCTCTAATATCACCTCCCTATACCCATATCCTTGCCCTAAATCTGTTCCTTTTAAATCTATGTGAAGAAAAGGTATTACTACCCATCAATTCATTTGAACCGTGATGAAACCTTGAAGCCACTATTGACTTTTTTTTTTTTTTGTCTTTTCTTCATAGTTCCTATTCAGTCCATTAGAGAAGCCTATTTACTTCCCTACTGTTTCTCAAATCCAGCCACGGACCATCTTCACTGTCACAATTATCCAACTCACCATTAAGTCTTAGCTGAACTAGTAGAGAAGCCCCTACAGAATATCCCTTACACAGCCACCAGGGAGAACATATCCAAGTATATGGTGGGTTGTCGCAAAGCCCAGCAAAACTCTCCATTGCACTTGAAAACTCCTTAAAATGCTTTCTGGCATTTACATAGTTTAGACCTACTTATTCCTAAGCTTAATTTACTCCTCTGCTCCTTGTTCTCTACCAGCTATTGTTGGGTTGTTGATTCTCTGCCTCCTCAAATCCTTTACAGTTAAATGTACCTTCTTCGTGGGCTGATCTTTCAACAAGCTGAGTTGCCTTTTTCTTGTCATTTCAGGTCACATCTCAAATGTTATTTCTTCATAGGACCACTCCTAATCTCATTGCTAAGAAAGCAATCTTCCACCCCCTGGTCATGCTCAATCATATTGAACTATTTTATATCTTTCATAAGGGTCTATCAGAAATCGCCACTGTATTACTTATATATTTGTTCACATGCTTTTGTCTTTCTCCTCAACCCCAACATAAATTCCTCAAGGGCAGAGACTAGGCATACCCATTATCACCACATCTCTGAGGTTCATAGAAACACATGGCACTGGGTACTGTTCATTGATGAACTAATGGTTTTGATCTGGAATAATCAACATCATGTGGCATATTTGAGGTATTTGAGAATATCATATCACAAGCTTTTTTTTTTTTTTTTTTTTTTTGCGGGTCTGGGGATGGAACCCAGGGGCATTTGACCTCTGAGCTACATCCCCTGCCCAATTTTCTATTCTTTGTTTTGAAACCAGGTCTCACTGAGTTGTAGAGGGCCTAAGTAGCTGAGGCTGTCCACGAATTGCAATCCTCTGGTCTCAGCCTCCCAAATGCTGGGATTACAAGCATGCTGGCACATCGCAAGCTTTAAAGGTGTAACTAAGCTCTAGGCCCAGTAATAACAGCAGCTACATAGTAACCACATCATCTGTTCACTAGGGCTGGGCATCACTGCAGAGTCTGACTTCTGCATCTGTACTTGAGCTTATCTGAATTGCAGTTCTAGTTAAAGGATACTTCCATCTACAACTCATCCTTTAGTCGGAATGAGCCAGTAAGATCTAGGCTCATTGCTACTGTTGAATACTGCCACAGGAAGGAGCCCAAGTAAGGAAGAAAAGTTGCCTGCATAGGGCTTGATCTATTTATTGTAGCTTATTAGACTATAAGTGATTTTTATTTCCCAACATAATGCAGTGTCACACACACACACACACACACACACACACACACACACACACCCCATTTGTTTTCCATTTAAAAAATTCGTTAGAATTAAGATGATTTAATATATAAAATAAAATTTCAAACTATATGTAATGATTTTATACTCATAATCCATGCCATTTTAATAATTATAAAATTGTAATTTTGTGTTCTCTATACATATGTATTCATTACAAACACTCCTGCACTATTTAATATTCTATTTTTAACTTGCTATCCTATCAGCAGAGAAATATTTATCAAGATAAAGTGATAAACATTTCCACTGATAAAGTGGAAATGTCAATATATTTACAGTGTATAACCTTTTCTCATATAGCCCTCATTTAGCTTGAGAAATAGAAACACTAACAGAAGCTGGCAAGAATATCTAAGAAAACTATCTGAAAGGATGAGTTATTAGAAGGTTTTGTAAAATTGTCTTTATCACTCAGTGGTCAATCTAGGTTTCAGCCCATTAGTGTTCCCATTCTTAGAGACTATAATTGGATAAGCAATGAGTCCTTTGGAGTGAGCAAGTTGGTCCAATCAAACTAAAAGAAAAGATTACACACATACACACATACACACACACACACACATGTATGTATATATACATATATGTATGTGTATATATATATACACATACATATATATATATATCCTATACATGGACAAGTAAGCATTATTAATTTTTGCTGTGCATTTAAGTAATTGTGGTAAAATAGACAAAAAAATTTACCATCTTGATCATGGTACTTACTATACTCTTAAAACTGTTAGGTATACTCATGGTATTATGTAACCAATCTCCAGAACTTTATCTTAAAAATAAATGAAATTTCTATGCACATTAAATAACAACTCCCATGTTTTGTTCTGGTAGCACAAAAAGAGTTCTAGTCTTATTTATATATTTTTAAATCTACATCACTGACAGACTTTGTGAAATGGCCCATATCTTTTATATCTTGCACATGCATTGCAGCAGGAATAATCTTGTATATCAAAGCTGTTACCTCAAACAAAATTTTGCTACAAAACTTGCTGAATTTTCTGACATACAATGCTAAATGATTGACTTTCTTAAATATTATCTATTTTTATTTAATGTTATAGATTTAATGAGATTCATCGTCCCCAGTAAAAATACTAGTTATAAAGACCTACACATAGAGAGGTAGAAGGAGAAAAAAAGAAATACACAGAGACAAAGGGAGCATTAGAAAGAGGTAATTTTTTTTCTTTCATCTTCATGTTCAGCTTATTTCAGTTACAGAGAAAAATATACTAGAAACTAAAAACTGGAAGGATTAAAAAAAGTTAACAATAATTATCTTTGGAAAATAGGAGCATGTGTGACTTTTTGATGATTTGCATTTGTAATCTGTGTAGTAAAATCAGTTTTATACCTAAATTTCAAAGTAAAAATTAATTTTATATCTAAATTTTCAATCATTTCTAATAATAGGTATATTAACATGATTTATTTTTATCTTTAGTTAACAAATAAAACACACAGTTCCTAGCACTTAGAAATAAAATTTTGGCACAGTCAATAAATAAACATCTCTCAATAAAATACATTTTAAATGGTTGACTTTAATAAATTATTTTATGAAAATTTGCTACCAAAACAAGACATTAAGTATATCTACCTTAATAATTCCTAATAAACTATAAATTCTACTCTAAGAATTTTGTCTATTCAAATAAAGACTATAAAATGTACATAGCATATATATTTCAAAATAATAAGATCATATGACATTTTAAAGTTAAAGAACTCAGAAAAGCTTCCAGGTTAGTATTTACATAGCATTGTATTATTCTATAAATAAGTTTAACTAGGAATTAGGAAAACTGATATTTGTCTTGTGCAGAATGGAAACATAGGGGTTTAAATATCTTTTAATATAATAGAACTGAAACCAGAGCCAAGATTAAGTTAGGACAATACATGTTTCTTTTTTTCTTTTTTTCTTGCGAGTCTTGGGATGGAACCCAGAGGCATTCGACCTCCGAGCTACACCCCTTGCTCCATTTTTTATTCTTTATTTTGAAACCAGATCTCAATGAGTTGCAGAGGGCCTCACTAAGTAGCTGAGGCTGTCCGTAAATCGCCATCCTCCAGTCGCAGCCTCCCAAATGCTGGGATTACAAACATGCGCCACCACGCCCGACTTACATGTTTCTTAAAACTAACTTATTTTGGAAAGTGATTCTGAAAAACGTGCATTTCCTGCTATTTTATAAAATCCTTTTCTCTACTTTATCTTAAACCATGTCTCAGGATTTAAGAAACTTCATTATTTCCCCACACTTTAAATAGTAGTATCAATGCTCAAATAGCTTTGACCTGGTAGATGGTCATGGAGAAGACATTGGAGGAAAAAGAAAACACGAGAGAACAACAATCAACTAAATTAACAATCATCACGGTTAACAAAAGTTATGGGAATGTTTGATCACATCATTAAAATTTTGTAAGCCTGGTGTGACAGTGCAGGCTTGTAATCCCAGCATTTGGGAGGCTGAGACAGGAGGATCGTGGTTTGTGGACAGCATGAGCTAGTACTTAGTGAGGCTCTTTGCAACTCAGTAAGACCGTTTCAAAATACTGAATAAAAAAATAGGGCTAGGGTATAGCTTGGAGGTAGAATGCACTTGGGTTCAATCCCCAGTACTGAAAAAAATAGGTCTGGGAGTGTAGTTCGGAGGTAGAATGCCCCTGGGTTCCATCCCTAGTCAGTACTAAAAAAAAAAAAAAAGATGTGTGAGAACAGAGGAGTGAAAACTGTTGGAAATTGTGGACACCTGACAAATGTCAATTAGTGCTTTGGTAATAATAAAAAGTATTGAGTTCACCCCAATTTAAAATAATAAATGGACTAACATTTTCAAAGAAGTGTGATACAAATACAAGTTGCTGGGATATTGTTATTCCATGAGTAGTTCCTAGTTTCCTTCATTAAAAATTATTAATCTCTTTTCTAGCTGGGCGTGGTGGCACACACTTGTAATCCCAGCTCTTGGGAGGCTGAGACAGGAGGATCGCACAGGTTCAAAGCCAGCCTCAGCTACTTTGTGAGGCTCTCAGCTACGTAGTGAGACTCTGTTTCCAAATAAAATATAAAATAGGTCTGGGAATATAGCCCGGAGGTAGAAAGCCTCTGGATTCCACCCCCACCACCACCACCACACACACACACACACACACACACACACACACACACACACACATACACTTTAATCTCTTTTCAATCTAAACTCTCATATTTTTTAACTCATAACATTTTTATTATTATGAAACTTAGTTCTGTGCAAAAGTTTATTTCAGTAATAATATTTAAATTTATCCACATATATGCTTTCTAAGAAACATTTTCAGTAATATTTTAATCTATTCATAAAATTCCTATTTTCTTTGAAGTCTTAGCATTCTTCAAATGACCAATGCAGTTTACAAAACTATAATTTAATATAAAATTCTATGGGATTTTCATATTCTTAATTAAACATTCCCTTATAAATTAATAAAAACTTAGGTTATTTATATTGACATTTGATACTTTTTATGGAAATACGGGAAAAATAATACCTATTTAGTAGATATATCCAAGGAAATATTATCAGGCTTCTAACCTTTGGATTTAGAAAGTAAACAATAGCTCAGTACTAGATTTTCCTCTGCTTCTCCAAACTCCATTTCTGTTACAGAAGAGGTGATTTCATTCAACTAGATAATCACATCACAGGTTACAATAAACAGGAAAGAGCACATCATTTATGAAAGTAAGACAACAACCCGCATTCACATTTGAAGGTAATGATTTGCTGGGTCTTTGCAAACTTCTTGAATGAAAGTAACCCTATGAAATCAGTGTTTAGTTCTCTCTTGAGAACTCTGGATTCCATTCAGAAGACAAAGCAGCACTGCCCTATTCAAGGCAGTGCTTTGTCTTCTGAGTGGTACAGCCTAGACTGGCCAGGAAGACAGAATTCTTCCTGTATGCTAAAAATGTGTAATGCCAATCCCATGCTGATAATACATATTGCTGATAATTATTTCAATTTCATGAAGCATTCTCCTGGTTGTGATAAAAAAAACTTTTATTTTTATCTATGGAATTTCTCTTATTTACATACGATTTTTCAAAATGATCCACAACATCTTGAAAGTATACCACCACAAGATGTTTAAGACTCGGTGCATGAGCCCTCTTGAAATTCCTCTTAAACTATCAAAGCCTACATTCTACAACCTACGGAGTTTTCTAAGATTAGATACAAGATTAGATACAAGATGTTTGAGAAACTCATTAAATCTTACGAATTCTTACTTCATTTTCTAGATTTACTGAGGTCCACTGACTCTAATATCTAGCAATTATTTCTTCAGGAGAAAGATAATCTCTAGATAATACGACATGATTTTAGGCTTTAACAGTTAAATGTGTTTGCAAAGTTGATTAATACAGAGGACTTGATAGAACCTACAATCTCTGAGGTCACAAAGGGCAGAGGCTGTGGAGGGAGGCACAATCAGTTGGACTTGATCAGTTCTGGTCCTGAGCCAGTCACATGCTACATGAATATGGCAAGTTATTTGGATTTTCTGAGCCTTAGTGTTTTTTTTTTTATTCTGCACAATGAAGCTAATAATATCTACCCTGAATAGTTGTAAAGATGAGAAATGACATTTGTACATGAACAGGAAAAATAGGTGCTCAATAAATAGTAACTGCTTATGTTCATTCATTGTCTCTGCATCGCATTATGGATTAAAGCAGCATCTCGACTCTGAGAGCAGAAAATTGATCTATCATAAAACAGATGACCAGTTCAAGTATGAGACCGGTTAATACGAGGATATGCAAATATCAAATAAATAAATAACGGTTCTTCTGATATTTTCTACAAATTTACTTTCTCGTTCAGTTCTTATTTGGATATAAACTTTTAACACATGTATGGCTTTAGTTCAGACAGTAAGAGTAATGATAATGACCTTGAACTCCTGCAGGCTTTTTGTAAATAATGTGTAAGTGCATCACTACCTGAAATTCATGTCTTTAGGTACCTCTGAAGCAGCAAAAAAAGATAGAATTTAAAAAGAATTATCTCAGAGGTGAGATTATTATAAAGTGCCTATGACTCATATAAGCTGAAACAGATAAGGTACATGCACTCACATTAAATCATATGGCAAACTTTTGCCTCAACTGACCAAAATTTTAATTTGCATAGTACAGGAACAACTGTTTTAAGCTAAAGATCAGCTTTGAAGGAAGCAACATAGGCACACTCCTCAGCAACCAATCATTGAAAAACCTGAGTCTTCAAACACAATCATCCATAAATTAAATGATTTCTATGATTATGGTACCCAGATAGTTCCTCGTTTTTACTGGAATTAACTATACATACATGGTTTATAAAGCTTAGTGAAAGGGACCATGGATCACTCCACTTTAAGAGTTATGACATGATAAAGCTTTGTGCATCTGAACACAAGAGCAATCTGACTGTTCACTTATCGTTTGAGCAGTTCATGTACAGTTCTGAAAATGCATTCACTGATTGAACTGCAATGTATCTTTTTTCACTGTCTGCAGAAGTGCCTGCATTTAATTTAAATAGATTTTTTTCTATCTATAAGTAGTTGCATGAATGGTTCTAAACCCGGGACTACAATTGGCAACTGGTAAATAATGTAAGAACCAGAATTGTCAAAACACTTTTGAGAACACAGTCCTGCTTGGAGGGCTCCATGGTGGAAGAGCCTCGTTTTCAAGAAAGGAATGGCGTTTTCTCTGTTTTCGCTCAATTCTTTCCTGTCTCTCTTTCTTCTCCTAAAAACAAACAAAAAATACAAAACTATAAATTTATACACACCTGTGAACCTCACTTTCAAATCACTTTGCTTGCTGAAAAACAAAATGATCCATTATAAGGTATTTTGTATCCTTGTCTAGTTTAATTGGTTGTAAAGGAGTAACAGCTAGGGAATACTAATAATTTATTTGTAGACGTATCGATGTGTAGGCTTATCAATAGGTATTAATATCACTTCATTTTTGTAAAAAGAAGTGATAATATCTAACAAATTGTGTAAAATAGAAAAAATAGAACTATAATTCTATAGCTCAAAGAAAGTAATTGTTAGAAGTTGGTGATTACTTTCTGAGAATAGATCCTCAGAAGTGAATTTAATGGATATAGTGTTTCAATATGCATGGCATCAAGAGATGGTCTTTTTAAATAAATAATTAAAAACATTTCGTGTTTCTTATTTTTGAGCTTGAACACACTTTAAAACATTTTTTTCAGTCCTCTTATTAATTTTCTCTTAATTATTTGGCCATCTTACTGTACAAATAACATAGCTTTTCATTTTTAGCAATTTGTGGTGTGTGTATATGTGTGTGCATGTGTTTTGCCAGGAACGGAATCCAGGGGCATTCTACTTCCAGACTACACCCTCAGCCCTATTTTTATTATTTTGAAACAGAGTCTCAATAAGTTGCTGAGGGCCTTGCTAAATTGATGAGGCTGACTTTGAACCTGTAATTCTCCTTGTCTCAGCCTCCCTAAAAAGGTATGGGGCTCCAAGTTAGGCTAATTTGTGTATCTTTAAGTAAATATTATTACCCAGGCATGGTAGCACACATTTGTAATCCCAGCATTTGGGAGGCTGAGACAGGAGGATCACGTAGGTTCAAAGCCAGCCTCAGTTACTTAGTGAGGCCCTTTGAAACTCAGTGAGACCCTGTTTCAAGATAAAGAATGAAAAATAGGGCTGGAGGTGTCTCTCAGAGGTAGAATGCTTCTGGGTTCCATCCCCAGTATCACAATAAATAAGTAAATAAATAACCAATAAATATTGTTAACATCAGTGTATCAAAAATTTAATCAATATTACATTATAATAAACCTCTGAGCACTTACTGTATGAACCTTAAAAAAATAACCAAGATTTCTGAAGCTGTGTCTGCCCTCTCACCTTTTTTCCCCCTCTTTCCACTGAAATAGTCATTACTCTGAGCTTGATGTGTTTCATTGGAGAACATCTCCTAATACTTTTATTACACTTGTATTCATTCTCAAACAACAAATAAGTTTATTTTAGGATTTATACCAAAAAGTACCATACATATCTACATATATGTTTGTATATATGTATATAAGCTTCTTTTTGACTCATAATGGGTCTAAAATCCATGTACATGAAGCTGCATAGAATTCTACCATATAAACTTACCACAATCTGTTGTTTTTTTTATTTAAGACACATATGATGGTTCCTTTTTTCCACTCTAAGGCATGAGTATGTTCAAATTTACTGGACAAAGTCAGTTTATATACAAAGCCATTGTAGAAATTTACCACGTAACCAGCATTTACATTGTTATTTTTATTTTTTTTTTCGGTACTGGGGATGGAACCCAGGGACATTCTACCTCCAAGCGACACTGCCAGCCCTATTTTTTATTCTTTATTTAGAAACAGGGTCTCACTGAGTTGCAAAGAGTTACAAAGGACCTCACTAAGTAGCTGAGGCTGGCTTCGAACCTGCACAATCCTCCTGTCTCAGCTTCCCAAATGCTGGGATTACAAGCGTGTGCCACCATGCCCAGCTCTACATTGACTTTTGATTTAGCTACTAATGAACTTAAACTTGATAACTTTGCCTTTTCCTTTTACGATCTTTCTAAAACTTCTAGGTTTAGAAAAGCATGCCCATTGTCAAGAGACTTGATAAATATTAAGTTCTATTTTCATTTGGTTCTATATTTTTCTTACACATTTATCACATTTCTCTTAGAGTTTCTTCTGCTATTAGGCAGTGAAGTGATTTTAGGACCAAATGTCACACAAATAATCCCAATACTTATTTACTTACCTCCATAATCTGTTTTACTCTATCACATATCACATCCTTAAATGTGACTAGTCCTATGGGTCTATTTTTTTTGGTATTATGTGACCTTGATTTTTGTTTATTAATTTAATTGTTAGGCATTGAACTCCTACTCTGGTCAAGCATAAAGTGAATATAAAATCCAAAACTCACAGATGTCCTGTTCCGAGAGTACTTTGAAAATGGACGGATAATAAACAAGCAAATACAAATCAGGTAATTTCAAATTGTGTGAATTTCTAAGAAACATAAAAATAACTGTTGTGAAAAAGAATACAAGAGTGTACTTACTTTCACAGAAAAGTGGATGCAGAGAAAGTCACTATCTTTCTTTTTTTCCTTTTGTGGTACTGAGGACTGAACCCAGGGATGTTCTATCTAAGCTACACCCCTCGCCCTATTTTATTTTTTATTTTGAAACAAGGTCTTGCTAATTTGCTGAGGCTAGCCTTAAACCTGCAATCCTCCTGTCTCAATGGCCCAAGTACTGGAATTACCAGTGTGTGCCACCACACCCGGTGGAAAGTCACTTTAAAGGGAGATGTGTGAGGTAAGAGAAGTCACTTTTGAAGTGTTGGGGGGAGGAGCATCTCTAGTGGAGAAGTGGCAGGTGTGAGGGCTCTGACAAGTGGAAAAATGTGGGGTGTAAAAGCCAGAAGACAGACAGCCAGTGTGACCGCAATGTGGGAATAGGGCAGGATGCACGGCGATGAGAAACACCATACAGGGCCTCGCAGGTCATGTCATTATTTAGAACTCAGGTCAAAGAGTGAGAAGTCAGAAAGATGGACGCAAAACTAGACAACCAGACAAGCATGATAACCAAGGGGGAAACAGCTACAAGCAGAAGAGGAAGCTAACTTCCTCTGTAGAATGCTCAGAGGTCTAGAAAACGAGGCAGAAACACAAACATTGGGTTAGATAGATGGACTCGCAAATCTTTAACTTTCAAAGCAGAGATGGTGCAGTAATAGAGTCAGAGACAAGACTGGAGTGGACAAGGCTGAAAAGGATATAAAGAATAATGGAAGTGTCAATTGCCTAGAACTTCTAGAAATTGAGCTATAAAGAAAAGCAGAAAGTGGGAGATCACAGCTGGATTGAAATGCTGAGTTCTGAGCATATTTTCCTATAAAATCACACATCCTGCAATGTGATCGAAAGGATTCAAGAGGGTGGAAAGAATGCTGTTTCACAAAAGAGCAGAAAGGTAAATCTGTATTTTATTGCTTGATTCAGGAATAGTCTCATGTAATATTACTTTGAAAACAATACTCTTCAAAGTTTTACAGTTTCATTATACCAGAGAAATTTTTGGAACTATTTCATTTCCCTTCACATACTTCAAAGTTATGAATAAGTATCTCAAGATTAGTGTGAAAACTCAATATTTATCAATGCATACTTGATGTCAATTGCACTTCATTTTTCCATCCTGCAACCGAAACTACCTCTCCATTTCTTTAAGGCTCTGCTGATACTACAAACTTCAGTGGTTTCCTCCTGCTGATGCTTTCTTCATATCCTCAAAGAGAAGCAGATCAACAAGCCTTAGAGAGCAGGCTGATGGCTTGGGGGAGGCACTGTGATGAATGACTGGGTGCCTGGGTATCCTTCATCAGTACATATTTGGACTAACAAATGTTATAAAAACAATATGGTGATGCAAGATCCATTCACATACGATTATTCACAGTGAAAGAAGAAGAGAGATGTGAGGGCTTTTTCTTTCAGCCTCAAACTCCACGTCCTTGATCCATGCCATGAGAATGTCTGCATGCTTGCTATTCCTATTAAAGCAAAGAGGGAGCTTCCTTTCAGAATCTTGAGAAAATAAACATTGTAATTGGATTCCTTAATCAATTTACTATTTTAAAGAGATGTAGACTACCAACTAGGCAACGACCAGGTTTTGTCCACAGAATTGGACTGAATGAGCATTTTTCTGAGTGTGTTCCATTTAAAATGGAAGAAAGAGAGAAATACTTGAAACAAGTATGGTCTTTAGTAGGATGCTGAAAATCCAGAGCAAGAAAAGGCAATTATTATTCTTCAGAATTATCAATGTTATCCTGATAATAACTAAAAGAATCTGTTGAAATTTCCTGACTGTCATTTGTAGGAGATGAAGCCTTCTACTCATTTTCTTCCTGCAGGTAACTGAATTATTCTGGGAAGTCTTCATAAAGAAGAGAATTTTCTGATCTTTGGCTATCATTTCCCCCTAAAACAATTATCTGTCATATACTTGCAACCCAAGCTCAGTTGAAATAAAAATGTCAATGATGCTATTTTCTGCAAAAATTGGGCTCATAAGACAAATTTGAATGAGAACTTGAAAGGACAGAGAATACAACATCTAAAAGGTGTTGTACATTCATCTTTTTATAGGTTAGCACTGTATTTATGGAAGTTTTACTGCATCTTGAAGCATGTTATTTTGCCTTAGGTCTTTGATGAATTTTTGTTCTCCCAAGGGCTGATGAAAATGAGAAAGTGACAAAATATCACAGTAAAGAACAATGTTAACCTAACCATGACTTGGTCATAAGAAAATTCTATTTCATTTTCAAAAAATATGGAAATAAAACTAAAAGCTTAAGACTTTTACATTTACTATAAGTGACACCAGCAGTCAGTCTACATCTTTAAATATAAAAATGCTGCCGGGCGTGGTGGCGCACACTTGTAATTTCTGCGCTTCGGAGGCAGAGGCAGGAGGATCGAGGCCAGCCGCTCTGGTTTAAGAGACCCTGTTTCAAAAATACAGAAAATAGGTCTGGGGGTGTAGCCCAGAGGTAGAAGGGCTTCCAGGAACCCCAGTACCACCAAAAAATAAATAAATTAAAAAATATATAAAAATGCTTAACTGTTTTTTTAGAACAATTCATTAAGAGTTTAGCCTAAGGAAATCATCATGAGACACTACCTTTCTCATTCAAGTATCAAACCGATTTTGATCACTTTATTACAATTTCTCTGCATGGCATAAACCAGACAAATAATAATAAATCCTGCTAGTTCTTTTAAAATTAGGGTTTTGAGGACTGACATCTTTATAACAACACTGTAAGGTTAAATGTTTCTATCCAAGAGTGGTTTTGTTTCATTTTCTCAGGTCTTCACTTGGAGCCTTCCTGACAGTTCTAAAGCTTTCTTTATATTGGACTTGCATATTTCTTAAATTTATCCCCAAATATTTTATCTTTTATTCTATCTTTAAAAGCTTACTTTGGCCTTACTTTTTAAGGCCTTACTTTGGCCTTAAAAGCTTACTTTTTGCCTTTCTAACGACTGCTAATTCTGAAGTTTACATAAAAAAAATACACAATAGCCAGAAATACTCTGAAAGAAGAACCAAGATGATAGACTAACCTAAATAGCTAGTTGACATAAGAAATCTAGTAATAAAATAGTGTAGTACTAGAATATGTACTATACGATTGGCCCATGGAATAAAGAGCCAATAAACAGACCCCAAACTATGGGAATGTATACTATAGGCAATTTTGTAAAAAATGCAGTTAAAAAAAATTAAGTTGGAGTCATATTTCCCATCATGCATTAGAATAAATTCTAAGCAGAACAAATGTCAAGACATTAAAGATTTAAGTCATCAGATGAAAAACAGGAGAACTCTGATTAGCCTCAAATTATGAAGAAAGTCTGATGTTTAAGAATCAGAGACAAAAGGAAAGATTGATAAATCTAACACTCAAAAGTAATATTAAATTCCTTAAATAGTAATAAGCAAATTTAGAAAGCCAACACTACAAGGAAAAATACCAGAAATAACAAGATGACTTCCTTAGTACATAAAAAATTTTCTTGAAATCATTACAAACATTGCAACTGAATCCAACTGAAAAGTGTGCAGTCTACAGAGTGACAGCTCCCAGGAAAATAAATGGCCCTTTACAAATGCTCAGCCCTAACCAGAGAAATACAAATACAAGCACCCTGGGTAATATTTTTTAACTAGCAAATTGTGGTGAACAGAAGTTGGATGAAAAAATGTACTGGATAGCTAGAAGAGAATTTCATATTATTTGATTACAGAATCAGGTGAATGTGTTAACTTTTCATAACTGTATTACCTACCTGTGAAAAGAGCTATTCATAAGAATGTATTACCTACTCAAAATTAAAATACATATTTTATTTTAAAATAAAAAAAATTGTTCTTTGATAGCAACAAAAATTAACTTATAAATTATAACCACACACACACACACACACACACACAAACACACACACACACACACACGAAGTCCAGCTAGATATTGTTCCTTTCAAATTTGCTGCATTTCATTAAAAAAAAAAAAAAACACCTAAATAAGTCCTTTGGGAATTCATCAGAAATATCAAAAGATGGAATAAGTTTCTTTTTACCAGATTCAGTGTTATTTTGCGTCACAACCAAGTTCTACCTAAAATAATCTTGCATGCCTCAGTAGTAAACTTTCCTGTTTCTATGATGTTAGATGCAAGAACTATTGCCAAGAAAAATGGGGGTGAATGGTAAAAGATTATACGTGGGTACGAGTATATGAAAGAATATTATAACTGGAGTTGAAGCTCGGCTGCTTGAGGAAATGGTAGAAGCATGAATAGAAATGAATAAATTGAAGAAAATACAATACATATAAGGAAAGGAGAGAATGACTTCAATAAGGCAGCTTTTTGGAGAAATTAGGTATGGGGCACATAGAATCAGGGCAAAAAAGTGCACTAAAGAACAGAAGTGCATTAAGAAATAATACCTACCAGCCATTTTTCATATTCATTAATGGCTTGTTTATCTTTATCTTCTTTCTCAGCTTTTTTTAGTTCTTCTTTTTTTTTCTCATTTATTTTCTCTTTTTCTTTTTGCTTGAAAAAGGCTTCTTTTTTTTCATTCCTATGTAAGAGAATATAAAACACTGGAAAGTTAAAAAGAGAATATATAATAAATATTTCCTAATATAGTTTTGACAAATAATGAATTTTAAATAAAGTTTAAAGAAAACAATGTGCTATTCATTTTAAATTTATCAAGAGATTTAATATAGCTGGTCATGCCTATCATCCCAGTATTAGGGAGACTGAGACAGGAGGATTACAGGTTCAAGGCCATACTCAGAACTTACTGAGACCCTTTTCCAAAAAAAAAAAAAAAAAAATACAAAGGGCTGGGGGTGTAGCTCAGAGATAGAACCCCACAAGGTTCAGTCTCTGGTAACCAATATATACAAAATTTTGGATTACCATTTTTCAACAGCAGTTAAGTTATCTTTCTTCTTCTCAGCAATAGTCTCCTCCTCTTTCTGTTTCTTTGCTCTTTCAAATTCTTTCTCTTTTTTACTTTTCTCTTTAAGATATTCCATCTTTTTCTCTTTCCATTTTTCAAATGCCTGAAAAAGTTCAGAATGACTTTCTTACTTATGTGATTATAAACTATGCAGAAGTACAGTTAATCGTTAAATTTGGTTCACATATTTGAAATAACTAAGAAAGGTATTCAAAGTCTTGATACTTGTAGCGCTTCTCCTTTCCTGGCAGCATTTTCCTCTTCGGTTTTCTTCTTGTTTTTTTCCTCAAGCCTCTTTTTTGCAGCCATTTTCTTTGCTTCCTTTTCTTTCATAGCCTTCCAAGCCTCGAATGATGCTAATGCTTCTTCTCTTTTGGCAGCTTTTTTCTATTTTGGAAAAAAAAAAACAATAAACTGATATATATGTATGTATAAAGAGATAAACAAATATCGACAGATATAGGTATACAAATATGTACTTATCTTTAATACCTTGTGTTATGATATACAGAAGTTTCAAAGCAGGTAATTTATTTAAAATGGCTTAAATGAATAAATTAAAATAATTTAAAAGTGTTATCCAAATTATTCATTATATTTTATTTTTATTTACTCATTGCACTTTAAAAGGTCCTTTCCCAAAAGCATTCCTTAGATATTGATATATTTTTAGTAAGAAAGCCAAGAATTATTTTTGAAAATATACTAATAAATATTATCAAATAAAATTCTACTAGGCTGAGTGGTACTAAAAATGTTCAATATAAAAACAATTAGGAGAGTTAGTTATAGAGGCAGATTAAAACAAGTTGGCCAAGTCAAATAAGGGCAAACTTTTGGGCTAAATCTTCATTTTGATGATATCAAAGTACAAAGGTCTTACTATACAAACACAACCCAACTATTGAAAATGTATGCCAGATAGGAAAATATTTATGCAACTGTATAGCAAGTATGTTGCTATCTTAGCTACTTTAATCTGACATCATAATATTCAGTATTTGCCTCAAAATATTGTTTAACATTAAGTGACACAAAACCATATCATGGAGGTTACATTATTCAGTGGTAAAGTACTTCCCGCTTCAGAGTCTTGCAGATGAAATGTGAGGGTCCACGACACTTTGTACAGGAGCGTGATACTCAAATGTGGTAATAGGTACACAGCACAGTCCTGTTCATGCACCACTGACTTGTTATAGTGCGGTTCAGTTCGGAAATATTTCCTTCCAAATCCATTTTAGAATTGAATAGCATAATAAAGAGGTTTTTCAGAGCTTTTACTTTAGAAGATAAGAACAAACTGAGCCTGCTGTACTATGTCAGGCAGGAGTTAGAGGGAGGGGATGAAAGTTCAGGAGGAATGGAAGAGTCCAGGTTGTGTCAATGGGAGGAAAGGTGAGTCAAGAGCTCAAGGCAGGGTTGGTCTTGAAGATACATTGAGAATAAAGAGAAAAGAGGAAAACCAAAGGCAGCTGTCTGAATATCCTCTGTAGTCTTCGCTAAGCACTAATTAAAGTCAATTTTTAAAAGTGAATAAGGTGGTTATAACAAAATGGGTTAATAATTGGTCATAAGATATCTATCCCACATAAATATCTCATGCTATATCCATCCCAATAAAACAAAAATCTCTTATGTTTTCACATAAAACAGTTCTCTGTGTCTCTACATTTTTGTGTAAAACAGTTATATTTACATCAAACAAAAATATATAAAGTACAAATGAAATGAAATAAAAAATCAAGTCATTTCAGCACTTACAAAATATCTGGAAAAGTTAAGTATTCAAAGACACCTTACTGACACAAATAACCAGAATAGTTTCTACTTTTCTATTTCACAATACCTGTTCATTTTGGATCCTTAAATTTTCACTTTCAATCCTTTTTATCCTGTGCATTTCATGTAAATATACATTTTTCTTTTCTAACCACTCCTGCAATTATACGAATAAGGTTATATGCTATGCAAAGTAGATCAAATGAATTAGAGTTCTTATTTAATTTCTAAAATACTTGATTAAAATTTTTAAAAAGGAAATAAACCATATAAACTTTATATATAGTGGTATTATTTTTAAATAATATCCTAATACAGATGAGTATTACTTAAAAATTATATATCATCCTCAGCACTAGCAAAATAGATTTTAAATATTATAACCATTTTCTCTGAAGTTTACTTACTTGTACCATGTCTAAAGTAAATTGACATTTTTCTATGAAATTTACTTGTATCAATTTCTAAAGTCTACTATTTTGTAAAACAAACAACAAAAATATTTTATGAAATTGTGAAAAAAAAAGGAAAATCCTTTGCTGTGTAAGTCTAACAACACCTCAGCAAAGTTTTTTTTTTTTTGTTTTGTTTTGTTTTTGTAGAACTGGAGATTAAACCTAGGGATGTTCTACAACTGAGCCATATCCCCAGTCCTTGTTATTTTTATTTTGAAACTGGATCTATCATCTTGTACCTCATTAAGATGTATGACTACAATGCACCAATAAAAAATAAATAAATAAACACACACCAAAAAAGAAATAAAAGTGAAGTAATGGGGAAAAAAACAACAGGATCTTACTAAGTTATTGCTTTTCACTGTGGCCTTGAACCTGTGCTCCTCCTGTCACAGCCTCCCAAGTACTGGAATTATAGGTGTGTATCACACACCAGCCAGAAAAAGCTTTCAACCCTTTTCTTTTGTTGTTCATAAATAATATGAATATTAAGGGAAAAAGGAATAAAACACATAGATTTTACAACATTTTGGCATTTGACACATCACTATAAATTAAAATGCCATCTTCTCTTTCACTTAAAACAACTATGATCAGTTTAAAAAAGTGAAGAAATCAATAACTGAGTAAAATAACATTGGCTTGCTCACATATTTAAAGGGCATTTTTTTCCAATAAAAGTATCAAACCATCATTTTCTGAGCCTAGTTGACTAAGCCACTGGCAGAACACATGCTCATAGTCAGTTCAATGCCTAGCACCAAAATAAAAATACAAAGTAACCAAGCAACAACCATCTCCCCACTGACACACATCAAACCATCTATTTACCTGATAAACAGCTGCCCTTATGTGATCTGCTTTGTCCAGTTCCACGCTCTGTTTCTGTGAGGGCTTTTGGTCCAACACTTTCAATGTCCCTAAATAGTGAGAAGAGGTAGGTGTCGATGGAGTTCTTCTTATAGAACTGGATTTCTTTAAAAACTCAGATGTCATCAATCTGAAAAGTTCCAAATGAATGAAAATAAAGTATTACACAAAGGAATCAAAATAAAGTAGTACAATTGCATGTAGTAGAGGTGAGACGTTAGAATATGTGACTATATGTGATTACTGTATTTAAAAAATACTATGTACATACATATGTATATATGTACACCCTGGAGATTGAACCCAGGGATGCTCTACCACTGGGCTATACTCCTAGGCCTATTTTACTATTTTATTTTGAGACAGATTCTTACTAAGTTATAGAGGCTGGCCTTGAACCTATGATCCTACTGTCCCAGCCTCCCAAGTACTGGGATTACAAGTGTGTGTCACAATGCCTAGCTAAATTGCATTTTAATTGAAGAAATTATAATTATTAAAAATGAGCTAGGTAAAAAGTAGTCTTTTCTTAGTATACAAAGAGTCATACTCAGCATAACTTAAATTTGTCACTCTAAGTGATATAATTTTAAAATGATCTTTTTAGGTATTTGTAATTAAGGTATTTCAAAGAAATATGAGCCATACATAATAGTTATGTGGAGAAAATGATATTAACAAAGTGAGTTTTAATCACTCAATGTTTTCCTGTATTATTATATAAACCATTCTAAATATAAATTAGAAATAGAAGTATCCTCTGCTTCAGGGAAAATCTGGCCTATCTGGTTCTGATGACTGAAGTTTACTGGACCACAGCTATATTCATTCATCTGCAAATTGGCTTGGTTTCCTGGTACAGTGGCAGAACTGAGTGGTTTTCACAGGCATAGAAATGCTTATAAGGCTTAAAATATGTACTTGTCACTTATAGAGAAATCTAGCTGGCCCCGCTCCATTTGGTTTGTAATAATTTAAAAGATTCAGAAAGTTTCAATTAGCCTTTTTGGGGTTAGCAGCATCTATTAGAAGCATCATGGGTGAATCTATGTAATTCTTGTTATTTTAATAAGCTCACTTAGTCCACAGAACCTGAACACTTCAAATATAATTTTTTATGTGTTAGAAAAAGGTACTTATAGAGAATAACAATCCTGGACTTTAGCTTTACAAATACTTCATATCTACTGTCTCAGAAAAAAGAGACACAGCTCTATTATAGGAGCTGAGCAGTGACATGAGAGAAGAAGAAAGATATCCCTAGATGGAGAATCCTGAAGACCAAAGCTGTTGTGTAAACATCCCGGGCATGATCGGTAACAGGCTTAGATATTTTAAATTAATTAATTGCTTTGAAAAATACAATCAACTGCAAGATTTAATCAAGTATCCAATCCATTCATCTTATGAGCTAAAAATTAAGAGAAAATCCATAGCACCAAATGAAATTTACTTTATGGAATTTAAATTTAAGTGAGTTTTGCTAGAATGCAAAATTATGAATGAGGGATGTTGGTAACTTTATTACCTGCCAGATGCACTGGTTGCTCTATTATTGGTTGACTTTTTATTCTTCATGTTTTTATCTTCAATCGTTTTCTATTAAACAGAAAATACCACAGATGGATTATTATGCATGATCATAGTTAGGCTTAGAGGCTAAAATGTCACCAAATATATATATATATATTTGCAACTAGGATGTATCAAGCACAATAGGCTCTGGAGATCAATCAATTAATGGAATTTCTTTAAAAACAATAATTTTCAGAGGGGTTGTCTGACAATAATCACTCATGAAGAGGCTAAGACTGAGGACAGTGACAGAGAGCGCACAGGGTGGGCTGGGGCTGCTCTAATGAAGTTGGTCTGGGAAGCCCTCCCTGAAGGGAAGGTGTCAGGCTGAGAAAGCCCAGTGGACAGGGCCACAGGAAGGTCTACAGAAAGGAAGGAAGAGAACGAAGTACTTAGACTTCTAAAGAGGCCAGTGGTGCTGAGACACTGGGAAGGGCTGGGGAGAGCAGGAATGGGTAACCTAGTCAGAGAAGAATCATGTGAGGTCACTAGGTTGATGGTAAGGAGTTTGGATTATATTCTCATGATAGAAACCAACAAAAAGATTTCAACAGGGGATGGTTAGATTCAGACCCAAGAAAGGTCACTCAGGAGAGAGCGAAATAGACAAGGGTCTAGTAAAAAAAAAATATGTTATAATCTGACTTGTGGTGTTCAAATTCCTTACTCTAATTGTACTTATCTCTATTAGACATTTCTATGATTCTGTCTATATTCTTCCACCTAAGGAACAACATTTTATTTTACACAGATGGGTGGGTGAATAACAATAAAGTGAGAGCACAGATGTGAGCACATCTCTTACTTGGCAGTATTGTTTCTTTCTAAGGAAGACAGCAAAAGATGATATTCATGGAGCATGGCTTAGTCATCCTTTTCCATATATATACATACATATGTATATGTATATTTGTGTGTGTGTGTGTGTGTGTGTGTGTGTGTGTGTGTGTGTGTGTGTGTGTTATAGGGAATTGAACCCAGGGGCATTCTACCTCCACGCTACACTCCCAGCCCTATTCTTTATTTTTATTTTGAAACAGAGTCTCACTGAGTTGCAAAGGGCCTCACTAAGTAGCTGAGGCTGTCCACAAACCACGATCCTCCTATCTCAGCCTCCCCAGTGCTGGGATTACAAGCGTGTGCCACCACGCCCAGTTTCTGTGAATTTTAATAAAAAGCTGTATTGTACATTATGAAAATCTTGCTCAATTACCAATTTTCAGTAAGCACTATTTGTCCCTAGTAATAATAAACATAATTGCTTGCTAGCTGCTAATTGCAGCTAGGAGAGATATATTAAAATCAGGAGAAATAAATTCTAAAAATGCAATACTATACGTTTTAATATATAGTGCTCTGGTACAATTGTAGTCCTACCTACATACCCCAAATCTGTTTCTCTAGATTATAGTAATAATATTCCTGATGACAGATGCTGATAAACATTTGGTAAAGATTTTCATTAGAATTGTTAAAATGTTTTAAAATGATATTCAGACAAGTAAGTTTCGCTAACTCAAAACCTCAGAAATTGTTCTACACAGCTCAATCTTTATACTATAAAGAATTCTTGAAACCTATACACTTATAGGGAGTTCTGAGATACTTAAAAGTTCTATTTTTTTTTGGTGGTACTGGGGTTCCTGGAAGCCCTTCTACCTCCAGGCTACACTCCCATACCTACCTTTTTTTTTTTTTTTTTGGAAACAGGGTCTCTTAAGCCAGCATGGCTGGCTTTGAACCTGTGCGATCCTCCTGTCTGCCTCCCAAGTGCTGGGATTACAAGTATGCGCTACCACACCGGCACTTTTTTTTTTTTTTTTTTTTTTTTGCGGGTCTGGGGATGGAACCCAGGGGCATTCGACTGCCAAGCTACAGCTCCTGCCCTATTTTTTATTCTTTATTTTGAAACTGGGTCTCACTAAGTTGCAGAGGGCCTCACCAAGTAGCTGAGGCTGGCCACGAACCGCGATCCTCCAGGTCTCAGCCTCCCTAATGCTGGGATTACAAATGTGCGCCACCACTCCTGGCTTACAAGTTCTATTATGAGCATATACCTCTGATAATATTTAGTGAAACCTTGGGTTTCACTGTATTACCTTTAAATCTTTCTTGAACATAAAGTTCTACTGAATTAAGTAAGAACCATCAGATAATTCAGTGCCACGATGGAAAGATAAGTTTACCACAGGTAATACAGAAGAATATAACATAGAAGATAGAATATTTTGAAGTTCTTTTTTGAGTTTTAAGTTTAGTACAAATAGTGTAAGCTTACAGAAATACCTTTGCAGATTCCACTGCATGGGTGGTTATTAGGACACTCTGGGATTTAAATAGAGGAGGGTCGACGGTTACGTCACCAGCTGTCATCAGTCCAGCTTTCTCCTTTTCTTCTTCAAGGTCATCAGCTGTCACTTGAATGTCCTTGGGTTTCTCAAGTTCAGCAGTATCACAGGCTATCAAAACTGAATTCTCTTCATTTTCACTTGATTTTAAGGACTTACGGTTTTCAGGAAATTCTCCACTCTGATCTATTTTGAGAAGGAGTAATAGCACTCAAACTTTCTTCCAGATTAATGAAGTGGACAACAGACTCAATTACTTTCTCTTAAATGTGTGCATAATCTTTTTTTTTCTTGAAACTAAAATATGAAAAAACTAACATATTAATCTTAGATATAATTTTAAAAAATAACCTATGAAAGAAAAATGGCTATTCTTAATTTAATGAAACATTTAAAACAAACTATGAAAAATGCATATTCATAATTAAAATCGAATTGTTACCCCCCAAACAAGGGTATACCAAAAAAACCTGGTTGACGAATAAACCAAATAACTGAGATGGCAGTATCTGTTCAATTCCAGAGCCTGTGTATTCTTGGCTAGATCAACAAGCTATGAAAATAGGAAGCAACATCTCTGTGTCACTGCAGTTGCTAGCAGTACAGGTGTACTGTACAGATGTAGGGAAATCAAGAATTGATGTGCTTTTATACAGGAAGTATAAAGCAAGTCTTAAATTGGCTTCAACCCTGCCACAATGCTGCACTGCCCCTCATGCCTATAGGGCACTGCTGGCAGACCTGTTTCTTACCTCTCAGTGCTCCAAGGCACAGACTCAAGCTCTGGCATAAGGGGACTGAGTTCTGCTTTCATAGAATTGCTTCTATTCTTCCGATCCTGGCACACTTCAGAATATTCAAGAGAAAGAAAGCGGTGCTCTCTCTGGGGAACACTGACTTTCATTTCGACCAGAATCTACCTCCTGTATCTTCACCCCTGAAAGTCTTAATTCTGCTTCTTTCATGATCGCAATAGTTTATTTTTAACTTATTTGGAGGCAAGTAGGTTTAAACTCACTTAATCATTACAGTTATATATTGACATTTAAAGAGTGACCTTGACTCGATTCATTATTAGATTCTTTGGAACTGTTAATGTTAATATCTTTGATGCAAAGATTAATATTTTTGATGCAAAATGTTAATATTTTGGAGTCAAAGATTCAAACTATGGCTCCATCCCTGGCCTTGGGCATGTTTTCTAATACGTCTGCACTTCAGTTTCTCTAATCTAGAAAATGACAAAAATTATACTATATAGTAAGCACTTAAAAAATGTTAGTTACGTATCCAGCCATATAAGCACATATGCTTTGTAGCCTAAAATTTACTCTGTGCTTACTATGGTACTGTTCTAAGTGCTTTTTGTGCATTATGAATTTGCTTAATTCTCATGACAACCCTATGTGGTGGGCTACTTCTATTATGTGCAGTTTAAAGGTCAATAGCTAAAGCCAGAGGGGCCTGCTGCTTGACTCAGGGAGTTGTGACTGGATTCAAAGCTAGCTTAGTCTCGTATGCTGAACACGTCAGAGCAACACACACAGCTTAACACTTCACCTCAGTGATCATTTTGCTTGTGTTCTGAACAATGCAAGTGAATAAAGTATACTCTGTCACTTAATTTTCACAACAGCCTTTTGGGATAGGTGATATTATAACATGGTAAACTGAAGCCCTGAGAGATTAAGTTCACCACTTAAAGTCCCATAGTCAATTGTATAACGGGGACTGTAATTTGGGTAAACAAAAACATTTATTTCCCTTGTAACTGTGCAAAGTATCAATTCTGTTATGAACAAGGTTCTAAGCAATATGCAGTTCACAAATAATAAGATACAATAATTAGATATACCTACCTTTTATAGGTGTTGTTCCCCCAGATTCGAGTGCAAAGGAATTTTCAAGACTTTCTTCAAGGGCTGATGATGATAAACTTGTGAACAGTGGATCCTGTTTAAAAAAGATGCACATGTCTTGTACATTAAGCTTAGAAGACTTGTGGGGGGCAAGAGCATTATTAAAACCATTTCATTCATAACTTTGAAATATTCATTTTTAGAAGTTCACTGCTGAAACACCCAAAGCATTCAGCCACTGGAGGTGAGCAAATATGTTTTATTTCCAGCCTCACTGTCTTGATCAATAAAAGGAGCCACTAAAAGAGTTATTTTATTTCTTTATATGTCACAACTTTATTTATTTCCAGCAATTTTAAAAACTGCTGCTTAGCCGGGTGTGGTGACACATGCTTGTAATCCCCGTGCTTGGGAGGCTGAGACAGGAGGATTGCACAGGTTCAAAGCCAGCCTCAGCTACTTAGTGAGGCTCTCGGCAACTTAGTAAGACCCTGTTTCCAAATAAAGTATAAACTTGGTCTGGGAGTATAGTCCACAGGTAGAAAAGACCCTGGGTTCCACCCTCAGTACCACAAAAAACAAACAAATAAAACCCTGCTGCTTATCTAAAAATCAAATGTCATAAATATTTAAGGGAAGGACTTGATATTTTAATATGTTTCATTATACATATATTTAATATGCATATGTATACCTTCATATATAGACATAGCATTATTTGAACTATTTCCAACATCAAGCCTCCATTTTTCCCCTCCTAATCTCCCAACTCAGTCACCTTCCAATCTGCTACTGGTCTCCCTCCTCATTTACCTGAAGTCACGTTTATTTGCTTTTTTTTTTTCCCCTCTAGCTTCCATGTCTGAGAGAAGATTTTGATGTCTCTATAATTCTCTTTTCAAGGGTATTATGAAGAAGATAGTAGGTAACAACCTTCAGTTTCAAATATTAACAGTTTTTCAAATAAAAGCAATTTACAAAACCAAGTAGACAGCTACTTCCAAACATTGTAGGTGGAAAAATGCACATTGATTTTGTGAACCTGAGCTTTCCTCAAAAATCTGAAAAGAAATGATTACACTTGTGCCTAAAATAAACATCTTTGCAGAATAATAATCTAGCCTAAAGATGATGATAGTATGATTTTAAAAGTTTGCCTGTGTTGCTTAACTAACAATGTTTGAAGATTCTTTTCCATATTATTATATGTGTGCAAAGGAAATTATATCTTCAAAGCAATGAATGGAAATATTTAGAAAATGGTAGAATGGCTGAGAGACACTGGATTCTACCTTGAAAGGCAAAGTTTCATTTGTGGAAATTTGTAATTTAGTAGATTCTTAATTGAAGGCACTCTCCAATTTTTGCAGTTCACATGGTAGAAAGCTATAGACATACTTGACTGGCTTGAGGGGACAAGGGATCAGTGAGTTTGGGGAGGCAGAGCACAGGGCAGTAGCTAGACTGTGCATCTAAAATTCCCCTGCAAATTTGGTTTTGTATATGTGGCATAAAGATGACCTCAGAGGATGTTGTGAAACCATATAAACTAGAACTGAAAGGATTAAGCAAATTAGAGTTAATATCCAGTATAAGAAAGAAAGAGGTCAAAGTCTGTATCTTATTAGAAAAGATGCTCCGAGATACATAACAGAACCTAGAATCTTTACACTATATCATTCATAGTATCCTGCATTCAATCAAAAGTCACTGAGTAGGCGAAGAATCAGAAAAGTGATACATACTCATGAATGAAAAAAAGAACAGTAAGTAGAAACCAAATGCTGCAGCAAGCAAACAAGGACTTCAAAATAATTATAAATATTTTCAAGCATCTAAAGAAAAATATATGCATGACAGCTAAACAGATGGCAATCTTAGACATATAAAAATACAAAAATACTGATGAAAACTCTAGAATTGATTTCTATAACTGAAACAGAAATTCACTGGATGAACCTAATAGCAGATAAGAAATGGTAGAAAAAGAAAGAGAATTTAAAGACCAGATAATACCTACTATTCAATCTAAAAAATAAAAAGGAACAAATTAAAAGAATCATGAACAGAACCTCAGATATCAGTGAAATACATGAAAAATGTCAATATATATTTATCTGGTATCCCAAAAGGAAAAGAAAAGAAAAAAAAATTCATGGCAGGTTAACAGCTTACAGATTCTGAACTCAACTAAACCCATGTAAAATAAATATAAGAAAACAGACCTAGGGACCTACTTGTAGCCAAGTTGTAATTCCAAGAAAAATTCCTGAAAGCTGGCAGAGAAGGTGTCACATTATATATAGGATATGAGTGATCACTGCTTGTCAAGAGACACCAGAGAGGCCCAGAAAAAAAGTAAACTTATAAAAAGCTAGGACTTGAGGGAGGGAACTGTCAACAAAAAAAGTATATATCAGTTAAACAATCTTTCAAAATTAAAGAGAGAATAAATATTTTTTAGATAAGAAAAGACTAAAAAATTCCATCACCAGTAAACCTGCATTACAGGACATTAAAAAAAAAAAAGTTCCCTAATTTAAAGGGAAATAACACAAAATGGTGCTAACTGGAATCAACAGAAAAGAAAGAGGATTCCCAAAAACACAATATTTATTTATGAAAACTATAGATATTTATTCTCTCTTTAATTCCTTAAAAGCTGAAGATGAAGAGTCTCAAAGGTTCTTTAGTGAAAAGTTGTAACATTCTGATGGGACATGATATGACAGGCAGGTGTGATCTGTCAATGGATGAGGCCGCCCAGGGAACCTCATTGCTGCAAGGCTTCTGTATAAAATGTGAAACAACACATTATCAACTTTGTAATGCAAATAACAATAGCTAAAATTCAAAGTGAGGATCAAAATGTAAAACTAAAAACACATGATTAACTCTTCAAAAAAGGCAGAAAAGGAGTAACAAGAATAACATAAAATGGATAAAGAGAACATATTAGCAGCAAACTGGTCGTAGGCCCAGCAACATCAGTCTGTACACTAAAAGTAAAAGAAAAAAACTCTCATAAATGGACTAAACATCAAAATAAAAAACTCAGACTATCAGATTTTACAGAAAAAGTGACTCAAAACTATTATAAGAAATTCATTTTGAATAAAAGACATAATTAGTTTGAAATGAAACAGAAAATATATACTATGCAAGCACTATGAATTAAACATCTCAGAGTAATGAACAAATTTCTTAAACACAGATTATCAAACTGATGAAATAGAAAATCTCAATACCAAAATATATGTCTAAAAAAATCAAATTTAATCCAAAAACCTCTTTACAAAGAAAATTCTAAGCCCATGTCACTTTACTGGTGAATCTGCTTATTTAATGAAAAAAAATGATTATCAAGTTTTATATTAAGCTTTTCAAAAATTAAGAGGAAGAGACACAGCTGGGCATGGTGGTGCATTGTATTCCAGTACTTGGGAGGCTGAGACAGGAGGAGGGCAGGTTTGATGAGAGTAGTGAGACTCTCCTCCATCTAGTGAGAACCTGTTTCCAAATAAATAAAATCAGGCTAGGGGTATAGCTCAAAAGTAGAATGCCTCTGGGTTTTATCCCTAAAATGACAAAAATAAATAAATAAATAAATAAATAAATAAATAAATAAATAAAATAGGGAAAGACACTCCTCAACTTATGTGACACTCAAACCTGATAACATTATAAGAAAAAAGTTACTGACCAATAGTATTTATAAATGTATATTCAGAAGCCTGAAAATATTACCAAATGAATTCTACAATAAAATGCTATGCTTTGATGAACAAAAGCTTATGTTAGGATGCTACGTCTGTTTGATAAATAATTATCAATCATATACATATGCACACCAAAAAAGCACAAAGAGGAAATGAGGGAGGGGAGGACGTAATGAGGAAGCACTTTTAGCTAGCTCATCCTCATCATTCTTGGCGGTGACATGTGTATGACTGTGCTATAGTTTGGGTGTTAAATGTCCCCCAAAGGCCTGTGTGTTAAAGGCCTGATTCCCAACCTGTAATACCATCAGGAGGTAGTAAAGCCCTTAAGAGGTAGCCTAGTAGGGGAAGTTAGGTCACTGAGGTTGTGGCCTTAAAGGGGATACTAGAACCCTGGCCCCTCTTCTCCCTCTTTTCCTAGCCATCATGAAGTGAATAGACCTCCTGCAGAGTGCACTTCCACCATGGTACAGTGCTCTGCTACAGGCTCAAAGCAAGAGGCCCAAACAACTACAGACTAACTCTCCAAAACTATGAGCCAAGATAAACTTTTCCTCCTTTTAATTCTATTATCTTGGGTATTTTGTTACAGTGATAGAAAACTGACTAGTATAGACTATAAGGCAGAAGGAGTGCCAAATGAGAGTTAGAGATGTAAGCATGGCTGAAAGTGCTGGAACAGACCTACGAAGAGCCAAAGGTTACATACAAAGAAGATAGCAAAACTAGATGGGGCCGGGCGTGGTGGCACACACTTGTAATCCTTGCACTTGGGAAGCGGAAACAGGAGGATCACGCAGGTTCAAAGCCAGCCAGCTGTGCTGGCTTAAGAGACCTTGTTTCCAAATAAAAATATAAAATCAGTCTGGGAGTGTAGCCTGGAGGTAGAAGGCCCCTGGGTTCCACCCCCCCGTACTACCAAAAAAAAAAAAAAAAATAGATGAGAAGGAAAACCTTGAAAAAATGGACTTAGATTCAAAGGATATCCACAAAAATTTTTATAATAAGGAATATGGTGCATTTAGATTACTAAAAATAGAAGTATCTGGCAATAAAATAATAATTATATCTTATGGGCTATGTTACTGACCTTAATGTGCATGTAGTATTAAGATTCCCTAGCAACATGAAAACACACCATAACCTAATGCTAAGAGACAAATAAAAAGCACAATACAAAACATAAATGCTAAGGTAATGAATTAATGATACAAATATAAGAAAACAGCCCAGTTGGGAATAATAATAAACTTCCTTGATATTATATAGTGGGATTACAGCTAGATATTCTATTAAATTATTTGTCATAGTGTGATATTACTTTTTTAACTTTAGGTATCCTTTCTTATTTATTTATTTTTATTTTTTTTCAAGGAACATAGAAATGTTAAAAAAATAGAATTTAAAGTTAGGTATCTGTTCCTGTTTATGCAGTGTGCCCCTAAATTTCAGGCCCACCCAGAGACCTTATTTAGAAACAAGGTATTTGCAGATGTAATTAATTAAGATGAAGGTGAATCTGATTAGAGCCTGACCAAGGTCTGATAGTATTTTTTAAAGAAAGAGAAAGACAGAGAGACACAAAGGAGACACAGGAAAGCCATATGGTGATGAAAGACGGGATCAGCAAGACACGGCTGTAAAGCAGGGAAGGCCATGGACGGCTGCAGCGTCAGGAGATGGTGACTTTCCCCTGAAGCTTGTGGAAGGGAGACAGCCCGGCTGCTTTAGGACTTTTGGCCTAAAGCAAAAAGAGCCTTTTATTCTCTCTATGAGAGAATAAACTGGTCTTCCAGTTTGTGGCACTCTGTTAGTTAGAGCAACTACAGGAGACTAATTCAATATTAAGTTGATCAGACAATAATATTAAATATCACTGTTAGTTTCTTCTCTAGATTTCAGAACTAAGAAAGAGAACAAACTGTACAAGAAAATGAATCCGTAGCCTACTGTTCTTCCTAATGTACTTCAGGTCTGGGTTAGAGGCATTCACTAGTCATGGTGCAAAGGAGCTCCTCTTGCTCCCTTCTGTACCACCTTCTGGAGAGCAGATCTGCATAGTATATACAAGTACTGAGATGAGAAGTAAGAAAAAGGAGAAGATTGGCCAGGTAACATCTTTTTGTCTCATCTCCAAGCAGATTTTGAAGGAATCATATACTTCCCGTCTAAAATGTGAAGTAGAAGCTCACTTTCCATAGCAAAATACAAATAAAGGGGAAAAAGGTTCTCTCTCACTAACAATCCAAGGTTAACTTCTTGATGCAAACCTGAAGAGTCCTATTCAACCCCACACTGGCATATCCCAAAGAATATAGAACTGTGTTATGAACACTCAATATACATTTGTTGAACAAATAAAACCAAATGTGTAAAATGACACAATATTGTCCTTAGCCATAAATTATATAACTCAAAGATATATAAGAAAAATATCATTATAAAAATAGACAGTATTGCCAGTCCTGGTGGAACACACTTGTAATCCCAGCATTTGGGAGGTAGAGACCAGAGGATTGTGATTCACAGTCTCAGCTACTTAGGCCCTTTGCAACTCAGTGAGACGCTGTTTCAAAAAACTAAAAAGATTGCCGGGCGTGGTGGCGCACGCTTGTAATCCCCGCGCTTGGGAGGCAGAGACAGGAGGATCGCGCAGGTTCGAAGCCAGCCGCGCGCGCTGGCTTAGGAGACCCTGTTTCCAAATAAAAATGTAAAAATAGGTCTGGGAGTGTAGCCCGGAGGTAGAAGGGCTTCCAGGAACCCCAGTACCACCAAAAAAAAAAAAAAAAAAAACTAAAAAGATATAAAAATATAGGGCTGGAGGTGTAGCTCAGAGGAACAATGCCACTGGGTTCCATACCCAGTACTGAAAAAAAATCAAATAAAATATTATACAATTTTTTGCTTTTTCTGAAATTGGATGCATTTTTCAATTACTTAAAAACTATGGCTTAATTGGAAGCATTTTCTTTTTTTTCAGTGATGTTTAAAATAAAGCTACATCTTATCATTGATGGAGTTTTAAACTCAGTGGAATATAGTATATTAAGAAGTGTTCTGAAAATTATTTGTCACTTACAGAAGCAAACAGGTAAAACACATGCACACAAAAGCATCTGCAGGATTCATCCTCCCTTCTTCCCTTCCTCTGTCCCCCTCCCTTTCTCAATCAATGTCTGATTAAAAACTGAATGAATATCAAGAGGCCTAACTTTAAGAACCCAATTCAACAGTATAGTAATAGTCTAACCTCAAGACCAAGGTTTTCAGAGAATGCTTTTTTCTCAGCTTCCACTTGTCTGCCATTCAGCCCTAGAAGGGAAGAAGGTGCAGAATCTAAGACTTCGCCGAGGGCGGTTTCTTTATTTTCTCCTAATCTTTCTTTTTCTTCCATGTGCCTGTTCCTTTTAAACATGCTCCTTGGCCGAGGTAAAGGCTTGAAGTGGTCATCTGTTTCAAGGCTGCTGCTATTTTCTGCAAAAAAATAAAATGCTTTAAGATGGCTGCACACACACATAAAACATGACCCTGGCTTCAATGATGCTCCCAATATCGCTGTGCTCCCCTGCAGTGCCAGGCCTCTGGGCTCTGCCCTGGAGAGTCCACTTGAAGCCCACACCCTTCTCCACAAGCACCTCAAAGAACCATAGTTTATGAGCAAAGTTCTATTATTTCCAGAAAGCAACCAGTATACTTTAGTTTTATGAGAAGTAATTCTTCAACTTAACAAATTCTCATAGTATTCAATCATTAAAAAAAAATATAGCAAACCCTTGCCTCTATAAACTGAGGAGGTTCATGCATCAGCTCTTTATTGAGTGCCTGTAGTCCCACCCTGCACATGCTCATTATCATAAGGTGACAGTGCCCTGTTTAAGGACTTTACAGACTGGGAAGAAAGATGATTCTAAATAAACATAATTACAAGTCAAAGGTGAGGGCTATTACAAGTATGGAGATGACAATGTTGGCACCTGGGCGGGCAGGAAGTCCTACCTCTCACAGAAGGAAGGAATGCAGAAATGCAGAAATGCATGATTACTGAGCTGCTATTCTATGAATCCATAAAACTTCACTAGCAGTTATTAAAATTTCACAGCTAAGGCTGGAGTGTAGCTCATATGGGGCATGTTTTTAGCAGGCAGGAGGCCCTAGGTTCTATTCCCAGCAACACAAAAGAAAAAAATAAGAGAAAAAAAAATAAAATTGTAGTTATTTTCATTCCTTCTAAGTGTAAAACAAGAGCCTAGTGCTGGTATATTCTAGCTCTCAAACACTGATAGGAATTTTTTTTCATTTATGTACATTTTCTACAGTATATAACACATATTTCTCCACTGCTCTATCAATGCACTCTTCTAAAACTTCAAAACTAGGCTAATTAATACCTATCTCCTCTTTACCTACAAATGAGCTTATGAATTCTGTTAGAAGGTACCACAGCTATGCCAAACAGGTATCACTATAAGTGTTCCCTTGCCAATTTTAGCTACATTTTAATCTCTGGTCAGCGGCTCAATCTGAAATCTAAGATTCATTGTAAATTCTTTTCTCTGTCCTCAACTATATCCAAAACATCACTATCCTCAATGATCTACTTGGCAAATCTCTCTCTTGTCTTCTCCACTTTCTTCATCCCTGTTAGCTTCATCCCTACTATTTCCTAGATATTACCTAGGTGATAGCTATAAAACATAAATCAAATTTTATCAGTCTTGTCCACAAAATTCCAGAAAGGCTCTCCATCATCCAGTCCTACAGAATAGAAGCTCAATAGGCTTTGAACAAAATTAAAGGCTTTTATTGTCCTCTCCCTGGCTACCTTGGAACCTTTTCCACTGGCACACCCATTTTGTAATTTGTGTTCTTGGGAAGCTGTGCTAACAGTTGTTTTACAGACCAGCCACAGTTCTCCTACTTTTATTCCTTTACCGAAGCTGAGCCCAATGTCTGTGTCCCGTTTTTCCTCTCAAAAACAATTTTCATGTCTCTCAAGTCTCAGCTTAAGTACAATATTGGATAATACCTGAAAGAAGATACTGAGTCAACCTTTTTTCTACTGTGATGGAAACAGTTACCATTAGACCTACCCTGTTAAAATATTTTTAAGTGCAGAAGAGAATACAGATGGTGTAGAGGATCTCTAGAACTTATACATTTTATATAAATGAAAATTTGTACTTGTTTAATAGCAATTCCCCTTCTTTGCTCCTCTGAGCACTGGCAATCAATTGTACTCTCTGTTTCTACAAGTTTTAACCTGTAGATGCCTCATATTTCAATCAAATCTCTGAGTGTTATTAGCTCTATCATTTTACAGATATTACTCAACTTCATACCTCTGAGTATTATTAGCTCTATCATCTTACAGATATTATTTAACCTTCATACCTCTGAGAGTTATTAGCTCTATTATCTTACAGATATTATTTAACTTCACATTCCTGGGAAGTTTTTCCTTTGGTCAAATTAGTTAAATTTCCTAAGGTCCCTGTAGGACTGGAGCAAGAATGCATATACATATAAATATATAAATATAATATAAATATATAAAGTGTATAGCTCAGACATAGCTCAGTGGTAAGTGCTCATCATGACATTAAAGATGGTGGTGAACATTTCTTGTCCTTCTCCTTTTGTTTTTTATTTTTATTTTTTGTTTTGTCAATTACTCCTGCACTCTTTGGAGTAGTCTCTCTCTGACTCCATCTGTGTGATTTTGGAGGATTAACAAATATCTCAACACACCCATAAGAAGTATGGGTCCACAATGTACACTCCCACAAACACCTTTACTACCTTATCACAAAAACTTTACCTCGTCTGTTCCCAGCAGGTGGTCCAGAGTTCACGTAGGGGCACTGACATTTCTCTATTTGGAATTAGAAAATATGCCTTTGAGGTCATGTAGCTTGGGGGATATAATTGGGAGAAAGCTAGTGGCCTTATTTCCTGCCATTTGGAGGACTGTCCAAGAAATAAGGACAAAAAAAAAAAAAACAGACAAATAGGATCAAAGGGTGGAGTAACTGAGGTATAAAAAGAATGATCTCACCTAAACCAAGTTGTGACATCCATGACCAGTAAGGTTACAAATTGCCTTTTTCAATTAAATTTGCTTGAATTGGGTCATTTGCAACCAAGGTCTTGACTAGGCCACTATTGTTTGTCACCATTATTGCTATTAGCATCATCTTCCTACAAAGCCTTTCTGAACTGTATCTTTTCTACCTCTTCTAACTAAATTATAAAGTTTCAGATGACTGGTAATAAGTCCTTTCAATGTTATATTCTTATTTACTATTATGGTGCTTGAAGTGTAATATATTCATGATACGTATAGGTATATAAGTAAAACAAGCTACTTATGAACAGCTGCTTATGAACAAATGCAGAATAGGGTGCTTAATTCACACCAATACTGTTACAAACACTTCAAGCATATAAAATCATATGTCTCAAACTCCTAGAGGTAGTTCAACTATTATTTCTACTTACAATGAAGAATAAAGGGGTCTTGTGCCCAAGGTCATAAGCTGTAGTAACTTGCAGGTCTCGGATTAAAGCAGAATCACTCTGACTCCAAAGTTCATGATTTTAGTAATTCTAACAGTAATATTAAAACAGAACCTGAAAAAAGTACTTTCTATACTCACTACCCATGTGACACTTGCTCTATAAAGTATCTGGTTATTTCACCTTTTACAAAACATAATCAAGAACACAGAAAACTTGAGAGGTCTAATATTTTTATACAGTGTTACTTACTGCCCGGCAGCATCTCACATTAAAAATATTATTCTTCAAATACTGTATGAAAAAAGACGCCTAAAAATTTATAGAGGGATAAAACTAGGCTCGTGGGCCACATTCTTTCTGTCATGAAGAAATCATTCAAGTATTCATTTATTCACTTAATTCTATATGAGGGGCATTATCTTATGACTACTAGTTTCAATTTGGTTAATTACTTTATCTTAAACCAAAATTCTATTTCCAGAAGTATTGAAAAATTCTCAGAAAAACAGTCTATACATTTTAAATGTTTTGTTTTATAATCAAATTAATAAGATTATCTACTCAAGTAATTATTTTTATGTTACACATACTGAATGTAATACTGCATGCCTGAGTAGGGCATTTAGAATCCTGCTGCCATCTAGTGGTTAAATACAGTATTTCCTTATTTATTTAAACAACTTTTTTTTTTTTTAAGATATTGGGGAATTGAACCCAGGGGCATTCTACTTCTGAGTTATACCTCTAATTCTTTTATTTTTTTTATTTTGAAACACGGTCTTGCTAAGTTTCTGGGGGAGTCTCACTAAATTGCTGAGGCTGGTCTTGAGCCTGTAAACCTCCTGTCTCAGTTTCCCAAGTACTGGGATTAGAGGTGTGTACCACCATATCATGGCACCTTTTTATAACTTGTTAAATAGGCGTATTATTTTGCTAATGATCTACCATAAATTTCTAATTGTATATTTTACCTGTTTCAGATTTTTTTTTGCTACTATATGCTCATATTTTTCAGTCTCCAGGTTCAATTATGTTATCTTCTCTTCACCTTTGACATTGATTCTATTCACTACTGAGAAGGTACTTGATAAAAGTTAATTTGTTTCATTATGCTTTGTGCTTGAATTTTTGTAGTGTTTTATGGTTTATGAGACTCACTTCATAGATTCTCAAGACAATTCTGTAGGACAGGAAGAACAGGTTTTTTCCTCCTCCTCTGAGCATAGTGAGGCTTAACCCATTTGCAAAAGTCACACATAACTAATACACAGTGTCTTTTTTTCCCCATTGTCTTCATCTGTATGCTGTTTCCTTTGCTCTCTTTCTATCGTCCCCTCATTTCAAAGTTAGTAAGAGTGTGTGTGTATGTGTGTGTAGGGATAGATCTCTAATACATTACTGAAACAAAGTTTTGTCTGAAGTTACTGGTGATATCTAACATATAAAACATAAAATGTTTATCAACACTTATTTACTTATGATATAAAGAAATGAGATTCTCATAAAGGCTAGCACCAATTAATAATTATTTCATAAAATGAATTAAAAAAAGACTAGAAGATACCAAACCCTTAACTTGGCTTGCACAAGTCCCTGTGGCTTGCCCAGCGGACCTCAGCAGGGTTGGCCCTTGCTCCACCCCACCCTCACTCCACGGTATCTAGAGTTCAGTAGAACGGTGGGGAGAACTCCCAGATCACATCAGGAACTTCCCCTCAGAAAAATGAATGTTCGTAGATTTTCCCATGACATAGAGAAACCTCATGAAGGTTCTATTTTCTAAAAGAGAGTCTGGAAGTATCACTAAAACAAGAGCACTAAGAATAAAATAACAAAATTCTCTTTTCAAATACACAAACGCTAAGAAAGTACTCTGGCAAAATAGTGGTATGAAAATGATGGTTTGTTGGTTTTGTGATGCTAGAGATTGAACCCAGGGCCTTGTATAGGTTAGGCAAGCACTCTACCACAGAACTACACTCTCAGCCTTGCTTGTTTTAAATCTGGAGAATGAGGGGGATTAGATAGAAGTCCACTGCAGTTCTAAAACAAAACCCAAGCTTATGGCCCTAAGTGTTTGAGGAGCTGCACCCACAGATGACTGAAGGTGCTCTGCTTTCTATTAAGCACTAGCAAAGTAAGACCAAATGTGAAAATGGATATCAGAAAACCCATAAGGGTTTTATCCAAGGTTCTATAATCTTATGTGTGCAAAACTGGAAAGTTAAATTTGACCTTTTATCTTAAGTATATATTAGTTACCATATAAATGTGTTTTGTAGCTTATTATAAGCTTAAAATAAATTCTGAAGCAATGCAATTACAGTATCTAACAAGTTACCTGAAGATGTGCTTTTGATTGGAAGAATTCTGGGTCTAGGTTTTATTTTAACTCTCTCTTTTTCAACTTCTTGGTCTTTATGTTGAGATCCAGATAAGGAATTCAAAGCCATATCTTCAAAACATTCAGGTTCCATTTCTTCGTTGTGTTTGATGGCAAATTCTGGCTCATCTTTTGTTATGCCACTATTTGATTTCTTGGTTTTCAAGAAAGATATTCTTGGAGAATTCTTTTCTTCATCATCTGATATAAGAAAATCGTTCACTTTTTTCTTAACTGAATTTTCATCTACTGAGGTATCGGAAAAATCACCTAAAGAAACTGAAACATGGACAAGAGAAAGTTTTTCAATAGTATATCTTAAACTTTCTAAGGTTATATTTTAACTAAAAAGCAAGGTTACCCAAAGACTAGAGATAAATTTATAATTATGAATAGGTACTAATTTATTTTGCAGATCTTGGAACAGTGTCTAGGCTATTTTGAAATAAAGTTTCTGAAATAAAATTTTCAACTTTACTAGTTTATTCAAAACATTTACTAAGTGTCTCCAGGGTGCCGAGTGGTTTGCTTGCTTTGGGAAATGTCATCTAAAGTTTCCTCAGAATCACAATCAAGCCAGGTATGGTGACGCACAATTGTAATCCCAGAACTTCGGAGGCTGAGACAGGAGGGTCCTAGGTTCATGGACAGCCTCAGCTACTTAGTGAGGCCCTCCACAACTTAGTGAGAACTTGCTTCAAAATAATCAACAAAATAGGGCTGCTGGTGTATCTTGGAGGTAGAAAGCCTATGGTACCACAAAAAAAAAAAAAAAAAAAAAATCACATTCAGCCACAGGATACACAGCTTCTACTCTGGAGAATAAAATCTTCACTTGTAAATGGTTTCACATATAAAATCAAGAATATTTGTAAGTAAATGAATTTAACTAGGTTTTTCCACATAATTTGGAATGTACAATTCCATCCATACCAAAATATTCGATTTTGCTATTAGAATGCTAAATTAACACTGTAGCAGTGACTTAACTCTCAGCCTGAGGTTTTTATTTCTTTTAAAAGAACATTAAGAATTAGTCATTGAACATTAAATAAAAGAATACTGAGTTTCAAGATTAGAATTCTCTATGCTTATATAAGAATCATAAAATGTTAATTTTTACCTAATTAAACCAGCTGATGTGTGTATGCATGTTTGTATCACTTTGAATCTCATCATGATGTGTATTTACATTGAATCAATAAAAATACAAAAAATTTTAAAAATTAAATCACAATGGTATTTATTTATGCAACATGAAGGCTCCTTTTTTAAAAAATGACACCCTATTATAGCCTCCAAATACGATATATAAAAGGCATCATAGTGCTTTAGAAGTATAGCAAATTTTAGTTCTGTGGGCTCTGATTAGTAAATAGCTGTAGCGCCCCCTAGTGTTGACCTTGAAGAAGGCCTGTCCTCTTCTATGTGATTTACCACTGACAACCATCATTTTACTGCAAACCTGGTGTCAAATCATTTATATTTTCATATATACATTCACAAACAACTGAGGACAATCATAAAACCTCTTAAAAATTAATCATGCTTCTCTAAAAACTAGTGAATTCATGTGTATTTTAAAAACATAAATGGTTTTGGGAGGAGGCGAACAGGCTAAGCAAGGAAACAAAAGAGTAGAAATATGGTTTATTTTTCCATACTCACATACCAATCTCATCACTATCAAAGTCATCTGAGTACTCAGAACTCCTCTGTCTGGCTGAGCGAGCTGTAACAGCTCTTATTAGTTCATCCTGAAATGAGATGATTAAGATCAATTTCCACTCAGAAGTGGAGGTCTCACATTTAAAATTATGCTTTAAACAAATAAAACTTGATCCCTAACTGCTTTCAAACATAAGTTCCATTCATCTAACAAGCATTCACTCAAAGCCTACTTTGTGCCACGTAGCTGTTAGTTAAGAGTACTCTCAAGTAAGAGTCCTCTCTCACGGAGCTCACTGTTAAAATGGGGGAGGTGAAAAATACCAGATACACATTAGCTGCATATTATAATTTGATAAAGAATAAAATTACAGGGGGTCAATTTAGATAGAATTTATTACAAAGTGATATGTTAGTTGAAATTGGTACTTTTTTAGTTTTAGTGGTGAGAATTGAATCCAGGGCCTCCTGCGTGCTAAGCACACTCCACAAATGACCTACACCCCCAGCCTAAGACTCTTATTTTTCAAAGGATAGCTCAGAAATGGATAAAATCAATACTGCAAATTTCGAGGCTGAGTTCAAAATTGTACTGATACAGCAGAAAATGTTATTATGTTACAGTGGAAAAAAAGTTTTTACATGTAAAAATAGCAATTTTACGCTGCTCTTAAACTTTTAATGCAGTAATAACCTACTATTGAGGCCATTTTAATAGCCTTAAAGCTACAAAGGAAAATTTGTAATACTGTGCAAAATCATTCAACGCAAAAATGCTTTGAAATATTTTACCTGGAAAGAAGTTCTTTTAGCAACTTTAGGACTCTTTGTATATGCCAAAGTTGTGCTGAAAACTTCATCCGACATCGTTTTATCTTATTTTTCTGGTTCCCTTCATTAAAAAGCAAATAAATAACTGGAGTAATTTAATCTCTGACAGTGACTGAAATATAGGAAAAACAAATCAGACTTTTTTGCATGCTTGGGAATTTCTACTATTACATTTAATACCTCCCCAGCCCGAAAAATTTTAAGAGCATCTCATAAACATTGGGCTAACTCTTTACCTAAAAATTTACCTAGAGTTTCGGTAAGGAAATACCAAATTCTTACATCAAATTTGTTTCTAAAAGGAGAAAACGCCAATAGAAATTATCCTAAAACAGGTTTGCATCTATTTTAAAGATGTGCCAACAAAGGGCCGCAAGTGAGCTAATACAAAATGCTGCTAATTAATGCAAAACACCTTAATTTTCACCTCTCTTCTATCCAAAAAGTCTAACATTGCTTCTAAAACACTAATGCTTATTGTAAAGGCTACCAAGAAAATTGTCAGGGTAATAGTTATAAAAGCATTTACTCCCCCTTCCTACACACACGCGTTTGTTTCTTGCACTATAGCTCTCTGCAAAGAAAAAGGAAATCATCATGCTTAACCACAAACTGCTAGCAATATATTTTTAGGCCATTTTCGCTCCCAAAAAAGTGTGAATAAGACTCAGTAGCATTAAACCAAGTTTCCGCGAGGGCTGCACTCACCAGGCTGCTCCAGGTAGCGCCCAGGCCCAGGCCGCTCTGGACGCGCAGCGCGCGCCTCCGCCCGGGCCTCACAGTCGCCTCCCTCGGCGGCTCCCGGGACCCACCCCTTCAGGACCCACCTGCCAGCCCCGCGGCGGCCCGCGAGACCTCGCGGAACCCGCGGCGGCCCCACTGCAACTTCTCGCCCAGGCCCGGGCCTGGCAGCTCTCAGAAATCCGCACCGCACTACGCCAGGGGGAGGGGCGAGGACGGAGGCGGGAGGCAGTTGCTAGGCAACGGCGTCCCCAGGAGGAAGTGACTTCCCCACGCCCGGTCTCTTGGGTACCCAACACCGCTCTTCCGTCCCACGCGTCGCTGGGGCAACCGCCTAGACCAAGGAAGTGACATCACCTGCCCCGGTCTGGGGACCGGGGACCGTCTCTGCGGTCAGCTAGCGCCTCTGCTCCCTAGGAAATGAGGCTCGCGCCGCTCCCTCCCGGCTGGGAGAGAGAGCCCTTCTAGCCCTGGCCACTGAGTGAGGCTCTCTACAGGTCGATGCTGCGTGAGCAAAACATATAGATGGTTTTGAAGATCTGTGAAACCGAGTGTCAGTGGATAGGACGGAATCCTAACACTGTAGTGAGGTTTGCGGACCACATGTCACCTGAAGTTTGAATCCTAATGCCTTTTTCCTGCTCGGCCCATGGATGCCATGCAAGTGTCTCCTCTCTCTGCTTTAGTTACTTTTTCTGAGCAAAGGATATAATAAACATAATGACCACCCTGAAGGGTACTTTCAAGGATAAAACAATGCAGAATGAAACAATGCAGGTATAATTATTAGAACTGAGTGCTCAGAATTGTTTTACTCAATATTAGATATGTTTTAATGCAACTAAACTACAAAGGACATGGATGGAAATCATCCCCTGTGCACACAGCTGAGATCTCATTTCTCATCTTGCTTTAATGTAAAGTGTCTTCTGAATGCTTGATAGATAATGTTAAAATCAAATAAAAATAATCTAATAACCGGAGGACCATGAGCTGCGTAAGGGAACTAAAGTCAACATTATTTCATTAGTATAGATGATACTTAAAACTAACAACAAAAAAGTACTTAAGGTTTTTGTTTTTTTCTGGTACTGGGTATTGAACCCAGAGGCATTCTACCCCTGAGCTACACCCTAAGTCCTATTTTATTTTTTATTCTTTTTTTTAATTTATATATTTTATTTTTATGTGGATCATATTAAAAATGGCATACATTCAGACTGTGCTTGGTGTCCTCTCCCCCCCACCCATTTACCCTTCCTCCTCCCAACAAAAAGTGTCCAGGTTAACCATGCTATATTCATACTTTTACACATATTCATATGTAGCTCCTCCATTAGTCAACCTCAACCTTCTTCCTCTCCTATCTTTCCATTCTAGCTTTGCTGAGGTTTCTCCTCCATTATCCTATTCTTGCTAAGTTGCCGAGGGCCTAAGTACCTGAGGCTGGTTGCAAACCCCCCATTCTGTTTCAACCTCCCAAGTACTAGGATTACAAGCATGTGCCACCATGCCAAGTTTAAAGCTTTTTAAATAACATAGATTTCAACTATTTTCACAGTTCAATCCTGTTTGACTTGTCTAAATAAATTTATTACGTAGGTATTATACTTGATATTTTTTTAATTCATTGGCTAGATATTTTTCCTTATCTCTACAATACTTTAATACTTTACTTATTTAACATTTACAAAAATCATATTGAGATATATTTAATAAATAAGCATATTGAAAAATCAAAATTAAATGTACATACAAGAAATGCAGTTTAGTAAAATGCGTTACTTTTAACAATATTTGCAATGTACCTTCATAAAAAGTTCAGTTTCTTAGTCAACCAGTTCTTTTTTATATAGTAATCTCCTTGACAAGTTTTATACAGATTTTAAAACTACATAAAATTTAAAAGAACTGTATGGTGAAGACCTATTCAATCATGAAATTAATGCTACTTTTAATACTTTACCATATGACTTTTAATGCTTTTATTTTGGTATATTGTTGTTATACATCACAGGCACAAAGTGATGCGTTTGTACACGCACAATTTCACCTAGTGTATTACATTCTGCCTCTCCCTCTCAATCCCTGTGTCAGAAGAAAACCCTCAACTGGTTCTTTTTTGGGAAGTTTACTTTGATCAACATTTGCTTGTTGTGATGATTTCAAATATTTTTAATGAAGCTCTACCTAAGATAAACATTTTCTATTCTCAACAATTACTGCTAACTTTTTAGAACAATGTAAGCTACTAATCAAAATATTGGCTATTAGGAATTAATCAAGCTATTAATCCTTCATATTATTCATCATAGCACCTATGCCCAGAGTGAGAGGACATCCTCTACACTGTCCACAATAATGAAATACTAATTTAAACATTCATATTCATGCGAAAATATTTGTTCTATTCACCTTTTTATACATTTGGTTGATGTGATTTTTCACTTAGACATGATGGAAGAAATAAACTATAAATATTAAGAAAATATCTTTAAACCATAAAATTCTAACTAATACAATTGTATAGTTTCTTATTTTCAACATAATGATTAAGAGATATAATTACCAGATGATATAAAGCTATGGCATACAAAACTATAGTAAACAAAGGCAGTTAACCTAAAGTGGTTCATTTCTCCACAGATGATGTCTTTCCACTATTTTTTGTATCATGAATCTACAGAACATTGAGTGCTATGTTAATATTTTCAGGCAGCTTCAGAATATGTTAATATTACCGAGCGTGGTGGTACATCCTTGTAATCTCAGCATTTGGGAAGCTGAGACAGGATGATTGTGTTGTGAGGCCAGCCTCAGCTACTTAGTGAGGCCCTTTGAAACTTAGTAAGATCCTGTTTCAAAATAAAGAATAAAAAATCGGGCTGGAGGTATAGTTAGGAGCTAGAATGTGCCTGAGTTCAATCCTCAGTACCACAAAATAAAAGGAATAGGTTAATATTGCTATTAACACAGTAATATTATATGTTAATACTAACATATACTGAATTATGGTATCATTTTATCTAATGCATAGTTGGCAATAGATATATGTGTTGCATGACTGAAGTCATGAATAAATGAATAGAATTTTAAACTTAAAAATAATTTTACAGTATTTTAAAAGAAGCGTGTAGGTACTCACTTTAAAGTACTACAACACACCAATCTCTGTACATTCTAAAATTTTCTGTAGATTTTATGTTTTTATATATCCTTTCTTTTTGCAGTACTAGGGATGCAACCCAGGAGCATTCTTCTTCCAAGCTATAAACCTAGCCCTATTTTTTATTCTTTATTCTGAAACAACAGTCTCACTGAGTTGCAAAGGGCCTCACTAAGGTTATGAACCATGTTCCTCCTGTCTCAGCCTCCCAAATGCTGGGATTACAAGTGTGTGTCACCATGCCCGGCTATGTTTTTATATATCCTTTGAGTTTAATACCAATTTTAATTCTGTATTTTGCCTCTACCTACTAACTCACTAATAATTTAGTATACCCTTATAAATAACATATTGCAGATCTGATTTTGAGAGTATAAGGTTAAAAGATACTAGGTCCCAACCTCATTAGGACAGTTGTTTATGGTCATGTGGCTGGCAGCATAGATTAAAAAATAGGACAAAAACAACAACAAAAATACTTTAAAGACAGAGGATCTGTACTTAGTTAGAGCCAGCATTGGTTGAATGAATAAAGTACTATAACACCCAGCTCTCTCTATGATTTTTACATGTGGGTTCACAAGTCAAATATCAATAAGCTGACTAGATCCAATGTTCTTAACGTTATAAATTGATTTTTCTATATTTTCAAAATCAATTAAATTAAATTACAGTTTATTTATATAGCAAAATATCCATTTTTGTAATACTCGGGATTAAACCCACTAGAATCGCATTTCTGAACTATACTCTTATTCCTATTTTTTTCATTAAAACAGGTTATTGCTAGGGTGATAAGAGACTTACTATTTGCTAAGACTATCTTCCAGCCTGCAATCATCATGCCTTAGCCTCCCAAGTATTACAGTTATAGGCAAGCACTGCCATGCCAAATTTAGAGTTTATTTATTTATTTATTTAGGTGCTGGGAATTGAATTCTGGGGTATTCTACCTTTGAGCCAAACCTATAGCCCTTTTGATTTGATTTTTTTGAGGCAGGATCTTACAGAGTTGCTGAAGATGGTCTCAAACCAGTGGTCCTCCTGTCTCAGCCTCCTAAGTAACATGTAGATTTTGGTAACCATAACTGAATAAAGACACAATCAGGGGAGACACTGTGTAGAGACATTCTAGACGCTTGCTTAAAGACTTTACCTTACAGTAAGGATCTACTAAGTACAGGGGTTCTGGGAGGCCATTGATCAGAGAGCAGTACTCATTAACCTTATAGGAAATAGACACTTAGGAAGGTTCTTCGACAGCATGGCACATAGAGGTGTGGGAATCCAGTCCTAGCCCTCCTCATGGGATATACTGAGGACACCAGGATGTGGAATCCCGGTGAGTGTTGAAACTTAGTCTTCCTTTCTTCACAGCCTGTTATTGCTAAGAACCATGGATCCAGGAGAGGGATGCTTCCTCGACACCCGCACACAGTGCAGAGGACATTACAATTGTCTCCATCTGCATTCTCACCCAGTACACTTTGGATACTAGCATGTGCACGCACCTGACTCTCTCACCACAGAGGTGGCTCCTGAGCCTGGTGTATTTCTTTATTGACAGCTCTCCTGCTGATTGGCTAATGAAATGCCAGTAGAAACTCAGGACAGTGCACCCACCGCATGCAGTGACATATACCTATAACCTTAAAATTGAAAGGCTGGGACAGGACAATGGCAGGTTCACAGCCATTCTTGGCAAATATCAACACCTGTTTCAAAATGAAAAGTTAACTAGGACTGGGGGTATAGCTCAGAGGCAGAGTGTCCCTGGTTTTAATCCACAGTAACTTTCTCCCTCTCCCTCTCCTTCTCCCTCTCCTTCTCCCTCTCCTTCTCCCTCTCCCTCTCCCTCTCCCTCTCCCTCTCCATCTCCATCTCCATCTCTATCTCTCTCTTCCTCTCTATCTATCTATCTCTCTCTCTCTCTCTCTCGTCCTTCCTGATACACTGCCAAGTCCTGGGAAAATCATGTATCAGAGGACAGGGACACTAACTATATGGGACAGTCCCAGACCTCAGGCCATGTGTCTCATCTCTTAGCTGCTCCCAGTGTGTGTCATTTTCCACCATAACAAATTAGTGGTGGTAGATAGCATGCTTCCCTATGTTCAGTGAGTTGTTCTAGAGAATTATGAACCCTGAGGGGGGATCGCAGGAATCATCAAATTTCCAGCCAATTGTTTAGAAACCACAAATATGACACTTGCCATCCAAAGTGAAAACAATGTTCTAATGTACTAGGAACCTGCAGACTTAAACTGTGGCACTTCACTTCAATTCAGGTGATTAACATGATAAGTATTTTTTTTTTACTTGTTAGTGAGGATTGAACCCAGTTCCCTTCTATCTCTGAACTATAACCCCAGCCCTTTAAAAAAAAAAATTTAAATAGGGTTGTTGAGTTATTCAGATTCTAATTAACAAAGACTGGCCTTGAATCTGTGATCCTCCTGTCTCAGCCTCCCAAGCACATGGATCACAGGAGTGCATCACCATGGCAGAAACCTCTCTTTAATGGCTTCTACCCTCACAGGAACTTTTATCACTTCGGTTGCTCCACTCACTCAACCCCCATGCCTCTCGCACACATCTACCAAACATTAAGCTCCTGCTGTACTGCATAGCTGTCAAAGATATACAAGGAGAAAGGGCAGCCTTTTCAACAAATGCTGATGGAAAATCTGGCTACTTATATGTACAAAATGGAATTAAACCCTATCCTCTCGACCCTGCACAAAGTCAACTCAAGATGGTTTCAAGACATAGAAATTACATGAGAAATTTGTACATTGATACAAGAGTCCTTAGGTCCAGGACTCCCAACATATAGGTACAGGTAGAAACTTTCTTATTACACTGTTGTTGGTACAACAACCTTGGAAATCAGTATGGAGGTTTCTCAGATTTGGAAGGAAACTGCCATATGACCCAGCAATGGTACTACTGGGCAGCTTTTCAAAGGTAATGAAATCAGAATATTAGCATGATACTTGCATATCCATGACCATAGAACTACAATTTATAATAGAGAATATACAGAAAAGCCTAGTTGCCTGTCAACGGAAGAATGGAACACAAAATTTTGGTATATATACACAATAGAATTTTGCTCCACAATGGCACAGGACCCTCTTTAATGGCTTCTAGCTTTTGAGAACTTTTATCTCTTCAGTTACCCCACTCACTCAGCTTCCATCACTCTCTCACACACCCATCACACTTCATGTTCATTCTATATTCTAGTTCTTCCCAAAATCTGGATATTGTTCTCACTTTACACGAAGCCCATCGCATCCCAGCTGTGGCTCTTTTCCTCAGAATCTGTTGCCCTCTTATCTGTCTCTCCTCCCTTTTGCTCTGCTTCTGGCTCATACTCTGACTCCAGTGCTCCTCTCCTCAGTCACTCCCCTGTTCCCTGATGCTCCCAATCCCAAGATGCTTTTCTGCATTGTTGGGTGCACACAATGTCAGTGCTTCTCCTCTTCATGCCTGTCTACTGAGCAGCTCGGGCTCTTCTGATTGACTTCTTTTTCTCAGGACCTGTGCCCATTTCCTCATATCTTTTTAGTTATTTCTATTTCATCAGGCCTCCTTGATATTCCTTCCAGTTTATAAGGACTCCCCTAATGGCTGAACCATCTAACATAGCATTTTCCTCTGTGTCCCCACCTGGGACCTTTTCCAGTAAGACATCTCTTATAGAGATGTCATTTGTTTATTTTGGATTTAAAATTATTGTCTATTCTCTCATAAAATTTCCTTCATTTTTATTTACATATATTTTTATTGATATTTATATCAACATATCTATATTTTTTGGTGATCCTCCAGGTTGAACCTAGGGACATTCTACTTACTAAATACACTCCCAACCCTTTACTTTCCACTTAAAATACTAGGATTGAACTCAGAAGCATTCTACCTTCTAAAAGTACTCCCAATCTTTTTCTCTCATCTTGAAACAGGGTCTCCCTAATGCTGGGGGCCTAGCTAATTATCTGAGGGCCTCACTAAGTAGTAGAGGCTAGCATTGATTCTTCAGTCTTCCATTTTCAACTGCTCATGTCCTGTGATTACAAGCATGTGGTACCATACTCACTCAACTTCAGCCCTTTCTATTTCTTATTCAAAAATGAGTTTTACTCAGTTGCTCAGAATCTCCCAAGGTTGCTGAAGCTGGCTTTGATCCTATGATACTCTTTGATCAGTCACCAAGTGCTGGGATTACAGGTGTTTGCCACGACACCTGGGTGGTTAGCTTTCCTCTGTCTATTCTTTCTGGTTTGTCTCCCATAGTATCATTCCTGTGCTTTCTCCCTCAAGTACCTAACTTAGAATTTTCCACCTTTTCTATTTTTCTACATGAAATATAGATTCAGATTCTATTTCATACCTCAAGAAATTGGTCAGGAAAACACCAGAACACTGTTAAACAGCAGTATAATTTTATAAACAGTATAATTTGGAAGAAATAAAAAAACCCAAACAGACAAGGGAACACACATACTAGATAGAAGTTTCAACTTTATTACTTTTCTTTAAGAGATTTACTGCACTGTGCTCTAAGTTGGTCTCAAAGATTGCTCACTTACGATACACACCCTCTTGAAAATAACATATATAAAAGGCAGGTTAAAAACAAACTGCTTATTGTAGACAATAATGAAAATTTAATAATAAATAAATACATATAGTAATTTGTAAAGAACTAGAAGATAGAAAAAGACAAAAAGCTTTCTAAATAGTGGAAGTATTTTTTATATACAACAGGTAAAATGCCTATTACAAAACCAATTAGGAACAACAGGCTTTCAAAACTATGACTATCTCAAACTAGTGAAAATAATAACTTCATGTACATAAATAGTTGTATTGAGTTAAGAATATTTAAATAGTAAGAATTCTATGACTAACATGTATAAACTAGACAAATAACATTACTTATTATATCAGACAACTTAGACTTCAAACCCAAACTTATTAGAAGAGACAAAGAAGGGCATATTTGACTGGTAACAGGAATAATCCAGCAAGAGGAAAGAACAATAATCAACATGTATGCCCCAAACACAGGCACAGATACTTTTATAAATCAAACTCTTTGTGACATGAAGTCACACATAAATCCCAATACAATAATACTGAAACACTTCAACACAATCTCACATCATTAGACCGATCTTCCAGACAAAGCATCAGGAAAGATGCCTCAGAACTAAAGAACAACATTAATCAAGTGGACCTGTTGGACACATATAGACTATTTCACCCAACAACAGTGGAGTTTACATTTTTCTCAGCTGCTCACAGAACCATCTCCAAAATAGATCACACAAAATGAGCACTAGCAAATTTTAAAAAATGTTACATACTTCCCTGTGTCATTTCAGACCATAATGGAATGAAACTAGAAATCAATTATAAGACTCAGAGAAACAACATAAATGAGGAGACTGAACACTACACTTCTGTTTGAAGAATGGGTCATAGAAGATGTAAGAGGTGAAATCAAGAAATTTCTAGGAACAAATGAAAATAAAAATACAGCCTATCAAAACATCTGGGACACTTTGAAGGCAGTATTAAGAGGAAAATTTAGAGCACTGAGTGCTCACATAAGAAAAACAGAAAATCTTCAAATAAATAACCTAATGGCACACCTCAAAGCCCTTGAAAAGCAAGAACAATTGAAGCCCTAAGCCAGTAGAAGACAGGAAATTATTAAAATTAGAGCAGAAATTAACGAAATAGACAATAAAAAACAATACAGAAAATCAACAAAATGAAAAGCTGGTTTCTTGAAAAAATTAACAAGATAGATAAACCACTAGCCAACCTAACTAAAAATAGAGAGAGAATCAACCCAAATTATGAAGATAAGAAATGAAAAAGAAGACATTACTACTGACAGTGTAGAAATCCAGGTGATTATCAGCACTACTTTGAAAAACTATAATCCACCAAATTGGAAAATCTGGAGGAAATCGACAACTTCTTAGATAAATGCAACCTTCCTAAACCGAGTCAAGAAGATATAAAACACTTAAACCAAGTGATAACAATCAAAGAGATTGAAACAGCAATAAAGAACTTACCATCAAAGAAAAGACCAGGACCAGATGGTTTCCCAAGTGAATTCTATAAAACCTTTATAGAAGACCTAACCTTAATACTCCTCAAACTATTTCATGGAAGAAAAAATGGAACTCTCCCAAATACATTCTATGAAGCCAACATTACACTAATACCAAAACCGAACAAAGACAGTTCAAGGAAGGAAAACTACAGGCCTATATCTCTGATGAATTTGAATGCAAAACTATAAACAAAATACTAGAAACATTCATTCAAAACCACATCAAGAAAATCATACACCATGACCAGGTAGGGTTCATCCCAGGGATGCAAGGCTGGTTCAACATATGAAAATCAATCTATGTAATTCACCATATAAACAGAATCAGAGACAAAAATCACATGATCATTTCAATAGACGCTGAAAAAGCATTTGATAAAATTCAACATCCATTTATGAAAAAACACTGCAGAGAATTGGAATAGATGGGACATATCCCAACAACATTAAGGCAATCTACAATAATCCCACCACCAACATCATATTAAATGGGGAAAAACTTCAAGAATTCCTTCTAAAACAGGAATCAGACAAGGATGTCCATTATCACCACTTCTCTTCAATATAGTACTAGTGACTCTAGCCAGAGCAATAAGGCAAGAAAAGTAAATCAAAGGAGTACAAATAGGCAAAGAAGAACTCAAACTTTCACTCATTGCAGATGACATGATACTTTATTTAGAAAACGCAACAAACTCAACCTACAGGCTTAGGGAACTGATCAACAAATTCAAAAAAATGTCTGGATACAAAATCAATCTTAAAAATTCAGAAGCTTTTCTGTACAACAATCATAAATCAACAAAAAAAATTCAAAAAAACACTTCCACTCAGGATCTCCCACAAAAAAATAAAATACTTAGGAATAAACCAAGGAGGTAAAAGATCTCCTCAAAGAAAAGTATAAAACATTAAAAAAAGAAATCAAAGAAGATCTTAGAAGATGAAAAGATCTTGCATGTTCATGTATAGGCAGAATAAATATTATCAAAATGGCCATACTTCCAAAAGTGATCTACAGATTCAATGAAATGCCCATTAAACTACCACAATCATTCCTCACAGACATAGAAATATCAGTTCTTAAATTTATTTGGAATAACAAAAAGCACACAATAGCCAAAGTAGTTCTCAGCAACAAAAGCCATGCAGGAGGAATCACAATACCTGACTTTAAACTGTACTACAAAGCCATTGTAATAAAAACAGCATGGTACTGGAACAGAAACAGATACATAGACCAATGGAGCAGAAAAGAAGACCCTGACACAAGTCCAATTACTTTCATCCAATTGATTTTTGACAAAGGGGTCAAAAACATACACTGGAAAAAAGATAACCTGTTCAACAAATGGTGCTGACAAAACTGGTTAACCGTATGCAGAAAATTGGAAATTAATCCCACTTTCTCACCCTGTACAAAAGTCAATTCAAGATGAATCAAAGACTTGGAAATCAAACCAGAGACCTTGAAGCTCCTTGAAGACTGCATAGGTCCAACACTGAAACACATGGGTACAGATGAACACTTTCTCAACAAGACCCCAAAGGCACAAAAAACCAAAAGCCAAATCAATACAAAGGATTGCATGAAACTGAAGAGCTTCTGATCAGCAAAGGAAACTGTCACGAACCTCAATTGAGAGTCAACAGAATGGGAGACGATTTTTGCCACCTACACCTCCGATAGAGGACTAATATCTAGAATATACTGAGAACTCAAGAAACAACACCAAGAAAACAAAGCATCCAATAAAAAAATGGGCAAGTGAAATAATTAGACACTCCACAAAAGAAAAAATTCAAATGCATGAAAAAATGCTCAATATCATTGGCAATCAGAGAGATGCAAATCAAAACTACCCTGAGATTTCACCTAACTCCAACTAGAATGGCAATCTTCCAAAACACAAACAACAACAGATGCTGGAGAGGATGTGGAGAAGTGGGAACTCTAAAACATTGTTGGTGGACTGCAAATTAGTGCAACCACTTTAGAAAACAGTATGGAGAATCATGAGAAGAATGGAAACAAATCTAACATTTGATCCAGCAATACCACTTCTGGGTATCTACCCAAAAGAAAGGAAACCAAACTACCAAACTAATGCATGTGTATCTATGATCATAGCTTCACAATTCACCATAGTCAAACTATGGAACCAGCCAAGATGTCCATCAACAGATGAGTGGATTACAAAACTGTGGGATATGTACACAATGGAATTTTACTCAGCCATTAAAAAAAAATCTCAATTACATCATTTTCAGGGAAATGGATAGAAATGGGGGACACTATGCTATGTGAAATTAGTCAGTCACAAAAAATAAGAAACAGATGCTTTCCCTAATATGTGAGAACTAGGGAGAAATGGGTCCTAGAAGGAACTCTAGAAGGAAAAGGAAATCCTATAGAAGAGCAAATAAGACAACCTAAAGGAGGAGAAAGGAGGGTGGATGAAGGAAAATCTCTAAAACAACCAATGTATTTAAACATATCAAAGTCAACCACTAAGCCAAGCAATGGAAGGAGGGATGGGGAGGGAATGGGGTGGGAATTGGGTAGCAGTTAAATCAGTCATGAGTACATGTATGTACACACACGTTTTTTACACCAACATTATGTATGAATATAATATAACAATAAAAAGTTTAAAATAATTAAAAAATAACATTTGTGATATATTCTGATGATTCATAAAACACATTTCTCTTTATCCCGTATGTCGCCATGACCCTTTGATGTTTTCTTGAAAATGTCTCTGGAGTCCAGCAATCTGGAAGGAGAGAAAGGTGTCAGAATTAGAAAATGTCTTTTTTAGTGCTGAGTTTCTTGAGTTCTCTCTATATTCTAGATATTAATCCTGTAACAGAGGGGAAGGTGGCAAAAATCTTCTCCCATTCAGTTGGCTCTCTATTGAGGTTCTTGACAGTTTTCTTTGCTGAAAAGAAACTTCAATTTCATGCAATCCACACATTGATTTGCCTTTTGGTTTGTTGTGCCTTTGGGGTCTTGTTAAGAAAGTTTTGATCTGTGCCTATGTGTTGCAGTGTTGGACCTATGCCGTCTTCGAGGAGCCTTAAGCTCTCTGGTCTAGTTTCCAAGTCTTTGATCCATCTTAAATTCCCTTTTGTTCAGGGTGCAAAAGTGGAAGTAATTTCCAATTTTGTGCATACGGTTAACCAGTTTTGCCAACACCATTTGTTGAACAGTCTATCTTTTTTCAAGTGTAGGTGATTCCTCCTGCATGGTTTTTGTTGCTGAGAACTACTTTGGCTATTCTGGGCTTTTTGTTATTCCAAATAAATTTAAGGACTGATATTTCTATGACTGTGAGGAATGATCGTGGTAGTTTAATGGGCATTGCGTTGAATCTGTAGATCACTTTTGGAAGTATGGCCATTTTGATAATATTTATTCTGCCTATACATGAACATGGAAGATCTTTCCATCTTCTAAGATCTTCTTTGATTTCTTTTTTCAATGTTTTATACTTTTCTTTGAGGAGATCTTTTACCTCCTTTGTTATGTTTATTCCTAATTATTTTACTATTTTGTGGGTGATATTGTGTGAAAGTGTTTTCTGAATTTCTTTTTCAGTGGGTTTATGGTTATACAGAAAAGCTTCTGATTTTTTAAGATTGATTTGTATCCAGACAGTTTTCTGTATTTGTTGATCAGTTCTATAAACCTGTAGGTTGAGTTTTTTGGTTTTTCTAAATATAGTCTCATATAATCTGCAAAGAATGAAAGTTTGAGTTCTTCTTTCTCTCTTTGTACTACTTTGGTTTCCTCGGATGCTTTCCCTAATATGTGAAAGTTAGGGTGAATGGAGTCATAGGAGGAACTCCAGGTGAAAAAAGAGATCCTTTTGAGGAGCAAATAAGACATCCTACCTGTGGGGATGGGAGGTGGTGAGAGGGAAACTGTTTAAATCGCATGATGTACTTATTCATGTTGATGTCAACCACTAAACCAAGCATTGGAGGGAGGGATGGAGAGGGAGTTAGGTGAGGACTGGGTGGGGGCTGGCTGGGTGATGTGTGCATTTATGGCTACACAAGTTTTTTACCCCATTATGATGAATAAATAAAATGCGCCAATAAAAATTAATAAAAAAAGAATTAGGGAATGTCACTAGCTAGACATGGATGGAAGTAAGGTATAGCTAAAGTCAAATCTAACTAGAATTTAGACCAGCTTAAAAAATTAATTTTTCTTTAACCTTCATTCCTAAGCCCAGTTCTGAACCATTATATGCAGTTTTGACCATTAGAGTTTACTGCCCCCATACTAAAAAATTTTACTACATTCAAAGTAAGGCTCACAGGTCTGCACTATGGCAAAGATATCAGGTGATTCAGAGAGCACACTTAGAGAATGGAGCCTGTGATTTAATGCACACGTTGGTCATGTTCATACCTTCCATTGGGCTGATGTCCTCAGGTCTCCATGGTCCCTGGAGATCCAGGAAGGAGGGTGCGGTCTCGGTTCCACACCCAGAGCCCTGCATTGTAAGCTTGGATCTGCAAAGAGAAACAGCTCCATAAAGAAAGATGTTTGGCCAGGAAGACCAGGAAGTCCCTGTGCAGCCTCCAGTTCTTTCTCAGCCCCAGATCCCACCGACCACTCCCATGCTCCCTGGTCTCTTGTCAGCCCATCCCTCCAGCTCTAAATCCCCGAAGGCCACCCACCTCCTCACACTCCTTTGGGGAAACTCGAAGATTCCACTGCATGGACTTCATTAACTGGAAGCACAGCTTGTGGAACAAGGGACGCTGCGTAGAGCTCTCTCCATAGAGGAATGGAAAAAAGGATCGTTTAGGAGCCTGGTGGTCCTCCTCCATGTCACAGGCGATGTAGCTGGAGAGAGAAATCAAATCACTTAGAATGGTCACACCAGGAAGAATGTGTACTTGTCCTCAGTTTGCCAAACAGGAAGAGTCATATTTATATACACAGGACAGTGTGAGCTCTGTCCAGGGTTATATGGACAGCCCTGGGCCCAGAGGCCTCTGCTGGACAGACACCTTCTCAGCAGCACCTCAAGGGGTGTTGAGAAGGATGAAATGCACCTGGACAGCCTGACTCTGTCTCCTGCCACCCTCACCCATGAGGTGGACATCATGAATCCCCCTCTCCGCCCTGGCCCTCTTCCATGTGCACACATCCCACTCTCTAGCACAGCGACAGCATCCTGAGGGTATGACCTGACCTTGATTTATTTCTCTAATCTTCCCTCTCCTACCAAAAGTGTAAGAAACAGCTTGGTACCTATGGTGCATTAATTCAACAAGCACATCTTAGATCTCTCTTGCCATGGCTTGTATGTCCTGTCACAGAAGATGCTCTTCTTAACATGTTTTTAAAAGAAAGATTCATTTATAGTCAAATATAGTCAGAGACTCAATTCTATATCATAAGAACTAACAAAATGAAAAACTTGACATGGCCGAGTGTTTTAGAATGTGTCAAGCCAGGCATGGTGGCTCACACCTGTAATCCCTGTACTGTAGAGCCTGAAACCAGAGAAGTACAGGTTCTAAGCCAGTCTCAGAAACGTAGGGATGTAGGGAGGCCCTGGGAAACTTACTTTTTTGACTTGGTTTAATTCCTTTTTTTTTTTCTTTTTGTACTGAGGATAAAACCCAGGCGTATTCTAACCAAACTCTTTTTTTTCATTTTTTGTAACAGGGTCACACTGATTTTCAAATTGCCTCTCCATATAGCTGAGGCTGTCCACAAAACACAATCCTTCTGAATCAGCCTCCCAAGTGCTGAGATTACAAGTGTCCCCCACCATTGCCAGCATATAACCTTGTTTTAAAATAAAAATGTTAAAGCGCTGGGGTGTAATTTGGAGGTAGAAATCTGGGATTAATTCCCTTTACCACCACCAACCAAAAAAGCATGAATATTTCAATAAAATAAAACCTTGAAAACCACATGAAGTCGTCAAGTCTTGTTATCTCAGTACTTTAGAGGCTAAAACAAGGAGAACAGTTTCCGGGCCAGTCTCAGCAATTTAGGCACTTTGCCATTTACTGAGGTCCTATTTAAACATACAAATAAATAAATAATAAATAAATAAATAAAATAGGAGCCAGGAATGGTGGTTTGCCCATATAATCATAGTACTTAGGCAGCTGAGACAGGAACATTCCAAGTTCATGGCCATCCTCAGCTCCTTAGGCCCTTTGCAAATGAGTTAAACACTGATAAAAGATTAAAATAAAGACTGGAGGTGAAGCTCTAAAGTAGAAAGACCCTGGGCTCAATCCAAAGTACCAATAGTCACTGACACACACACACACAAACACACACACACACACACACACACACACACGACACACACACACGCAGACACACACATAAACCACACAGTGAACCTTAATCAGGCCACCAATCCAATAGGATTATGAGACAAGGAAGAGTTTGACATGAAAAGTTAATCCAAAATGTATTATTATTATTATTATTATTATTATTATTATTGAATTTATGTCGATAGCTGCTGAGTGATCCAGGAAGGCAGCACAAAGATTTTCACACTGTTTTATTTTGCTTTGAGCCTGGCTCTCATGATGGTGCCCAGGTGGGCCTCTGAGTCCTGGCTCAAGCAGTCCCCCTGTCTCAGGGTGCCTGAAACATGCCCAGTGTTTGGTGTCTTTTCTGATTTTAAAGATAAAGAATTTTTCCCCTTGCCTAGGTGTAAACAAACCTAGACAGGAAACATGAGAAATGATAGGGAGATGGACCTTTGCAAGGAGCAGTGAAAGAAAGGGCAGGGAATATCAAGTTGGTAAGTGAGTTTCATTTAGGGACAGCAGGATTCCTGCCCAGATTCCAGCCTTGGTCAAGAAATTGAGTAGCAATGCAGTTGCTCATGAGTCCTGGGAGGTGCTGAACCCTGATATAGAATGATTGTCGGTGAGTTCATGTAAAGCCACCAAAACACATTGGCTCCAAGAAGAAGAAAGGAAGGAAAGAAATAAAGAAAAGAAAGTTTGGAGTCCCAATTCTCCCTCTCACCAGACACAGGTTGAGGCCCAATACTCACAGAGCCAGGAAGAAATGTATTCTCTGGTATTGCCAGGAAAAGAGGCCAGCTCGGCTAAAATAAGCTATGACCATGGACAGGAGGTACTGCAGGAGAGAGGAACACAATACAAAGAGAGGTCATACCTGGTAGAGGAGAAAGTAGGGAAGAGAGGGAAGGGACGCTGGGCAGGGGACTTAGCTCAAAAGAAAGACCTCGGTTGGGTGACTTGCTTTTGGGGGAAGGGCCCCAGGGAGTCAGAGAAATCAGGGCAAGGGCACCCTAGCTTCACCCTGATGGCCACTACAACAAGACCTTTTGGGGAGTACTTTTAGGATGGCTAGGTCAGAAGGGCCGTGGTCAGACAGAGCACAGAGGGTCCCAGAGAGCTTAGAGGAGGAGGCTGGAACAAGCTCAGGGGGCACCAAGCAGAGAGGACATGGATGGCAGTGTGGGGCCCAGGGCTCAGATCCCAAGGATCCCAAGTAGAGACAGGGCCCCACTATCTCCTCAGAAAGAAACCACTGGTCTCATGAAGGGACGAAATGGCAAATCACAAAGGGGCCAGGACCAAGGGAGTGTCAGCTTGGAGCTGCATGGAGTAGAAGCAGCAGCATGGGGTTAGAAACCCTCAGCATACCAGACTGGGCAGGAGCAGGGGCACTGCTCAGCACACACCCAGCTCACCTTGTCTGAAACCCTCAGCTCCTTGTCCCAGGCCAGGAATCTTTTGATGACAGGATCCTCTGTAAACAGAGCACACAGGTGAGTCTGGGATCCTGAAATGCATTGTGATGAGCGACAGAGAGCAGGAAGGAAAACCCTCCTTGTCTTGGACAAGTTTTATGATTGGGACCCAGAGAGGAAGAGGACAGAAGGAATATGCACCAGGCGAGGTGCAGTGGCTGCGTGCTGAGGCTCTAAGCAGGAGCCGTGTCTGAGAGCTTGAGTGTCACCCACATCCCCATGATTAAGACCTTGTGGTAAACCCTGGAGACATTTCATTGTCTGTGAAAGCAGCATCTCAGAAGCCAGGTGGTAGCTAATAGAACTCGGGTCATTTTCCCCTTTCATAGTCATCTCAGTGTGTAAACTTGGCCCTATCACCATTCTAGGGATGAAGATGTTTAGATCCAGAGGAGTCAGTAATAGCTTGATGTCAGAGGAATGGAAGCAAACTTGTTACCCAATGTGGGGGCCTCTCTCAAGTCTCTTCTGACCCTCTATCATCTAATTCTCTCCAATGAGAGAAGGATCTTGAGTCCTCCCTAAAGAGAGAACTCAGGGCTAGCACGACATCTCTTCTCTTGGGACAGTGACATAATTGTTAGTGTCTTGTGTTTCTAGGGATCAGGATTAGAGGATGCTCTCTGGGGACTCTCCCTACCAAGCATCCTGGTGAAGACCTCGTGGTGCTCAAGGAGCACTAAGGACACGCGCTTTCTTTTTGCTGTCATCTTGGGCCCACACTGTGTGTCCATGGTACAGGAGGGATGTTGTTGCTCAGAGTTCAGGTCCGGTGCTTTCTTCTCCAGCTCCTTTCCAGGCAAGAAGGAGGACTCCCTCTTCCTCTTCTGGGCCTGGGACTGATGGAAGAGTCTGGGCTGTGCCTGTGGTGCTGAGGCAGTGAATCCAGGCTGGTTTTCCTGGGAATGTGAGGTCCATTCCATGGCCTCCTCCTTTGCAGGGGACTGAGGTGGATTTAACACCAGGAGAGTGTCAACTAATCCTGGCAGCTTGTCCGTGAGCTCCTCTTGAGTATCTGTACACCACTCCATATTTGTATTGTCCATCCAGGACAGAGGAGGGGAGCGAGGTTTTACCCTTGAGGCAGCCAATCCTGCAACCTCCTCCTGCTGCTCACTCTGGCTGTTTGAGTAGCACTCCCATTCCATAGACTCTTCAGATGACTCCGTGGAGGTGCTCCTTCCTAGCCTCAGGTCTGAGTTTGGCCTTCCTGGCAGTTTCCCCTTGGAATCTATGTCCCATGTCCTGGCTTTCTTTTGTTCATAATAATGGAGGGAGCAGCTAGGACCTTTGCATGGGATGGAATAAAAAATGCCTGGTGTATTCTTTTTCAGATCCTCCTCAGTTTTTGATGACCATTCCCTCTTCCTCTTCCTGCCAGAGAAGTCAATTTGGCAACTGCTTTTCACCTTTGAGACTGACAAAAGAAACCAGAGATAAGCTCTGGTCTTTGGAATTAAACCTTTGACCATCTAAGCCCAAGAAACCCTGGCCCTCCAAACCCAAACCTCTTCAGCCATTGCCAGCCCCCAAGACACACTTCTGTCTTTCCCCTCTGTCATATCCCTCTGTCCCTGATTCTCCTTGCTAATGGTTCATCTTCTGTCCTTCAACACTTCTTCATTTTAGACACTTTCCCCCATGGGTAGGGGGAAATCTTACTGAGCCTCCTTTTTCTCTTTTCTGTCCTTTAATCTCACCTCCCCACCTTCCTATTTAGATTTTCTGTGTCTCTGAACATCCTTGGCCCGCATCCTGTCCTGTCCTCCAATGCCTGCCTTCCTGTGTCTTCCTTCCACTGTACCCTCTCTCTTTACTAGTCACCCTTGGAAACCATTTTCCCTCCAATCTACTCACCTGATGTCCCTGGGGTCTCGTCAGCCACCTCCACCTTCAGGCACTGCCCTGAGGAGCTAACCTGGGGACACTGGACCTCGGATTTGGAGGATGCTTGCCTAGTGGCCATGAAGTTCTCTCAGTATTTTCCTTTACTTCACAGATCCAATATTCTTACTTCTCCACGCCTTGTTCTAGACTCTGGACACAAGCCCGATGTGTCTTCTCCAGACTGGTGAGAAGTCAGCAGTGGAGAAGAGCTGTGAGGAAAAGCAGTTGCCTACTGCCTCCCAGAGCACTGATGGAGTCTGGCCCTTCCAATCAGGAAGGCTGGAACCCTCTGATGTCATAGTCACTCCAGCCTGACAACCAATTTGAAGGAAAACAGGTAACTGTAACACTGATGTGGGTATATATACTGGAACCTGGGGGAGGTGATATCTCCAGCCACTGACCCAAACTTGCCCAGCTTCCCAAACTCTCCTCATGGTCTGTGTTTCCCTCTTTTCTTTTTCCAACGGATGCCATGTTCTCTCCACTTTCATCTTGCAATAGACTTTTTATTTCATGTCCCTGTGTTTTGCCGTTTCCGTGATCAGCCTGGCAGCAGAGGGAGGAAACTGGTAAAGAAGTTTAGGGAGAGGAAGTTTTGGAATTTGACGAATACCAAAAAAAAAAAAAAAAAAATCTTTAAAAACACTTGAAAATAAAAAAACACTGTCATTTTCAGGTTTTGGGGTACATGTCTGTAACCGTAGTACTTGGGACGCTGAGCCTGAAGGATCACTAGTTTTCAGCCTGTATGATGTCACTTAACATGACCCTGATTCAGAAATCCAGAATACAATTTAACAAGTGCTGATGGTATAGCATTTATATATATGGATTCCATACAAAGTTCCACACAAATACAAATAGCTGCTACCAATATATAAATATCACCATAAATATCACCAACAAAGCTCCACATAATTATGATACAAGATATAATCCTAATCTATTAATAAAATGTCTATAATTTGTTGAAGAAATTAAGATGTATTAGACAATCCTATAATTTAATAAAATATAAGAACAGCAATGAACTGATCTAAAATATCATACTGGGTAAATTTTTTTGCACACAGCATACAAAATTGATGCAGGCATAAAAAATCAAACCACAATGTGCCAAGCATGGTGGTCTGTGCCTGTAATCCCAGTACTTTGGAGGCTGAGACAGGAGGATCAGCAGGGTTGAGATCAGCCTCAGTCACTTCGTGAGATACTCATCAATGTAAGGAGACTCTAATTTTTAAAAAATCCAGCAGTATATCTCAGAGGTTAAACACCCTGTCTTCAAACCCAGGATCATATATACAGATATAAACCAAAGTAGAAACCCCTTCACACCAGTGGTGATGGCGATGATAAAAACATGGGAAACCACAAGTGTTGCCAAGGGATGGAGAATATGAAACTCCTTGAACCTTTGTGGTGGTGATGTAAAATGGCGAAGCTGCTGTGGAAATCAGTGTGGTGCTTCTCGAGCAGATGAACACAGAATCACCATATGATCCTGCAACTCAACTGGGTTTATATTTCTGGACACTCTGGGAGCAGACACTCAAACAAGGCCTGGACACAAATGTTCCTAGTAGCATTGTTGACCGTTGCCCAGGGTGGAAAGAGCACAGATGTCCATCAGTGCATGGATGCATATACACATTCAGGCTTATAGATAAGCTTCAAGAAATAATGAAGTGTTGATAGATGCTGAAAGATGTGTCAATGATTCAGAGTGGATCCAGTGAGAACATTGAAACAACAGCACAGAACTGGACAACCAGAATTTATATAAGGAGAAAAGATGAGGCAGTAGAACTTTGGAGGATAAATGTGATGCTCAAAAACCATGGCTATAACAGATGGGACTGTAGTAGGGATCTGTGATTGTTAAGAATGAGAATAAAGTCAGGCATGATGGAACACTCTTATAATCCCACCACGTGGTGGACTGAGTGAGGAGGAGTGCATGTTTAAGGCCAATCTCAGTAACTTAGTGTGATCCTGTTTCAAAATAAGAAATAAACTTGAGCTGTGGGTGTATTTCTAAGATAATATATTCCTGGGTTCAATGCATAGTACCACAAAAAAAGGTTAGGATAAAAAAAAAGAGATTCAGCATTATTTTGAGAAAAGTAAGATAGCTGGGGCATGGTGGTGCTTGTAATACCAGTACTTGGGAGGCTGAGGCATGAGAACTGCAGGTTAGGAGACAGGCTCAACAAGTAGTGAGATCCTTATAACCATAGTGGATCCCTATTTTAATATAAAATAAAGTAGGTCTGAAGGTGTAACTTGGAGGTCAAATGCCCCCTGGTTCAATCCCCACTACCACACACACAAAAAAGAAACCCTAGAATGAAATGATGGTAGGTAGTATCACCTAGCAGGCAATCCACGGTCACCTGCCACTGCAGATTCCCCTGAGCTCAACTTCTCTCCCACCACTCATGGTCTTTCTTCTTGTGTGTATGTGTGCACACACTGCAACAAATCCAAACCAGGAGCTCTGTCCCACTGATCTGAATCCCCAGCCCTTTTAGGTGTTTGTTTTGAGAAGACGCTGCCAAGTAGCCCAGACAGAGCTCAAAGTTGAGAACCTAGTGCCTCAGCCTCCTGAGCCACTGGGATGGAACTAGGCACCACCTTCTCTTCTTTATATTTTTCCTGGACCTATTATAGGTGATCTAGCCTCAAACAGTGCACAAAGAAAAATAAAAACAATCCCCCCCAAAAAACCAACTACTCCACTCTGGGGTATACTCTACCCCAGACGCACTGCAAGCAGACACTCCAACAGAAGCCGGGACACAAATGTTCGCAGCAGCATTGGTGACCATGCCAAGGGCAGAAACAACACAGATGTCCAACAGTGGATGGATGCATGGACAAAGTTGTTTACCACTACAGTAGGACACTATTTAGCTGCAAGAAGTAAGGAGGTGCTGATGGATGCCGACAGATGTGTTATTCAGAGGGGATCTCAGAACATTGAAGCAACAGCACAGAATTGGGCATCTAGAGTTTGTATAAGGAGAGAAAGTGAGGCAGTAGAACTCCAGATGACAAGTAGAGCTCAGACAGGGATCTGTGACTCTTAAAAAGTGAGGATACAGTCAGGGATCATGGAACACTCCTGTAATACCACCCCTGGAAATACTGAGACCGTGGGAATGCAGGTTTAAGTCCAGCCTCATGCAGATTTAAGTCCAGCCTAAGCAACTTAATAAGATCCTGTTGCAAAATAAAAAATAAAATTGGGCTTTGGGTGTAGCTCAAACATATGTCCCTGGTTTCAATGCACAAAAAAAGGTTGGATAAAAAACATAAAGGGAATCAACTTTGTGCTGTGAAAAGTAAGATAGCTGGGGCTTGGTGATGCTTGTAACACCAGTACCTGGGAGGCGGAGACAGGAGTTTGCATATTACAGGACGGCCTCAACAAGTAGTGAGGCTCTGATAACCATAGTGAGACCCTGGTTGTTGAATATAAAATAAAATAGGCAGAAGGTGTATTTTGGAGGTAGAATGTCTCCTGGATCAGTCCCCAGTAACACACACACACACACACACACACACACACACACACACACACACATACAACTAAGAGGAAATGATGGTAGACAATATCACCTAGTAGTGGGTGATCCAAGGGTGTCTGCCAGGGCAGCGACTCCCCTGAGCTCAACCTCTCTCCCACCACTCAGAGTTCTCCCTCTCCTATGTCTGTGTGTCTGAGTGCTTTTATGTAAGTTTGTATACACTCTACACCAGATCCAACACAGGAGCGCTGTACCCCTGGCATGAATCCCAACACACACCTCCCCCAATAGCCACAAGCTTGACGCTTGCCATCCTGCGTGGGAACAATGTTCTAATATTATGGGAACCTATAATCTTAACCTGTGGCATTTCACGTAAATTCAGGTGATTAGTATCAAAATTATTTATTTATTTATATATATAATTTGGTGGTTACTGGGGGTGGAACCCAGGGGATTTTGTTTTTACCTGCAGGTTATACTCCCAGAACTATTTTATACCGTATTTGGAAACAGGGTCTCATAAGGTGCTGAGAGTCTCACTAAGGAGCTGAGGCTGGCTTTGAACCTGTGCGATCCTCCCGCCTCAGCCTCCCAAGGATTGGGATAACAAGTTTGAACTACCACACCTGGCTATTTTTATTTTTTTTATTTTTTGTTTGTTACTGGAGATTGGATCCAGGGGCCTTCTAACTCTGAGCTACACCCCAGACCTTAAAATAATTTTATTTTTAAACAGGGATCTTGATGAGTTGCTCAGGTTCTCATTAATATCCTGAGGCTAGCCTTGAATCTGTCATCCTCCGGTCTCAGCCTCCCAACTACATGGATCACAGCCATGCAACACCATGGCAGAGACCCCTGTTTAATGGCTTCTACCTTCATGGGAACTTTCATCTCTTCAGTTGCTCCACTCCCTCAACTCCCATGCCTCTCTCACACATCCATCAAACATTAAGCTCCTGCTGTACTGCAGAGCTGCCAAAGACATACAAGGAGAAACCACACCTTTGCAATGAATGGGGATGAGAAAACTGGCTTTTCTTATGTAGAAAATGGAATTAAACCCCATCCTCTCCACCTGCACAAAGTCAACCCAAGATAATTCAAAGACATAGAAATCACATGAGAAATGTTGGAAATGCTGCAAGAGTCCTTAGGTCCAACACTCTAATATAAAGATACAGGTAACTTCATCAGTAAGACTACTAGAGAACAGAAATAAAAAGTTAATTACTGGGATAGAATTCATTTACAAAGATTCTTGCAGTATTGGGGATGGATCCCAGGGGTATTCTACCTCTGTGCTACACACCCAGCCACATTTTTTATTCTTTATTTTGAAACAGGGTCTCATGGAGTTGCAAAGGGCCTCACTAAGTAGTAGCTGAGGTTGTCCTTGAATCGGGATTCTCCAGGCTCAGCCTCCCAAATGCTGGGATTACAAGCATGTGCCACCAGGCCTGCCTAAATAAAAAGCTTTTGTGCAGCAAAGAAAACCATCATATTCAACAGAAAGAGCTTACAGAATGAAAGAAGTCCTTCACCACCTACCCATCTGACAAAGGTCTAATATCTGACTCTATGTATGTATGTATGTATGTATGTATGTATGTATGTTTGTTTGTATATATATATATATATATATATATATATATATATATATATACACACACACACACACACATATATAAAGAAAGAGAGAGTGAGAGAGACAGAGAGATCACATGCACTTAAGAAGTTTAACACTAAGAAAACAAATATCCACTAAAAATGGGTCACTGAACTGAATACACTCTTCAAAAGAAGAAATGCAAATGGCCAACACATATATGGAAAAAAGATCAGCATCTTTAGCAATCAGGGAAATTGCAAATGAAAAGTACAGTGAGACGTCATCTAATTCCAGTTAGGATGGCAGTCATCATGAACACAAATCTTAATAAATTCTGGTGAGAATATGGGAAAATAAGAACCCTATTACACTGTAGCTGGACTGAAAATTAGTACAGCCACTGTGGAAATCACTATGGAGCATTCTCAGAAGAATCGGAATGGAACTACCATATGACCCAGCAAGAGCTACTAGGCAGCTTCCCAAAGGTAATGAAATCAGAACATTATCATGATACTTGCATATGCATGTCCACAGCAGCACATTTTGCAAGAGCAAAACTATGGAACAGCCTAGGTGTTCGTTAACAGAAGAATAGATCATAAAAATTTGGTATATACACACAATGGAATTTAGCTCAGCCATGAAGAACAAAATCACATCATTTGGAGACAAATGGATGGAACTTCAGAATATTACATGAAGTGAGTGTTGTCTGCCTCCAAAAATGAGTAGATGTATGTTCTGTCTTAGGCGTGGAACCTAGAGAAATAATAGGAAATATGGGCAACATCAGATACATGAGCAGAGAATGCTGGTGAGTGACTACGGAGGATTAGAGAAGGGAGGGTGGGGAAAAGCCATGAAGAATGCGATAGTAGAAATGATGCTGTGAATGCCTACAAAATTACCAGTTCCCAACTCAAACACATGTGAGGTGAGGGAAGGTCAGTCTGGAAGGCACCATGAGTTGGGTGTATATGTTTTTATCTCACACTTTGTACCCTATAAAAATGTCAGATTACAATGCATCAAATAAAGAAAACAAGATCTAGATGAGTTGATGAGAGTCTTGTTAAGCTGCTAAGGCTGGCTTTGAACTTGTGATCCTCCTATCTCAGTCTCCCTAGTACAGGGTGCACATAATGTCAGTGCCTCTTCTCTTCATGCCTATCTACTCAGCAGTTCGGGCTCTTCCTATTGTCTCTTCTTTCTCAGGACCTGCGCCCATTTCCTCCTATCTTTTCAGTTATTTCTATTTCATCATACCTCCTGGATTTTCCTTCCAGTTGATAAGGACTCCCCTAATGGCTGAACCATCTAACATAGCATTTTCCACTGTGTCCCCTCCTGGGAACTTTTCCAGTAAGACATCTCTTATAAAGATGTCATTTCTTTATTTTGGATTTAAAATTATTGTCTATTCACTCATACAATTTCCTTCATTTTTATTTACATATATTTTTATTGATATTTATATCAACATATATATATGTATCAAATATATCATATATATATATTACAAAATATATATATTTTGGAGATCCTCCAGGTTGAACCTAGGGACATTCTACTTACTAAGCACACTCCCAACCCTTTACTTTCCACTTGTAATACTAGGATTGAACCCAGAAGCATTCTATCTTCTAAAAGGACTCCCAATCTTGTTCTCTCATTTTGAAACAGGGACTCCCTTAATTGCTGCAGGCCTAGCTAATTTTCTGAGGGCCTCACTAAGTAGTAGAGGCTAGCATTGATTCTGCAGTCTTCCATTTTTAGCTGCCCCTGTCCTGTGATTACAGGCATCTGGTACCATACTCACTCACCTTCAGCCCTTTCTATTTCTTATTCAAAAACGAGTTTTACTCAGTTGCTCAGAATATCCCAAGGTTGCTGAAGCTGGCTTTGATCCTATGATACTCTTTGATCAGCCACCAAGTGCTGGGATTACAGGCGTGTGCCACGACACCTGGCTCGTTAGCTTTCCTCTGTCTATTCTTCCTGGTTTGTCTCCCATAGTATCATTCCTGTGCTTTCTCCCTCAAGTACGTAACTTACAATTTTCCACCTTTTCTATATTTCTACATGAAATATAGATTCAGATTCCATTTCAGAGTTCAAAAAATTGGTCAGGAAAACACCAGAACACTGTTAAACAGCAGTATAATTGTATAAACAGTATAATTTGGAAGAAATAAAGAAACCCAGACAAGGGAACACATATAATGGATGGAAGTTTCAACTTTATTACATTTCTTTAAGAGATTTACTGCACTGTGCTCTTTCTAAGTTGGTCTCAAAGATGCTCTCTTACGAAACACGCCGTCTTTAAAATAACAGATATATTAGGGCAGGTCAAAAACACACTGCTTATTGTAGAGAATAATGAAAATTTAATAATAAATAAATACATATAGTAATTTGTAAAGAACTATAAGATAGAAGACAAAAAGCTTTCTAAATAGTGGAAATATTTTTTTATATACAGCAGGTATAATGCCTATTACAAAACCAATTAGGAACAATAGGCTTTCAAAACTATGACTATCTCAAACTAGTGAAAATAATAACTTCATGTATATAAATAGTTGTATTGAGTTAAGAATATTTAAATAGTAAGAATTCTATGACTAACATGTATAAACTAGACAAATAACATTACTTATTATATCAGACAACTTAGACTTCAAACCCAAACTTATTAGAAGAGACAAAGAAGGTCATATTTGACTGGTAACAGGAATAATCCAGCAAGAGGAAAGAACAATAATCAACATCTATGCCCCAAACATAGGTGCAGCTACTTTCATAAATCAAACTCGTTGTGACATGAAGTCACACATAAATCCCAATACAAAAATACTGGGAGACTTCAAAAAATTCTCACATTATCAGACTGATGTTCCAGACAAAGGGTCAGTAATGATGTCTCAGAACTAAAAAACAACATTAAGCAAGTGGAAATGTTGGACACATATAGACTATTTTACCCAACAACAGTGGAGTTTACATTTTTCTCAGCTGCTCACAGAACCATCTCCAAAATAGATCACACAAAAGGAGCACTAGCAAATTTAAAAAAATATTACATACTTCCCTGTGTCATTTCAGACCATAATGGAATGAAACTAGAAATCAATTATAAGACTCAGAGAAACAACATAAATGAGGAGACTGAACACCACACTTCTGATTGAAGAATGGGTCATAGAAGATGTAAGAGATGTAATCAAGAAATTTCTAGAAACAAATGAAAATAAAGATACAGCCTATCAAAACATCTGGGACACTTTGAAGGCAGTATTAAGAGGAAAATTTAGAGCACTGAGTGCTCACATAAGAAAAACAGAAAATCATCAAATAAATAACCTAATGACACACCTCAAAGCCCTTGAAAATTAAGAACAATTGAAGCCCTAAGCAAGCAGAAGACGGGAAATTATTAAAATTAGAGCAGAAATTAACGAAATAGACAATAAAAAAAACAATACAGAAAATCAACAAAACGAAAAGCTGGTTTCTTGAAAAAAGTAACAAGATAGATAAACCACTAACCAACCTAAGTAAAATTAAGAGAGAATCAACCCAAATTATGAAGATAAGAGATGAAAAAGGAGACACTACTACTGACAGTGTAGAAATCCAGGGGATTATCATTACTATTTTGAAAAATTATATTCCAACAAAATGGAAAATCTGGAGGAAATCAACAACTTCCTAGGTAAATGCAACCTTCCTAAACTGAGTCAAGAAGATATAGAACACTTAAACCAACCTATAACAATAAAAAAGATTGAAACAGCAATAAAGAGCTTACCATCAAAGAAAAGACCAGGACCAGATGGTTTCCCAAGTGAATTCTATAAAATCTTTATAGAAGATCTAACCCTAATATTCCTCAAACTATTTCATGGAAGAAAAAACTAGGATTCTCCCAAATTAATTCTATGTAGCCAACATTACACTAATACCCAAACCAAATAAAGACAGTTCAAGGAAGGAAAACTACAGGCCTATATCTCTGATGAACTTGGATGCAAAACTATTAAACAAAATACTAGCAACATGCATTCAAAACCACATCAAGAAAATCATACACCATGACCAGGTAGGGTTCATCCCAGGGATGCAAGGCTGGTTCAAACTATGAAAATCAATCTATATAATTCACCATATAAACAGAATCAGAGACAAAAATCACATGATCATTTCAATAGACGCTGAAAAAGCATTTGATAAAATTCAACATCCATTTATGAAAAAAACACTGCAGACAATTGGAATAGATGGGACATATCTCAACAACATTAAGGCAATCTACTATAAGCCCACCACCAACATCATATTAAATGGGGAAAAACTTCAAGAATTTCCTCTAAAACAGGAACGAGACAAGGATGTCCATTATCACCACTTCTCTTCAGTATAGTACTAGAGACTCTAGCCAGAGCAATAAGGCAAGAAAAGAAAATCAAAGGAGTACAAATAGGCAAGGAAGAACTCAAACTTTCACTCATTGCAGATGACATGATACTTTATTTAGAAAATGCAACAAACTCAACCTTCAGGCTTATAGAACTGATCAACAAATTCAGAAAAGTCTCTGGATACAAAATCAATCTTAAAAATTCAGATGATTTTCTGTACAACAATCATAAATCAACGAAAAAAATTCAAAAAACACTTCCACTCAGTATCTCCCACAAAAAAATAAAATACTTAGGAATAAACTTAACCAAGCAAGTATAAGATCTCCTCAAAGAAAAGTATAAAACACTGAAAATAGAAATCAAAGAAGATCTTAGAAGATGGAAAGATCTTTCATGTTCATGGATAGGCTGAATAAATATTATCAAAATGACCATTCTTCCAAAATGATCTACAGATTCAAGGTAATGCCATGAAACTACCACAATCATTCCTCACAGACATAGAAATATCAGTCCTTAAATTTATTTGGAATAACAAAAAGCCCAGAATAGCCAAAGTAGTTCTCAGCAACAAAAACCATACAGGAGGAATCACAATACCTGACTTTAAACTGTACTGCAAAGCAATTGTAATAAAAACAGCATGGTACTGGCACAGAAACAGATACATAGACCAATGGAGCAAAAAAGAAGACCCAGAAACAAGTCCGATTACTTTCAGCCAATTGATTTTTGACAAAGGGGCCAAAAACATACACTGGAAAAAAGATAACCTGTTCAACAAACGGTGTTGACCAAACTGGTTTTCTGCATATGGTTGTATGCAGAAAATTGGAAATTAATCCCACTTTCTCACCCTGTACAAAAGTCAGTTCAAGATGGATAAAAGACCTGGAAATCAAACCAGAGACCTTGAAACTCCTTGAAGAGGGCATATGTCCAACACTGAAACACATAGGCACAGATGAACACTTTCTCAACAAGACCCGAAGAGCACTACAAACCAAAAGCCGAATCAATACATGGGATTGCATGAATTTGAAGACCTGATCAGCAAAGGAAACTGTCAAGAACCTCAATTGAGAGTCAACAGAATGGGAGACGAATTTTGCCACCTACACCTCTGATAGAGGACTACTATCTAGAATATACCGATACCTCAAGAAACTCAACACCAAGAAAACAAAGCATCCAATAACAAAATGGGCAAGTGAACAAATTAGACACTACACAAAAGAAGAAATTCAAATGGCCAAAAATGCATGAAAAAATGCTCAACATCATTGGCAATCAGAGAGATGTAAATCAAAACTATCCTGAGATTTCACCTAACTCCAACTAGTATGGAAATCTTCCAAAACACAAACAACAACAGATGATGGAGAGCATGTGGAGAAGTGGGAACTCTAAGACATTGTTGGTGGACTGCAAATTAGTGCAACCACTTTAGAAAACAGTATGGAGAATCCTGAGAAGAATGGGAACAAATCTAACATTTGATCCAGCAATACCACTTCTGGATATCTAGCCAAAAGGAAAGAAACCAAACTACCAAACTAATGCATGTGTATTTATGTTCATAGCTGCACAATTCACCATAGTCAAACTATGGAACCAGCCAAGATGTCCATCAACAGATGAGTAGATTACAAAACTGTAGGATATGTACACAATGGAATTTTACTCAGCCATTAAAAAAAACTCAATTACATCATTTTCAGGGAAATGGATAGAACTGGGGACACTATCTATCTCTAAATGAGATTAGTCAGTCACAAAAAAATAAGAAATCCGATGCTTTCCCTAATATGTGAGAGCTAGGGAGAAATGGGTCCTAGAAGGAACTCTAGAAGGAAAAGGAAATCCTATAGAAGAGCAAATAAGACAACCTAAAGGAGGAGAAAGGAGGGTGGATGAAGGAAAATCTCTAAAACAACCAATGTATTTAAACATATCAAAGTCAACCACTAAGCCAAGCAAAGGAAGGAAAGATGGGGAGGGAATGGGGTGGGAATTGGGTAGCCGTTAAATCAGTCATGAGTACATGTATGTACACACACATTTTTTTTACCCCAACATTATGTATGAATATAATATAACAATAAAAAGTTTAAAAATGAAAAAAATAACATTTGTGATATATTCTGATGATCCATAAAAAACATTTCTCTTTTTATCCTCCCGTATGTTGCCGTGACCCCTTCAACGTTTTCTTGAAAATGTGTATGTCTCTGGATTCCAGCAATCTGGAAGGAGAGAAAGGTGTCAGAATTAGAAAATGTCTTTTTTAGTGTTGAGTTTCTTGAGTTCTCTCTCTATTCTAGATATTAATCCTGTAACAGAGGGGAAGGTGGCAAAAATCTTCTCCCATTCAGTTGGCTCTCTATTGAGGTTCTTGACAGTTTTCTTTGCTGAAAAGAAACTTCAGTTTCATGCAATCCAGGCATTGATTTGCCTTTTGGTTTGTTGTGCCCTTGGGGTCTTGTTAAGAAAGTGTTCATCTGTGCCTATGTGTTGCAGTGTTGGACCTATGCCGTCTTCGAGGAGCCTTAAGCTCTCTGGTCTATTTTCCAAGTCTTTGATCCATCTTAAATTGACTTTTGTTCAGGGTGCGAAAGTGGAAGTAATTTCCAATTTTGTGCATACGGTTAACCAATTTTGCCAACACCATTTGTTGAACAGTCTATCTTTTTTCAAGTGTAGGTTTTGGGCCCCTTTGTCAAAAATCAATTGGCTGAAAGTAATTGGACTTGTTTCTGGGTCTTCTTTTCTGCTCCATTGGTCTATGTATCTGTTTCTGTGCCAGTACCATGCTGTTTTTATTACAATGGCTTTGTAGTACAGTTTAAAGTCAGGTATTGTGATTCCTCCTGCATGGTTTTTGTTGCTGAGAACAACTTTGGCTATTCTGGGCTTTTTGTTATTCCAAATAAATTTAAGGACTGATATTTCTATGCCTGTGAGGAATGATCGTGGTAGTTTAATGGGCATTGCGTTGAATCTGTAGATCACTTTTGGAAGTATGGCCATTTTGATAATATTTATTCTGCCTATCCATGAACATGGAAGATCTTTCCATCTTCTAAGATCTTCTTTGATTTCTTTTTTCAATGTTTTATACTTTTCTTTGAGGAGATGTTTTACCTCCTTTGTTATGTTTATTCCTAATTATTTTACTATTTTGTGGGTGATATTGAGTGAAAGTGTTTTCTGAATTTCTTTTTCAGTGGATTTATGGTTGTTATACAGAAAAGCTTCTGATTTTTTAAGATTGATTTGTATCCAGACAGTTTTCTGTATTTGTTGATCAGTTCTATAAACATGTAGGTTGAGTTTTTGGTTTTTCTAAATATAGTCTCATATCATCTGCAAAGAATGAAAGTTTGAGTTCTTCTTTCTCTCTTTGTACTACTTTGGTTTCCTCGGATGCTTTCCCTAATACGTGAAAGTTAGGGTGAATGGAGTCATCGGAGGAACGCCAGGTGAAAAAGAAGATCCTTTTGAGGAGTAAATAAGACAACCTACCTGTGGGGATGGGAGGTGGTGAGAGGGAAACGGTATAAATCGCATGATGTACTTATTCATATTGATGTCAACCACTAAACCAAGCATTGGAGGGAGAGATGGAGAGGGAGTGAGGTGAGGACTGGGTGGGGGCTGGCTGGGTGATGTGTGCATTTATGGCTACACAAGTTTTTTACCCCATTATGATGAATAAATAAAATGCGCCAATAAAAATTAATAAAAAAAAGAATTAGGGAATGTCACTAGCTAGACATGGATGGAAGTAAGGTATAGCTAAAGTCAAATCTAACTAGAATTTAGACCAGCTTAAAAACTTAATTTTTCTTTAACCCTTCATTCCTAAGCCCAGTTCTGAACCATTATCTGCAGTTTTGACCATTAGAGTTTACTGCCCCCATACTAAAAAATTTTACTACATTCAAAGTAAGGCCCACAGGTCTGCACTGTGGCAAAGATATCAGGTGATTCAGAGAGCACACTTAAAGAATAGAGCCTGTGATTTAATGCACACGTTGGTCATGTTCATACCTTCCATTGGGCTGATGTCCTCAGGTCTCCATGGTCCCTGGAGATCCAGGAAGGAGGGTGCGGTCTCGGTTCCACACCCAGAGCCGTGGATTGTAAGCTTGGATCTGCAAAGAGAAACAGCTCCATAAAGAAAGATGTTTGGCCAGGAAGACCAGGAATTCCCTGTGCAGCCTCTAGTTCTTTCTCAGCCCCAGATCCCACCGACCACTCCCATGCACCCTGGTCTCTTGTCAGCCCATCCCTCCAGCTCTAAATCCCCAAAGGCCACCCACCTCCTCACACTCCTTTGGGGAAACTCGAAGATTCCACTGCATGGACTTCATTAACTGGAAGCACAGCCTTTGGAACAAGGGACGCTGCGTAGAGCTCTCTCCATAGAGGAATGGAAAAATGGATTGTTTAGGAGCATGGTGGTCCTCCTCCATGTCACAGGCGATGTAGCTGGAGAGAGAAATCAAATCACTTAGAATGGTCACACCAGGAAGAATGTGTACTTGTCCTCAGTTTGCCAAACAGGAAGAGTCAGATTTATATACACAGGACAGTGTGAGCTCTGTCCAGGGTTATATGGACAGCCCTGGGCCCAGAGGCCTCTGCTGGACAGACACCTTCTCAGCAGCACCTCAAGGGGTGTTGAGAAGGATGAAATGCACCTGGATAGCCTGACTCTGTCTCCTGCCACCCTCACCCATGAGGTGGACATCATGAATCCCCCTCTCCGCCCTGGCCCTCTTCCATGTGCACACATCCTACTCTCTAGCACAGTGACATCATCCTGAGGGTATGACCTGACCCTGATTCATTTCTCTAATCTTCCCTCTCCTACCAAAAGTGTAAGAAACAGCTTGGTACCTATGGTGCATTAATTCAACAAGCACATCTTAGATCTCTCTTGCCATGGCTTGTATGTCCTGTCACAGAAGATGCTCTTCTTAACATGTTTTTAAAAGAAAGATTCATTTATAGTCAAATATAGTCAGAGACTCAATTCTATATCATAAGAACTAACAAAATGAAAAACTTGACATGGCCGAGTGTTTTAGAAAGTATCAAGCCAGGCATGGTGCCTCACACCTGTAATCCCTGTACTGTAGAGCCTGAAACCAGAGAAGTACAGGTTCTAAGCCAGTCTCAGAAACGTAGGGATGTAGGGAGGCCCTGGGAAACTTACTTTTTTGACTTGGTTTAATTCCTTTTTTTTTTCTTTTTGTACTGAGGATAAAACCCAGGGGCATTCTAACCAAAACTCTGGTTTTTTTTTCCATTTTTTGTAACAGGATCACACTGATTTTCAAGTTACCTCTCCATATAGCTGAGGCTGTCCACAAACCACAATCTTTCTGAATCAGCCTCCCAAGTGCTGAGATTACAAGTGTCCCCCACCTTTGCCAGCATATAACCTTGTTTTAAAATAAAAATGTTAAAGCGCTGGGGTGTACTTTGGAGGTAGAAATCTGGGATTAATTCCCTTTACCACCACCAACCAAAAAAGCATGAATATTTCAATAAAATAAAACCTTGAAAACCACATGAAGTCGTCAACTCTTATTATCTCAGTACTTTAGAGGCTAAAACAAGGAAAACAGTTTCTGGGCCAGTCTCAGCAATTTAGGCACTTTGCCATTTACTGAGGCCTATTTAAACATATAAATAAATAAATAATAAATAAATAAATAAAATAGGAGCCAGGAATGGTGGTTTGCCCATATAATCATAGTACTTAGGAAGCTGAGACAGGAGCATTCCAAGTTCATGGCCATCCTCAGCTCCTTAGGCCCTTTGCAAATGAGTGAAACACTGATACAAGATTAAAATAAGGACTGGAGGTGAAGCTCTAAAGTAGAAAGACCCTGGGCTCAATCCACAGTACCAATAGTCACTGACACACACACACACAAACACACACACACACACATATACACACACACGACACACACACACGGAGACACACACATATACCACACAGTGTACCTTAATCAGGCCACAAATCCAATAGGATTATGAGACAAGGAAGAGTTTGACATGAAAAGTTAATCCAAAATGTATTATTATTATTATTATTATTATTATTATTATTATTATTATTATTGAATTTATGTCGATAGCTCCTGAGTGATCCAGGAAGGCAGCACAAAGATTTTCACACTGTTTTATTTTGCTTTGAGCCTGGCTCTCATGATGGTGCCCAGGTGGCCCTTGAATCCTGGCTCAAGCAGTCCCTCTGTCTCAGGGTGCCTGAAACATGCCCAGTGTTTGGTGTCTTTTCTGATTTTAAAGATAAAGAATTTTTCCCCTTGCCTAGGTGTAAACAAACCTAGACAGGAAACATGAGAAATGATAGGGAGATGGACCTTTGCAAGGAGCAGTGAAAGAAAGGGCAGGGAATATCAAGTTGGTAAGTGGGTTTCATTTAGGGAGAGCAGGATTCCTGCCCAGATTCCAGCCTTGGTCAAGAAATTGAGTAGCAATGCAGTTGCTCATGAGTCCTGGGAGGTGCTGAACCCTGATATAGAAAGATTGTCGGTGAGTTCATGTAAAGCCACCAAAACACATTGGTTCCAAGAAGAAGAAAGGAAGGAAAGAAATAAAGAAAAGAAAGTTTGGAGTCCCAATTCTCCCTCTCACCGGACACAGGTTGAGGCCCAATACTCACAGAGCCAGGAAGAAATGTATTCTCTGGTATTGCCAGGAAAAGAGGCCAGCTCGGCTAAAATAAGCTATGACCATGGACAGGAGGTACTGCAGGAGAGAGGAACACAATACAAAGAGAGGTCATACCTGGTAGAGGAGAAAGTCGGGAAGAGAGGGAAGGGATGCTCTGCAGGGGACTTAGCTCAAAAGAAAGACCTCGGTTGGGTGACTTGCTTTTGGGGGAAGGGCCCCAGGGAGTCAGAGAAATCAGGGCAAGGGCACCCTAGCTTCACCCTGATGGCCACTACAACAAGACCTTTTGGGGAGTACTTTTAGGATGGCTAGGTGAGGAGGGCCGTGATCAGAGCACAGAGGGTCCCAGAGAGCTTAGAGGAGGAGGCTGGAACAAGCTCAGGGGGCACCAAGCAGAGAGGACATGGATGGCAGTGTGGGGCCCAGGGCTCAGATCCCAAGGATCCCAAGTAGAGACAGGGCCCCACATTCTCCTCAGAAAGAAACCACTGGTCTCATGAAGGGACGACATGGCAAATCACAAAGGGGCCAGGACCTTGGGAGTGTCAGCTTGCAGCTGCATGGAGGAGAAGCAGCATGGGGTTAGAAACCCTCAGCATACCAGACTGGGCAGGAGCAGGGGCACTGCTCATCACACACCCAGCTCACCTTGTCTGAAACCCTTAGCTCCTTGTCCCAGGCCAGGAATCTTTTGACGACAGGATCCTGTGTAAACAGAGCATACAGGTGAGTCTGGGATCCTGAAATGCATTGCGATGAGCGACAGAGAGCAGGAAGGAAAACCCTCCTTGTCTTCAACAAGTTTTAGGGTTGGGACCCAGAGAGGAAGAGGACAGAAGGAATATGCACCAGGCGAGGTGCAGTGGCTGCGTGCTGAGGCTCTAAGCAGGAGCCGTGTCTGAGAGCTTGAGTGTCACCCCACATCCCCATGATTAAGACCTTGAGGTAAACCCTGGAGACATTTCATTGTCTGTGAAAGCAGCAGCTCAGAAGCCAGGTGGTAGCTAATAGAACTCGGGTCATTTTCCCCTTTGATAGTCATCTCAGTGTGTAGACTTGGCCCTATCACCATTCTAGGGATGAAGATGTTTAGATCCGGAGGAGTCAGTAATAGCGTGATGTCAGAGGAATGGAAGCAAACTTGTTACCTCATGTGGGGGCCTCTCTCAAGTCTCTTCTGACCCTCTATCATCTAATTCTCTCCAATGAGAGATGGATCTTGAGTCCTCCCTAAAGAGAGAACTCAGGGCTAGCACGATATTTGTTCTCTTGGGACAGTGACATAATTGTTAGTGTCTTGTGTTTCTAGGAATCAGGATTAGAGGATGCTCTCTGGGGACTCTCCCTACCAAGCATCCTGGTGAAGACCTCGTGGTGCTCAGGGAGCACTGAGGACACGCGCTTTCTTTTTGCTGTCATCTTGGGCCCACACTGTGTGTCCAGGGTACAGGAGGGAAGTTGTTGCTCAGAGTTCAGGTCCGGTGCTTTCTTCTCCAGCTCCTTTCCAGGCAAGAAGGAGGACTCCCTCTTCCTCTTCTGGGCCTGGGACTGATGGAAGAGTCTGGGCTATGCCTGTGGTGCTGAGGCAGTGAATCCAGGCCGGTTTTCCTGGGAATGTGAGGTCCATTCCATGGCCTCCTCCTTTGCAGGGGACTGAGGTGGATTTAACACCAGAAGAGTGTCAACCAATCCTGGCAGCTTGTCTGTGAGCTCCTCTTGAGTATCTGTACACCACTCCATATTTGTATTGTCCATCCAGGACAGAGGAGGGGAGTGAGGTTTTACCCTTGAGGCAGCCAATCCTGCAACCTCCTCCTGCTGCTCACCCTGGCTGTTTGAGTAGCACTCCCATTCCATAGACCCTTCAGATGACTCCGTGGAGGTGCTCATTCCTAGCCTCAGGTCTGAGTTTGGCCTTCCTGGCAGTTTCCCCTTAGAATCTACATCCCATGTCCTGGCTTTCTTTTGTTCATAATAATGGAGGGAGCATCTAGGACCTTTGCATGGGATGGAATAAAAAATGCCTGGTGTATTCTCTTTCAGATCATCCCCTTTTTTTGATGACCATTCCCTCTTCCTCTTGCTGCCAGAGAAGTCAATTTGGCAACTGCTTTTCACCTTTGAGACTGACAAAAGAAACCAGAGTTAAGCTCTGGTCTTTGGAATTAAGCCTTTGACTATCTCAGCCCAAGAAACCCTGGCCCTCCAAACCCAAACCTCTTCAGCCATTGCCAGCCCCCAAGACACACTTCTGTCTTTCCCCTCTGTCATATCCCTCTGTCCCTGATTCTCCTTGCTAATGGTTCATCTTCTGTCCTTCAACACTTCTTCATTTTAGACACTTTTCCCCATGGGTAGGGGGAAATCTTACTGAGCCTCCTTTTTCTCTTTTCTGTCCTTTAATCTCACCTCCCCACCTTCCTATTTAGATTTTCTGTGTCCCTGAACATCCTTGGCCCGCATCCTGTCCTGTCCTCCAATGTCTGCCTTCCTGTGTCTTCCTTCCACTGTACCCTCTCTCTTTACTAGTCACCCTTGGAAACCATTTTCCCTCCAATCTACTCACCTGATGTCCCTGGGGTCTCGTCAGCCACCTCCACCTTCAGGCACTGCCCTGAGGAGCTAACCTGGGGACACTGGACCTCGGATTTGGAGGATGCTTGCCTAGTGGCCATGAAGTTCTCTCAGTATCTTCCTTTACTTCACAGATCCAATATTCTTACTTCTCCACGCCTTGTTCTAGACTCTGGACACAAGCCCGATGTGTCTTCTCCAGACTGGTGAGAAGTCAGCAGTGGAGAAGAGCTGTGAGGAAAAGCAGTTGCCTACTGCCTCCCAGAGCACTGATGGAGTCTGGCCCTTCCAATCAGGAAGGCTGGAACCCTCTGATGTCATAGTCACTCCAGCCTGACAACCAATTTGAAGGAAAACAGGTAACTGTAACACTGATGTGGGTATATATACTGGAACCTGGGGGAGGTGATATCTCCAGCCACTGACCCAAACTTGCCCAGCTTCCCAAACTCTCCTCATGGTCTGTGGCTCCCTCTTTTCTTTTTCCAATAGATGCCGTGTTCTCTCCACTTTCATCTTGCAATAAACTTTATTTCATGTCCCTGTGTATTGCCGTTTCAGTGATCAGCCTGGCAGCAGAGGGAGGAAACTGGTAAAGTAGTTTAGGTAGGGAGAGAAGTTTTGGAATTTGACGAATACCAAAAAAAAAAAAAAAAAAAAAAAAAAAAAAAAAAATCTTTAAAAAAACTAGAAAAAAAAAAAAACACTGTCATTTTCAGGGTTTGGGGTACATGTCTGTAACCGTATTACTTGGGATGCTGAGCCTGAAGGATCACTGGTTTTCAGCCTGCATGATGTCACTTAGCATGACCCTGATTCAGAAATTCAGAATAAAATTTAACAAGTGCTGACACCTTTCTCTCCTTCCAGATTGCTGGACTCCAGAGTCATATACATTTTCAAGAAAACGTCAAAGGGGTCATGGCGACATATGAGAGGATAAAAAGAGAAATGTTTTTTATGGATCATCAGAATATATCACAAATGTTATTTTTTTCAGTTTTTAAAAATTTTTATGGTTATATTTATACATAATATTGGGGTAAAAAAGTATGTGTACAAACATGTACTCATGACTGATTTAACCCTACCCAGTTCCCACCCGATTCCCTCCCCATCCCTTCTTCCATTGTTTGGTTTAGTGGTTGACTTCGATATGTTTAAGTACATTGTTTATTTTAGAGATTTTCCTTCGTCCACCCTCCTTTCTCCTCCTTTAGGTTGTCTTGTTTGCTTTTCTATAGGATTTCCTTTTTCATCTAGAGTTCCTTCTAGGACCCATTTCTTGCTAGCACTCACATATTAGGGAAAGCATCTGATTTCTTATTTTTTGTGACTGACTAATCTCACTTAGCACAATGTTCTCCAGTTCTATCCATTTCCCTGAAAATGATGTAATTGAGATTTTTTTTTAATGGCTGAGTAAAATTCCATTGTGTACATATCCCACAGTTTTGTAATCCACTCATCTGTTGATGGACATCTTGGCTGATTCCATAGATTGGCAATGTTCAATTGTGCAGCTCTGAACATAGATACACATGCATTAGTTTGGTAGTTTGGTTTCCTTTCTTTTGGGTAGATACCCAGAAGTGGTATTGCTGGATCAAATGTTAGATTTGTTCCCATTCTTCTCAGGATTCTCCATACTGTTTTCTAAAGTGGTTGCACTAATTTGCAGTCCACCAACAATGTCTTAGAGTTCCCACTTCTCCACATCCTCTCCAGCATCTGTTGTTGTTTGTGTTTTGGAAGATTGCCATTTTAGTTGGAGTTAGGTGAAATCTCAGGGTAGTTTTGATTTGCATCTCTCTGATTGCCAATGATGTTGAGCATTTTTTCATGCATTTTTGGCCATTTGAATTTCTTCTTTTGTGAAGTGTCAAATTAATTCACTTGCTCATTTTGTTATTGGATGCTTTGTTTTCTTGGTGTTGAGTTTCTTGAGTTGTCAGTATATTCTAGATATTAGTCCTCTATCAGAGGTGTAGGTGGCAAAAATCGTCTCCCATTCTGAGGACTCTTGATTGAGGTTCTTGACAGTTTCCTTTGCTGATCAGAAGCTCTTCAGTTTCATGCAATCCCATGTATTGATTCACCTTTTGGTTTGTTGTGCCTTTGGGGTCTTGTTGAGAAAGTGTTCATCTGTGCCTATGTGTTTCAGTGTTGGACCTATGCCCTCTTCAAGGAGCTTTAAGGTCTTTGGTTTGATTTCCAAGTCTTTGATCCATCTTGAATTGACTTTTGTACAGGGTGAGAAAGTGAGATTAATTTCCAATTTTCTGCATATGGTTAACCAGTTTTGCTGACACCATGTGTTGAACAGGCTTTTTTTCCCCCCCAGTGTATGTTTTTGGCCCCTTTGTCAAAAATCAATTGGCTGAAAGTGTGTGGACTTTTTTCTGGGTCTTCTATTCTGCTCCATTGGTCTAAGTATCTGTTTCTGTGCCAGTGCCATGCTGTTTTTATTATAATGGCTTTGTAGTACATATTAAAGTCAGGTATTGTGATTCTTCCTACATGGCTTTTGTTGCTGAGAACTACTTTGGCTATTGTGGGCTTTTTATTATTCCAAATAAATTAAGGAGTGATTTTTCTATGTCTGTGATGAATGATATTGGTAGTTTAATGGGCATTGCATTAATCTGTAGATCACTTTTGGAAGGATGGCCATTTTAATGATATTTATTCTGCCTATCCATGAACTTGGAAAATCTTTTCATCTTCTAAGATCTTCTACGATTTCTTTTTTCAATGTTTTATAATTTTCTTTGAGGGGATCTTTTACCTCCCTGGTTAAGTTTATTCCTAAGTATTTTATTTTTTTATGGGAGATCCTGAGTGGAAGTGTGTTCTGAATTTTTTCCAGTGATTTTATTTTTGGTGTACAGAACAGCTTCTTTTTTTTTAAGATTGATTTTGTATCCAGACACTTTTCTGAATTTGTTGATCAGTTCTATAAGCTAGTAGGTTGAGTTTGTTGGGTTTTCTAAATATAGTAACATGTCATCTGCAAAGTGTGAAAGTTTTAGTTCTTCTTTGCCTTTTTGCACTCCTTTGATTTTCTTTTCTTGCCTTATTGCTCTGGCTAGAGTCTCTAGTACTATTTTGAAGAGAAGTGGTGATAATGGACATCCTTGTCTCATTCCTGTTTTAGAGGGAATTTCTGAAGTTTTTCCCCATTTAATATGATGTTGGCAGTGTGCTTATTGTAGATTGCCTTAATGTTGTTGAGATATGTTCCATCTATTCCAATTCTCTGCAGTGTTTTTTCATAAATGGATGTTGAATTTTATCAAATGCTTTTTCAGCGTCTATTGAAATGATCATGTGATTTTTGTCTCTGATTCTGTTTATATGGTGAATTACATGGATTGATTTTCATATGTTGAACCAGCCTTGCATCCCTGGGATGAACCCTACCTGGTCATGGTGTATGATTTTCTTGATGTGGTTTTGAATGCATGTTGCTAGTATTTTGTTTAATAGATTTGCATCCAAGTTCATCGGAGATATAGGCCTGTAGTTTTCCTTCCTTGAATTCTCTTTATTTGGTTTGGGTGTTAGTGTGATGTTGGCTACATAGAATGTATTTGGGAGAATCATAGTTTTTTCTTTCATGAAATAGTTTGAGGAGTATTAGGGTTAGATCTTCTATAAAGGTTTTATAGAATTCACTTGGGAAACCATCTGGCCCTGGTCTTTTCTTTGATTGTAAGCTCTTTATTGCTATTTCAATCTCTTTGATTGTTATCACTTGGTTTAAGTGTTTTATATCTTCTTGACTCAGTTTAGGAAGGTTGCATTTATCTAGGAAGTTGTCGATTTCCTCCAGATTTTCCATTTTGTTGGAATATAGTTTTTCAGAGTAGTTTCTGATAATCCTCTGGATTTCTACACTGTCATTAGTAATGTCTCCTTTTTCATCTCTTATCTTCATAATTTGGGTTGATTCTCTCTTTTTTTTTTAGTTAGGTTGGCTAGTGGTTTATCTATCTTGTTACTTTTTTCAAGAAACCAGCTTTTCATTTTGTTGATTTTCTGTATTGTTTTTTTAAATTCTATATTTTGTTAATTACTGCTCTAATTTTAATAATTTCCTGTCTTCTACTGGCTTAGGGCTTCAATTGTTCCTGCTTTTTAAGGGCTTTGAGGTGTGTCATTAGGTTATTTATTTGAAGATTTTCTGTTTTTCTTATGTGAGCATTCAGTGCTCTAAATTTTCTTCTTAATACTGCCTTCAAAGTGTCCCAGATGTTTTGATAGGCTGTATCTTTATTTTCATTTGTTCCTAGAAATTTCTTGATTTCACCTCTTACATCTTCTATGACCCATTCTTCATTCAGAAATATGGTGTTCAGTCTCCACATTTATGTTGTTTCTCTGAGTCTTATAATTGATTTCTAGTTTCATTCCATTATGGTCTGACATGACACAGGGAAGTATGTAACATTTTTTAAAATTTGCTAGTGCTCATTTTGTGTGATCTATTTTGGAGATGGTTCTGTGAGCAGCTGAGAAAAATGTAAACGCCACTCTTGTTGGGTGAAATATTCTGTATGTGTCCAACATGTCCATTTGTTTAATGTTGTTCTTTAGTTCTGAGGCATCCTTACTGACCCTTTGTCTGGAAGATCGGTCTAATGTAGTGAGACATGTGTTCAAGTCTCCCAGTATTATTGTATTGGGATTTATGTGTGACTTCATGTCACAAAGAGTTTGATTTATAAAAGTAGCTGTGATTGTGTTTGGGGGCATAGATGTTGATTATTGTTATTTCCTCTTGCTGGATTATTCCTTTTACCAGTCAAATATGCCCTTCTTTGTCTCTTCTAATAATTTTCGGTTTGAAGTCTAAGCTGTCTGATATAATAACAAATGTTATTTGTTTACTTTATACATGTTAGCCATAGAATTCTTACTATTTAAATATTCTTAACTCAATACAACTATTTATGTCCATGAAGTTATTATTTTCACTAGTTTGAGATAGTCATAGTTTTGAAAGCCTGTTGTTCCTAATTGGTTTTGTAATAGGCATTATACCTGTTGTATATAAAAAATACTTCCACTATTTAGAAAGCTTTTTGTCTTTTGCTATCTTATAGTTCTTTACAAATTACTATAAGTATTTAATATTAAATTTTCATTACTGTCTACAATAAGCAGTGTGTTTTTAACCTGTCCTAATATATCAGTTATTTAAAGAGGGTGTGTATCGTAAGAGATCATCTTTGAGACCAACTTAGAAAGAGCACAGTGCAATAACTCTCTTAAAGAAAGGTAATAAAGTTGAAACTTCTATTTATTATGTGTGTTCCCATGTCTGTTTGGGTTTCTTTATTTCTTCCAAATTATACTGTTTATACAATTATACTGCTGTTTAACAGTGTTCTGGTTTTTTTCTGAACAATTTTTTGAATTCTGAAATGGAATTTGAATCTCTATTTCATGTAGAAAAAAATAGAAAGGTGGAAAATTCTAAGTTAGTCACTTGAAGGAGAAAGCACAGGAATGGTACTGTGGGAGATAAACCAGGAAGAATAGAAAGAAGGAAGCTAACCAGCCAGGTTTTGAAAAACACACCTGTAATCCCAGCACTTGGTGGCTGATCAAAGAGTATCATAGGATCAAAGCCAGCTTCAGCAACCTTGGGAGATTCTGAGCAACTGAGTAAAACTCTTTTTTGAATAAGTAATAGAAGGGGCTGAAGTTTAGTGGGTATGATACCACATGCCTGTAATCACAGGACATGGGCAGCTGAAAATGGAAGATTGCAGAATCAATGCTAGCCTCTACTACTTAGTGAGGCCCTCAGATAATTAGCTAGGCCCTCAGCATTAGGGAGACTCTGTTTCAAAATGAGAGAAAAAGACTGGGAATACTTTTAGAAGATAGAATGCTTCTGGGTTCAATCCTAGTATTACAAATGGAAAGTAAAGGGTTGGGAGTGTATTTAGTAAGTAGAATGCCCCTAGGTTCAACCTGGAGGATCTCCAAAAAATATAGATATGTTGATAGAAATATCAATAAAAGTATATGTAAATAAAAATGAAGGAAATTGTATGAGTGAATAGACAATAATTCTAAATCCAAAATAAACAAATGACATCTCTAAGAGATGTCTTACTGGAAAAGTTCCCAGGAGGGGACACAGAGGAAAATGCTATGTTAGATGGTTCAGCCATTAGGGGAGTCCTTATAAACTGGAGGGAATATCAAGGAGGCCTGATGAAATAGAAATAACTAAAAAGATATGAGGAAATGGGCACAGGTCCTGAGAAAAAGAAGTCAATCAGAAGAGCCCGAGCTGCTCAGTAGACAGGCATGAAGAGGAGAGGCACTGACATTGTGTGCACCCAACAATGCAGAAAAGCATCTTGGGATTGGGAGCATCAGGGAACAGGGGATTGACTGAGGAGAGGAGCACTGGAGTCAGAGTATGAGCCAGAAGCAAAGCAAAAGGGATGGGAGACAGACAAGAAGGCCACAGATTCTTAGGAAAAGAGCCACTGATGGGATGCAAATGGGCTTCGTGAAAATATAGAAAAATATCCAGATATTGGGAAGAACAAGAATATAGAATGAACATGATGTGTGATGGGTGTGTGAGAGAGTGATGGGAGCTGAGTGAGTGGAGTAACTGAGGAGATAAAAGTTCTCAAAAGCTAGAAGCCATTATAGAGGGTCCTGTGCCATGTTGGTGCATGCCTGAGATCCCAATACTAGGGAGTCTGAGATAGGAGAATCACAGGTTCAAATCCAGCCTCAGCAACTTAACAAGACTCTCATCAACTCATCTAGATCTTGTTTTCTTTATTTGATGCATTGTAATCTGAAATTTTTATAGTGTACAAAGTGTGAGATAAAAACATATGCACCCAACTATTGGTGCCCTCCGGATTGACCTTCCCTCACCCCACATGTGTTTGAGATGGGAACTGGTAATTTTGTAGGCATTCACAGCATCATTCCTACTATTGCACTCTTCATGGCTTTTCTCTACCCTCCCTTCTCTAATCCTCCGTAGTCACTCCCCTGGATTCTCTGCTCATGTATCTGAAGTTTCCTGTATTTCCTATTATTTCTCTAGGTTCCACGCCTAAGACAGAACATACATCTACTCATGTTTGGAGGGAGACCACACTCACTTCATGTAATATTCTGAAGTTCCATCCATTTGTCTCCAAATGATGTGATTTTGTTCTTCATGGCTGAGCAAAATTCCATTGTGTGTATATACCAAAATTTTATTATCTATTCTTCTGTTAACGAACACCTAGGCTGTTCCATAGTTTTGCTCTTGCAAAGTGTGCTGCTGTGGACATGCATATGCAAGTATCATGATAATGTTCTGATTTCATTACCTTTGGGAAGCTGCCTAGTAACTACTGCTGGGTCATATGGTGCTTCCATTCTGATTCTTCTGATAATGCTCCATAGTGATTTCCACAGTGGCTGTACTAATTTGCAGTCCCAGCTCAGTGTAATAGGGTTCTTATTTCCCCATATTCTCACCAGCCTGTATTAAGATTTGTGTTCATGATGACTGCCATCCTAACTGGAATTATATGACGTCTCACTGTATTTTTCATTTGCAATTTCCCCGATTGCTAAAGATGCTGATCTTTTTTCCATATATGTGTTGGCCATTTGCATTTCTTCTTTTGAAGAGTGTATTCAGTTCAGTGACCCATTTTTAGTGGATATTTGTTTTCTTAGTGTTAAACTTCTTAAGTGCATGTGATCTCTCTGTCTCTCTCTCACTCTCTTTCTCTCTCTTTATATATATATATATATATTAGACCTTTGTCAGATGGGTAGGTGGTGAAGGACTTCTTTCATTCTGTAAGCTCTCTCTGTTGAATATGATGGTTTTCTTTGCTGCACAAAAGCTTTTTATTTAGGCAGGCCTGGTGGCACATGCTTGTAATCCCCAGCATTTGGGAGGCTGAGCCTGGAGGATACCGGTTCAAGGACAGGCTCAGCTACTACTTAGTGTGGCCCTTTGCAACTCCATGAGACCCTGTTTCAAAATAAAGAATAAAAAATATGGCTGGGGGTGTAGCTTAGAGGTAGAATACCCCTGGGATCCATCCCCAATACTGCAAGAAGCTTTTTAATTGAATTCTATCTCAGTAATTAACTTTTTATTTCTGTTCTCTAGTAGTCTTACTGATGAAGTTACCTGTATCTTTATAGTAGAGTGTTGGACCTAAGGACTCTTGCAGCATTTCCAACATTTCTCATGTGATTTCTATGTCTTTGAATCATCTTGGGTTGACTTTGTGCAGGTGGAGAGGATAGGGTTTAATTCCATTTTCTACATAAGAAAAGCCAGTTTTCTCATCCCCATTCATTGCAAAGGTGTGGTTTCTCCTTGTATGTCTTTGGCAGCTCTGCAGTACAGCAGGAGCTTAATGTTTGATGGATGTGTGAGAGAGGCATGGGAGTTGAGGGAGTGGAGCAACTGAAGAGATGAAAGTTCCCATGAAGGTAGAAGCCATTAAACAGGGGTCTCTGCCATGGTGTTGCATGCCTGTGATCCATGTACTTGGGAGGCTGAGACAGGAGGATGACAGATTCAAGGCTAGCCTCAGGATATTAATGAGAACCTGAGCAACTCATCAAGATCCCTGTTTAAAAATAAAATTATTTTAAGGTCTGGGGTGTAGCTCAGAGTTAGAAGGCCCCTGGATCCAATCTCCAGTAACAAACAAAAAATAAAAAAATAAAAATAGCCGGACATTGGTAGTGCACACTTGTTATCCCAGTCCTTGGGAGGCTGAGACGGGAGGATCGTACAGGTTCAAAGCCAGCCTCAGCTCTTTAGTGAGACTCTCGGCAACTTATGAGACCCTGTTTCCAAATACAGTATATAATAGTTCTGGGAGTATAACCTGGAGGTAAAAAACAAAAGCCCCTGGCTTTCACCCCCAGTAACCACGAAAATAAATATATAAATAAATAATTTTGATGCTAGTAACCTGAATTTATGTGAAATGCCAAAGGTTAAGGCTATAGGTTCCCATGATATCAGAACATTCTTCCCACACAGGATGGCAAGCGTCAAACTTGTGGCTATTGGGGGAGGTGTGTGTTGGGATTCATGCCAGTGGTACAGCGCTCCTGTGTTGGATCTGGTGTAGAGTGTATACAAACTTACATAAAAGCACTCAGACACACAGACATAGGAGAAGGAGAACTCTGAGTGGTGGGAGAGAGGTTGAGCTCAGGGGAGTCGCTACCCTGGCAGACACCCTTGGATCACCTGCTACTAGGTGATATTGTCTACCATCATTTCCTCTTAGTTGTGTGTGTGTGTGTGTGTGTGTGTGTGTGTGTGTGTTTTACTGGGGACTGATCCAGGAGACATTCTACCTCCAAAATACACCTTCTGCCTATTTTATTTTATATTCAACAACCAGGGTCTCACTATGGTTATCAGAGCCTCACTACTTGTTGAGGCCGTCCTGTAATATGCAAACTCCTGCCTCCGCCTCCCAGGTACTGGTGTTACAAGCATCACCAAGCCCCAGCTATCTTACTTTTCGCAGCACAAAGTTGATTCCCTTTATGTTTTTTATCCAACTTTTTTTGTGCATTGAAACCAGGGACATATTATGTTTGAGCTACACCCAAAGCCCAATTTTATTTTTTATTTTGCAACAGGATCATACTAAGTTGCTGAGGCTGGACTTCAACCTGCATTCCCGCGGTCTCAGTATTTCCAGGGTGGTACACAGGAGTGTCCCATGATCCCTGGCTGCATCCTCACTTTTAAGAGTCACAGGTCCCTGTCTGAGCTCTACTTGTCCTGGAGTTCTACTGCCTCACTTTCTCTCCGTATGCCAACTCTAGATGCCCAATTCTGTGCTGTTGCTTCAATGTTCCCAGATCCCCTCTGAGTAACACATCTGTTGGCATCCATCAGCACCTCCTTACTTCTTGCAGCTAAACAGTGGCCTACTGTAGTGGTAAACCACTTGGTCTATGCATCCATCCACTGTTGGACATCTGTGTTGTTTCTGCCCTTGGCATGGTCACAAATGCTGCTACGGACATTTGTGTCCCGGCTTCTGTTGGAGTGTCTGCTTGCAGTGTGTCTGGGGTGGAGTACACCCCAGAGTGGAGTAGTTTGTTTTTCGGGGGGTTGTTTTTATTTTTCTTTGTGCACTGTTTGAGGCTGGATCACCTATAATAGGTCCAGGAAAAATATAAAGAAGAGAAGGTGGTGCCTGAGTTCCATCCCAGTCGCTCAGGAGGCTGAGGCACTAGGTTCTCAACTTTGAGCTCTGTCTGGGCTACTTGGCAGCGTCTTCTCAAAACAAACACCTAAAAGGGCTGGGGATTCAGGTCAGTGGGACAGAGCTCCTGGTTTGGATTTGTTGTAGTGTGTGCACACATACACACAAGCAGAAAGACCATGAGTGGTGGGAGAGAAGTTGAGCTCAGGGGAGTCTGCAGTGGCAGGTGGCCGTGGATTGCCTGCTAGGTGATACTGCCTGCCATCATTTCATTCTAGGGTTTCTTTTTTGTGTGTGTGGGGATTGAACCAGGGGGCATTCTGCCTCCAAGATATACCCTCAGACCTACTTTATTTTATATTAAAATAGGGATCCACTATGGTTATAAGGATCTCACTACTTGTTGAGCCTGTCCCCTAACCTGCAGTTCTCATATCTCAGCCTCCCAGGTACTGGTATTACAAGCACCACCATGCCCCAGCTAACTTACTTTTCTCAAAATTATGATGAATCTCTTTTTTGTATCCTAACCTTTTTTTGTGGTACTATGCCTTGAACCCAGGAATATATTATCTTAGAAATACACCCACAACCCAATTTTATTTCTTATTTTGAAACAGGATCACACTAAGTTACTGAGATTGGCCTTAACCTGCAACCCTCCTCACTCAGTCCACCAAGTGGTGGGATTATAGGAGTGTTCCATCATGCCTGACTTTATCCTCATTCTTAACAATCACAGATCCCTACTACAGTCCCATCTGTTATAGCCATGGTTTTTGAGTATCATATTTATCCTCCAAAGTTCTACAGCCTCATCTTTTCTCCTTATATAAATTCTGGATGTTCAGTTCTGTGCTGTTGTTTCAGTTTTCTCACTGGATCCACTCTGAGTCATTGACACATCTTTCAGCATCCATCAACACTTCATTATTTCTTGAAGCTTATCTATAAGCCAAAATGTGTATATGCATCCATCCAATGATGGACATCTGTGCTCTTTCCACCCTGAGCAATGGTCAACAATGCTACTAGGAACATTTGTGTCCAGACCTTGTTTGAGTGTCTGCTCCCAGAATGTCCAGAAATATAAACCCAGTGGAGTTGCAGGATCATATGGTGATTCTGTGTTCATCTGCTCGAGAAGCACCACACTGATTTCCACAGCAGCTTCACCATTTATTAACAACATTACAAAGTTCAAGGAGTTTCATATTCTCCATCCCTTGGCAACACTTGTGGTTTCCCATGTTTTTATCATAGCCATCACCACTGGTGTGAAGGGGTTTCTACTTTGGTTTATATCTGTATATATGATCCTGGGTTTGAAGACAGGGTGTTTAACCTCTGAGATATACTGCTGGATTTTTTTTAAAAATTAGAATCTCCTTACGTTGATGAGTATCTCACAAGTGGCTGAGGCTGATCTCAATGCTGCTAATCCTCCTGTCTCAGCCTCCCAAGTACTGGGATTACAGGCACAGGCCACCATGCTTGGCACATTGTGGTTTGATTTTTTATTCCTGCATCAATTTTGTATGCTGTGTGCAAAAAAATTTACGCACTCTGATAGTTTAGATCAGTTAGTTGCTGTTCTTATATTTTATTAAATTATTAGATTGTCTACTATATCTTAGTTTCTTCAACAAATTACAAATATTTTATTAATAGATTAGGAATATATCTTGTATCATAATTATGTGGAGCTGTGTTGGTGATATTTATGGTCATATTTATGTATTGGCAGCAGCTATTTGTATTTGTGAGGAACTTTGTATTGAATCCATATATATATATATATATATATATATATATATATATATATGCTATATCATCAGCGCTTGTTAAATTTTATTCTGAATTTCTGAATCAGGGTCATGCTAAGTGACATCATGCAGGCTGAAAACCAGTGATCCTTCAGGCTCAGCGTCCCAAGTACTACGGTTACAGACATGTACCCCAAACCCTGAAAATGACAGTGGTTTTTTTTTTTTTTTTCAAGTGTTTTTAACAAATTTTTTTTTTTTTTGTATTCGTCAAATTCCAAAAACTTCCTCTCCCTAAACTTCATTACCAGTTTCCTCCCTGTGCTGACAGGCAATACTGTCACTGAAACGGCAATACACAGGGACATGAAATAAAAAACATATTGCAACATGAAAGTGGAGAGAACACAACATCCATTAGAAAAAAAAAAGAAGGAGCCACAGACCATGAGGAGAGTTTGGGAATCTGAGCAAGTTTGGGTCAGTGGCTGGAGATACCACCTCCCCCAGGCTACAGTATAAATATCCACCTCAGAGTTACAGTTACCAGCTTTCCTTCAAATTGGTTGTCAGGCTAGAATGACTATGACATCAGAGGGTTCCAGCCTACCTGATTGGAAGGGCCAGACTCCATCAGTGCTCTGGGAGGCAGTGGGCAACTGCTTTTCCTCAGAGATCTTCTCTACTGCTGACTTCTCCCCGTTTTGGAGAAGGCACACCGGGCTAGTGTCATGAGTCTAGAACAAGGCGTGGAGATATAAGATATTGGATCTGTGAAGTGAAGAGACTGAGAGAACTTCATGGCCACTATTCAAGCATCCTCCCAGTGTGAGGTCCAGTGTCCCCAGGTTAGCTCCTCAGGACAGTGCCTGAAGATGGAGGTGGATGACGAGACCCCAGGGACATCAGGTGAGTAGATTGGAGGGAAAATGGTTTCCAAGGGTGACTAGTAAAGTGAGAGTGTACAGAGGAAGGAAGGAGGACACAGGAAGGCAGGCATTGGAGGACAGGACAGGATGCGGGCCAACGATGTTCAGGGACACAGAAAATCTATATAGGAAGGTGAGGAGGTGAGATTAAAGGACAGAAAAGAGAAAAAGGAGGCTCAGAAAGAGTTCCCCCTACCCATGGGGGAATTGTCTAAAAGGAAGAAGTGTTGAAGGACAGAAGATGAACCATTAGCAAGGAGAATCAGGGACACAGGGATATCACAGAGGGGAAAGACAGAATTGTGTCTTGGGGGCTGGCAATGGCTGAAGAGGTTTGGGTTTGGAGGGCCAGGGTTTCTTGGGCTTAGATGATCAAAGGCTTAATTCCAAAGACCAGAGCTTTACTCAGGTTTCTTTTTTTAGTCTCAAAGGTGAAAAGCAGTTGCCAAATTGACTTCTCTGGCGGGAAGAGGAAGAGGGAATGGTCATCAAAAACTGAGGAGGATCTGAAAAAGAATATACCAGGCATTTTTTATTCCATCCCAGGCAAAGGTCCTAGCTGCTCCCTCCATTATTATGAACTGAAGAAAGCCAGGACATGGGACATAGATTCCAAGGGGAAACTGCCAGGATGGCCAAACTCAGACCTGGGGCTAGGAAGGAGCACCTCCACGGAGTCATCTGAAGGGTCTATGGAATGGGAGTGCTACTCAAACAGCCAGGGTGAGCAGCAGGAGGAGGTTGCAGGATTGGCTGCCTCAAGGGTGAAACCTGGCTCCCCTCCTCTGTCCTGGATGGACAATACAAATATGGAGTGGTGTACAGATACTCAAGAGGAGCTCACGGACAAGCTGCCAGGATTGGTTGACACACTCCTGGTGTTAAATCCACCTCAGTCCCCTGCAAAAGAGGAGGCCATGGAATGGACCTCACATTCCCAGAAAAACAGGCCTGGATTGACTGCCTCAGCACCACAGGCAGAGCCCAGACTCTTCCATCAGTCCCAGGCCCAGAAGAGGAAGAGGGAGTCCTCCTTCTTGCCTGGAAAGGAGCTGGAGAAGAAGGCACCGGACCTGAACCCTGAGCAACAACATCCCTCCTGCACCATGGACACACAGTGTGGGCCCAAGATGACAGCAAAAAGAAAGCGAGTGTCCTCAGTGCTCACTGAACACCACAAGGTCTTCACCAGGATGCTTGGTAGGGAGAGTTCCCAGAGAGCATCCTCTAATCCTGATCTCTAGAAACACAAGACACTAACAATTATGTCACTGTTTTCCAAGAGAACAGATGTCCTGCTAGCCCTGAGTTCTCTCTTTATGGAGGACTCATGATCCATCTCTCTTTGGAGAGACTTAGATGATAGAGGGTCAGAAGAGACTTGAGAGAGGCCCCCACATGAGGTAACAAGTTTACTTCCATCCCTCTGACATCAACCTATTACTGACTCCTCTAGATCTAAACATCTTCATCCCTAGAATGGTGATAGGGCCAAGTTACACACTGAGATGATTATCAAAGGGGAAAATGACCTGAGGTCTATTACCTACTACCTGGCTTTTGAGGTGCTGCTTTCACAGACAATGAAGGGTCTCCAGGGTTTACCTCAAGGTCTTAATCATGGGGATGTGGGGTGACACTCAAGCTCTCAGACATGGCTCCTCTTTAGAGCCTCAGCCCATAGCCACTGCACCTCGCCTGGTGCATAATCCTTCTGTCTGTTTCCTCTCTGGGTCCCAACCTTGCAACTTGTCCAAGACAAAGGAGGGTTTTCCTTCCTGCTCTCTGTCTCTCATAGCAACACATTTCAGGTTCCCAGACTCACCTGTGTGCTCTGTTTACAGAGGATCCTGTCATCAAAGGATTCCTGGCCTCAGAAAAGGAGCTGAGGGTTTCAGACAAGGTGAGCTGGGTGTGTGCTGAGCAGTGCCCCTGCTCCAGGCCAGTCTGGTGGGCTGGGGGTTTCTAACCCCACTCTGCTCCCTTCTCCTCCATGCAACTCCAAGCTGGCACTCCCTAGGTCCTGGCCTCTTTGTGACTTGCCATGTCATCCCTTCATGAGACCAGTGGTTTCTTTCTGAGGAGACAGTGGGGCCCTGTCTCTACTTGGATCCTTGGGATCTGAGCCCTCGCCCCACACTGGCACCCAGGTCCTCTTTGCTTGGTGCCCCCTGAGCTTGTTCCAGTCTCCTTCTCTCAGCTCTCTGGGACCCTATGTGTTCTGTCTGACCAAGGCCCTCCTCACCTAGCTGTCCTAAAAGTACTCCCCAAAGATCTTGTTATAGATGGCCATCAGGTTGAAGCAAGGGTGCCCTTGCCCTGATTTCTCTGACTCCCAGGGGCCCTTCCCCCAAAAGCAAGTCACCCAACCAAGGTCTTTCTTCTGAGCTACGTCCTCTGCCCAGCGTCCCTTCCCTCTCTTCCCAACTTTCTCCTCTACCAGGTATGACCTCTCTTTGTATTGTGTTCCTCTCTCCTGCAGTACCTCCTGTCCATGGTCATAGCTTATTTTAGCCGAGCTGGCCTCTTTTCCTGGCAATACCAGCAAATACATTTCTTCCTGGCTCTGTGAGTATTGGGCCTTAGCCTGTGTGTCTGGTGAGAGCGAGAAATGGGACTCCAAACTTTCTTTTGTTTCTTTCTTTCCTTTCTTCCTTCTTCTTGGTAACGATGTCTTTTGGTGGCTTTAAATGAACTCACTGACAATCTTTCCATATCAGGGTTCAGCACCTCCCAGGCCTCCGGAGCAACTGCATTTCTACTCACTTTCTAGACCAAAGCTGGAATCTGGGCAGGAATTCTGCTCTCCCTAAATGAAACTCATTTTCCATCTTGATATTCCCTGCCTTTTCTTTCACTGCTCCTTGCAAAGGTCCATCTCCCTATCATTTCTCCTGTTTCCTGTCTTGGTCTGTTTACACCTAGGCAAGAGGAAAAATGTCTATTTTTAAAATCAGAAAAGACACCAAACTATGGGCATGTTTAAGGCACCCACCGTTTCAGCTCCTCAGGAGGCTGAGGCAGGAGGACTGCTTGAGCCAGGACTCAGAGGCCCACCTGGGCACCAGCATGAGAGCCAGGCTCAGAGCAAAATAAAACACAGTGTGGAAATCTTGTGCTGCCTTCCTGGATCAGTCAGCAGCTCTCAACATAAATTTAATAATAATAATAATAATAATAATAATAATAATAATATATTTTGGATTAACTTTTCATGTCAAACTCTTCCTTGTCTCATAATCCTATTGAATTGATGGCCTGATTAAGGTACCCTGTGTGGTATATGTGTGTGTCTGCGTGTTTGTGTTTGTGTTTGTGTCTAGTGGTACTGCGGATTGAGCCCAGGGTCTTTCTACCTTAGAGCTTTACCTCAAGTCCTTTTTTTTTTAAAATCTTGTATCAGGTCTCACTAATTTGCAAAGGGCCCAAGGAGCTGAGGATGGCCATGAACTTGGAGTCCTCTTGTCTCAGCTTCCTAAGTATTATAATTATAATTATATATGCGAACCACCATTCCTGGCTCCTAATTATTTATTTATTATTTACTTATATGTTTAAATAGGACCTCAATAAAAGGCAAAGTGCCTAAATTACTGAGACTGGCCCCGGAATCTGTTTTCATTGTTTTAGCCTCTAAAGTACTGAGATAACAAGACTTGACGACTTCATCTGGTTTTCACGGTTTTATTTTATTGAAATATTCATGCTTTTTTGTTTGGTGGTGGTAAAGGGAATTAATCCCAGGAGAATTCTGCCTCCAAATTACACCCTAGCACTTTTAAATTATTATTTTAAAACAAGGTTTTAAGCTGGGCATGGTGGGGCACACTTGTAATCCCAGCACGTGGGAGGCTGACTCAGAAAAATTGTGGTTTGTGGACAGCCTCGGCTATATGGAGAGGCAATTTGAAAATGAGTGTGACCCTGTCACCAAAAATTTAAAAAAAATCAGAATTTTGGTGTAACTTGGAGTTTATCCTCAGTACAAAAAAAAAACAAAAAAACAAAAGGAAATGAAACCAATTCAAAAAAGTAAGTTTCCCATGGCTTCCCTACGTTTCTGAGACTGGCTTAGAACCTGTACTTCTCAGGTTTCAGGCTCTACAGTACAGGCATTGCAGGTGTGAGCCACCATGCCTGGCTTGATACATTCTAAAACACTCGGCCATGCTAAGTTTTTCATTTTGTTCTTATGATATAGAATTGAGTCTCTGACTATATTTAACTATAAATGAATCTTTCTTTCTAAACATGTTAAGATGAGCATCTTTTGTGACAGGACATACAAGCCATGGCAAGAGAGATCTAAGATGTGCTTGTTGAATTAATGCACCATAGGAACCAAGCTGTTTCTTACACTTTTGGTGGGAGATTGAAGATTAGAGAAATAAATCAGGGTCAGGTCATACCCTCAGGATGCTGTCGCTGTGCTAGAGAGTGGGATGTGTGCACATGGAAGAGGGCCAGGGCAGAGAGGGGGATTCATGATGTCCACCTCATGGGTGAGGGTGGCAGGAGACAGAGTCAGGCTATCCAGGTGCATTTCATCCTTCTCAACACCCCTTGAGGTGCTGCTGAGAAGGTGTCTGTCCAGCAGAGGCCTCTGGGCCCAGGGCTGTCCATATAACCCTGTACAGAGCTCACACTGTCCTGTGTATTTAAATCTGACTCTTCCTGTTTGGCAAACTGAGGACAAGTACACATTCTTCCTGGTGTGACCGTGCTGAGTGATTTGATTTCTTTCTCCAGCTACATCGCCTGTGACATGGAGGAGGACCATCAGGCTCCTAAACAATTTATTTTTCCATTCCTCTATGGAGAGAGCTCTACGCAGCGTCCCTTGTTTCACAGGCTGCACTTCCAGTTAATGACGTCCATGCTGTGGAATCTTCGAGTTTCCCCAGAGGAGTGTGAGGAGGTGGGTAGCCTTCGGGGATTTAGAGCTGGAGGGATGGGCTGACAAGAGACCAGGGTGCATGGGAGTGGTCGGTGGGATCTGGGGCTGAGAAAGAACTGGAGGCTGCACAGGGACTTCCTGGTCTTCCTGGCCAAACATCTTTCTTTATGGAGCTGTTTCTCTTTGCAGATCCAAGCTTACAATCCAGGGCTCTGGGTGTGGAACCGAGACCGCACCCTCCTTCCTGGATCTCCAGGAAACATGGAGACCTGAGGACATCAGCCCAATGGAAGGTATGAACAGGACCAACGTGTGCATTAAATCACAGGCTCCATTCTCTAAGTGTGCTCTCTGAATCACCTGATATCCTTGCCATAGTGCAGGCCTGTGGGCCTTACTTTGAATGTAGTAAAATTTTTTGGAGTAGGGGGGCAGTAAACTCTAAGGGTCAAAACTGCATATAATGGTTCAAAACTGGGCTTTGGAATGAAGGGTTAAAGAAAAATTTAGTTTTTTAAGCTGGTCTAAACTCTAGTTAAATTTGACTTTAGATATACTCAATCCATGCCTAGCTAGTGACATTCCCTAATTCTTTTTTTTTAATTTTTTTTATTGGTGCATTTTGTTTATACATCATAATGGGGTAAAAAAAACTTGTGTAGGCATAAATGCACACATCACCCAGCCAGCCCCCACCCTGTACTCACCTCACTCCCTCTCCATCCCTCCCTCCAATGCTTGGTTTAGTGGTTGACATCAATATGAATAAGTACATCATGCACTTTAAACCGTTCCCCTCTCACCACCTCCCATCCCCACAGGTAGGTTGTCTTATTTACTCCTCAAAAGGATCTTCTTTTTCACCTGGCGTTCCTCCTATGACCCCATTCACCCTAGCTTTCACATATTAGGGAAAGCATCCGAGGAAACCAAAGTAGTACAAATAGGGAAAGAAGAACTCAAACTTTTATTCTTTGCAGATGACATGAGACTATATTTAGAAAAACCAATAAACTCAACCTACAGGCTTATAGAACTGATCAACAAATTCAGAAAAGTGTCTGGATACAAATCAATCTTAACAAATCAGAAGCTTTTCTGTATAACAACCATAAACCCACTGAAAAAAAATTCAGAAAACACCCACTCAATATCACCCACAAAATAGTAAAAATACTTAGGATTAAACTTAACCAAGGAGGTAAAAGTTCTCCTCAAAGAAAATTATAAAACATTGAAAAAAGAAATCAAAGAAGATCTTAGAACATGGAAAGATCTTCCATGATCATGGATAGGCAGAATAAATATTATCAAAATGGCCATACTTCCAAAAGTGATCTACAGATTCAACACAATGCCCATTAAACTACCAAGATCATTCCTCACAGACATAGAAATATCAGTCCTTAAATTTATTTGGAATAACAAAAATTCCATAATAGCCAAAGTAGTTCTCAGCAACAAAAACCATGCAGGAGGAATCACATTACCTGACTTTAAACTGTACTACAAAGCCACTGCAATAAAAACAGCATGGTACTGGCACAGAAACAGATACATAGACCAATTACATAAACCAATGGAGCAGAATAGAAGACCCAGAAACAAGTCTACACACTTTCAGCCAATTTATTTTTGACAAAGGGGCCAAAAACATACACTGGGAAATAAAGATAGCCTGCTCAACACATGGTGTTGCCAAAACTGGTTAACCGTATGCAGAAAATTGGAACTTACTCCCACTTTCTCACCCTATACAAAAGTCAATTCAAGAAGGATCAAAGACTTGGAAATTAGACCAAAGAGCTTAAGGCTCCTCGAAGACGGCATAGGTCCAACACTACAACACATGGTCACAGATGAACACTTTCTCAACAGGACCCCAAAGTCACAACAAACCAAAAGGCAAATCAATGCATGGATTGCATGCAATTGAAGAGTTTCTTTTCAGCAAAGAAAACTGTCAAAAACCTCAATAGAGAGCCAACAGAATGGGAGGAGATTTTTGCCCCCTTCTCCTAGGTTATAGGATTAATACCTAGAATATATAGAGAACTCAAGAAACTCCACACTAGTCCGGATGACACCAAGAGTTTGGTGCATTGTTGGGTGCACACAATGTCAGTGCGTCTCCTCTTCATGCCTATCTACTCAGCAGCTTGGGCTCTTCTGATTGACTCCTTTTTCTCAGGACTTGCGCCCATTTCCTACTATCTTTTCAGTTTTTTCTATTTCATCATTACTCCTGGATTTTCCTTCTAGTTTATAAGGACTCCCCTAATGGCTGAACCATCTAACATAGCATTTTCCTCAGTGTCCCCTCCTGGGACCTTTTGCAGTAAGACATCTCTAATAGAGATGTCATTTGTTTATTTTGGATTTAGAATTGTCTCTTCACTCATACAATTTCCTTCATTTTTATTTACATATATTTTTATTGATATTTATATCAACATATCTATATTTTTGGGCGATCCTCCAGATTGACCCGAGGGGCATGCTACTTCCTATATACACCCCCTACCATTTACTTTCCACTTGTAATACTTAGGATTGAACCCAGAAGCATTCTATCTTCTAAAAGCAGTTCCAGTCTTTTTAGGTCATTTTAAAGCAGGGTCTCCCTTCATTGCTGAGGACCTAGTTAATTTGCTGAGGGCCTCGCTAAGTAATCGAGACTAGCATTGATCCTGCAGTCTTCTTCTCTCAGCCTCCCAAGTACTGTGATTGCAGGCATGTGGTACCATACTCACTCACCTTCAGCTCTTTCTATTTCTTGTTTGAAAAGAGGTTTTACTCAGTTGCTCAGAATCTCCCAAGGTTGCTGAAGCTGGCTTTGATCCTATGATACTCTTGGATCTTCCACTAAGTGCAGGGATTACAGGTGTGTGCCACAACACCTGGCTGATTAGCTTCCTTCTTTCTATTCTTCCTGTTTGTCTCCCACAGTATCATTCCTGTGATTCTTCCTTCAAATATCTAGCTTAGAATTTGCCACCTTTTCAATTTTTTTACATGAAGTAGAGTTTCAGATTTCATTTCAGAGTTAAGAAATGTGGTCAGAAAAAACCCAGAACACTGTTAAGCAGTAGTATAATTGTTAAACAGCAGTATAATTTGGAAAAAAGAGCAACCCAAACAGACATGGGCACACACATAATGGATAGACGTTTTGACTTTATTACCTTTCTCCAAGAGAGTTATTGCCCTGTGCTCTTTCTGAGCTGGTAGTAAAAGTGCTCTCTTAAGATACACATCCTCTTTAAAATAACAGACAATTCAGGACAGGTAAAAAAACCCCACAGTTTAGTGGAGACAATAATGAAAATTTAATATTAAATAAATACTTATATCTATAGTAATTTGGGGTAATAACAGATCTATAAGTATAATAGATAACTATAAGATATCAAAACACAAAAAGCTTTCCACTATTAGTGGAAATATGTTTTACAAACAACAGGTATAATGTCTATCAGAAAACTAATTAGGAACAACAGGATTTCAAAACTATGACTATCTCAAACTAGTGAAAATAATAACTTTATGTATATAAATGTTTGTACTGAGTTAATATTTAAATAGTAAGGATTCTATGACTAAGATGTATAACATAAACAACTAACATTTGTGATATATACTAAGTTTTCTAGGACAGTGGTATAGCTCTAATTTTATGTTTTGATAGTAATTCCATTCCAATCAAAGCTCTTACATGTCTCTTCCTAAGATCCTAGAGTCTATTAACAAAACATACAAAAAAGAAAAGGAACTCCTCCAGCACCTACTTCAGGAAATATTTGGATTCAACTATGTCCATTTGAGGGAGTATCTTAGGGAAAAAATGGAGCCAGAGAACACCCTGGCTTCTCATCAATCCTCAATGGACTCACACATTACCCTCCAGTTCCCAGGACTATAACATAGTAACTATGCAGCTGCTTCTAGAAGAATGTGGGTATTCTAGATTACCCATAAAAACATTTCTCTTTTTATTCCTCATGGATGTCACTGTGAACCCTTCGACGTTTCCTTGAAAATGTGCATCACTCTGGGGTCCAGCGATCTGGAAGGAAGAGAAAGATGTTGTCAGAATTAGTGAATGTCATTAGCTAGACATGAAGATGAAGTGTATTTAAGTCAAATCTAATTATCATTTAGACCAGCTTACAAAACAGAATTTATCTCTAACCCTCCATTCTTAAGCTCAGTCCTGAACCATTATATGCAGTTTTGATGTTTAGAGTTAACTGACCCCCCTACTCCAAAAAATTTTACTACATTCAAAGTAAGGCCCAGAGGTCTACTCTATGGCAAGGATTTCAGGTGATTCAGCTGGTGGGGGAGAGCACACTTAGAGAATGGAGCCTGTGACTAAATACACAGGTTGATCATGTTCATACCTTCCTTTGGGCTGATGTCCTCAGACCTCCATGATCCCTGGAGATCTAGGAAGGAGGGTGCAATCTTGGTTCCACACCCAGAGCCCCGGATTATAAGCCTAGATCTGCAAAGAGAAACAACTCCATAAAGAAAGATAGATGGCCGGGAAGACCCTCTGTCCCTGTGCAGCCTCCAGTTCTTTCTCAGCCCCAGATCCCACCAGTCACTCCTATGCTCCCCTACGTCTCTCGTCAGCCCACCCCTCCAGCCCTAAATCCCCAAAGGCCACCCACCTCCTCATGCTCCTCCAGGGACACTCGAAGATTCCAGTGCATGGACTTCATTAACTGGTAGCGCAGCCTGTGGGACAAGGGACACTGCGTGGAGCTCTTTCCGTAGAGGAATGGAAAAATGGATTGTTTAGGAGTCTGGTGGTCCTTCATGTCACAGGCAATGTAGCTGTAAAATTAATCAAATCACTTAGCACGGTCACACCAGGAAGAATGTATACTTGGCCTTAGTTTCCCAAACAAAAAGGAAGGCAGATTTATATACACAGGACAGTATGAGCTCTCTCCAGGGTATAGGGACAGTGCTGGGCCCAGAGGCCTCTGCTGGACAGACACCTCAGCAGCACCCCAAAGGGTGTTGAGAAGGATGAAATGCATCTGGACAGCCTGACTGTCTCCTGCCACCATCACCCATGAGGTGGACATCATGAATCCCCCTCTCCGCACTGGCCCTCTTCCATGTGCACACATCCCACTCTCTAGCACAGCGACAGCATCCTGAGGGTATGACCTGACCCTGATTTATTTCTCTAATCTTCCCTCTCCTACCAAAAGTGTAAGAAACAGCTTGGTTCCTATGGTGCATTAATTCAACAAGCACATCTTAGATCTCTCTTGCCATGAATTGTATGTCCTGTCACAGAAGATGCTGTTCTTAAAAGTTTGTTGAAAAAATGATTCATTTATGGTCAAATGTAGTTGGAAACACAATCCTATATCATAAGCACTAACTTGAGATTTCTGAGTGTTTAAAGAATGTATCGAGCCAGGCATGTTGGCTCACACCTGTAATCCCAGTACTGTAGAGCCTGATACCAGAGAAGTACAGGTTCCAGGCCAGTCTCAGAAACTTAGGGAGGCTCTCAGAAATTTATATTGACTTGGTTTAATTTTTTTTTTTTTTGGTATGAGGATAGAACCTAGGGGCATTCTACCTCCAATTTACACCAAAAGTCCTATTTTTCTTTTTAATTTTATTTTGTAACAGGGTCACACTGATTTTCAAATGGCCTCTCCATGTAGCTGAAGCTGTCCACAAAGCACGATCCTTCTGAATCAGCCTCCCAAGCGCTGGGATTACAAGTGTATCCCACCATGCACATCTTATAACCTGGTTTTAAAATAAAAAATTTAAAAAGGCTGGGTGTGATTTGGATGTAGAATTCTCCTGGGTTAAATTCCCTTTACCATCACCAACAAAAAAAAAAAGCATGAATATTTTGACAAGATAAAACCAGATTAAATGGCCAAGGCTTGTAATCTCAGTACTTTTGAGGCTACAACAAAATGCCAGTAGATTCCAGGCCAGCCTCAGCAATTTATGCCCTTTGCTGTTTATTTGTTTATTGAGGTCCTATTTAAACATAAAAAATAAATAAATAAAATAGGAGCCAGGCATTGTAGTTCAAACATGTAATCTTAGTACTTAGGTAGCTGAGACAAGAGGATTCCAAGTTCATGGCCACCCTAAGCTCCTTAAAAAAAAAAAAAAAAAAAAAAAAAGACTGGAGGTGTAGTATAGCTCTGAGGTAGAAAGACCCTGGGCTCAATCCTCAGTATCACTCACACACAGACACAGACAAATGCAGGCACAAATATACAGACACAACATATACCACACAGGATACCCTAATCTGGCCACCAATCCAATAGTATTATGAGACAAGGAAGAGTAAGACATGGAAAATAATCTATTATTGAATTTAAGTGCTGCTGACTGATCTAGGAAGGCAGCACAAAGATTTTGACATTTTGTTTTATTTTGGTTTTAAGCCTGGCTCTCGTGCTAGGGCCCAGTTGGGCCTCTGAGTCCTGGCTCAAGCAGTCCTCCTGCCTCAGCCTCCTAAGGAGCTGAGATGGTGGGTGCCTGACAAAATGCCCAGCTGGTTGGTGTCTTCAGTGATTTTAAAGATAAAGAAATGTTTCCCCTTGCCTAGGTGTAAACAGACCTAGACAGGAAACAGGAGAAATGATAGGGAGATGGACCTTTGCAAGGAGCAGTGAAAGAAAGGGCAGGGAATATCCAGATGTTAAATGAGTTTCATCTTAGGGAGAACAGAATTCCTGCCCAGATTCCAGCCTTGGTCTAGAAAGTGAGTAGCAATGCAGTTGCTCTGGAGGCCTGAAAGGTGTTGGAGACTGATACACAAAGATTGTCAGTGAGTTCATATAAAAGGAACCAAAAGACATTGGTACCAAGAAGGAAGGATGGAAGGAAGGAAAAAAAAGGAACGAAAATTTGGAGTCCCACTTCTCCCTCCCACCAGACACACCAGTTGAGGCCCAATACTCTCAGAGCCAGGAAGAAATGTATTCACTGGTATTGCCAAGAAAAGAGCCAGCATGGCTGAAATAAGCTATGACCATGGGCAGGAGGTACTACAGGAGAGAACAAACACAATACAAGGAGAGGTCATACCTGGTAGAGGAGAAAGTTGGGAAGAGAGGGAAGGGACGCTGGGCAGGGGACTTAGCTCAGAAGAAAGACCTCGGTTGGGTGACTTGCTTTTGGGGGAAGGGCCCCAGGGAAATCAGAGAAATCAGGGCAAGGGCACCCTTGCTTCACCCTGATGGCCATCTATAACAAGGTCTTTTGGGGAGTACTTTTAGGATGGCTAGGTGAGGAGGGCCTTGGTCAGACAGAGCACAGAGCTGAGAGGAGGAGGCTGGAACAAGCTCAGGGGGCACCAAGCAGAGAGGACATGGATGGCAGTGTGGGGCCCAGGGCTCAGATCCCAAGGATCCCAAGTAGAGACAGGGCCCCACTATCTCCTCAGAAAGAAACCACTGGTCTCATGAAGGGACGACATGGCAAGTCACAAAGGGGCCAGGACCTTGGGAGTGTCAGCTTGGAGCTGCATGGAGGAGAAGGGAGCAGCGTGGGGTTAGAAACCCCCAGCTCACCATGCTGGGCTGGAGCAGGGGCACTGCTCAGCACACACCCAGCTTACCTTGTCTGAAACTCTCAGCTCCTTGTCCGAGGCCAGGAATCTTTTGATGACAGGATCCCCACAAGTGAGTCTAGGAACCTGAATCTAAACTGAGTTGCCCTGAGAGACAGAGAACAGGAATGAAAACCCTCCTTGTCTTGGACAAGATACAGAGTTGGGACCCAGATAGGAAGAGAACAGAAGAAATATGCACTGGGTGAGGGGCAGTGTCTGTGTGCTGAGGCTCCAAGCAGGAGCACATGTCTGAGAGCTTGAGTGTCACCCTAAATCCCCATGATTAAGACCTTGAGGTAAACCTTGGAGAAATTTCATTGTTTGTGAAGGCAGCACCTCAGAAGCCAGATGGTAACTCAGATAGTTACATGGGTCATTTTCTCCTTTGATAGTCATCTCAGAGTGTAGACTTAGCCCTATTCCCTTTCTAGGGATAAAGATGTTTAGATCCAGAGGAGTCAGTAATAGCTCAGTGTCAGAGGGGAGGGCTGGAAGCAAACTTGTTACCTCATGTAACAAATCTCAAATCTCTTCTGACCCTCTATCATCTTAGTGTCTCCAAAGAAACATGGATCCTGAGTCCTCCATAAAGAGAGAACTCAGGACTAGCAGGGCATCTGTTCTCCTAGGACAGTGACATAATTGTAAGTGTCTTGTGTTTCTAGGGATCAGGATTACAGAATGCTATCTGGGGCCTCTCCCTACCAAGCGGCCTGGTGAAGATCTCATGGTGTTGAGGAAGCACCGAGGACAATCGCTTTCTCTTTGCTGTCATCTTGAGCCAAACTATGCATCCAGGAGGGGTGTTGTTGCTCAGGGCTTAGGTCTGGTGTCTCCTGCTCTAGCTCCTCCTCAAATGAGAAAGAGGACTTACTCTTTCTCTTCTGGGCCAAACACTGATTGGAGCATCTGGGTTCAGACTCCAGTGCTGAGGCAGTCAATCTGGGCTGCTCCTCCAGGGAATGTGAGGACCATTCCATGGCCTCCTCCTGTGCAGGGGACTGAGGTGGATTTAACACCAGGACTGTGTCAGCCAATCCTGGCAACTAGTCCTTGAGCAATTCCTGAGCATCTGAAGACCATTCCATATTTGTATTGTCCATCCAGGACAGAGGAGGGGAGCCAGGTTTCACCCTTGAGGCAGCCAATCTTGCAACCTCCTCCTGCTGATCCCTCTGTCTGTCTGAATAGCACTCCCAGTCCATAGACTCTTCAGAGGACTCAGCAGAGGTACTGGTTACTAACCCCGGGTCTGAGTCTGACCATCCTGGCAGATTCCCCTTGGAATCCATGGCCCATGCTGTCTTTCTTCTGTTCACAATATTGGAGGGAGCAGCTAAGACTTTCCCATGGGATAAAATAAAAAATGCCTGGTGTATCCTCTTCAGTATCCTCCTCAGTATCTGATGACCATTCCCTCTTCCTCTTCCGGCCATAGAAGTGAAGTTGGCACCTGTATTCCAACCTTGAGGATGACAAAAGAAACCTGAGTTAAGCTCAGGATTTGGAATTTAGCCTTTGACCATCTAAGCCTAAGAAACCCTGGCCCTCCAAACCCAAACCTCTTGAGCCATTGCCAGCCCCCAAGACACACTTCTTTTTCCTCTGTGATATCCCTCTGACCCTGATTCTCCTTGCCAATATTCCATCTCTCTACTCCAACTCTTCCTCATTATACTTTCCCCCATAAGTGGGGAGAACTGTCTGAGCCTTCTCTTTCTCTTTCCTGTCCTTCAATCTCATCTCCCCACCTGATCACTTCCTATATAGATTGCTATAGCATCTCGTGCAAGCCTCGAGCAAAGGCTCGGCCAGGGGACTCACAAAGGCTTGAGTTCACCGCGAGAATGACTAGCCTCTCCTCCTTCAAAAGAATTATTTTGAAATTATTTGGATTAATATGTGTAATTGGAATTTTATGTATAAGCATTATAACTAAAACAGATGAGCAACTGTGTGTGAAAGACTCAGTCATCAAGGATCTTTTTTTTCCAAGGACAAAGTCTGGGCCAACATATAAGACTATGTTCAAGCTGACCTTATGACATGAGGCAAAACATACTTTCTGTGATTTATTAAATGTCTGGCGCCCTGCCCTGAAGGTTGTTAAAGATTTTTTCTGTCCTTGAAGTTTTCAGCTTGGTTTTGTATATCCTGCCAAGAAAGGAAGCATAAAAACTGTAGCAAGTCCTGAATAAAGTTAGAGAAGCTTGCATCTGATCTGGTGTCAGGGTCTTCTCTCGTGACCTCGACTCTTCTCTCACTGACCACATGACCCCCGACTCCTGCTAGGGCTAGGCCCCGGCAATAGATTTTCTGTGTTCCTGAACATCCTTGTCCTGCATCTTGTCCTGTTCTCTAATGCCTGCCTTCCTGTGTCACTACTTCTTTTCTCTGTACCCACTGTTTTTACAAGTCACCTTTACAAACCACTTTTGGTTCCAGTCTCTTCACCTGATGGCCCTGGGGTCTCGCCTTCCACCTGCACCTTCAGGTACTGCCCTGAGGAGCTAACCTGGGGACACTGGACCTCAGACCAGGAAGATGCTTTAGTGGCCATGAGTTCTCTCAATCTCTTCCTTTACTTCCAGAAATCCAAGTTTCTGATCACTCCATGCCTTCTTCGGGATTATTGCTGAAACCAATCCCATTGTGCCTTCTGCAGACTGGGGAGAAGTCAGCAGTGGAGAAGAGCTCTGAGAAGAAGCAGTTACCCACTGCCTCACAGATCACTGATGGAGTCAGGCACTTCCAATCAGGAAGGCTGAAACCCTCTGATGTCATAGTCACTCCAGCCTGACAAACAAATTGAAGGAAAACAGGTAACTGCAACTCTGATGTAGACACTTATCCTGGAGCCCTGGGGGAGGTGGTATCTCCAGCCCCTGACCCAAACTTGCCCACCATCCCAAACTCTCCTCAGGGTCTGTGGCTCCCTCTTCTCTTCTCTCCAATGGATGCAGTGTTCTCTCCACTTTCATCTTGCAACATATTTTTAATTTCTTGCCCTCTGTGCATTGTCATTTCAGTGATCAGCCTGGCAGCAGAGGGAGGAAACAGATAAAGAAGTTTAGGGAGAGCACAAATTAGATCAATACCCAAAAAAATTTTAAACACACTTCAAAAATAAAAAAAAAAATAACACTAACTGTCATTTTCAGGATTTGGAGTGAACGTCTATAACCCCAGTACTCGGGAGGCTGAGCCTAAAGGATCACAGGTTTGTGGCCTGTATAAAGTCACTTAGCATGACCCTCATTCAGAATTAAAAAGTTAAACAAGGGCTGGTGGTGTAGCATATATATATTCAATTCCTACTGTCACAAACAAATACAAAGAGCTGCCAATGCTTGAATATGACCATAAATATCACCAACACAGCTCCACATAATTATGATATAAGATATATTCTAAATCTATTAATAAAAAACTAGTAATTTGTTGAGGAAACCAATATATATTAGACAAACTAATAATTTAATAAAATGTATTATAAGAACAGCAATGAACTTATCTAAAATATCAGAGTGGGTAATTTTTTTTTTTTTGCACACAGCCTACAAAATTGATGCCAGAATGAAAAATTAAACCACAACGAGCCAGGCATGGTGGCCTGTGCCTGTAATCCCAGTACTTGGGAGGCTGAGACAGGAGGATCAGCAGGATTGAGATCAGCCTCAGCCACTTAGTGAGACACTTGTCAGTGTAGTGATACTCTAATTTTAAAAAAGATATCCAGGGGTATAACTCAGAGATTAAACACCCCCGTCTTCATACCCAGGATAATAAATACACAAATAAACCAAAGCTGAGAACCCCCTTCACACCAGTGATGATGGTTATAATAAAAACATGGAAAGCACAAGTGTTGACAAGGTCCAGATAATATGAAACTCCTTGAACCTTTGTAGTGGTGATGTAAATAGGAGAAGCTTCTGTGGAAATCAGTGTGGTGCTTCTCAACCAGATAAAAAGAGAATCAGCATATGATCCTGCAATTCCACTGGGTTTATATTCCTAGATATGCTGCAAACAGACACTTGAAAAAGGGCTGGACACAAATGTCCCTAGTAGCATTGTTGACCATTGTCCAGGGTGGAAAGAGCACAGATGTCCATCAGTGGATGGATGCATAAACAAATGGTGGATTATCAATACAGTTGGATATTATTCAGCTGCAAGAAGTAATGAAGTGCTGATGGAAGCTGATAGATTTGCTAATCACTCAGAGTGGATCCAGTGAGAAAACTGAAACAACAGCACAGAACTGAACATCCAGAATTTAAATAAGGAGAAAAGATGAGGCAGTAGAACTTTGGAAGACAAGAATGATGCTCAGAAAACCATCGTTATAACAGATGGGACTATAGCAGGGATTTCAGATTGTTAAGAATGAGGATAAAGTCAGGCATGATAGAATACTCTTGTAAGCCAACCATTTAGTAGATTGAAACAGGAGGATTGCTGGTTTAAGGCCAGCCTCAGTAACATAGTGTGATCCTGTTTCAAAATAAACAATAAAATTGGGTTGTGGCTGTAGCTCGAAGATAATATATTCCTGGGTTCAATGCATAGTACCACAATTTTAAAAAAGGTTAGGATAAAAAATAGAGATTAAACATTATGTTGAAAAAAGTAAGATAGCTGGGGCATGGTGGTGCTTGTACTGCCAGTACTTGGGAGGCTGAGACAGAAGAATTGCAGGTGAGGGGACAGCCTCAACACTAGTGAGACTCTTATAACCATAGAGAGACCCTGTTTGAATATAAAAAAAAAAATACAGCTGAGGGTGTATCTTGGAGGTAGAATTCCCCCGGCTCAGTACCCAGACCACACACAAAAAAATACTCTAATGAAATGATGGTAGGCGATTATCACCTAGCAGGCAATCCAAGGCCTCCTGCTACTGCAGAGACTCCCCTGAGCTCAATTTCTCTCCCACCACTCATGATCTTTCTGCTCCTCTATCAGTGTCTGTAAGTGCTTGTGTGTATGTGTGTGCACACACTACAACAGATCCAACCCAGGAGCTCTATACCACTGACCTGGATCCCCAGCCCTATTTCGGGTTTGTTTTGAAACAGATGCTTGCAAGTTGCCCAGGAAGATCTCAAAGTTGAGCTCATAGTGCTTCCGCCTCCTGAGACACTAGGATGGAGTCATGTACCACCTTCTCTCCTTTATATTTTGCCTGAACCTATCATAAGTTATGCCAACCTCAAACAGTGCAAAAAAAAAAATCAAGGATAAAAGCAAGAAAGAAATCACTATAAAGAAAGAGAATGGATAAAATACAGTTTATCAGATATAAATCTACCTGTTACCACACAAATGTTCAAAAATCATGACTGATAAAATTTGGTATATACACAACCAAATTTTACTCAGCCAAAGAAAAAAATCAATCACATCATTTGGAAGAAAATGGATGAAACTTAGATTATTACATTGAGTGAGTGTAGCCAGTCTCAAAAATGAGTAGATATGTTCTCTCTTAGTAGGAGAACCTAGAGAAATATTAGGAAATAAAAGCAATATCAGATAAATGAGCAGAGACTTCAGGGGCGTGACTAAGGAGGAGAAGGGAGGGTGAGTGCAATGCCATGAAGAATGCAGTTATAGAAATGTTACTAATGTCTATAAAATACCAGTTCCAATATCAATGTCACATAGGGTGGAGGAAGTTTCAATCAGTATGGCACCAAGAGTTGTGTGCCCATATTTTTATGACACCCTGTATGCAAAAATGATGTAAAATTACAATGTACCAAGTAAAAAATAAAAATAAATAAATCTAGATGAGTTGATGAGAGTCTTGTTAAGTACCTGAGGCTGGCTTTGATCCTGTGATTCTCCTGTCTCAGTCTCCCAAGTACTGGGATCTCAGGCATGCACCACCATGACAACAGGACCCTCTAGAATGGCTTCTAACTTCATGGGGACTTTCGTCTCTTCAGTTACTCCACTCAATCAATTCCTATATCTCTCTCACACATCCATCAAACTTTATGTTCATTCTATATTCCAGTCCTTCCCCAAACCTCAACATTGTTCTCACTTTTCTCTCGAAGCCCATTGCATCCCATCCATGGCTCTGTTCCTCAGAAGCTGTTGCCCTCCTGTCTGCCTCTCCTCGCTTTTGCTCTGCCTCTGGCTCATACTCAGCTTCCAGGGCTCCTCTCCCCAGCCGCTGCCCTGTTCCCTGATGCTCCCAATCCCAAGGTGCTGCTCTGCAGTGTTGGGTGCACACAATGTCAGTGCCTTCCTCTCTCTGCCTATGTACTCAGCAGCTTGGGCTCTTCCTATCATCTCCCATTTCTCAGGACCTGAGCCCATACCTTCATATCTTCTTCAGTTATTTCTCTTTCATCAAATCCCTTTCATCAAAACATAGCATTTTCCTGTGTGTCCCCTCCAGGCACATTTTCCAGTAAAACATCTCTTATTAAGCTGTTATTTGTTTATTTGGGATTTATGATTATTACTAGGCACTCATATCATACCCTTCCTTTCTTCTTAATATTGTTATTTACATATATTATTGATATTTATGATATCTATATATTTATATCAATATGATATTTACATATATATTTATTGATATTTATTTCCCAAGTGTTGGGATTCTAGGTGTATGCCACAAGGCCTGGCTAATTGTCTTCCATCTTTCTATGTACTGCTTGTCTCTCTCAGTATCATCCTTGTGTTTTCTTCTTTAAGTGTCTAGCTTAGAATTTGCTACCTTTTCTATTTTTCCTACAGAAAATATAGTTCTGAATTCTTTTTCATAGTTTAGTAATTTGATCAGAAAAAATAGAACTCTGTAAATAAGCAATATAATTTGATAGCAAATAAGAAACCGAGACTACATTGTCACATGCATAATGGATAGAAAAGTTTCAACTTTATATGTTTCTCCAAGAGAGAAACATATACTTTGGGTTTTTTGGGGGGGAGGTTGGTTTTATTATGTTAAATATTTTTTTATTTGGGGTTTTTGTGCTTTTTTAAAATTTTTTATTGGTGCATTATATTCAAACATCATATTGGGGTAAAAAACTTGTGTGTACAAACATGTACACATCGCTGATTTAACCCCTACCCAATTCACATCCCATTCACTCCCCATGTACTTAAACATAGCGAAGTCAATGCACTTTGGTTTTTTTAAAGCTGATAGCACAGGTGCTCAGTTTAAATACACATTCTCTTTAAAATAACAGATTGAAATGTAGAACATTTTTAAAAACTATAGCTTAATGTTAACAATAATAAAGACTTAATATCAAATAGATACTTATATCTATAGAAATTTGGGTTATAACATAGATCTATAAGTATAAAAGATAACTAGAAGAGATCAAAGGACAAATATCTCTTAAGAGTAAAAATATTATTTATATACAATTGGTGTAATGCCTATCACAAACTAATTAGAAACAACATGCTTTCCAAACTATAACTATCTCAAAACTGGTGAAAATAATAATGCATTAAAAAGTTCTATTAGATTAATAATATTAATACAGTAATAACTGTATGAATAACATATTTAAAGTAAAGAAATAACATTTGTGATACATGCTAAAGTTTTCTAGAAGTGTTATAGCTCTAATTTCATGTTTTGAAAGCAATTCCATTATAATCATAACTCTTACATGTCCCCTTCCAAAGGTCGTAGACTCTGCAAACAAAATATAAAAAAATGATCTCCTCCATCAGCTACCTCAGGGAAGATTTGAATTGAACTTTGTACAATTGAGGGAGCATTTAGGAAAAATTTAAGCAAGAGATCTCTGGCTTCTCATCATCCCTCCATGGACTCACACATCACCCTCCCAGCTCCCAGGATATGACATGATATAAGGCAGCTCCTTCTAGGATAGTTTGGGTTTTCTAGATTACCTATACAAGACATTTTTCTTTTCCTTCCTCATGGATGTCACTATGACTCCTTCGACTTGGTGTTGAAAATGTGTATCACTCTAGGGTCCAGCAATCTTGAAGGAAGAGAGAGGGTTAATCAGAATTTGTGAATATTATTCTCTAAACCTGAAGATCAGATGTATCTTAAGTCAAATCTAACTAGCATTTAGACCAGCTTACAAAACCAAATTTATCTCTTAACTCTTCATTCTTAAGCCCAGTCCTGAACCATTATATGCAGCTGTGATTTTGGAGTTAACTGGTCCCCTACTCCAAAAAGTGTTAATGCATGCAAAGTAAGGCCCAGAGGTCTACTCTGTGGCAAGGATGTCAGGTGATTCAGCTGGTTGGGAGGAGCACACTTGGAAAATGGAGACTGTGACTTCATGCACACATCAAACATGTCCATTCCTTCCACTGGTCTGATGTCCTCAGGTTTCCTTGTCCCCTAGAGATCCAGGAAGAATGGTGCGATCCCGGCTCCAAACCCAGAGCCCTGGATTATAAGCTTGTGTCTGCAAAGACAACCAGCCCCATAAAGAAAGATAGCTGGCCAGGAAGACCCTCTGTCCCTGTGCATCCTCCAGTTCTTTCTCATCCCCAGATCCCACCAGCCACTCCCATGCTCCCCTGCCTCTCTCATCCCATCCCTCCAGCCCCAAAGTTCCTAAAGGCCACCCACCTCCTCACATTCCTCTCAGAAAACTTCAAGATTCCAGCACATGGCCGGGCGTGGTGGCGCACGCTTGTAACCCCCGCACTTGGGAGGTGGAGACAGGAGGATGGCGCTGGTTCGGAGCCAGCCTTGCTGGCTTAAGAGACCCCTTTTCCAAATAAAAAAAATATAAAATAGGTCTGAGAGTGTAGCCTGGAGGTAGAAGGGCTTCCAAGAACCCCAGTACCACAAAAAAAAAAAAAAAAAAAAAAGATTCCAGCACATGGACTTGACTAATTGTAAGCACAGTCTGTGGAACAGGGAAGCTAGTTAGAGCTCTTCCCAAAGAGAAATGAAAGAATGGCTTGTTCCAAAGCCTAGTTGTCCTCCTCCATGTCACCGGTGATATAGTTGGAGAAAGAAACCAAATCTCTCAGCATGGTTACACCAGGAAGGATGTGCACTTGGGCTCAGTTTCCCAAGAAGGAAAAAAAGGCAGAATTATCTAGACAGGGCAGTATGAGCTCCCTCCATGATTATGAGGACCAGCCCTTGATTCAGAGATCTCTGCTGGACAGAGACCTTCTCAACAACAACTCTCAAGGGGTGTTGAAAAGGCTGAAATGCACCTGGAGAGTAGGACTCTGTCTCCTGCCACCTCCCCAAGTGCAGTGGACATCATAAATTCCCATCTCCACCCTGACCCTCTTCCATGTGCACACATCCCACTGTCCGCCACAGTGACAGCAACCTGAGGGTAAGGACTCCCTGAGGGTAAGACTTGACCCTGATTTATTTCTCTAATCTTCCCTCTCCTATAAAATGTGTAAAAGAGGCCTTAGTTCATATGGTACATTAATCAACAAGCATATCTTAGATCTCTTCTGCCATAGCTTGTATGTTTTGTCACAGAAGATGCTATTCTTAAAGTTTTTTTGAATGTATGATTCATTTATAGTCAGAGACTTAATTCTATATTGTAAGCACTAACAAAATGGAAAGACTTGAACTGAGTGTTTTAAGAATGCATAGAGCCAGGCATGGTGGCTCACACGTTTAATCCCAGTACTTTAGAGCCTGATACCAGAGAATTACAGGTTCTAGGCCAGCATCAGAAACATAGGGATGCTCTCAGAAAATTACTTTGACCTGATTTTTTATTCTTTTTTTTATATACTGAGGATAGAACCCAGGGGCATTCTACCTCCAAGTTATACCCACATCCTTTTTTTTCTTTTTCTTATCTTTTTTAAACAGGGTCTCACTGAGTTGCAAATGGCCTCTCTGTAGCTGAGGCTGTCCTCAAACTGATATCCTCCTTTCTTATCCCACTAAATGCTGAGATACTGAGATTACAAGTGTGTGCCACCATGCCTGGCTTATGACCTGGTTTTAAAATAAAAACTAAAAAGTACTATAGTTTAATTCAGAGGTAAAATTCTCCTAGGTTTAACTCCCTGTACCACCACCAAAAAGTACATGGATATTTGGATAAGATAAAATCTTGATAACAAGATTAAGTGGCCATGGCCTGTAATCCCAGTACTTTCAAGGTTACTACAAAAGGATCACAGATTCCAAGCCATCCTCAACCATTTAGGCCCTTTGTAATTTAGGAAGATAATAAATGAAATAAATAAATAAATAAATAAATAAATAAATAAGGAATCAGGCATGGTTATTAACACATAAAATCTTAGTACTTAGATAGGATAGGAGGATCCCAAGTTCATGGCCATCCTCAGCTCCTTAGACCCTCTGCAAATTAGTGAGAACCTGATTAAACATTAAAAAAAGGACTGGAGGTGTAGCTCTGAGGTAAAATGCCCCTGGGCTCAATCCTCAGTACAATACACACACATACACACACACACACACACACACACACACACACACACACACCTACACCATACATGATATTTTAAACTGGCCACCAATCCAACAGGATTAGGAGACACGGAAGGGTTAGAAATGAAAATTTAATCCAAAATACATTATTACTACACTTAAGTCAAATGCTGCTGACTGATTTATTTATTTATTTATTCATTTTGGTGGTACTGGGATTCCTAGAAACCCTTCTACCTCTGGACTACACTCCCAGACACCTATTTTTTTTATATTTTTATTTGGAAACAGGGTCTCTTAAACCAGCAAGGCTGGCTTCGAACCTGTGCAATCCTCCTGTCTCCACCTCCCAAGCATGGGGATTAAAAGGGTGCACCACCATGCCTGGCTTGCTGACTGATTTAGGAAGAGAGCACAATGATTTTGACATTCTGCTTATTTTGGCTTTGAGCCTACCACTCATGCTGGTGCCGAGGCAATTCTCTCAGTTCTATTCTCAAGCAGTCCTCCTGCCTCAGGCTCCTGAGCAATAGAGAAGGTGGGTTTCTGCCAACATGTTCAACTGTTTAATGTCTTTGCTCATTTTAAAGATAGAGAATTTTCTGTCCTTGCCTAGGCATAAAGAGACCTAGACTGGAAACATGAGGAAATGATGGGGCATGCACGTTTTCAAGAAGCAGTGAAAGAAAGGGCAGGGAAATTCAATAGAGTGAATGAGTTTCATCATAGAGAGAGAGCAGAATTCCACCGAGTATGTCAGCCCTGGTCTAGAAAGTGAGTAACCATGCAGTAGATCAGGAAGCCTGGGAGGTGGCTGGACCCTGATGTAGAGAGATTGTTAGAGAGTTCATGTAAAGCCACCAGTTTAGAAAACACTTGTAAGAAAGACCGGGAGGAAGCACTAAAGAGTAGACCTGTGCAGTGTGAGGAACACATCTGTCTTGAGATTCAAGAGGCAAAGAAAAGAGGATGACTAGTGTTGATGCAGGATAGAGAGAACACCAGCAGCTGTGGCATCTCCAGTCTGTTTCACCAGAGACAAGTTCTACAGATTTTTTTTTCTTCCTTTCCTCTGAGAGCTAGGATGGGAGGCAGTTTGCATTTTCATTGTTTCAGTTATTTTGGTGTGTGTGTGTGTGTGTTCTTATTAAGAGAAGTGTAAGAACACTATACTATCATGAGATCATTTTAATACCCTGAGGATATAGTATAAAGAGGGTAAAGTGACAGATGAAATTGGGTGTGGTGGCATACATATGTCATTAGGAGGCTGAGACAGGAGGATCCTAGACTGAGGATAACCTTATGAACTTAGCCACATCCTGTTTCAAAATAAAAAATAAAATGATTTAAATTCAAATGAAATCGAGGAAATTCAAATTCATTTCAAAATGAAATGGTGGAAATTCTATAGCTCATATGTAGAATGTCCTTGGGATTATTCTTCTGTACAAGAAAGAAAGAAAAAAGTTAAGAAAAAAAGAAAAAAGAAACTATCTTCTTGGATATTGTTATATGTATGCATACATGTAAAAAAGAAAAATAAATTTGGCTGGGCTTGTCAATTAGTAGTAGATGTCTTGTCAGTAAAGGTCACTGAAGGCTGAGAAGAAAAATAAATTTAAGGAGTTATTTGGTGTGATGTGACTCTCTGAAAAGAAAAGTCATCAACACCTAGCAAAAGAAGCAAAGGGGAGAGTTGGAGAAGCCTGACTTCTGGAACTACTTTCTCATCCTGCACAAGAGTCAATTCAAGATGGACCAAAGACTTAGAAATTAGACCAGAGACCTTGAAGCTCCTTGAAGAGGGCATAGGTCCAACACTGCAACATATAGGCACAGGTAAAAACTTTCTCAACAAGACCCCCAAGGCACAAGAAACTAAAAAGGCAGGTCAATACATGGGATTTCATTAAATTAAAGAGATTATGTACAGCAAAGGAAACTATCAAGAACTTCAACTGAGAGCTAACAGAATTGGAGAAGACTTTTGCTACCTACTTCTCTGACTGAAGACTAATATCTAGACTATACAGAGAACTCAAGAAACTCAGTATTAAGAAAACTAATAACCCGACTTCTGGGAAGATGGCGACCGAGAAAAGCGGGGCTTAAGAGCCCCGCTAACAACTAATCTTCATTACCACAAAATCAGCGCCTTTCATAGCCAGAAAACACCATCACCAGAGAAACAAAAAAATCACCAGGCTCCAGAGAGAAAGCGGACTGAGAACAGAGCTCAGGGCTACAGAGGAGATACACCGACCTCACGCCCGAGGCCGCGGCAGCAGCGCCATACTGCCGGCGGCAGCGGCGACTTCACCGGACGGCTACAGCAAGCCGAGGTGAGCCGCTACGGAACAGCCAGGCGGGATTTCTCCGCGCAGAGAGCATCTAAAGCTCCCAGTGGCTGAGCTCAGCACACGCTGCAGGGATTCAGAGTGGAAATCAAAACCAAGAAGAAATACACCAGCCTCACGGCCGAGGGCGTAGCAGCGGCGCCATATTGCCACCAGCGGCAGCAGCAGAGAATTCACCGAAACCAGTACAGCTACATCTGCGTACTCAAGAACAGTGAGTCAAATTGCGGGCCACAGAGGAGAAATCCCAGTACTGTACTCCCTGGGACTTGACCCAGTGGGGGAGGGGCGGTGGCAGAGATATCACACCATAGGAGAACGTGCAACCTGGCACCCCCCACGGTCTAAAGCAGCCTCTATCGACTCTCTGGGTCGGAGACTCTATGATACAACCCAGTAAAGGAGTAGTGGGGTTTGAGATACTACAGACTCAAGATCCAGAACACCTTAAGTGAAGTCATAGTGACCCAAGGGAAGAACCCAGAGAAGGCACAAACTTCCAAAATCATGGGAAAGAGGAATAATACTGGAGCAATGATTGCCCACAACCCCACAACATCAGAACCCGATAAAACTGAAAATCAGAGATTTCTAGAAGATCAAATCAGGAAAATAACTGTAGAAATAATAGAGGTGCTTCGAAAAGAACTCAGAGAGAGCCAAAAAGAGATAAAGGATGCAATTAATGAAGTAAAGGCCTCAATTCAAAGCACAAACAACGGATTAGACCACATGGAGAACAGAATCTCGCTTTTAGAAGATGATCATTCCAAAAATGAACGCATAGTTTCTAATCTAGAAAAAAATAACCGACAGCAGGAATCTGACATTGAAGAAATATGGGCCCATTTTAAGAGAGCTAACCTAAGAATAATTGGAATAGAGGAGGGAAAAGATAGTGAAACCAAAGGGATCAACAATCTCTTCAAGGAAGTAATAGCAGAAAATTTTCCAAACATAGAGCAAGAGGTTGATACACAGGTCCAGGAAACTTATAGAACTCCCTTTAGACAGGATCGGAGAAGAGGATCCCCACGCCACATAATTGTCAAAATGACCAATGTGGAAGCCAAGCAGAGAATCTTAAAGGCAACAAAAGCAAAGGACCAAGTGACATTCAGAGGCAAACCAATTAGAATCACTCCAGACTTCCCAAACCAAGTCATGAGAGCCAGAAGGGCTTGGAGTAACATATTCCAAACTCTGAAAGAAAACAACTTCCAGCCAAAAATTTCCTACCCAGAAAAACTTTCTATCAAATTAGATGGAGAATTAAGAAGCTTCCATGACAAACAGAAACTGAAGGAATTTATGTCTTGAAAACCAGCACTAGAGAAAATACTCAAAGAGATTAACTACAAAGAAGAAATAGGTAACACACACCAGAACCAGAGAAACAAGATTTTCCATCTAACAGACAACTAAGATTGGTTATTTGTGGAGATTCATTATTTATATTAGTCTTTTACCTATCTCTAAATTGTATTGTTTGCCTTTATTGTTGTTAATTTTTAGGATTTCTAGTTGGAATATTAATATACCTTCAGATATAGCATTTGGAAATATTTTATCCCATTCTATTAATAACTGTTAACTCTGTTTACATTGTCTTTGGATATACAATATTTTTTTTATTTTTTAGGGAGTTTGTATACTCTTCTGTTGCCTGTGCCATTGAACTCATATCCAAGAAATCACTGCCAATTTCAATGTTGTGAGGTTTTATGACCCAGATTTTCTTCTAAAAGTTTATAGTCTTAAGATTTATATTTAGGTCTTTTATCTATTTTGAGTTAATACTTGTATGTGGGATTAGGTAAGGGTCCAACTTTATTCTTTTCCATGTAATTATTATGTTTCAACAATATTTAATTAAAAGATTATTATTTCCACCACCAAATGTTCGTGGAAACCTTGTCAAAAATAACTTGACAATATAGGGAAGAATTTAGCTCTAGGCTTTTATTTAACTCCAATGGTTTATATATCTGCCTTTAGAATAGTACTACACTGTTTCAATTATTGTAGCTTTATACGGTTTGAAATCAGAAAATATATATCTTCTAGCTTTGTTCTATTTCAAGATCGTTTTGGGTATCTAGAGTCCATTTTCCATATTAGGATAGATTTTTTTTTCTGAAAAATAAATATATACATATATGATAGTTTCACCTAAAAAAATAGAAAAAAAATATTCTCTGGTAAGAAAGAAAGTAAAAAGAAATATTGAAATGTTATCTTTAAGTCATCAAAAGCTTGGTATCAGACAAATGAAACTGTTATGTGAGATTATCATTTTTAATTTTGGATAAATTGCTATAATACTATATGTCAACCACTAAGCCAAGCATGGGAGGGAGGGATGGGGAGAGAATGGGGTGGGGATCCGGTGGGGGCTGACTGGGCGTTGTGTGCATGTATGTCTACAAAAGTTTGTATCCCACTATGATGTATGAATACAGTGCACCAATAAAATAAAATAAAATAAAAATAAAAATAAAAATAAAAAAGAAAACTAATAACCCAATCCAAAAATGGGCAAGGGAACTAAATAGACACTTTACAAAAGAAGAAATTCAAATAGCCAATAAATGCATGAATAAATGCTCAACATCACTAGCAATCAGAGAGATGCTAATCAAAACTACCCTGAGATTTCACATAACTCCAACTAGAATGGCAATCATTCAAAACACAGACAACAACCAATTCTGGCAAGGATGTGGAGAATTGGGAACTCTACTACATTGTTGGTGGGACTGCAAATTAGTACAACCACTTTGGAAAACAGTATGGAGGATCCTCAGAATGGGAACACACTCACCATATGATCCAGCAATACCACTTCTGGCGATATACCCAAAAGAATGTAAACCAAACTACAAAACTAATGCATGCCTATCTATGTTCACAGCTGTACAATTCACCATTGCCAAACAATAGAACCATTCCAGATGTCCATCAACCGATGAATGGATTATAAAACTATGGTTTATGTACACAATGGAATTTTATTCAGCCATTAAGAAAAACACAGTTATACTATTTACAGGGAAATGGATGGAACTGGAGAATATTATGCTAAGTGAGAATAGTCAGTCACAAAAAATAAGAAATCATATGCTCTCCCTAATATGTGGAAGCAAGAGAAAAATATCAGTTATAGGAGGAACTCTGACAAAGAAGGACATACTATAGACCAGCAAATAAGGTGACTTAACTGAGGGGATGGGAGGGGAAAGAAGTAAATTCTCTAATGCATATGATGTACATTCACAAACATATCAAGGTCTATCACTAAGCCAAAAACAAGAAGGAGGGAGGAGGAGGAATTGACGGGAATTGGGTAAGCGCTATTTGTGTGATGTGTGCATGTATGTCTCCACCATCTTGTATTCCATTAAGATGTATGCTTACAAGGCACCCCTAAAAATCTTTTTTTAAAGACAAAAGATATTCAACTGAATGTCCTTGGTCCTCACTCTCTACAGGAATCTGTACTGCAGGCCTGGACAGAACAGTAAATCTTAAGAAAAAAAATATGCCAGAGGAGGCTGTATAGCTCATGTTTGTCAATCAGATAGCAGAATCAAACAAAAGGTGCCTGTTTCCAAATAACCCCTTTAAGGAAATGCCCCCAATAACCTAATTTTCTCCAAATAGACTCCACCTTCCAACTACTGCCACCTCCCAGTAGCACCACAGGCTGGGAAGCAAGCTTTTCACACATGGGGTCACTGCAGATCCAAACCATAACACAGATCATAGAGATTTTAAATCTTTTCATGACCTCAACTAAAAATTTCAGGCTTACATGTGCAGGTCTGTTATTCTTAAAATGATAATTACTGTGATGGTAGTGGTACTGGGGATTAAACACAGGACACCTCGCCTCTCTGAAATAGCCTCAGCCCTATGTTATTTCCTACTTTGAGACAAGGTCCTTGCTAAGTTGCTGAGAGACTTTGTAAATTGCTGAGGCTGGCTCCAAACCTGTGATCCTCCTGTATCAGCCTCTCAAATAGTGGAATTAGAGACATGTTCCAGCCCAACTTCCTTTGCTGGGTCATTTAAAGTATTATGTGTCAATCTCCCAAGAACATCTCATTGACATTGAGTGGAAGATACCTGCTCTAAAGACTAGATTATGCATAAAAGAGTACTGTGTGATGCTGATGGCTCCACTGAATACATGAGCACTAGTTCAATCTTTACCTTGTATTCCTAGTGTGGTGATCAGCTGGAGCTGCACATCTGTGACTGTGTGTGGATGCTTTTTCACTTTAAGTATGAGTTTCACAGGTGTGGAAACATTGATCACACCAATAAATGAGATGGCATTTCTTTTGACTCCTGCCTTACTAAGGACAGGGACCGAGTATTGTACTCTCATCTATTACTTCTCTTTGGAAATTAGCAAGGCTGCTACAGTTATGGGGAGCACATGAAAAAGGAAAATTAAGCAACATTCAGAGGGGCCATGAATTATAACCAGTCTACTTCCCACTTGTTTATTCTTTAACTTAAATTCATGTTTTGGCCCCATGAAGCAATACCAAACAAATTTTAGAATCTATTTAGAGATAAATTTAGAGACTTGGTTTCATTCCACAAATCTACATGGAATCAATTGAACCAAGATTATTGTCTCTCAATGGATAGAGACAATCTTATCACTGGGTTCCTTTGGGGAGGTTTAGGAAAGTGTGTGAAAGACTCTCTGAAATATAAACATTTACAGTGAGAGAATTTCTGCATAAAATAGTTGAAATGATAAAAGACGAATCCTGATCTATCATGCCAGGTAACAAATGAAGTTTTAGGTAGAAATTTAAAAATAGCTTCCAGCTAAGTTTTTAGTAGAAACTTAAAATAGCTGTTCCTCACAGCATTGTTAACCATGGCCAAGGGCAGCAACAACACAGATGTCCATTGGTGGATGGAATGGTAAGCAAAATGTGGTTTACCAATACAGTAGGACACTATTCAGCTGCAAAAGTAAGTCCTGATGGATGTTGATGTGTTAATAATTCAAGAAGATGATCATTGAAACAACAGCACAGAATTGGACATCCAGAATTTACAGAAGGAGAAAAGAAGAGGCAGTAGAATTTTGGAAGACAAGTATGATGCTCAGACAACCGTGGCTATAACTTATGGGACTGCAGCAGGAATCTAAGCTTGTTAAGAAGTGAGGAGAAAGTCAGGGAAGATGGAACACTCTTGTAATCCCACCATTTGGCAGAATGAGAAAGGAGACCTGCAGGTTTAAGGCCAGCCTCAGCAACTTAGTGAGATCTTGTTTCAAAAATAAAAACTAGCCAGGCGTGGTGGTGCATGCTTGTAATCCTCGCTTGGGAGGCTGAGACAGGAAGATCACACAAGTTCGAAGTCAGCCTCAGCTACTTAGTGAGTCTCTCAGCAACTTAGTGAGACCCTGTTTCTAAATAAAGTATAAAATAGGTTTGAGACTATAGCCCAGAGGTATAAAGCCTCTGGTTCTACCCTCAGTACTTCCAAAATATAAAAGTAAAATAAAATAAATTGATAAAATAAAAACTAAAATTGGGCTGTGAGTGTAGCATTCCTGGGTTCAAAGCATAGTACAACACACACACAAAAAGAGGATAAAAAAAAGAATTAAACATTTAGTTGAGAAAAGTAAGATACCTGGAGCATAGTGGTGCTTGTAAAGCAGTCCCTAGGAGACTGAGACAAGACAATTCAGGTTAGGGGACAGCATCAACAAGTAGTGGGACTCTCATATAACTATAGTAAAACCCTGTTTGAATATAAAGTAAATTAGGGCTGAGGGTGTATCATAAAGGTAGAGTCTCCTAGTTCAGTCCTCCCTCTCTCTCTCTCTCTCTCTCTCTCTCTCTCTCTCTCTCTCTCTCTCTCACACACACACACACACACACACACACACACACACACACACAATCTACAATGAAATGATGGTAGGCGGTAACACCTAGCAGGCAATCCATTATCTCTCCCACCATTCATAGATTTCCTATCTTATGTCTGTGTGTATGAAGGCTTCTGTGTATGTGTGTGATACAAAAGATCCAAGGCAGGAGCACTCTACCACTGACCTGATTCCCGCCCTTTTTTGTGTTTGTTTGAGACAGGACGCTGCAAAGTTGCCCAGGCAGATCTCAAACTTGAGAACATCCTGCCTCAGCCTCTTGAACCACTGGCATGGCAGTCATGAACCACCTTCTGTCTTTTATACTTTGCCTGAACTAATCATATGTTATGCCAGCCTCAAACAGTTCAAAAAGAAAAATAAATATAAAAAACAAACACATAATCAAGAAGAATATTACTAAAGGAAAGACAAAAATATGTAAAATACAGTTTATCAGATATGATAACCTGCCTATTGTGACACAAGTGTTCAAAAATTATGACTGAAATTTGATATCAATCAAACTTATCAATTAATTTTTATTTCTTTTCGAAATCAATTCACTTACATTATAATTGGTTTATATAACAAAAGCACCCATTTTTGTAATACTGGAAATCAAACCCAGTGGTATTCATTTCTGAACTATATACTTAGCCCTATTTTATTTTTATTTAAAACAGGATATTGCTAAGGTGGTAAGACTCTCACTACTTGCTGAGGATGTCTTCCAACATGAAATCATGTCTAAGCCTCTCAAGTACTGTGGTTATCAGCAAGCACTGCCATTGCAAGTTTAGAATTTTTAGTTCGTTCATTCATTCATTCATTCATTCACTGTGCTTTGGCATTTAATTTTGGGTATTCTACCTTGGAGCCAGACCTATAGCCCTTTTTATTTGATGTTTTTGAGGCAAGATCTCACTGAGTTGCTGAAGCTGGTCTCAAGCCATGATACTCCTGTCTCAGCCTCCAAAGTAACATGTGCAGATTTTAGTAACCATAACTGAATAAAGAAACAAGCAGGAGAGACACTGTGTAGAGACATTCTAGTCATTTGCTTAAAGGATTTACCTTACACTAAGGCTCAAATAAGTGCAGGGGTTCTGGTTGGACATTGATGAGAAAGCAGTACCCATTACCCAGGAAGTAGACAATTTTATGAAGATGCATAGACAGCATGGCACATAGATGTGTGGGAATACAGTACTAGCCCTCCTCCTGGGATATGCTGAGGTCACCAGGCTGTGGATGTCTGGCAGGTGTTGAGACTTGGTTTTCCTCTCTTCCAAGTCTGGTGTTGCTGAGAACCATGGATCCAGGAGAGGGCACTGCTGGCCAGAAATTTCTGAAGGGCACAGCACACGATGATGAAGCCAACAGCACAGCCTGAAGCTGCTTCCTGCGACAACGCAGTAAAGTGGACATGACGATTGTTCCTATCTACATCCTCACCCACTGGTTGCCAGTTTCTAGGATGTGCAAACACCTGACTCCTACCACAGAGGTGGCACCAAGCCACCTATTTATACATTATTATTATGTCTAAAATATTTATCTTGTGACATCTCTCAGCCAAATGGCTACAAAAATGCCAATAGAAATCCAGAACACTGCACTGGATGTGATAGCACACACTGTAAACCCAAGATTGAAAGCTGGGACAGGAGAATGTCAGGTTCATAGCCACTCTTTGCAAATATTAACACCCTGTTTCAAAATGAAAAGTAAACTAAGTCTGGGGATATAGCCCTCTCATGCACCCTTCTACTTTCCGCCAGAAGATAATGCAGCCAGAAGGCCCTTGCCAGATGCCAACACCTTGATTTTTAACTTCACAGCCTCCAGAACTGTAAGAAAAAAAAATCTCTATTCTTTGTAAATTACTCGGTGTGTGGTATTTAGTTATGCCTAGTTTAAACTACCTTTTCTCTAACTGAACCAGAGCACAAGCCAGAGACCTACCTGGGCTCTCTGGGGTTTTTCTTTGATAAATTGTATTCCATTCTTTACACAGCTACGCTTGTAATTATCCAAGCTATGTCCTGTAATGAATAAAAACAACTGATTTAACTCATTCAGAAATCTACAAAACTATGTAAATTGGTCTCAGCTTCTTTTTTTTCCTAGTCATATTTTCCTACTGTCTCTTTTTCCACCCATATAGCAGGCATATGGCTTCCAAGTTACCACTAAATATACCAAGCAGATCCCTGTCCCAGGGATTTTGCACATCCTAGTACCTCCACCTGAAACAACCTTCCCTGAGTACTGTAGAGCTTACAGCACTTTCCATCGAACATGTTTATTTTTCCCACCTCCATCCCAGAATGTGAACTAAGACAAGGCAAAAAGTTTGCAAACTTTGATCAGTGCTTAGAATGGTGTTTGGCACCGAGGTTATCAACACATCTTCATTGAATGAATGAATCTATAGAGTGAAATAATCATACTTACAGTATAAGACTAAAGTGAAGTTCACACCGAGACCAGTTCATATACTGGAAAGAACCTTGGGTTTATAGTTAGACAAATCTGGTTTCCAATTCTGGTTTACACACACTAGGAATGTCTCAAAATGTCTGTTCTGTTCTCCACATTTGTAGGGTGGACATAGTATAACACCTTGACAGTTTATTTTGAGCATAAGGTGAAACAAAAAATGTACATAAAGCATTTAGCTATGAGGGGGCTAAAAATGATCATTTTGATATTTATATGTGAATAAGTTTTCTAAGCTGTAAAGACACACATATACATATAGAATTAATATAAACCGAGGAATATTTATACAACATACTGTGCTAAGAATTTCAGGGTGAATGGTTGCAGTGCTTATAGCATACTGAAAATTAGAAAATAACTGATGGTATCTCTAATTCATATCTAGAGACTCTAATGGAAGTATTTGACTTCCAATTATTTCAGTATAATTTTCCTTATCTTGTGGCTTTGAAATATCTAAGAAGGCAATGCATATGTTATTATTTCAGTCTCTCAAAAAAACCTAAGCACAGCTAGGGATGGTAGAGCACACCTGTAACTTCAGTACCTGGAAAGATGAGTCAGGAGGATTACAGGTTTGAGACCAGCTTCAAAAACTTGCAAGACCATGAGCAACTTAGCAAGCTCCTGTTTAAAAAAATAAAAACGGCCGGGCGTGGTGGCACACACTTGTAATCCCCGCACTTGGGAGGTGGAGACAGGAGGATCATGCAGGTTTGAAGCCAGCCCCGATGGCTTAAGAGACCCTGTTTAAAAAATAAAAAATTAAAAAAATATATATATATGTGTGTGTGTGTGTGTGTGTGTGTGTGTGTGTGTGTATACACGACTGGGAGTGTAGCCTGGAGGTAGAAGGGCTTCCAGGAACCCCAGTACCACCAAAATAAATAAATAAATAAGTAAATAAATAAAAATTAAATAAAAATTTAAAAATGAAAATGAAAATAAGGCTTTAGGTAGAGCTCAGAGGTGGAATGCCCTGGGTTCAAACCCAAGTACCAATAAAAATAAATAAAAATTTAAAAACATGTGCAAAAAACTCAGCTCTAGCTGATAAAAAAAAAAAAAAAAAAAGTGGCTGTTACCATTTCCTCACCATGGGCCTCTTAGATGAGTACTTTAATTCAGCACAGAATGACAGGCTCTAGGATTTAAAACAGAATACGACATGTCTACTTACTTTCAGAGTGCTCCCTATGGTTTAGCCCAGTTTTATAAGGCATATATATATATATAATGTGGGCTGTGTGAGGACATGAAGGTCAGCTAGTAGATAGGTCTGTCAGGTTTGAACTGCTGCCGTCTGAAGGCAGAAGGACACCTGACTAGCATACCCAGGATGACAGCATCCTTATCTCATCTGTGAGATTCCAAGGCCACACTCCTGGGACACTGAGTTACTCTGGAGACTTACAGGGCACAGTGGGTTGTAAGGCAGAGTATCGTCGAGATGCAGGTTTGGTTTTGTATTCTTGCGGGCTGAGTTTTAGGTCAATAATTGTGGTACCCTTAGGTAAATGGTGGCAGCTTCAGAACTTCCCTGGGGGTTGGTTGGGCTCTACCCTTTTCACTGGTTTGCAATCTCTTCCTTAGTAACTAGTTAACAGCTGGCTCTGTGACCACCAACCTTTTTCTAGGCCCAACGGCTTCCGGAAGCCCCGCCCCCGGAAGTCCTGGCTGGAAGCTCAGCCCAGGAAGCCCTTCTTGCGGAAGTTCTGCCTCTCGAGAAGCCCCTCCTAAATGCTGTATCTAGGGTGAATTTCAGAACATACCCAGGTGAGAAGCAGATAATCCCAGTGCATGAGGAAATACTCAGTCTGCAGTGGTGCTCCCGCATGAAACCATATGCCAGAAGTTAAGAAGAAACAAATTCAGGGAAGTAATTTGGTTAAGGCCTATAAAATATCTTCATTTTCCTATAAGGCAACTTTTAAAGTACTTTTAGGATTGGGACCAGGCTGTATTCATACTCGCTTCATTTGGGCCTTTTACACATAATAATTTTAATTATTAATCGTCTACAGACATATTACTCAGGAATATTTAGGATTTCTGTATCTTTTTTTAGTTTAAATTGTTTTAGTATAACATTTGCTAATAATATTTTGTGGGCAGCCTGTTATGTTTTGGGAATATAAACCAGAATATGACCTATTTCCCAAACCCTGGATAACTTCTGTCTTTATATTTGTCACCATATTGATACCAAAATCAACTTGTTATTAACCTTTAAAAAAAAAAACAGAGATTTCAGCAAAGAATTGAACTTTTTGTAAGTGTAAATCACAGAGAAATAGAGTAAGATGATTAATTCTTTTACTTTCTTATTTTCTTAATTTTTTAAGTAATGAGAAAATGAACAACCCTCAGAGTGAGTCAGAATCCACCCAAACTCCATCCTTTGAACTTTGTTCCCCATAAAGGGTGACATACTTCATTCAGGAAACAGTGTTGAGGTTGGGAAAGAATCGTTTACTAGGTACGGTTGATATTACCCTCTTGGCTTTGGGCTGCTGCAGACCTCTGCGTGCTGAAGTGAAGGAAGACTGATGGCTAGCCTTACTTCATTTTGAATTTTCCACTGTATGTTGGGTTTATACAAACACTGTTTGTGGAGAAAGTACATTGCATGGGCCACTCCATTTGCTTTAGTGACTCTTGAGACATAGCAGATATGAGCTAACAATCTGAACATAGAAAACATTTAAAAATGCATAAGACGCACTGGTGGCTCAGTTTACATCTCCATCTTGGACTTTAGATTGTCCCTGAAGACTATGGTGGGATTATGCATCATCCATAAAAAAGGCTTAATTTGGTTTGTGTGTGTGTGTGTGGCATCCATTTGTTCTTGCCTTTCTTCTCTCCCTTTCCACAATATTCCCATGATCACTGACATAACAGAATTTTGCACTTGAATCCTTTTTTTAAACATCTTGACATGAAATCTCAAAGTGAGTTTTTTCTTCCTTCTCTGAAGCCTGATGAAAAGGTTCTGTTCTGTGTGAAGCCTGTAGAATGGCTTATTTGGAGATTGGCAGACAAAGTTTGATTTGGTGTGATTAGTCTTTATTTCAAAGTAGTTGCTGTTGATTTTTCTGAGTTCCAGTGTACTGGAGAAATGACATAGAATTAATCATGGTATTATCTTTCAAGGATTTTTCTTCTTGTAATGTTTTTTTTTATATATCTCATCATGTCTGAGTTTACTCATTATTGCAGAGCTATCCATCTGCCTTATAGTGTTGTACATAATTATCTCAGGAATTAAAAATTATATCTAATGCTTCATTTGCTTTTTTACATAAGATTAATGCATTAAATTATCTGCTTAGTGGAATATATTTCCACTGTTGTAAAATGTTTACATAATATCTATACAGTATGTTTTAAGAGTTTCAACATTTTAAAATTAAGGATTCTATGGAAGCTAATAAGAAATTAAAAATTTAATTATTGGGTTTACTATGATAGGTTCTTAATATGGAGCAACTTTAAGAAAAATAACTCTTTTAGAAGGATGGATGGAGAAAGAGTAGAGGATTGATAAGAGCACATTTTCCCTTTCAGAATACTACTGACTTCTTATGTTTGTCAGAAATGAATATAAACTTGGAACAACAAGGACACTTGTATACTCGACAACTAGAAATATAAAATTTTTAGCAAGATATTTGCCATTTGAAGGAAGCAATTTTTGGAAATAATTGAGAATTGGGAACCCACTACCATACTCATAGTTTTATTTTTTCTTGTTTTTTCTGTTACCTTATATTGTAGTACTGCTATAGTATTTGCACTGCTATAAAAATAGCTCAGACTGTGTAGTTTAAAATGAATAGAAGTGTATTGGTTCAGTCTGGAGACTGGAAAGTCCAAAATAAAGAGGCTGAAAAGGACTTCTTGCTGCCTCATCTCTTAGTAATGGCAGAAGACTAAAGAGAGGGTGTGTGTGTGTGTGGGACACATATAAGAGAGAGAAGGAGGTGAATCGGGAGGGGGAGAGAGGCTGAACTCACCTTTCTATAACAGACAACCTTCCTGATGATGGCATTAATCCATTCATGTGCACAGACCCTGATGGTCTCATCAAGCTCTCCATAGGCCTATCTGTCAACCCTGTTGTGTTGGAGACTAAGCTTCCAACACATTGCTTCTAGGAAGACACATTCAAGCCATAGAAACTGTAATAACCTGCTATTAGCATGATTACATAGGTAGACTATCACCCCCAAATGGCAATACTTAAGAATAAATGTGTGATTAAAAGCCTCATTAATATAATGCTAGCAGAGGCATACCCTCAACACGCATAAATATATATCCACAGCTTTCATATTTAGATAATACAAAAATAAGGTTTTATTCCTAAGGTTTTTTTTCAGTTATGAGTAAGCCACTGTTAAGTTTTAAAAGGTAAGTTATATTTTGTTCATTCTTTCTAGTTCCTCAGCTGCTATGGAGAAAAGCTAAATTATTTGGTTTTTCATTATTTGTTGGCAATAACTTCTAGAAAAGTAAAATTTTCTGTAAATTAGCTGTTGTAGTTACCTTTATAACCAGGTAGCCATACCTTAAAGGATAATAATACAAGGCAATATTTACATGACTTATTGTGAAACTTTAAAACTGTTAGATTGAATGATTAGAAAAAATGTTATTTCTTTATTCACTATCCTTAAGTCAGAATTATCTTGCAGAATTATAATACGACAACTATAAAACACTGTTCACAACAGTGGACATTGTAGCCTTATTTGTAATATATTCAATAAAAGAAAAAGCTAAATAGCTAACAATAAGGAAGTGGTTAAGTAAATAAGGAGAAATCCAGGCAACATGGTCTTATGCAGCCAATTAAAATTATATTTATGAAGAGGCTTGATAATATGGAAAATTGCTGATGCTATCACATATATTATGTGAGAAATGTCAGTTGGCTCCAGTGGATTAACTTTTCTAATTTTAATGTTTAAGGTTTAGGAATTGGCCTGAGGCATGGAATATTACAGTAGAAATTCCATTTAGATTAAACAACCATTAAAATTTAGCTTATTAGAGAATATGTGAAGTTTTAATATAGTTGTATTATCAACTTTGTGATGTTTATTGTATGTAAGAAAATGTTTTTGCTGGGTGAAATTAATTTTTAAAAAATGTCCCCATAGTAGCATAACTACACTAATCTAATTTGCTCTAAACAGCAGTTAGATTACAAAGAGGGGGCTTTTGAATAATGGCATCACCATTATCTTACTCCAATCTACCCTTTCATTTTTCTGCACCTCTTTCAATAATTTGTCAACTAAATTTGGCGAGGGGGTGCCACGCCTTCTTCCCAGTCTAAAATTGAGCAAGGCTCGTTTTAGCAGGAATGCTGCATGGCAAACATTCCCTGGAACAGGCGTGTGGCATCTTCTTCTGAGGAATAGTATTAGGCATGGGGATTTGGGGATTTTTTGGAATTGGCCTTGTTACCAAAAAGATACCTGAGACTTATGTTATTAATGGCTTAAAATTGTTTAAAATAATTCAAGATTTACTCCCTGAAGCTTTAAAATTTATGTATGAGTTGCACCTAAATTTCCAAATGACCGATCTAACAAGAATTCTATAAAGACTCAGACAATAACAAGCAGAATAAGCCTTAAAGGCAACCGATCCTCCCCAGGTTTTTCCCAAGCAAATATTAACAAGACACCTAAAACAGAGCCAAGAGAAGTTGTTCCCACCATCATGAATTCTAAAAAGCCAGCATATTGAATCAGAGGTAGGCTATGGTAGAGTGGCTACCGACCCCACAGTAACCCTACCCCCTTTTGGTTGTACAATGGGTTCCTCAGACAGCAGCAGAATAGATGGGTACCCAGGCACAGCCTTGGGACATGGGAAAGTATTAAACGTTCCTATCCTTAGTAGTGCCTATTGATTGAAAAACAATGATCTATATCAATCATAAAGTATAATGCTCAGCATAGGATATTATTTTGATAATATATTGTAGTTAATAATAAACTTCTGATCTTTTTCATGGTTGCTTGTAAGAGGAAATGTTCTTTGAAAAAGAAACTGGCCATCTGTCACCTTGCCTTGATGGATTAATTCTTTGTATACTTGCTGATGTATTAATTCTGGAAAAAATTGTAAGAGTAGAATGTAGCCAAAAAAGAAAGTATAAAATGCTTGCCAAAACCGAAAGTAGAGAGAGCAAAAATGTAAAGTAAATAGAGCAGCGTCACTCTCCATTGTGTCTGTGTCCTGTTTCTCCGCCGAACTTCACCGACTCCTCACTCCACCACTTGTGGACCCCCAACTCTTGCTAGGGCTGGACTCTGGCAAGGGGGCAAGATGGCGGTGGCCACGCTCTCAGTAGTGACCATGGCCGCTGAGTAGGGCATGCATCCCTCGGAGAAGCTCTACACACCAGATTTTGGTTTCATATCTGATTGGGACAACTTAAGGTGACATTTCCAGCCATGACTTTCTATTTATAATACAGAAGAGACAGTGGATAATGGCTGAATTAAGCAAGATGACAACGAGGCACCTGCTACGCAAGAAAAGTGATTTTTGGAAGAACATCCCAGAAGAGATAAGCGAAAAGACCACTTCAGCTGCACATGCTGGGGAACTTTTAATAACATACTTTGTAGGAAAAATGACCCAGGTGTGTTGGAGTGACCCCAGCAGTGCTGGGCAGGAAGCCCAGCCATGTGTCCTGGGGAACTCAGTGATCCTGACCGCAGTGCTCCTCTATGCTGTGCTGGGGGCCATAGTGGGCTCCGAACAGCAGATCCTGCTCTACACGGTGAGGCTGTGGACCTCCACTCTTGTAGGGGAGATAAAATTCATTGCTGCTGAGTGCTAGATCTTACAGCTTCTTCAAAACACACATACTTTCTTCTTTTATTAAAAAATATTGAAGAGGGTCAAGATGACTGTGGTGGCAGCAGCCAGTATTCAGGAGAAGCAGACGAATTTTATCCAATCCACCTTGAACTTTGAAAAAAAATCTCTGCAAAGGAGGATTGCTCCTGCTGCACATGCTTAGGAATTCTGCACATCATACCATGTAAGGAAGGTTTTCAGGGGAGAACCAGGAGATCTGTGGCAACGGCCAGTATTTGGGAGAGACTGAGATCTGATCCAATCTACCTTGATCTTTTGAAGAAATCTCCCCAAAGGTAGAATACTACCACTGCACATGCTTGGGAATTTGGGACAACATGGTCTGTGGGAAAGGTGCTCAGAATAGAACCAAAATGGCCGTTGGCAACGGCAGCTGTGGCCAGTATTTGGGAGAGGTAGAGATCCAATCCAATCCACCTTTAACTTTTGAAGAACTCTCCCAAGAGTAGACTGCTACTGTCACACATGTTCAGGAATTCTGGAAAACATGCTGTTTGGGAAAGGTGTTCAGGAGAGAACCGAGATGGTGGTGGTAGCAGTGACCAATGTTTGGTGGGGCAGATAGATCCCCTCCAATCCACCTTGAACTTTTGAGAAAATCTCCCCCAAAGTAGACTGCTACTGCCCCACTTGTTCAGCAATTCTGGACAACATGCTAAGTGGTAAAAGTGTTTGGGGCATATCAGAGGGAGCCCCACATAGCTTGGTTAGGCCGCCACACCGCGTGTTCTGGGAGACATCAGCCCTCATGGCCACTGTGCTCCTCTGCACAGCACAGGAGGCCAGGGTGCATGTGAAGCAGCAGAGCCTGCTCTCTGTAGTGAAGCTGTGGGCCTCTGCCTTCGTACGGGGGACAAAATTCATTGCTATTAGGTATTCAGGCTCCCAGCTTTTGCTAAAGACATGTACTGCTTTCTCATATTAAAAATAAATGGAAGAAAAAAGGGAACATCTGTAGACAACCTGCTCACAGTGACAGAGACCAGAGCCCGCTGAACAGGAAGGCCAGTGCCAGGGCCTCTGAGGCCAGGATCAGAGCTTGCTGGGTGGCTAGGCCGTTGCTAGGCCGGGATCGGAGCCTGCCATGTAGTAAGGCCAGTGCTGGGCCTTTGAGGCCAGGATCGGAGCCTGCTGTGCAGTGAGGCCAGGGCCAGGGCCAGCAAGGTCGGGATCAGAGCCTGCCGTGAGTGAAGGCTGGTGTGTTGGGGCCAGCAAGGTCTTTATCAGAGCCTGCTGTGAGTCAAGGCTGGTGTGTCAGGGCCAGCAAGGTCAGGATCAGAGCCTGCTGTGTGGGAAGGCCGGTGCCAGGGTCTGTGAGGCTGGGATTGGAACCTGCCATTGGGTGAAGCTGGTACCGGGGCCAGCGAGGCCGGAATCAGAACCTGCTGTGAGGCAAGGCTGGTATTGGGGCCTCCAAGTACTGGGATCAAAGCCTCCCGTGAGGTGAGGCCAGGGCCGGGGCCAGTGAGGCTGGGATCAGAGCCTGCTGTGCGGCAAGACTGGTACCAGAGCCTGCGAAGCCAGCATAGGAAATTGCCATTTGGCAAAGCCAGTGCTGGGGCCAGCAAAGCCAGGGTCAGAGCCTGATGGTGAGGCGAGGCCATTGCCGGGGCCTCCGAAGCTGGGATCTGAGCCTGCCTTGCAGTGAGGCTGGTGCTGGGGCCTCTGAGGCCAGAAGAGGAGAATGCTGGGAGGGAGGCCGTGCCAAGGCCTGCAAGGCTAGGATTAAAGCCTGCCATGAGATGAGGCCAGTTTTGGGGCCAGTGAGGTGAGGAATGGAGCCTGCAATGCAATGAGGCCGGCAACAGGGACTGCGAGGCTGGGATTGGAGCCTGCCATGCAGGGAGGCCAGTGCCGTGATCAGAGAGTGGGATCGGAGCCTGCAATGCAGCATCCACAGGGAAATATCACAGAAAATAAAAAATCAGATGCTTTCCCTAATCTGCAAAAACTAGGAAGAAATGTGTAATAGGAGGAAATCTAGTTGAATAAAGGGCCCTATGGAGAAGCAATTAAGGTGACCTATCAGAGGGGGTGGGAATGGGAAAGATGGAATCTCTTTAAAGCACATTATGTACTTAAATATATCAGAGTCAATCACTAAATCAAGCATGGGATAGAGGGAGGGGGAGGGACTGAGATGTGGATTGGATAAAGGCTAATTGGGTGATGTGTGCTTGTATAGCCTCACAAGTCTTGTATTCCATTGAGATGTTTGACTACAATGCACCAATAAAAATATATTTAAAAAGATTATTGAAATGTAAACATTTACTGTGAGGGAATTTCTGAATTAAAAGTAGATGAATTGATAAGACTTATCCTGATCAGTCATGTCAGGTAACAAAACTAAGTTTTAAGAAGAAATATAACAATAGCATCAAGTAGCCAGAAAATTAGCACATGCCTGTAATCCCAATTCCAATACTTGAGAGGTTGAGACAGGAGGATCACAGGTGTGATATCAGCTTCAACAACTTAGAAAGACTGTGTTTCAAAAAAAAATTTAAATAGGAATTAGAATTTAGAAGTAAAATGGCCCTGGCTTCAATATCAGTACCAAAATACAAAAACATAATTAAAAAAAAAACAATAAAATAAGAAAAAGAAAAAAGAACAGACACTCAAACAAAATCCAGGACACAAATATTCCTAACAGCATTGTTGAGCATGGCCAAGGGCAGAAACAACACAGATGTTCATCAGTAGATAGGTGCATAAACAAAATGTGGTTTATAGATACAGAAGGAAACTAATCAGCTGCAAGTCCTGATGGATGCTGATAGATGTGTCAATCACTCAAAGAAAATCTAGTGAGAAAACTGAAACAGCAGCATAGAATTTGAGATCCAGAATTTATAAAAGGAGAAAAGAAGAGGCAGTAGAACTTTGGAAGACAAGTATAATGCTCAGACAAATTTGGTTATAACAGATGGGACTGTAGCAGGGATCCGTGATTGTTAAGAAGTGAGGATAAAGTAAAAAATAATGTAACATTCTCGTAATGCTACCACTTGGGAGGCTGAGACAGGAGGATTCCAGGTTTAAGACTAGCCTTGGCAACTTAGATCCTGATTCAAAATTAAAAAAAAAATAAAAATGAGCTATGTGTGTGGCTCAATGATAATATGTTTCTGGTTTTAATGCATAGTAACACACACACACACACACGTAGATAAAAAAATAGAGGATTCAACAATATGTTGAGCAAAGGAAGATAAATGGAGCATGGTGGTGCTTGTAATACCTGTCCCTGGCATGCTGAAACAGGTGAATTGCAGTTATGGTTCAGCCTCAACAAGTAGTAAGACCCTGTTTGAAAAAGTTCTAGCAGATGTGGCTAACGAGGCAGCTTGCAGCACTGTTTTGGAGCTCTGACCACCAGTTGCACTAATCCAAGAAGATGGCCTAGAGCACACAGGACTCGGGCCTTGGAACAACTTTCAGATCCCCAGGGACTGAACATGATCTCATCTGTGCTTTGGGATGCTTTCAAATTACAGAAACAAAAAACAATACTGCAAGTATATGTGTATACAACCTGTGCTGTTGGATAATACTTCTCATAACACAGAATGATAGTAGTCATTTTACTTATTTCATATTCTGTGCAGCCAGAAAGAGAGAGGCCATCCAGTAAATAAATTTTGTTAATTAGTGTATTCTGTAAAACGAATCTCCTAGTTGTGTGGAATTTTCCAAGATGCTTGGAGGGATCTCTTGGATTGCATTGTGAGTGGATTTTATGTAACTTAGGCATTATAAAAGTTTATGTGACACAGAGCTTATCAGAGCTAGTGACCAGAATCAAAGAACTTAGAAATCCTCTTTAAGGCCCTATGGTAGAAGACCAATTCTAATACTCGATGTCATTGCTCCCCCTGCTGGTGAATTTATTTTACTATTGGACAACAATAGGCCCTGGCATTACATACCTATTAACTCTCCCACCTAAGTAGATTCTTGTAGATTATAATCCTCCGACTCCTTCTTTTATATGTGTATAAATTCCTGTATGAATGTCAGATCCCTCTACTTTTGCACAGATGATGGGATGGTGAGGTAAGGTTTATCTCCTGTATGAAACATCAGTGTTAAAAACGAGCCAAATGAAAATCTCCAATCTCAGAATATGGGTGTGCACAGGCATGGAGAGATTTGGGCATCTGTCTGGACCTGGTGGAGTCATGGATTGCTTTGAACGTGGAGGTACTCCTAACCTGGTGGTAAAGGTGATATAAATCACCCCAAAGTGTCCCTTTTTATCCCCCTTGCCTGTTGCTATCTTCCAAAAAAAAATGAAACTCAATAGCTTAAAAGCCTGCCAACAATAAGCCCAGTGCAGTGGTGTGTGCCTGTAATCACAGTACTTGGGAGACTTACAGAGAAGGATCACAAGTTCAAGGCCAGCCTCAGGGAGATCCCCAGCAGCTTACCGGTACCCTGTTACAAAATTTTAAAAGATGTGCTGGTGGTATTGCTCGTACAAACACCAAAGCCTATCAACAACAAAGTCAGTTTTATGCATCTGACAAACACAGTTCAAAATAGGAGATTGTTAATTATTTACAGCTTGCCTGCTTTTCATACCCTGGGGAAACCGCATCCAACATTTGCTAGCCATACGTAAGATACATTTTGTAGTAATAAAGAACCATTTCACCTGCTACCCTTTGGAGCTCACTGACACAGCAGCCCCTGCTGGGCTGCTGGGGGACTTCACCTAAATCTGGAAGGCCCCTCTCGGGTGTTCCTTTTCTCCTCTCAGCTAGGAGTTCCTTGCCCCCTTCCCCTTCCAACATAGCTCTGGATGGTTCCACACTGGGTGGGGCGCACCCTGCTCCATGCAATCCTATCAAAGTGCCACGCAAGTAGAGCACATTGTGTGCAATTCTGGCCTCCTGACCACATCTTTTTTTCTTGATTTATCTCAAGTCCCCTAAAAAACTCATTATATCTGATGAAGAAAGCTTCACGTGAGCAGGGAGAAAGAAGTGACCATCATAACTGAGAGAGCTAGAGTCGCTCACATGACCATCCCGACTCATGTTCTGTGTCTTCCTTCAGTTACTGTGGTTCCCCCATCATAAAGCAACACTGGTAGCCAAGTGTGGTGGCTCATGCCTGTAATCACAGCACCTGGGAGGCTGAGACAGGAGGATCATAGTTTCAAGGCCCAATTAATACCAATTTTGTGAAACACTGTTTCAAAAAAAAAAAGTTTTTTAAAAGTGGGGTTGTAAGGTTCCATCACCATTAAAACACACACACACACACACACACACACACACACACACACACACACACACCACGATTTCCCAAACAAAGTGGGCTTCATGGTACTGATGCCCCTGACTGTCTCTTCTCCAAGTGTGCTGGAGGCCTGCGACAAAGGGAGTGAGTCCGCCACTTGCCACACTGTTTAGATCTACTATCTCCTAGTTACTAGTCCCTTCTTAGAGAAACCCAACTGTAGCCCAAATGGCTGGACCTCTATCTGGCTTTGAGTCTGGTCAGGGGCCTCTTACAGTCTTGGCGTAGCCAGAAGAGGGCAAGAAGGCTTGAGCTACTTGAAGAGACAAGCAGGCTGAGGAAGGACTGAGTTTGAAGTGCAGGGGTTCAGTATTGAAAGGCATGAAAGCTTCACACATTTCCTAGACAATGCCTTCTGCCACTTACGGTGGAATAAAGAAAGATCATTCTGCTCCCTAGTTAGCGAGGGATCAGAGTTCTTGTTCTAATCTTGCCTCCAGCACTCATTTGTTGTATGGCACTGTACTATTATTTAGCTCATTTATGCACAAGTTCTCTTGTCCCTAACATGGAGATAATAACAGTATCCACTTTCTGGATATTGAGGTACTGAAATAAAATCAGAGTTAATATTTATTATTTATAAAAACACACACAAAGACACTCCATGACTCCACCGGGTCCAGACTGATTCCCAAGTCTCTCGACACCTGCGCACACCCACATAAAAGAGTAACAGCACCCACTGTTGTGGTTTTAGTTAACTGAGGCCACTCAGCATGACAGTTGAGAGTATGGACAATGAGCCACCTGCCTGGGTTTCAATTCCAGCTTTAGAACTTACTTCTAGCTCTGTAAGTTCCCTTAATTTTGTAAGCTCCCTTTCCTCAACTGCATAATGGGGATAATACTATTACTTACCTAATAGGGTTGTTTTATTAAAAGTGTTAATAAATGTAAAATATTTAAAGTATTATTAGGAGATGAATTACTATAAAATGAGGCTTAGTTTCTCATGAGTAGTAAGAACTCAATAAATGATATCTTATTAGTTTCATAATTGTCCAGATAATCCATAAATTTTATTAGTCATCCTATAAAGAAGCAAAGCTTGGTTTGTTCTCTTCTTTTTATTATATAATTTAACTGCTTCGAGCTTCAACTTTGCCTCCCCAAATTCAACCCAGAAAGAATCAGGGCCAAGGAACCAGAAATGATTGTAGAAAGAAAGACAAATGCGCTCATAAAATCAAAACTACTAACATGGCAAATGTGAAAGAAAGGAGACAAGCTTCCTTCTCCCCTCCCACCCACTTTTGGTAAGGACAACTAAAACTTGTTTAGGTTGTCAGATGAGGGGAAACTTTTGCATCCCTTTCAGGCCCTAGGCCACAATAATTACAGTGGTCCTCTCCAGTATTAAAATCACAGGAAAGACAGGTTCTTTGCCTTTCTGTCTCGAGAAGCAGCTGGCCTAGTAGAATTCTGGGAAGACTCCTTGAAAAAGAATTTGGGGGACTCTCATATCCCCATCTTGTTGAGTTTTTCCCTTCTAAAACAGAGAAATGGGAAGGGAGGACTCTAAAGACTGAGGCAATGTCTTCAGACCCATTTTGGTGGTGATGGTGGTTGAGACCATTTAACTCTGGTGGCAGCGGGTTGTGGAGCACTTGGGCTCTGGTTCTCCAGCTTGGTCCCTGCGGGGGAAGCTCACGCATCCTGAGCACTGTTCCTGCATGGCTTTGGTCGCAACTGCCCCCTTGGGGTTCAGGTGACCGCGGGCAGCTTCCTCCTGTGTGGGTCCTGGGGACCAGTTGGCCAGGTGGGCTCCAGGGCTGCACTGTGCTCGCAGCTGTCGACTGAGGTGGATACTAGCTGTGCCAGGTAACCTGGGCCGCCTGACTCCTGGGTCCCATCAGAGCACAGGGACCTTTTCATTCTCTCCTTCCTGGGAAGGAAAGGCAGCAAGGCTGGGACCAGGAGATCTTTACATCCTGGAAGGCCACACCAAAACGCAAGCTACGACTCCTGGAATCTGGAAAGTTAGAGCCTCACAGCTGGGCTCTCCACCATGTGCCTGGCTTTGCTCTGACCTTTCACATCCTTTACCCCAGAAGGCAGAATGGGCAGGTGCATGTTCCTTGCTCAGGCTCTCAGTGGGAAAGTGGCTGCCTTCCTCCCTGACAGTGGTGGTCCTCCTGTCCCGAGCAGCTCACAGTTCCCTTGTGAGCTTTGTTTCTCCACTGGCTCCTTGTGCTTCTCTTTCTTCCCTCCTCTGCTCTAAATACCTTTGGGGATCATCACTTCTTAGTCTACAAATTCTGCAGCTGACATTTGCCACAGGCTGGACTCTTCAAACCATCTAGCTTCTTTGGTTGTTGTTGGTTGTGGATTTGATGGGAGCAGAAGGAGTTATTAAAACTGTGTGCCAGGCAGGCTTGTAATCCCAGGACTTGGGAGGCTGAGAAAGGAGAACTTCAGACTCTAGGTCAGCCTCAGCAAATAGTGAGACTGTCATCTCCTAAGACCCTATTTCAAAATAAAAATAATATAAGAATGGTGGTGGAACTCAGAGGTGGAATAGAGCTGAGTTCAATCCCCAATGCCTCCTCCCTCAAACACACAACAAACTATAGCTTTTATACTTTAATGAGTCTTAAGGTATTCTTTTCTCTAGGCTCCCTAAACATTATTTGACTTGCTAAATGTGAAAATTAAAATATATCTTCATCCTCCCCTCCACACACCCTTTCTGTCAACTTGATAAAAAAAATCAAGTGAAACAAAGAAATTGTAAAGTTACATCAATATTATCCAAGTCCTCACTACACATATTAGTAGTTACATATGATAATTGGGCCTTGAGTTTTATTTGCATGGGAATCATCTATTAAAATAGAATGAACAGAGAATTCCTTTTGAGGAGCTATAAGACATTTCTTTATGTGGAAGTGTGTTTTAATACCTGGGTATGCCATGGTTGCTAAGGCTGCAAATTTCATTTGATTTGAAGGACTCTTGACTTTGCCACCAAACTCAAACCATTGTCTGACTGTCATTGTGCCCTGGGATTTTACTATCAAAGTTTATCCTTTTTGTTTAAAGTCTTAATATCATTTGCGAATTCTTCTAATGAGTCATAGTTACCATGGGAAGGGTGACATCACATGATTTTCATTTATTTTGGTTCTGGCAATTAAACCCAAGGCATTCTACCTCTGAGCTAAAACCCAAGCCCTTTTTATGTGTTTTTTTGTTTTGTTTTGTTTTGAAACAGAGTCTAAGTTGCTGGGTGTCTTGCTAAATTACTGATGCTGGCTTCAAGCCTCTGTTCCTCCTCTCTCAACTTCCCAAGTCCTGCAATTAGAGATATGTGCCACCATACCTGACATAAGATATCGGAAAAATTCTGGTCTGAGATTGAAAAAAAAAAGTGGCTTATTACTGGGCATGGTGGCACTCACTTGTAATCTCTGTGCTTGGGTGGCTGAGACAGGAGGATCGTGCAGGTTCAAAGCCAGACTCAGCTACTTAATGAGGCTCTCAGCAACTTAGTGAGACCCTGTTTCCAATTTTTAAAAAAGTGGCTTATTTCAGAAAGGCTTCTCTTGAGTGTATGTCTCTACACCCAATTCTACTGCTAACTGGCTACATGACCTTGGTTATTCAATTTACTTACTCTCTTAGAACCTCAGCTTTATAATTTCAGGGAATCTGGGACCACTAACTTCCATCCATTGTCCAGTGGCTCTCAATTCAGTGGTTAATTCTTGACTCTCATCTCTTGACTTACCACTGATATTTAAGCAAACTGACCACTTTTCTTGAAATGCTCTCTTCTATCAATACCTTGATAGATACTCCACACTTGTTCCTCCCACATGGGCTTTTCTTCCTCTACAATCCATGTTCAGGCATCCAGCTCACTTTTTGACACCTTCCATAGAAGGCATCTCGATGTAGTATGTCTAAAACTATCTTCACCCTTAGAAGATCACCTTCTCTCCAAACTACTGTCCAACTCAATAACTGGCAACTCAATCTGCCATGGTTTGAATGTGTCCCCCAGTGTTTGTGTGTTGGAAGCTTCATTGCCAGCCTATGGTGTTGATCAGTAGGACCTTTAAAAGATGGTTAGGTGATTAAGTCATGAGGGCTCTGTTCACATTATTGGATTACAGTATCATGGGAGTGGGTTTGTTATAGTGACAGTAGTTTTGCTGTAAAGGGTACTTTGGCCCGCTCATGCACCCTCCCACTTTCTGCCAGAAGATAATGCAGCAAGAAGGCCCCTGCAAGATGACAACACCTTAATTTTGAACTTCCCAGCCTCCAGAACTTTAAGAAAAAATCTTCATTCTTTATAAATTACCCATTATATGGTATCTTGACTTGACTTCTACCACCAGCCTAGTCTAATCTACCATTTCTCTAGTTAAACTACAGCACAAGCCAGCTGCTTACCTGGTCTCTCTGGGTTTTTCCTTTGCCCTCTTGTATTGTATTCTATACACAGCTGTGATCATAATTATACAAGCTTGTTCTCTAATGGATAGAAACCATTCATTGTTTAACTCATTCAAAGATCTACAAAACTGTGTAGTTTAGCCTAAGCTACTTTTTACTAGTCATATTTTCCTGCTGTCTCTCTTTCCACCAATATTGCAGGCATATGGCTTCCAAGTTACCATTAAATAAACCAAGCAGATCCCTGTCTCAGGGAATTTGCACATCCTAGTACCTCCACCTGAAACACTCTTCCCTGAATACTGTAGAGCTGACAGCACTTTAAATCTAACACATTTGTTTTTTCCCACCTCCATCCCAGAATGTGAACTTCAGAGAAGGCAGAAAATTTGCAAACTTTGATCAGTGTTTGAATGGTGTCTGGCACCAAGGTTATCAACACATCTTCATTGAATGAATGAATCTGTAGAGTGAAATAATCATATTTACAGTATAAGGCTAAAGTGAAGTTCACACCATGAGACCAGTTCATATACTGGAAACAACCTTGGGTTTACAGTTAGACAAACCTGGTTTCCAATTCTGGTTTACACACTAGGAATGGGAATGTCTCAAAAGCTCTGTTCTGTTCTCCACATTTGTAAGGTGACATACCTTGATGGTTTTCTGTGAGCATAAGGTGAAACAAAAATGTGCATAATGTATTTCGCTATGAGGAGGCTAAAAATGACCAGTGTGGATAATTTATATGTGAATAAGCTTTCTAAGCTCTAAAGCCACACATATACATATAGAAACTGAATAATATTAAATGCAGCACACTATGTTAAGAATTTGAGGTTGAATGGCTCCAGTGCTTATAGCATACTGAAAATTAGAAAATGAATAACTGATGGTATCTCTAATTCATATGTATAGACTCTAATGGACATATCTGACTTCCCATTATTTCAATATGATTTTCCTTATCTGTGGCTTTGCTATATGTAAAAAAAACAATGCATTTTTTTATTGTTTTAGACTCTCAAAAAACCTGTGCATAGCTGGGGATAGTGGTGCACACCTGAAACTTCAGTACTTGGGAGGCTGAAACAGGAGAATCACAGGTTTGAGGCCAGCCTCCAGAACATAGCCAGACCCTCAGCAACTTAGCAATATCCTGTTTAAAAAAGTAAAAATAAAAATGAGTCTTGGGGTGGTCCTCAGAGGTAGACTGCACTGGGTTCAAACCAAATGACCAATAAAAATAAATAAAAATTGTAAAACCTCAGGAAAAGGTGATAAAAAGTTGCAGTTACTATTTCCTCATCATGGGCCTCTTAGATGAGTACTTTAATTCAGCACAGAATGACAGGCTCTAGGATTTCAAAAGGAATGACATGTCTCCTTTATTAGGATTATACTTACACTGTAACAAATTACTTCCCTGAATTTGTTTCGTCTTAGCTTCCAGCATATGGTTTCACGGCACCACTGCAGGCCGAGTGAACCCTCATGTATTGGGATTATCAGCTTCTCACCTGGGTATGCTCTCAAATTCACCTGAGGATACCAGCATTCAGGAGGGGCCTGGCGGAAGCCGGGACTTCCTGAAGGTGGGCTTCTGGAGCTGAGCTTCCTGTCAGGGGCTTCCGGGGGCCCCTAACAAAGTTATTTGTTAGGATTTCTGTATCATTCATGTAATTTCAGTTTAGTTTAACATTTGTTAATAATACTTTGTGGGCAGCGTGCTAGGTTTTGGGAATACAAGCCAGAATACGACCTTTTTCCCAAACCCGAGATGCCTTCTCTTTATTTTTTCACCAGGTTCATACCAAAATCAACTTGTTATTAACCTTTCAGAGCACTCGCTATGGTTTAGCCCAGTTTTATAAGGCATATATATACAATGTGGGCTGTGTGAGGACATGAAGGTCAGCTAGCAGATTGGTCTGTCAGGTTTGAACTGCCGCCGTCCAAAGACAGAAGGACACCTGACTAGCTTACCCAGGACGACAGCATCCTCATGCTTATCTCACCTGTGAGATTCCAAGGCCACACTCCTGAGACACTAGTTACTCTGGAGACTTCTAGGGCACAGAGGGTTGTGAGGCAGAGAATCGTCGAGATGCAGGTTTGGTTCTGTATTCTTGTGGGTTGAGGTTTAAGTCATAAACTGTGGGACTCCTAGGTAAATGGTGGTAGCTTCGGAACTTACTGCGGTTGGTTGGGCTCTCCCCTTTTCACGGTTTGCAATCTCTTCCTTCGTTACTAGGTACCCTCAAGCGCTGACTGTGACCGCGAAGCTTTCCATTGGCCCAGCGCCTCCCGGAAGCCCCGCCCCGAGAAGTCCCTGACAGAAAGCTCAGCCCTGGGAGCCTGTCTTCCGGAAGTCCCGCCTTCCGCCAGGCCGCTCCCAACTGCTGGTATCCTCGGGTGAGTTTCAGAGCATACTCAGGTGAGAGGTGGTAATCCCAATACTTGAGGGCTCACTCTGGCTGTAGTGATGCCCCACTGTGGAACCATATGCTGGGAAGCTAAGAAGAAACAAATTCAGGAAAGTAATTTGGCTAAGACCTGTAAAATACCTTCCCTTTCCTGTAAGGCAACCGTTAACGTACTTTTAGGATTGGGACCAAGTTGTATTCATCCATGTTTGACTTTGGGCCTCTAATATATAATAATTGTAGTTATTTATCAATTGTCTATATACATGTTATTCAGAAATATTTGTTAGGATTTCAATATCATTCATGTAATTTCAGTTGTTTTATTTTTTTTAAATATGTAAGTATCTTATTTTTTTAAATTTAAACAATTTTTTTATTGAACGTAAATAGTATACATTTACACTATATTTGATGCCCTCTCCCCCCCGCCCCCGTTTTCCTTTCCCCCCTCCCACCAATGGCTGTCCAGGTTAACCATGACTTATTCATAATTTTACACATGTTCAGGTGTAGACCCTCATTAATCAAGACCGACCTTCCTCCTCTCCTATCTTACCATCCAAACTTAGCTAGTATTTCCCCTTCAATAACTAGAGTCCCACTGGTATTCTTTGTGTTTCCTAGTTTGGGCATATTAGTTGTTTTAATTTAACATTTGCTAATAATATTTTCTGAGCAGCATGCTAAGTTTGGAAAATACAAGACAGAATACGACTTATTTCCCAAACCCGGGATACCTTCTGTCTTTATTTTGTCACCATGTTGATACCAAAGTCAACTTGTTATTAACTTTTCAATAAACCAGACATCCCAGCAAGAATTGAACTTTTTGTAAATGTAAATCACAAAGAAATACAGTAAGTTGATTATATCTGTTACTTTCTTGTTTCCTTTTTTAAATAAGGAGGAAATGAGAGGGGAAAAAGTAAGGAAAATCAACTTTTTTAAAAACATAATTGATTAACACATTGTCCTAGTACATTGGTTCATTGAATTCTTCAGTAACCCTCAGCCCCATATTAAGGGTGAGGCGGAATCCACCCAAACTCCATCCTTTGGGCGTTGTCCCCCATAGAGGGTGACATACTTCATTCAGCACAGTGTTGATGTTGGGAAAGAATCACTTACTAGGCCTCCGTTGTTTCTGTGCCCTTGATATTACCCTCTTGGCTTTGGGCTACTGCAGACCCCTGTGTGCTGAAGAGAAGGGAGACTGATGGCTAGTGCTACTTCATTTTGAATTTTCCTCTGTATCTTTGGGTTGCTCAAACTCTGTTCCTGGAGAAAGTACATTGCATGGGCCACCCCATTTGCCTTGGTGACTCTTGACACATAGCAGATATGATCTAACACTGAACATAGAAAACATTTAAAAATGCATAGGACTCACTGGTGGCTCAGTTTACATCTCCATCTTGGACTTTAGATTGTCCTTGAAACCTATAGGGCTCACTGGAATTATCCATCATCCATAAAGGAGGTTTTGTTTGATTTTTGTGGCATCCAGTTGTTCTTGCCTTTCTTTTCTCCCTTTCCACAATATTCCACAGTCACTCACACACAGCCTATTGTGCCCTCTTTGAATTTTGCACTTGAGTCCTTTTGTTAGACATCTTGACATGAAATCTTAAAGTGAGATTTTTTTCTTCCTTCTCTGAAGCCTGATGGAAAAGTTTTGTTCTGTGTGAAGCCTGTAGAATGGTTAATTGGAGATTGGCAGACAAATTTTCATTTTATGAGATTGGTCCCTATATCAAAGTACTTTCTGTTGATCTTTCTGAGTTCCAGTGTCCTGGAGAAATAACATAGAATTAATCATGGAATTATCATCTTTCAAGGATTTTTCTTCTTGTAATGGTTTTTCTATATATCTCATCGTGTCTGAGTTTACTCATTATTGCAAAGTTATCCATCTGCCTTATAGTGTTATAGTTAGTTGCATTACATAGAAAAACTTTGTACATAACTATTTCGGAAATTAAAAATTATATCTAATGCTTCATTTGTTTTTTATGTAAGATTGATGCATTAAGTTATCTACTTACTAAAATATATTTCCAAATATATGTTTGTCAGAATTGAATATAAACTTGAAACAACAAAGATAGTTGTACACTTGATAAACTGGAAATACATAATTTTTAACAAGATATTTGCCATTTGAAGGAAACAATTTCTGGAAGTAACTGACAATTGGGAACCCACTACCATACTCATAATTTTATTTTATCTTGTTTTTTTTTTCCTGTTACCTTATATTGTAGTACTGCTAAGATATTTGTACCGCTATAAAAATAGCACAGACTGGGTAGTTTATAATGAATAGAAGTGTATTGGTTCACAGTCTGGAGACTGGAAAGTCCAAAATAAAGGGGCTGAAAAGGACTTCTTCCTGCATCATCTGTTAGTAAAGGCAGAAGAGCAAAGAGAGGGTGTGGGGGGTTGTTAGGGGACACATATGAGAGAGAGAGGGTAGGGAGAGAGAGGGAGAGAAGAGGGAGAGAAGCTAAACTCACCTTTCTATAACAGCCTTCCTGATGATGGCCTCAATCCATTCATGAGTACAGAGCCCTCATGGTCTCATCAAGCTCTCTGTAGGGCTACCTGCAACCCTGTTGTGTTGGGAATTTATCAACAAACACATTGCTTTTGGGAGGATACATTCAAGCCATAGACCCTGTAATAAACTGCTTTTCTTTTAGTTAGCATTATTACATAGATTATCACCCCCAAATGGCAATACTTAAATATAAAATGTTTGACAAACAGCCTCATGAATATAGTGCTAGCAGAGGCATGCCCTCAACATGCATATAGATCCACAGCTTTCATATTTAGATAATAAGAAAATAAGGCTTTACTCCTAAGTTCTTTTCAGTTATGATTAAGCCACTGTTAAATTTTAAGAGGTAAGTTATATTTTGTTGTTTCTTTCTAGTTCCTCAGCTGCTATGGAGAAAAGCTGAATTTTTTGGTTTTTGATTATTTGTTGGTGGCAACTGCTACAAAAGTAAAATTTCCTGTAAATTAACTATTGTAGTCACCTTTATAACCAAGTAGCCAAACCTTAGGGGATAATTATAAAGGCTATTTATATGACCTATTGTGAGCTTATAGATGTTGTGGAATGATTAGAAAAAAATGTTATTTCTTTATTCATCATCTTAAGTCAGAATTATCTTACAGAATTATAATACAACTAAATATAAAACACTGTTCACAAAAATGGACATTGTAGCCTTATTTTTTAATATATTTCATAAAGGAAAAAGCTAATGGCTAACAATAAGGAAATGGTTAAGTAAATGAGAAATCCAGGCAATACGGTCTTATGTCGCCAATAAAATTTATATTTATGAAGAGGCTTGTTAATATGGAAAATTGCTGATGCTGTCATACATATTATGTGAGAAATGTCAGTTGTTCCAGTGGATTTAATTTTCTAATTTTAATGTTTAAGGTTTAGGAATTGCCCTGAGGCATGGAATATCACAGTAGAAATTCCATTTAGACTAGACAACCATTAAATTATTAGCTTGTTAGAGAATTTGGGAAGTTTTAATATAGTTGTATTATCGACTTTGTGATGTTTATTGTATTTATGAAGATGTTTTTTCTAGTTGAAATTAAATTTAAAAAACTGTCCCCAGAGCCGGGCGTGGTGGTGCACGCTTTTAATCCTCCGCGCTTGGGAGGCTGAGACAGGAGGATTGCACAGGTTCGAAGCCAGCCTCAGCTACTTAGTGAGGCTCTCAGCAACTTAGTGAGACCCTGTTTCTAATAAAATATAAAATAGGTCTGGGAGTATAGCCCAAAGAAAGAAAAGCCCCTGGGTTCCACCCCCAGTACCAAAAACAAACAAACAAACAAACAAATAAGAGAACTGTCCCCATAGTAGCATAACTACTACACTAATTATCTAATTTGCTCTTAACAGCAGTTAGACTACAAATAGGGGGCTTTGAATAGTGGCATCAGCATTATTTTACTCCAACCTACCCTTTTAATTTTCTGCATCTGTTTCAATAATTTATCGACTACATTTGAAATCATTGGTTTTTCTGATAAATAGTATAGGATTTAGTTGTGAATATTCAGGACGTTTTTTTTTTTTTTTTTGGTGGTACTGGGGTTTCTGGAAACCCTTCTACCTCCGGGCTACACTCCCAGGCACCTATTTTTTATATTTTTATTTGGAAACAGGGTCTCTTAAGCCAGCGAGGCTGACTTCAAACCTGCGCAATCCTCCTGTCTCTGCCTCCCAAGCACGGGGATTACAAAAGTGTGCCACCATGCCCAGCACAGGGCATGTTTAATGTTGGTAACTTTTAGGTAGGTTTTAATAAAACTTTGGAATTTAACTAATAGGTCACAAAAGAGAAAGCATTACTTTGGTCATTATAAGGCTATATCACTTACTGATATGGTATTTCTCTTAATGCTTGATTTACTAAACACAGGGACAAAGTGTTGTACTCCCGTCCATTTAATCTGTTTGGAAATTAGCAAGAATGTTACGGTTATGGGGAGCATTTGAACAAAGGGAAATTAAGCAACATTCAAAAGGGGCCATGAATTATAACCAGCCACTTCCCAATTGTTTATTTTTTAACTAAAATTTATATTTTAGCCCCATGAAGCAATCCCAAATAAATTTTGGAATTCAGTTAGAGATAAAAGAAACTTAGAAACTTGGTTCCATTTCACAAATATACATGGAATCAGTGCAGCCAAGATTATTGCCTCTCAGTGGATACAGATGATAGTATGATTTATCACTAAATCCTTTGGGGAGGTTTAGGAAAGTGTGTGAAAGATTATTGAAATATAAACATTTACTATGAGGGAATTTCTGAATTAAGAATAGATGAAATAATCAGAGACTTATCCTGATCAATCCTTTTTAAAAATTTTTATTGGTGCATTGTATTCATATATTATAATGGGATAAAAAGCTTGTGTAGACATACATGCACACATCACCCAGTTAGCCCTTACCCCATCCCCACCTCATTGTCTTCCCATCCCTCCTTCCCATGCTTGGCTTAGTGGTTGACTTTGATATATTTAAGTACATCATGTGCTTTAGAGAGTTACCTTCTTTCTCTCTCCTATCCCCTCAGTTACGTTGCCTTATTTGCTCCTCTGTAGGATCTCCTTTTTCATCTAGAGTTCTTCCTATGACCCATTTCTCCTTAGCTTTCGCATATTAGGGAAAACATCTGATTTCTTATTTTTCGTGACTGACTAATCACACTTAGCATAATGCCCTCTAGTTTCATCCATTTCTCTGCAAATGATGTAATTGTGTTTTTTTATGGCTGAGTAAAATTCCATTATGTACATATTCCACAGTTTTTTAATCCATTCATCTGTTGATGGACATCTTGGCTGGTTCCACAGTTGGCTATGGTGAATTGTGCAGCTATGAACATAGATACACATGCATTAGTTTGGTAGTTTGGTTTCCTTTCTTTTACGAAGATACCCAGAAGTGGTATTGCTGGATTGAATGGTAAATTTGTTCCCATTCTTCTGAGGATCCTTCATACTGTTTTCCAAAGTGGTTGCACTAATTTGCAATCCCACCAACAATGTTTTAGAGTCTCCACTTCTCCACATCCTCACCAGCATTTGTTGTTGTTTGTGTTTTGAATGATTGCCATTCTAGTTGGAGTTAGGTGAAATCTCAGGGTAGTTTTGATTTGCATCTCTCTGATTGCCAATGATGTTGAGCATTTCTAATGCATTTATTGGCCATTTATTGCCCATTTGAAGCTGGGCAGAGCTCTTTCCATAGAGGAATGGAAAAATGGCTTGTTTGGGAGCCTGGTTGTCCTCCTCTATGTCACAGGTAATGTAGCTGGACAAAGAAATCAAATCACTCAGCCTAGTCACACTAGGAAGGATGCATACTTGGCTTCAGTTTCCCAAAAAGTAAGAAAGGCAGATTTATCTAGACAGGACAGTATGAGCTCTGTCCAAGGTTGAGGGGGACAGCCCTTGGTCCAGAGGCTTCTGCTGGACAGATACTTTCCCAACAATACCCCTTAAGAGGTTTTGTGAAAGATGAAATGTACCTGGACAGCCTGACTCTGTCTCCTGCCACTCTCACCCAGTGCAGTGGACATCATGAATCCCCATCTCCACCCTGACCCTCTTCCATGTGTGCACATCTGACTCACATCATATACTCATACCTGAGGGTATGATCTTACCCAAATTTATTTCTCTAATCTTCCTTCTCCTACCAAGTGTGTAAGAGGAGCCTTGGTTCATGTGGTGCCTTAATTCAGCAAGCACATCTTAGATCTTTCTTGCCATAGCTTGTATGTCTGGTAATAGAAGACGCTGTTCTTAATTTTTTTTGAAAGAATGATTCATTTAGAGTCAAATATAGTCAGAGACTCAATTCTATATCATAAGCACTAACAAAATAGAAAGACTTGAGCTGAGTGTTTTAAGAATGCATCAAGCCAGGCATGGTGGCTCACTCCTGTAATCCCAGTACTTTAGAGCCTGATACCAGAGAAGCATGGGTTCCAGGCTAGACTTAGAAAGTTAGGAAGGCTCTCAGAAACTTATTTTGACCTGGTTTAATTTAATATTCTGGTACTGAAGATAGAACCCAGGGAAATTCTATCTCCAAGTTACACCCAAATTCCTGTTTTTTCATTTTTATTGTAATAGGGTCTCATTGAGTTACAGATGGCCTCTCTATATAGCTGAGGCTGTTCACAAACCATGATCCTCCTAAATCAGCCTCCCAAATGTTGGTTTTATAAGTGTGCCCCACCATGACCATCTTACAACCTAGTTTTAAAAGAAAAATGTAAAAGGGCTGGGGTATAATTTGGAGATAGAATTCCCCTGGGTTTAATTTCCTTTACCACCACCAATAATAATGCATGGATATTTTCAGAAGATAAACCCTTGAGAACTGTATTAAGTGACCAAGGCTTGTAATCTCAGTACTTTTCAGGCTAAAACAGAAGTATCACACATTGAAGACCACACTCAGCAATTTAGGCCCTTTGCAATTTAGTGAGATCCTATTTAAACATAAAAAATAAATAGAGTCAGGCATGGTGGTTCACACATATAATCTTAGTACTTAGGCAGCTGAGACAGAAGGATTCCAAGGTCATGGCCATCCTTAGCTTTTTAGGCTCTCTGCAAATTAGTGAAACACTGATACAAGATTACAAAAAAAGGACTGGAGGTGAAGCCCCTGAGATAGAAAGCCTCTGGGCTCAATTCTCAGTATCACACACATAGACACTGACACACACACACACACACACACACACACACACACACACACACACACATACACACACCCCACAGGTTACCTTAAACTGACCACAAATCCAACAGGATTATGAGACAAGGAAGACTTAGACATTAAAAATCAATCCAAAATACATTATTGTTATTATTGAATTTAAGTCAAGTGCTGCTGACTGATCTAGGAAGGCAGCACAGTGATTCTGACATTGTGTTTTATTTTGGCTCTGAGCCTGGCTCTCATGCTGGTGCCCAGGCGGGTCTCTGAGTCCTAGGTTCCAGAAGTCCTCCTGCCTCAGCCTCCTGAGGAGCTGAGAAAGTGAGTGCCTGGCAACTTGCCCAGTGTTTGGTGTCTTTGCTGATTTTAAAGATAAAATGTTTCCCCTTGCCTAGGTGTAAAGATATCTAGACAGGAAACATGAGAAATGATAGGGAGATGGACCTTTGCAAGGAGCAGTGAAAGAAAGGGCAGGGAATATCCAGATGGTAAATGAGTTTCATCTTAGGGAGAGCAGAATTCCTGCCCAGATTCCAGCCTTGGTCTAGAAAGTGAGTAGCAATGCATTGCTCAGGAGGCCTGGGAGGTGCTGGAGCCTGATGTAGAGAGATTGTCAGTGAGTTCATGTAAAACCACCAAAAGACAGCAGTACTAAGAAGAAAGGAAGGAAGGAAGAAAGGAAGGGAGGGAGGGAGGGAGGGAGGAAGGAAGGAAGGAAAAGAAAGTTTGGAGTCTCACTTCTCCCTCCCACCAGACACATGGGTTGAGGCCCCATACTCACAGAACCAGAAAGGAATATATTCACTGGTATTGCCAGGAGAAGAGGCCAGCATGGCTAAAATAAGCTATGACCATAAATATGAGGTACTGCAGGAGAGAGGAACACAATACAAAGAGAGGTCAAACCTGTAAGCAAAGAAAGTATGGGACAGAAGGAAGGGAGGCTGCGCAGGGATGTGGCTCAGAAAACCTCGGCTAGGTGACTTGCTTTTGAGGAAAAGGGCCAGGGCGACATAGAAATCAGAGCAAGGAGCACCCTAGCTTCACCCTGATGGCCATCTACAACAAGGTCTTTTGGAGGAGTACTTTTACATGGCTAGATCAGCAGGGCCGTGGTCAGACAGAGCAAAGAGGGTCCCAGAGAGCTGAGAGGAGGAGGCTAGAACAAGCTCAGGGGGCACCAAGCAGAGAGGACATGGATGGCAGTGTGGGGCCAGGGCTCAGATCCCAAGGATCCCAAGTAGAGACAGGACCCCTCTTTCTCCTCTGAAAGAAACTCCCAGTCTCATGAAGGGCCAACATGACAAGTCACAAAGGGGCCAGGACCTTGGGAGTGTCAGCTTGGAGCTGCATGGGGGAGAAGGAAGCAGCGTGGGGTTAGAAACCCGCAGCCCACCAGGCTGGGCTGGAACAGGGGCACTGCTCAGCACACACCCAGCTCACCTTGTCAAAAACCCTCAGTTCCTTGTCCTAGGCCAGGAATCTTTCAATTACGAGATCCTCTTTAAACAGTGTGAGCAGTAAGTCTGGGAACCTGAACTGGGTTGCCCTGAGAGATAAGGCACAGGAAGGAAAACCCTTCTTGCCCTGGACAAGTTGCAGGGTTGGGGCCCAGATGGGCAGAGGACAGAAGGAAAATGCACCAGTCCAGGGACATCAGCTGTTTGCTGAGGCTCCTGGCAGGAGGATATGACAGAGGGCTTGGGTGTCACCAGCATCCCCATGATTAAGACCTTGAGGTAAACCTTGAAGACCCTTCATTGTCTCTGAAAGCATCTCAGGAGGTGCTTTACCCAGGTGTTAAATCAGATAGTAACTCAGGTCATTTTCTCCTTTTATAATCATCTCTGGGGTTGTCTTGATCTTGCCCCTTTCTAGGGATAAAGATGTTTAGATCCAGACAATTCAGTAAGAGCTCAGTGTCAGAGGGGAGGGCTGGAAGCAAACTTGTTATCCCATGAGGGGGCCTCTCTCAAGTATTACAGAAACAGAGAACTCAGGGCATTTGTTTTCCTGGGACAGTGACATAATTGTTAGTGTCTTGTGTTTCTAGGGATCAGAATTAGAGGATGCTGTCTGGGGCCTCTCCCTACCAAGCAGCCTGGTGAAGACCTCATGGCACTCAGGGAGCACCGAGGACACTCGCTTTCTCTTTGCCATCATCTTGAGCCCAGACTGCGCTTCCATGGTGCAGGAGAGGTGTTGTGGCTCAGGGATGAGGTCCAGAGGCTCCTGCTCCAGCTCCTCCTCAGATTTGAAGGAAAACTCCCTCTTTCTCTTCTGGGCATGGAACTGATTTGAGAGTCTGGGTTCTGCCTTTGGTTCTGAGATAACCAATCCTGGCCACTTTTCCTGGGAATGTGTGGACCATTCCATGGCCTCTTCCTGTGCAGGGGACTGAGGTGAAGAGCTGAGATTTAACACTAGGACTGCATTAGCCAATATTGGCAGCTTGTCCTCGAGCTCCTCCTGAGCATCTGAAGACCACTTCATATCTGTATTCTCCGTCCAGGACAGAGGAGGGGAGCCAGGTTCTACCCTTGAGGCAGCCGATCCTGCAAACTCCTCCTCCTGCTCCCCCTGGCTGTCTGAGTAGCACTCCCAGTCCATGGACTCTTCAGATGACTCATCAGAGGTGCTGGTTACTACCCCCAAGTCTGAGTCTGGCCCTCTTGGCAGTTCCTCCTGGGATTCCAAAGACCATGCCAGGTCTTTCTTCTGTTCACAATACTGAGGTGAGCAGCTGAGACCTCCTCATGGGATTAAATAAAAAATACCAGGTGTATCCTCTTTAGGATCCTCCTCAGTATATGATAACTGTTCCCTTTTCCTCTTCAGGCCATAGAAACGAAATGAGAGGCTGCATTCCACCCTCGAGGCTGACAAAAGAAATCTGAGTTAAGCTCAGGGCTTTGGAATTCAGCCTTTGACCAACCTAGCTTAAGAAACCCTGGCCCTCCAAACACAAACCTCTTCATCCATTGCTAGCCCAAAAGACACTCTTCTGTCTTTCCCCTCTGTGATATCCCTCTGTCCCTGATTCTCCTTGCCATTGGTCCATCTTTCTGTCCTCCAACTCTTCCTCATTATAGACACTTTCCCCTATAAGTGGGGGAAACTGTCTGAGCCTCCTCTTTCTGTTTCCTTTCCTTCGATCTCATCTCCCATCAGATTACTTCCTATAGAGATTTTCTGTTCCTGAAATCCTCATCCCACATCCTGTCCTGTCCTCCAGTGCCTGCCTTCCTTTGTTACTCCCTCCTTCCTCTATACCTGCTCTCTACTAGTCATACTTGGAAACCTCTTTTCGCTCCTGTCTGTGCACCTGATGGCCCTGGGATCTCATCATCATCCTCCATCTCCAGACATTGTCCTGAGGAGCTAACCTGGGGAAACTGGACCTCATACTGGGAGGATGCTTGACTAGTGGTCATGAGTTCTCCCAATCTCTTCTTTCCCTTCCAGAAATCCAAGATTCTGATCACTCCACACTTTCTTCTGGACTCTGGTTTAACCCAAACCTGTTGTCACTTCTCCAGACTGGAGAGAAGTCAGCAGTGGAGACGAGCTCTAAGAAAAGCAGGTGCCCCTTGCCTCACAGAGCACTGATGGAGTCTGGCCCTTCCAATCAGGAAGGCTGGAACCCTCTGATGTCGTAGTTACTCCAGCTCGACAACCAATTTGAAGAAAAACAGGTAACTGCAACTCTGATGTAGACACTTAACCTAGAGCCCTGGGGGTGGTGGTATCTCCAGCCCCTGACCCAAACTTGCCCACCATCCCAAACTCTCCTCGTGGTCTGTGGCTCCCTCTTTACTTCTCTCCAATGGATACCATGTTCTCTCCACTTTCATTTTGCAACCTTTTTTTTTCTATTTTCCTGCCTTCTGTGTTTTCCCATTTGAGAAATCAGCCTAGCAGGAGAGGGAAGAGACTGGTAAAGAAGTTTAGGGAACAGAGACCAGGGGATTGCGGCTCATAAACTGCCTCAGCTACTTAGCAACTCAGTGAAATATTGTCTCAAAAATTAAAAAGCCTAAAAAATTGGGATGAGTGTGTACCCTGGAGGTGCAATGCCCCTGGGTTCCATCCCCAGTACCACAAGAAAAAAAAATGTTTAGGGAAAGCAAAAATAAGACTTCTCAAGAGGGCAATAAACATGTTCAAAAGACCCCAGTTCCTTGACTAATAGGTGGAAATACAAATGAAAACACTTGATTTGACAAAGATGTTCAGCTTAATATCCCTAGCCCTCACTCTCTACAGGAATCTGTACTGTGGGCCTGGAGCAGCACAGAAATCTTGAGGGAAGTATGTGGCAGAGGAGGCTATATAGCTGGTGTTTGATAATCAAATAGCAAATAGCAAAAAGAGACAAACAGAGAGGTGCCTGTTTCCAAATAACCCCTTTAAGGATATGCCACCGATAAGCTGATGTCCTTCATGTAGACCCCCACCTCCAAACTCCTGCCTTCTCCCAGTAGAGCCACAGGCTGGGAACCAAGCCTTCAACACATGGGGCATTGCAGATCCAAACCAAAACACCCAGATCAGACAGATTTTAAACCACTGTACAACCTCAACTCAAGATTTCAGATTAACATGTGCTGGGTTATTATTATGTTAATGATAAAAAATTAAAATGATTATTTTTACTATGGTAGTACCAGGATTTTACCCATGGACATTCTACCTCTCTGCTACAGGCCCAGTCTTATGTATTTGTAAGGCTGAGACAGGTTCTGACTAAGTCACTGAGAGCCTTGAAAAATTGCTGAGTCAGGAACCTGCAATCCTCCTATCTTATCCTCCCAAGAACTGGGATTTCAGACATTCATTACCACACCCAGTTGTGCTGTGTCATTATAAATATGACTTAATAATCTGCCAAGAACAACTCACTGACACTGAATGGTAGATACCTGCTCTAAAGACTAGATACACATAAAACAGTACTCTGTGAAGCCAGTAGCTACACTGAGTACATGAGCAGTACTTTAGTCTTCTCCTTGAATTCCTAGTGGGGTGAGCAGGTGGGGTCCACGTCTGCAATTGTGTGTGGATGCTCTCTGTCACTTTAAGTATGTAATTTGCAACTGTAGAAATATTGTTCACACTTAAAAGGGATATAACATTTCTCTTGATTCCTGCTTTACTGAACACATGGACTTAGTTTTATAGTCACATCCATTGCTTGTGTTTGGAAATTAGCAAGGATGCTGTAGTTATGGGGAGCACATGAACAAGAGAAATGAAGCAACATTCAACGGGGCCATGGATTACAACCAGTCGGCTTTCCAGTTGTTTATTCTTTAACCAAATTTCTTATTTTAGCTCCATGAAGCAATCCCAGCCACACTTTGGAATCCAGTTAGAGATAAGGGAAACTTAGAAACTTGTGTTGCAGGAGTGAAATGTGCGTGGGGTGTGTGTGTGTGTGTGTGTGTGTGTGTGTGTGTGTGTGTAGAAGTAATCCCCCCACCACCACCACCAGACAGACAAACAGAAAAACCGTGGATTCTTGTCCTAAGCTAAGAATAAGTATTCATTGCTTGGACCATTGCTGAAGATTTAAATGAGTTTATTAGAAAGATAGAAATACAGAAAATAGAAATACAGTCCCATGCCAAGATGGCATGAGGGGATGACTCGAATGAGTACACCAAAGGGCTTACACGTGGACTTGGCCTTTTATATACATGACCTCCATCTTGTTTGCGTGACTCTGACATAGTGAAAGTCCCAGTAAGGTACCTCCCCTAGCAAGGTGTGGTGAGGTGTCTCCTTTCATGGAGGGCAAGGTCAAACCCTGCCCCATCCTCCCTAGATCATCATGTAGATCTGTCTTTAGAAAGAGGAAGCCCTAGCTCTCCTCTATTGACTTGTTAATTACTTTGAGCTAGGTTGATTTACATTGGAATAGCTGCCTGTTTTTAGGCAGAAACCAAGTTCTTTATCCATGTCTGCCTCCATTTTAACACAATTATTTTTAAATATACCAATTATTTTCTTTTGAAATATATTAATAATCAGAGCTTTCCCAAATCTTCCTAGGTCATTCCCAATACTGGCACACTTGGTTCCATTTTACAAATGTACAGGGAATCAGTGGAGCCAAGATTATTGTGTCTCAATGGATACAATAATATTATGATCTTATCACTAGGTTTCTTTGAGGAGGTTTAGGAAAGTGTTTGAAAGATTATCTGAAATATAAACACTGTGAGAGAAATTCTGCCTTAAAACTGGTTGAAATGATAAGAGACTTATCCTGATTCATCATGCCTGGTAACAAAATGAAGTTTTAGGAAGAAACACAAAAATAGTTTCCAGTAGCCAGTCAAAGTAGCACATGCCCGTAATCCCAGTACTAGAGAGGTTAAGACAGGAGAATTGCAGGTATGAGGTCAGCCTCAACAACTTATTAGATCTTGTTTCAAAATAAAAAATGAAATAGGGTTGGGGGGTGTAGCCTGGAGGTATTATGGCCCTGGGTTCAATCTCAATTCCAATAAATAAATATATAAATAAAGAAATAAATAAACAAACTTGAAAAAAGAAAACAATCACTGTCATTTCCAGGGTTTGGGGTGCAGATCTGTAATCTGGTATTTGGGAGACTGAGCCTGGAGGATCACATGTTTGCAACAAGCATATTGTCACTTAACAAGACATGCATTCAGAATAAAAAGTTAACAAGTACTGGTGGCATAGCTTATATATATGGATTCAGTTTCTAGTACCACACAAATACCAATAATTGCCAAAGCATGAATATAACCATGAATAGCACCAACATAACTCCACATAATTATAATAGAATATAATTTTCAAATTTATTAATAAAAATCGAGTAATTTGTTTAAGAAACCAATATTAGACAAACTAATAATCTACTAAAATGTAATATAAGAACAGCAATTAACTAATCTGCAACTATCAGAGTGGGTAATTTTTTTTTGCACACAGCCTACAAAATTGATGGAGGAATGCAAAATTAAAATAAAAACACAATGAACAAGCATAATGGACTGTGCCTATTATCCCAGTACTTGGGAGGCTGAGACATGAGGATCAACAGGTTTGAGATCAGCCTCAGCAACTTAGTGAGACACTTACCAATGTAGTGAGACTCTTAATTCTTTAAAATTTATTTATTTATTTTTATGTGGAACATATTGAAAATGGCATACATTCAGATTATTCTTAGTGAGACTCTTAGCAATGTAGGGAGACTCTAATTTAAAATAAAAAGATATCCAGGGGTATATCTCAGAGATTAAACTCCCCCGTCTTCAAACCCAGGATCATATATACACAAATAAGCCAAAAGAAAATGAGAAACCCCTTCATACCAGTGATGATGGCTGTAATAAAAACATGGAAAACCACAAGTGTTGGCAAGGGCTGGAGAATATGAAACTCCTTGAACCTTTATAGTGGTGACGTAAAATGGTGAAGCTGCTGTGGAAAAGAGTGTGGTGCTTCTCACCCAGATGAACACAGAATCACCATATGATCCTGCAACTCCTCTGGGTTTATATTCCTAGATATGCTGCAAGCGGACACTCGAAAAAGGGCTGGACACAAATTTTCCTAGTAGCATTATTGAACATTTCCCAGAGTGGAAAGAGCACAGACGTCCATCAGTGGATGGATGCATATACAAATTTTGGCTTATAGATAAGCTTCAAGAAATAATGAAGTGTTGATGGATGCTGAAAGATGTGTCAATGACTCAGAGTGGATCCAGTGAGGAAATGGAAACAACAACACAGAATTGGGCATCCAAAATTTATATAAGGAGAAAAGATGAGGCAGTAGAACTTTGGAAGACAAGTATGATGTTCAGAAAACAATGGCTGTAACAGATGGGACTATAGGGATCTGTGGTTAAGAATGAGGATAAAGTCAGGCATGATGGAACACTCCTATAATCCCATCACTTGGTGGACTGAGTGAGAAGGATTGCAGGTTTAAGGCCAATCTCAGGACCTTAATGAGATTGGCTGTGGGTGTATCTCTAAGATAATATATTCCTGGGTTCAGTGCATAGTACCACAAATAAAGGTTTGGGTTAAAAGAAAAAGAGATAATCAACATTATTTTGAGAAAAGTAAGATAGCTGGGGCATGGTGGTGCTTGTAATAGTACCTGGGAGGCTGAGACAGGAGAATTTCAGGTTAGGAGACAGTCTCAACAAGTAGTGAGACCCTTATAACCATAGTGGATCCCTATTTTAATATAAAATAAAGTAGATCTGAGGGTGTATCTTGGAGGTCGAATGTCCCCTGGCTCAGTCCCCAGTACCACAATAAAAAAAGAAACCCTAGAATGAAATGATGGTAGGCAATATCGCCAAGCAGGCAATCCATGGCCACCTGCCACTGCAGACTCCCCTGAGCTCAACTTCTCTCCCACCACTCATGGTCTTTCTGCTTGTGTGTATGTGTGCACACACTACAACAAATCCAAACCAGGAGCTCTGTCCCACTGACCTGAATCCTCAGTCCTTTTAAAGGTGTTTGTTTGAGACAGACACTGCCAAGTTGCCCAGGCAGATCTCAAAGTTGAGATCATAGTGCCTCAGCCTCCTGAGCCACTGGGATGGAACTCATGCACCACCTTCTCTTTATATTTTTCCTGGACCTATCATAAGTGATTCCAGTATAAAACAGTGCAAAAAGAAAAAAACAAAACAGACAAACAAAAGCAACTAGGTTACTCTAAAGAAAATGAGAATGGGTAAAATACATTTTATCAGATATGACAATTTTGCCAGATAAATGTTCAAAAATCATGACTTTTAAAAATTTTAGTGTATACACACAATCAAATTTAACACAGCCATAAAGAACAAAATCACATCATTTGGAGGAAAATTTATGGAACTTAGACTATATCACTGAGTGTAGCCCATCTCAAAAAATGAAGATACATGTTCTCTCTTAGTTGTGGGAATCTAGAGAAGTATTTGGTAATAAAGGCAATATCAGATAGATTAGCAGAGATTTTAAAGTGACTAAGGACATCATACACCTGAACAAAGTCAACCAACTTCATCTGTTCAACACTTACACAACACTCCCTTCAACACACACAAAACAGACCGTCTTCCCCAACATGCACAGGATTTTTCCAAGAAATATCAGGGGAACCTAAATTCTAGAGCTCTTATAAAATAGCTGTCTGTATTCTTGAATAGTATAATGTCACTGAGAAAGTATTCCACATTATTAGACTTAAATGTCCATTGTTTTCTCTCAGCTGTGGAAGCTAGAAAGAAAGTAGGAGAGAAAAAGGACTTCACAAAAGTGAGAAGAGAGACCAGTAGGACAGTGGAAGGGGATTGGATGAAGGAGGATAGAAAGGGGCAAAGGAGGCTTGAAAAAGAGAACAGGCCAAATAAAGTTATGTTCATATACGAAGGTATCACATTAAATGTCAGGAATGCATGTTTAAAAAAAAAAAATCCTGCAGGCATATGCCACCACACCTGGCACATGAACTCTGGGAATCTCAGTCAGGAAGTTAGGAAGTTTGAGGCCAGCTTCCACAGCTGAACCAAACCCTGTTTATAAATAATTAATTAATTAATTAATTCTGGGTATATAGGTCAGTAGTAGCCTGCCTCTTGGTTCAATCTCTTAAACTATGAAAGAAAAAAAATTATATATATATATATGTTAATTTATATTTAAATATATATTTATGGAATTATATATAAATAATATGTAATATATTTTATACTATATTTAATACTTATTAAAACAAATTTATTATTATAAATATATTTCATCATATATGTATTTATTTATTTATTTATTTTTTGGTGGTACTGGGGTTCCTGGAAGCCCTTCTGCCTCCAGGCTACACTCCAAGACCTATTTTATACTTTTCTGTTTTTGGAAACAGGGTCTCTTAAGCCAGTGTGGCTGGCTTCGAACCTGCGCGATCCTCCTGTCTCCACCTCCCAAGCGCGGGGATTACAAGCATGCGCTACCATGTCCGGCTATCATATATTTAAATATTTATCATTCTTACATATATTTAATAATATATTTATATGTCAATGTAATTATATATTCTATACATTTAAATATACATATAAATATATGTGTATATAGCATAATTTATTATATGCATACATATTTATATTATACATATATTATATACATACACATATATATGATACATATGTATATGTTAAATATACTTACTTGGGATGCTGAGACAGAAGAATCACAGATTCAAGGACTGCTTCAGCAAGCAGTGAGACTCTCATCAACCTAATGAGACCCTCTTTTAAAATAATACTTAAAAATAGATCTAGGGTTGTAGCTTAGAGATAGAATGTCTCTGAGTTCTATCTTCACTATTACAAAATAAAAATAAATATAATTTATAAAATTTTTAACTATGGCTGAACCTTCTATCAGAAATTAAAAATTTCTATAATGAAAATTACTTGAAGATAGCAAAATTGGAAAATGAACTGTACATTAAAGAATTCTATCCCTGTTACAGCTCCTGACTGCAGTTGCTGTGTGTTAGGTTTGAATCTGGAGGGTTCCTCAGAGTCCCACGTGTTCAGAGATGGGGCTTTTACGAAATGCTTAGATCATAGGGTTCTGGCCTCAGCAGTGGGCTAGGTCCATTGACCTACTGGAGTGTAGGATCTCACTGGATTAAGAATGTGCCTGGGGGTTATCTTTGCTCAGACTCCTTTTTCTTGCTTTCTGGTCCCCGACTGCCATGAGTTGAGCAGCTTCCTCTGACACACCCTTCCACCACATTTGCTGGCCTCAGGTCCAGAGCAAGGGAGCCTGCCACTATTGGGCCTCTGTAACCCTGACCAAAAGAAATCTTCCCCCCTTTAAGCTGTTTTGCTGAGGTTTTTTTGTTCCCGGTGATTGAAGGCTGACTAACACACTATGCAATGAATATGTAAGAGAATATTCGTGATCCTAGGAGGTACATTCTGAAGCATTACAAGGTAATGGCTCTATTCTCAGATGGTTACAAGGTAATGGCTCTCATTCTCAGATGGTTCAGGAAAAATGTTTGCATACACACACACACACACACACACACACACACACACACATTCACACAGAAAAATAAATGCCAAAGTAAATGTGGGGAAAGTGGTAAGTATTAAGGTATCTGGGTAAAAGAAATACAAGATTTCTTTGTACAACCTTTGCAACTCTTTTTTTAATTTTAATTTTTATATTTATTTATTTATTTATTTATTTATTTAATGAACCCAAGGGCATTCTACCTCTTAGCTATACTCCCAACACTATTTTATTTTATTTTTAAACAGGATCTCTTTGAGTTTTGGAGGGCTTAATTTGCTGAGGCTGGCCTTGATCCTTTTTTTTTTTGCCTTTTTTATTTTTATGTTTCTTAAATTGGTACATTGTAGCAATACATCTTAAAGGGGCTAAAAGAATTAATTCTTCTATAAATGTGAGATTATTTCAAAATAAAATCCTGAATAAAAATTAATGCAATCAAATGTAGAAGAGGAATTTCAGAAGACTCAGAAAGCCAACTTAAAAGAGATATCCTCTGGCAAAAGATAGAACTGTTTAAATATCAAAATGAACCACACTTAACATAATGTACATGAAACATTTTTAAACCCATGGGTAATCAATAACAATACAAAACCCCAAGATGCTCCACATTCAACTCAATATTTTGAGAATTGTCTTTCTTGTATCAATCATATAACCAAACTGGAGAGAAAATGTTTACTCAGAAAATCATTCTCGCCTAGTCAATGAAGAAGAAATGGTAGAATTAGCTCGTTACACCATTATGCCTCCTCTAGTGAATTAGTAGATCATGGCAGTGAACATTAAACAGTACATGTTAACATCACAAAAACAATGGCAGTTTGTGGACAGCCTCAGCTACAAAGACAGGCCACTTGCAACTCAATGAGACCCTGTTTCAAAAAAAAAAAAAAAATGAAAGAATATGGTTGTTGGTGTAACTTGGAGGGAGAATGCCCCTGTGTTCCATCCTCAGTATCAAAAAATATATCTATAAGCCAGGTCAAAGTAAATTTCTGAGAGCCTCTCTAAGTTTCTGAGACTGCCCAGAACCTGTGATTCTCTGGTATCAGGCTCTAAAGTACTGGGATTTAAGGTGTGAACCACCATGCCTGGCTCGATGCATTCTTAAAACACTCAGCTCAAGTCTTTCCATTTTCTTAGTGCTTATGATATGGAATTGAGTCTCTGACTATATTTGACTATAAATGAATCCTTAAAAAAAAAAAAAAAAACCTTAAGAACAGTAACTTCTGTGACAGGACATACAAGTCATGGCAAGAGAGACCTAAGATATGCTTGTTGAATTAATGTACCATAGGAACCAAGTCCACTCTTACACATTTGGTAGGAGAGGGAAAATTAAGGAAATAAATCTGGGTAGGGTCATATCCTCAGGATGCTGTCACTGTGGTAGAAAGAGGGATGTGTGCAAATGGAAGAGGGCCAGGTTGGAGATGGGAATTTACGATATCCACTGCATGGATAAGGGTGGCTGGAGACAGAGTCAGGATCTCCAGGTGCATTTCATCCTTCTCAACACCCCTTGAGAGGTGCTTTTGTGAAGGTCACTATCCAGAAGAGGCCTATGAACCAAGGGTTGTCTCCATAACCGTGGACAGAGCTCCTAGTGTCCTGCCTAGATAAATCTGCTTTTCTTCCTTTTTGAGAAATGGAGCCCAAGTACACATCCTTCCTGGAGTGACCATGCTGAGTGATTTGATTTCAGTGAAATGGAGAAGGAAAGTGGCTTCAAAACAAGCCACTTTATCATTCCTCTACAGGAAGAGCTCTACCCAGCAACCCTCGTTCCACAGACTGCACTTACAATTAGTCAAGTCCATGGCTGAGATATTTGATTTTCCTGGAAGGAGTGTAAGGAGGTGGGTAGCCTTTTGGGACTTTGGGAATGGAGTAATGGGCTGATTTAGAGAGGCAGGGGAGCATGGGAGTGGCTGGTGGGATCTGGGGATGAGAAAGAACTGGAGGCTAAACAGGGACAAAGGGACTTCCTGGCCAGACATCTTTCTTTATGGGGCTGTCTTTGAGGATCCAAGCTAATAATCCAAGGCTCTGGATGCTGGGGTCCAGCCCTAGCAGGAGTCAGGTGTCATGTGTTGGTGAGAGAAGAGTCAAGGTCGAGTGAGAGAAGACTCTGACACACGAGACCAGATGTAAGCTTCTTTAACTTTATTTAGGATTTGTTATAATCTTTATACTTTACTTTTTTAGCAGATTAGACAAAACCACAATCATGTAAACAGAAATTTCTAGGACAGAAAAAGTCTTTAACAGACTTCAGGGCAGGGTGTTAGACATTTAATAAATCATAGAAAGTATGTTTTGTCTTATAACAAGGGCAGCTTGAACTTAATCTTTGGCCTAGACTTTATCCTTGGGGAAAAAAGATCCTTGCTGACTCTGTCTCTCACATGCCATTGCCCTTCAATTTTAGTTATAATGTTTATACATAAAATTTTAATTACACATATTAATCCAAATGATATTAAAATAAATTTTAAATGAGATGCTATTCATACTTCATGGGGGATTTAGGCTCTTGCGCATCCCCCGACCGAACTTTGGCTCAAGGTCTGCATGAGATGCTATAGCATCTGGGTGTGGAACTGGGATTACATCCTCCTTCCTGAATCTCCAGGGCCAAATATGCCTAAGGACATAAGCTCAATGGAAGGCATGCACATGATCCATGTGTGCATTAAGTCACAGGCTCCATTCTCTAAGTGTGCTCTCCCCTGCCAGCTGAATCACCTGATATCCTTGCCATAGAGCAGACCTCTGGGACTTATTTTGGATGCATTAAAATTTTTTCAGAGTAGGGGTCATTAAACTCTAAGGCTCAAAACTGCATATAAAGGTTCAGGACTGAGCCTAAGAATGAAGAGTTAAAGATAAATTTAGTTTTGTAAGCTTGTCTAAATGTTAGTCAAGATACATCTCACCTTCAGGTCTAGAGAATGATATACACAAATTCTGACTACCCCTCTCTCTTCCTTCAAGATTTCTGGACCCCAGAGTGATGCACATTTTCAACACAAAGTTGAAGGGGTCACAGTGACATCCATGAGGAAGGAAAAGAAAAATGTCTTCTATAGGTAATCTAGAATACTCTGACTCTTTTAGAAGGAGCTGCCTTATCACCAAGTCATATCCTGGAAGTTGGGAGGGTGATGTGTGAGTCCACAGAGGGATGATGAGAAGCCAGGGATCTCCTGTTCCATTTTTTCCTAAATGCTCCCTCAGTAGTACAGTGTACAGTAGTACAAATCTTCCCTGAGGTAGGTGATAGAGGAAGTTCTTACCTTTTTGTATATTTTGTTGGCAGAGTCTAGGACCTTTGGGAATAGACATGAAAGAGATTTGATGGAATGGATTTACTTTCAAAACATAGAGTTGAAGCTATCATACTGTTCTAGTTTATATTACAAATATTATTTATTTAAACATGTTTCTCATAGAATTATTACTATTTTAATATTTTAAGCTAATACAACTATTTAAATGCATTGTTACTATTTTCTCTAGTTTTGAAATAGTTATCATCTTCAGAGCATGTAGTTCCTAGTTAGTTTTGTGATAGGCATTATACCTGTTATATGTAAATATTTTTACTCTTAAGAGCTTTTTGTCCTTTGATCTCTTCTAGTTATCTGTTATATCTTTTTAAAGCCCCAAATTAATGTAGCTATAAGTATCTGATATTAAGTCTTCATTATTATCAATACTAACTGCTTTTTAAAAGTGTTCTACATCTCAATCTGTTATTTTAAAGAGGATGTGTCTTTTAAGAAAGCACCTGTGCTACCATATTTGAAAGAGCATAGTATAATGCCTCTTTTGGAGAAACATAATAAAGTTTAAACTTTTTGTCTTCATTATGCATATGACCATGTCAGTCTAGGTTTCTTCTTTGCTATCAAATTATATTGCTGATTTACAAGCCTTGTAGCACATACGTGGAATCCCAATACTTGGGAAGGTATTACAAGGTTATCATAATCCCTAGTATTACAATTGGGGAAAAAGGGGGGCTGAGGGCCTAGCTTGGAAGTAGAAAGATCCTGAGATCAATCTGTCGGATCACCAAAAAATATAAATATGTAGCCGGGCGTAGTACCGCACACTTGTAATCCCCGCACTTGAGAGGCAAAGACAGGAGGATTGCGTAGGTTCAAAGCCAGCCACACTGGCTTAAGAGACCCTGTTTCCAAATTTAAAAAAGTATAAAAATAGGTCTGGGAGTATAGCCCAGAGGTAGAAGGGTTTCCAGGAACCCCAGTACAGTACTACCAAAATATATATGTTTACATAAATATCAATAAAATATATAATAAATAACAATATAAGAAAGGAAGGGAATTGTATGAGTGCCTAGTAATAATCCAAATAAACAAATAACACTTAAGAGATATTTTACTGGAAAAGATGCCAGGAGGGGACACATAGGAAAATGCTATGTTAGATAGTTCAGCCATTATGGGTGTTCTTATAAATTGGAAGGAAAATCCAGGAGACGTGATTATATAGAAATAACTGAAGAGATATGAGGATATGAGAATAGTCAAATATAGTCAAATACTCAATTCTATATCATAAGCACTAATAAAACAAAAGACTTAACCTCTCAGAGTATTTTAAGAATGTATTGAGCCTGGCATGGTGGCTCACACCTGTAATCCCAGTACTTTAGAGCCTAATATCAGAGAAGAACAGGTTCCAGAATAGTCTCAGAAAATTAGGGAGGTTCTCATAAACTTACTTTGACTTGGTTTAATTTTTTGTTGTTGTTGTTGTTGTTGGGTTTTTTTTTTTTTTTTTTTTTTTTGGTACTGAGGATACAACCAGGGGCATTCTACTTCCAAGTTACACCAAAACTCCTATTTTTTTTTCATTTTTTGTAACAGGGTCACACTGATTTTCAAATGGCCTCTCCATATAGCTGAGGCTGTCCACAAACAACGATCTTTCTGAATCAGCCTCCCAAGTGCTGAGATTACAAATGTGCCCCACCATGCTCAGCTTATAACCAGGTTTTATTTTTTTTATTTTTTTTATTAATTTTTATTGAACATAAATAGTATACATTTAAACTATATTTGGTGCCCTCTCCCTCCCGCCCCCGTTTTCCCTTCCCCCCTCCCACGAATGGTTGTCCAGGTTAACCATGTCTTATTCATAGTTTTACATATGTTCAGGTGTAGACCCTCATTAATCAAGATCGGCCTTCCTCCTCTCCTATCTTTCCATTCAAACTTAGCTAGTATTTCCCCTCTAATATCTGGAGTCCCACTGGTATCCTTTGTGTTTTCTAGTTTGGGCATATTAGAGGAAACATATGTATCTTCTCCTGTGCTTGGCTGATCTCACTTAACATAATGTTCTCCAGGGCTTTCCATCTTCTTGCAAATGATATAATTTTGTTCTTCTTTATGGCTGAATAGAATTCCATTGTGTGTATTTCCCACAGTTTTGCTATCCATTCATCTGTTGATGGTGATCTGGGTTGGATCCATATTTTGGCTATTACAAATTGTGATGCTATGAACATAGGTATGCATATGTTGCTGTATTTCTCTGAATTCAACCCCTTTGGAAAGATACCTAGGAGTGGTATAGCTGGATCATATGGTGGATCTATTCCCACCTTTCTTAGAAATCTCCATACAGATCTCCATAGTGGTTGAACTAGTTTGCATTCCCACCAACAGTGTAAAAGAGTTCCTCTTTCCCCACATCCTTGCCAGCATTTGTTGTTGTTTGATTTCTTTATGCTTGCCACTCTGACTGGGGTTAGATGGAATCTCAGTGTAGTTTTGATTTGCATCTCCCTGATGGCCAGTGATGAAGAACATCTTTTCATGTATCTATTGGCCCTTTGTATCTCTTCTTTTGTGAAGTGTCTATTTAGTTCATTTGCCCATTTCTTGATTGGGTTATTTGTTTTGCTAGTGTAGAGTCTTTTGAGCTCTTTGTATATTCTGGATATTAGCCCCCTATCAGATTGGCAGCTGGTAAAGATCCTTTCCCATTCTGTAGGCTTCCTCTTTAGGTTATTGATAGTTTCCTTTGATGAGAAGAAACTTTTTAGTTTGATGCTATCCCACTTGTTTATTCTGGCTTTAATTTCCTGAGCTTTGGAGGTTTTGTTGAGAAAGTTACTGCCTGTGCCAATATGTTGTAGTGTTGAACCTATGCTCTCCTCTACTAACTTCACAGTCTCAGGTCTAATTTCTAAGTCTTTGATCCATCTTGAGTTGATTCCTGTGTTTGGTGAGATAAAGGGATTTAGATTCATCTTTTTACAAATGGTTAGCCAGTTCTCCCAGCACCACTTGTTGAAAAGGCTGTCTTTTCTCCAGTGTATGTGTTTGGCCCCTTTGTCAAAGATTAATTGACTAGAGATGTGTGGGTTTGTTTCTGTATCTTCTATTCTAATCCACTGGTCAGTATATCTGTTTTAGTGCCAATACCATGCTGTTTGTACTACTATTGCTCTATAGTATAGTTTGAAGTCTGGGATTGTAATGCCTCCTGCATGTTTCTTATTATTGAGAATTGCTTTGGCTATTCTAGGTCTTTTCTTTCTCCATATGAAGTTCATGATTGATTTTTCTAGGTCTCTGAAGAATGTCACTGGTATTTTAGTGAGAATTGCATTAAATCTATAGATCAGTTTTGGCAGAATGGCCATTTTGACGATATTTATTGTGCCTATCCATGAGCACGGGAGATCTTTCCATCTTCCGAGGTCTTCAATTTCTTTCTTTAATGTTTTATAGTTTTTTTGTAGAGGTCTTTTACATCTTGGGTTAGGTTTATTCCTAGGTATTTTATTGGTTTTGAGGTTATAGTGAATGAAATTGTTTTCTTTGTTTCTTTCATTGTGGATTCGTTGTTGGCATACAGAAAAGCCACTGATTTCTTTAGGTTGATTTTGTAACCTGCGACTTTGCTGAATTTGTCAATCAGCTCCAGAAGTCTTTTGGTTGAGTTCTTTGGGTCTTCCAGATAAAGGATCATGTCATCTGCGAATAAGGATAATTTTAATTCCTCTCTTCCTATGTGAATTCCTTTGATTTCCTTCTCTTGTCTGATTCCTGCAGCAAGAGTTTCAAGGACTATATTGAAAAGGAGTGGTAATAGTGGGCATCCTTGTCTTGTTCCTGACTGTAGCGGAAATTCTTGCAGTTTTTCCCCATTCAATATAATGTTGGCTTTGGGTTTGCAGTATATTGCCTTAATGATGTTGAAGTACTTTCCTTCTATCCTAATTTTTTGCAGTGTTTTTAACATAAATAGGTGTTGGCTTTTGTCAAATGCTTTTTCAGCATCTATTGCTCTGATGCTGTAGTTTTTGTTCTTGGTTCTATTTATGTGGTGAATAACATGTATTGATTTGCATATGTTGAACCAGCCTTGTTTTTCTGGGATGAAACCGACTTGGTCATGATGTATTATCCTCTTGATATAGTTTTGAATGCGTATAGCTAGTATTTTGTTTAGAAGTTTTGCATCTATGTTCATTAAGGATATTGGTCTGTAGTTTTCCTTTATTGGGGTGTCTTTATTTGGTTTGGGGATTAATGTGATACTGGCCTCATAGAAGGAATTTGGAAGAGTTCCATCTCTTTCAATTTCCCGGAACATGTTATGAAGTATTGGTATTAGTTGTTCACTGAAGGTTTTGTAGAATTCAGCTGGGAACCCATCTGGGCCTGGGCTTTTCTTTGATGGCAGAATTTTTATTGCCGTTTCTATTTCTTTGGTTGTTATTGGTTGGCTTAGGCTAGCTATGTCCTCTTGGCTGAGTGTAGGAAGGTTAACTGTTTTTAGAAATCTATCAATTTCTTCCAGGTTTTCAAGTCTATTGGAGTATAAATTTTTAAAGTAGTTTCTGATAATCTTTTGAATTTCTTCACCATCTGTGGTGATATCTCCTTTTTCATTTCTAATTTTGATAATTTGAGTTGGTTCTTTTTTTCTTTTGGTTAGGTTGGCCAGGGGTTTATCAATTCTATTAATCTTTTCAAAGAACCAACTTTTTGTTTTATTGATTCTTTGAATTGTTTTTTTTTTGTTTGTTTGTTTGTTCTCTATTTCATTTATTTCTGCTCTAATTTTGATTTCTTGCCTTCTGCTGACTTTGGGAATAGATTGTTGCAGAATTTCTAGATCCTTGAGTTGTGTTATTAGGTTCTTTACTTGGTGGTTCTCTGTCCTTTTTATGTGGGCACTCAATGCAATAAACTTTCCTCTTAGTACTGCCTTCATGGTGTCCCATAGATTTTGGTAGGTTGTATCTCTGTTTTCATTTGTTTCCATAAATTTCTTTATTTCTTCCCTAATTTCTGCTCTTACCCATTCATCATTCAATAGTGTATCATTCATTCTCCATGAATTTGAATACTTTCTTTCGAGTTTCCTGTTGTTGATTTCTACTTTTATTCCGTTATGGTCTGAAAAGATACAAGGAATTATATTACATTTTTTGAATTTGCTGGTATTTTCTTTGTGTCCTAGGATGTGATCTATTTTGGAGAAGGTTTCATGGGCTGCTGAGAAGAAAGTGTATTCTGTAGTTCCTGGTTGAAATAATCTGAAAACGTCTATTAGGTCCATTTGGTTTATGGTTTCCTTTAGTTCTAAAGCATCTTTACTCATCTTTTGCCTTGATGATCGATCCAGTGCTGTGAGAGGCGTATTAAAGTCCCCCAGAATTATTGTATTTTGGTCTTCTTGGGATCTTATGTCCAGAAGAGTTTGTTTTACAAATGTGGTTGCACCTACATTTGGGGCATAAATATTTACTATCATTGTATCTTCTTGGTGTATTGTTCCTTTTAATAAAAGGAAGTGCCCTGATTTGTCTCTTTTGATGTGTTTTAGTTTAAAGTCTGTTTTGTTGGATATCAGGGTTGCTATTCCTGCTCTTTTTTGTTCAGCATTGGCATGGTATATCTTTTTCCATCCTTTCACCTTCAGCCTGTGAATGTCTTTGGCTGTGAGGTGACTTTCTTGCAGACAGCATATATTTGGATTATGTTTCCTAATCCACATTGCCAGTCTATGTCTTTTGATTGGTGAGTTAAGTCCTTTGACATTAAGAGATATTATTGAAATATGATTTTTGTTTTCTGCCATTTTGTGTTCTGTCTACTCTTGGGTGGTGTGATCTTTCTTCTTTACTTAAATGGCCCTCTTATTAACTTCCTCTCTTCTCTGATTCTGAAGTCTGCTTCTTTTTTCTTCCTTATGGTTTATTTCTTTAAGAATTTTCTCTAGTGTTGGTTTTGAATTCATGAATTTTTTGAGATTCTGTTTATCCTGAAAGACATTAGTTTCACCATTGATCTTGAATAGTAGTTTTGCTGGATATATTAGTTTGGGCTGGAAGTTATTTTCTTCCAGGGTCTGAATCACATCGTACCAGTCTCTCCTAGCATTCCTGACCTGGGTTGTATAGACTGGGGTGATTCGTATTGTTTTGCCTCTATATGTCACCCGTCCTTTTGTTCTCACTGCTTTTAAGATTCCTTCCTTAGCCTCTATATTGGTCATTTTGGTTTTTTTGTGGCGTGGAGTGCTTTTTCTTTGGTCCTGTCTCAGTGGAGTTCTGTATGCCTCCTGGACTTGAAGGTCCAAGTCTCTATCCATATTTGGAAAATTCTCTAAGATTATTTCCTTGAAGATATTACAGATGCTCTTGGTCTGTACCTCTATCCCTTCCTCAATGCCTATTATCCGTAAATTAGGACGCTTCATATTATCCCATAATTGCTGGATGTTTAGGTTTTGTTGCTGTAAAGATTTCTGTATATCGGTGACTGTGTTTTTGGTTTGGGATGTACTGTCTTCTAATATTGATATTCTGTTTTCCATTTCATCTAGTCTTCCAGAATTTCTTTCTATTGCTGTCTTCATTTCACTTATTGCCTCTTTCATTTCATTCCAGACCTCTTTCTGATTCTTTTTTAGTGTTTCTAACTCACCTTTAACCTCCTCTATACTTGTTTTAAATCCTTTCATCATATTGAACATCAAGATTCTGAACTCCCCTTCTTGCATTTCTAGTAGGTCAGTATTCATGATATCTGCTGTCTCTTCATAATTCCTGGTTCTCATATTTATAGCGTTCTCTGTCCTGTTTTTCTGATTTCTACCCATCATTCGTGAGTATTATGCTTAGTCCAATCTTAATATTAGGAGTTTAGGGGTATCGGCAAGTCAGCAGAGCCTTTTCAGTGTTGAGGGTGGGTGATGTGGGAGAAGCTTGGGTGATTGGTAAAGGAGTCGGATTAGGTAGAGGATATGTTTAGGTTGAGAAAGACTTTAAGTATGATAAGTTAATATCTTTCTAGGAATGAGAGAGAGTTAACTAGTAGGACTCTTGTCGTTAGTAGAATAATTATGGATATAAGAAATACTTTGAGTATTAAATCAGGAGGTATATTATGGGGAAAAGTTTTGGGGGAGAAAAGTATGTAGGTTAGTGTGGGGAGGTTTGTAAATGGGGGTGATGGAAGGAGCAGACAAACGTTAAAAAAAAATTCCACACAAGATACCAAGACTATTGTGTAATCCCAGAAAAAGAAAGGAAAAACCAATCAAAGGAGGAGAACGAAAAAAGAAAGGAAAGAGAAAGAAAGAGGAAAAAAGAACAAGAATAAAATAAAAGGAACTAGCAGCTGTGTGAAATCAGAAAATAAGGCAAACTATCCAATATATATATATATATAAGTTATATATATAACATATATATATATATATATAACATATATATATATATATATATATATATATATATATATATATATGTTAAAGTAAAAGAAGTGTGGGTTAAGAAAAAAAATAAAACAGCAATAACCATACCAAAACAAAAGCACTGTAAAAGCAAAATACAACAAAACATCCACATTAAAAGTTAAACAAACAGTCCTACTTATTTACGCATATGGGGTCCGTTCCATTTAATATGTGCGTATCTGATTGCTTTGGTAGCTTTCAGAATATAATCCAATGTCTCTTAGTTTTCTTTGTACTCCATTTTTATCTTCTTAGGTCACTCTGGGTGTTTGGACACCTTTCTCTCCTTTAACTGCTTTAGGTTTATGTATCCGGATGTCTGGTTTCACTGTTATTTGATTCTGTACAATTCACAGGTTCTACGAAATTCCAACCTGTAGTCAGCACCTCTGCACTCACCATCCTAGACTCCTGCCTGTGCTTCCCTACAGCAGGGGTGGAGAATGACCAAAGTATAATTGACCTCCCCCTGAGGTCCTGTGCAGATATTGTGGCCCGATGGATTTTCCTGTGTCTCTGGAAATTCCAGCTGGGCTAGCCGGTGTGGTCCCAAGATGTACCCTGGGCAAATGGATGCCGGTTCCTGGATGCCCACACTTGCTGCCAGAGCTCTGCCTATTCCGAGAGTGCAGGCTGGGTGTGCTGCTATTACTGGACCCAGATGTGAGTGAATGCAGCTGCCTATTGCTGCTGGTATGCTCTTCCAAAGTGTATTGAGCTGTGTTCTCGCTTAGAACTAAGCATCTGTCTACCAGGCGGGTGGGAACACCCAGTGGTGGGCCAGGGGTGCAGGATAGGTCCTCTAGGTTCCAGGTGCACAGGTAGTGCGCGGTGTCCAGCAATGGTCTCTGCCTCCCAGGGGATGTAGAAGCTGGGGGAGCCCCAAGGAGATTTACAGATTTTCCAGGCTTTCGCAGCCTGGAAGGCAGGCTCTGGCAAGGTGGCGGGGGCTAGACACACAGGCAGGCTCTGATTTAGGGGTGGCAGTGGCGCAGGCAATGACTACTAGCAGGGGACCGGGGCACAGACAAGGTGCGCTAGGAGAGTGCTGTGTTCTGAGGCCTGGGCCAGTGCTGGGGCTGGGCTGGGAGCGCACACTAGGACCCGCACTTTCTCTAGACACACTCAGGTACCTGGCTTCCTTGGTTCAGGCTTCTGTGGGAGTCTCTGTGTTGTTGTGATCCAGTCGCTGGTGAGCACACAGAATTCTGATGTGGGTGCTGCTCGCTGCTTATGAGGTTCTAGGTGAGTTTTCAATCCGGAATTATCTTGCCGCGGTAATTTCAGGCAGGTAGCTGCGCAGGCAGCCGCGCAAGCAGCCCGCCACCTGGGCGTTCCGATTGTATCTGCAGCAGGTCCGGTGTCTGATCTTTGTTCTTCTTCTTCTTCAAGTTCAGGGTTCTGCCGATGTACCTGGATCTGTTTTGGTTCCTGGTATGTATTTATTTTGTTGATTAAGACACTGCTTTCTAAGTATTTGAACTTTATTTGCTTCAGCTACTGAGAAGTGCTGTGTCCCTCAGTCGCCATTTTGAAAAAAAAAAAAACTATAACCAGGTTTTAAAATAAAAATTTCAGAGGGCTGGGATGTAATTTGGAAGTAGAATTCTACTGGGTTTAATTCCCTTCACCACCACCAACAAAAAAAATGCATCAATATTTTGATAATTAAAACCTTGAGAAACAGATTAAGTGGCCAAGGCTTGTAATCTCAGTACTTTTGAGGCTAAAACAGAAGAATAATAGATTCCGGGCCAGCCTTAGTAATTTAGGACCTTTGCAAATTAGTGAGATCCTATTTAATCATAAAATAATAAATAAATGTAATAGGATCCAGGCATAGTTCTTCACACATATAATCTTAGTACTTAGGCAGCCGAGACAGAAGGATTCCAAGTTCATGGCCATCCTTATCTCCTTCGGCCCTCTGCAAATTAGTGAGACACTGATACAAGATTTAAAAAAAAGTACTGGAGGTGTAGCCCTAAGGTAGATAGCCTCTGGGCTCAATCCTCAGTACCAATCACAAACAGACACAAACACACCTGCAAAGATACTCATATGCACAAACACACAGATACATACACCACAGAGGGTACCTTAATCTGGTCACCAACCCAATAGGATTATGAGACAAGGAAGAATTTGACATGAAAAATTCATCAAAAATATATTATTATTATTGAATTTAAGTCAAGTGCTGCTGACTGTTCTATGAAGGCATTATAAAGATTTTGACATTTTGTTTTATTTTGACTTTGACTTTGAGCCTGGCTCTCATGGTGCCCAGGTGGGTCTCTGAGTCCTAGGCTCAAGAAGTTCTCCTGCCTCAACCTTTTTTTTTTTTTTTGGTGGTACTGGGGTTCCTGGAAGCCCTTCTACCTCTGGGCTACACTCCCAGACCTGTTTTTACATTTTTATTTGGAAACAGGGTCTCCTAAGCCAGCACGCATGGCTGGCTTCGAACCTGCGCGATCCTCCTGTCTCTGCCTCCCAAGCGCGGGGATTACAAGCGTGCGCCACCACACCCGGCTGCCTCAGCCTTCTGAGAAGCTGAGATAGTGGGTACCTGAAACATGCCCAGTGTTTAGTGACTTCTCTGATTTTAAAGATAAAGAAATGATTCCCTTGCATAGGTGTAAACAGACCTAGACAGGAAACATGAGTAATGATAGGGAGATGGACCTTTGCAAGGAGCAGTGAAAGAAAGGGCAGGAATATCAAGATGGTAAATGGGAGGAACTCGATGAAGAGGGGACCCTATGGAGGAGCAATGAAGGTGACATATCTGAGGGGATAAGAGGGAGGATAAGGGAAACTCTTTAAAGCACATGATGTATTAAACATATCAAAGTCAATCAGGAAGCCAAGCATGGGTAGGAGGCAGAGGGAGGGAAGGGGTTAGAGATTGGATAGGGGCTGATGGGTGATGTGTGCATGTATATCTCCACAAGTGTTTGATCCCATTGAGATGTATGACTACAAGGCACCAATAAAAAAATTATTTATAAAAAAGATAGGAAAAAAAGATGGTAAATGAGTTTCACCTTAGGGAGAGCAAAATACCTGCCCAGATTCCAGCCTTGGTCTAGAAAGTGAGTAGCAATTCATTTGCTCAGGAGGCCTGGGCAGTGCTGGACACTGATGTAGAAAGATTGTCAGTGATTTCATGTAAAGCCACCAAAAGACATCGGTACCCAAAGAAGAAAAGAAGGAAGGATGGAAGGAAGGAAATAAAGGGAGAAGGAAAGAAAGAAAAGAAATTTTGGAGTACCGTTTCTCCCTCTCTCCAGACACACTGGTTGAGGCCCAATACTCACAGAGCCAGGAAGAAATGTATTCTCTGGTATTGCCAGGAGAAGAGGCCAGCTCGGCTAAAATAAGTTATGACCATGGACAGGAGGTACTGCAGGAGAGAGGAACACAATACAAAGAGATATCATACCTGGTAGAGAAGAAAGTTGGGAAGAGATGGGAGGGAGGCTGGGCAGGGGATGTAGCTCAGAAGTAAGACTTCAGTTGGTGACTTGTGTTTTAGAGAAGGACCAGGGAGTCAGAGAAATCAGGGCAAGGGCACCCTTGCTTCACCCTGATGGCCACTACAACAAGGTCTTTGGGGGACTACTTTTAGGATGGCTAGGTCAGCAGGGCCGTGGTCTGACAGAGCACAGAGGGTCCCAGAGAGCTGAGAGGAGGAGGCTGGAACAAGCTCAGGGGGCACCAAGCAGAGAGGACATGGATGGCAGTGTGGGGCCAGGGCTCAGATCCCAAGGATCCCAAGTAGAGACAGGGCCCCACTATCTCCTCAGAAAGAAACCACTGGTCTCATGAAGGGACAACATGGCAAGTCACAAAGGGGCCCAGACCTTGGGAGTGTCAGCTTGGTGATGCATGGAGGAGAAGGGAGCAGCATGGGGTTAGAAACCCCCAGCCCACCATGCTGGGCTGGAGCAGGGGCACTGCTCAGCACACACCCAGCTCACCTTGTCTGAAACCCTCAGCTCTTTGTCTGAGGCCAGGAATCTTTTGATGACAGGATCCTCTGTAAACAGAGCACACAGGTGAGTCTGGGAACCTGAAATGTGTTGCTATGAGAGACAGAGAGCAGGAAGGAAAACCCTCCTTGTCTTGGACAAGTTGTAGTGTTGGGACCCAGAGAGGAAGAGGACAGAAGGAATATGCACCAGGCGAGGTGCAGTGGCTGTGGGCTGAGGCTCTAAGCAGGAGCACGTGTCTGAGAGTTTGATGTCACCCCACATCCCCATGATTAAGACCTTGAGGTGAACCCTGGAGACCCTTCATTGTCTGTGAAAGCAGCACCTCAGAAGCCATGTGGTAGCTCAGAAAGTAACTCAGGTTATTTTCTCCTTTGATAGTCATCTCAGTGTGTAGACTTGGCCCTAACCCCTTTCTAGGGATGAAGATGTTTAGATCCAGATAAGTCAGTAATAGCTGAGTGTCAGAGGGGAGGACTGGAAGCAAACTTGTTACCCCATGTGGGGGCCTCTCTCAAGTCTCTCTGACCCTCTGTAATCTAAATCTCTCCAAAGAGAGATGGATCTTGAGTCCTCCATAAAGAGAGAACTCAGGACCAGCAGGGCATCGGTTCTCCTGGGACAGCGATGTAACTGTTAGTGTCTTGTGTTTCTAGGGATCAGGATTAGAAGATGGTATCTGTGGCCTCTCCTTACCAAGCAGCCTGGTGAAGATATCGTGGTATTGAGGGAGTACCAAGGACACTCTCTTTCTCTTGGCCATCATCTTGGGCCCACACTGTGCATCCATGGTGCAGGAGGGGTGTTGCTGCTCAGAGCTCACGTCCAGCGTCTTCTGCTCCAGCTCCTTTTCAGACGAGAATGAGGACTCCCTCTTCCTCTTCTGGGCCCAGGACTGATTGGAGAGTCTGGGCTGTGCCTCCAGTGCTGAGGCAATCAATCTGGGCCGCTTTTTCTGGGAACATGAGGACCATTCCATGGCCTCCTCCTTTGCAGGTGACTGAGGTTGATTTAACACCAGGAGTGTGTCAGCCAATCCTGGCAACTTGTCCTTGAGCTCCTCCTGGAAATCTGAAGACCACTGCCTAAATCTATTCTCCATCCAGGACAGAGGAGGGGAGTCAGGTTCTACCCTTGAGGCAGCCAGTCCTGCAACCTCTTCCTGCTGCTCCCCCTGGCTGTCTGAGTAGCACTCCCAGTCTATGGACTTTTCAGAGGACTCAGCAGAGGTGCTGGTTACTAACCCCATGTCTAAGTCTGGCCATGCTGGCAGTTTATGCTTGAAATCCATGGCCCATACCCAACTTTTCTTTTCTCAACAATAGTGAAGCCATCAACTAGGAACTTCTCATGGGATGAAATAAAAAATGCCTGGTATATCCTCTTCAGGATCCTCCTCAGTATCTGATGACCTCAGATTGGGAGGATGCTTGACTAGTGGCCATGAGCCAGCTTAGTCTCTTCCTTCATTTCACAAATTCAGTACTCTTATTTCTCCATGCCTTCTTCTGGACTCTGAACACTAAGCCCGGTGTGCCTTCTCCAGAATGGGGAGAAGTCAGCAGTGGAGAAGAGCTCTGAGGAAAAGCAGTTACCCACTGCCTCGCAGAGCACTGATGGAGTCTGGCCTTTACAATCAGGAAGGCTGAAACCCTCTGATGTCATAGTCACTTCAGCCCGGCAACCAATTTGAAGGAAAACAGGTAACTGCAACTCTGATGTGGATATTTATACTGGAGCCTGGGGGAGGTGGTATCTCCAGCCCCTGACCCAAACTTGCCCAGCTTCCCAAACTCTCCTCATGGTCTGTGGCTCCCTCCTTCTTCTCTCCAGTGGGTGCAGTGTTCTCTCCACTTTTGTCTTGCAACATATTTTCTTAATTTCATGTCCCCTGTATATTGCCATTTGAGTGATCAGCCTGGCAGCAGAGGGAAGAAACTGGTAAAAAAAAAAAAAAAAAAGTTTAGAAAGAGCACAAATTATATCTATACCAAAAAAAATCTTTAAGAACACTTGAAAAAAATAAAGAACACTAAACTGTCATTTTCAAAGTTTGTGGTACATGTCTGTAACCAGGGTACTTGGGAGGGTAGGCTAAAGGATCACAGGTTTTCGTCCTGCATGAAGTCACTTAACATGACCCTGATTCAGAAAAAAAATTAACAAGTGCTGGTGGTAGAGCTTATGTATATATTCAATACCTAGTACCACACAAATACAAAAAAAGTTGCCAGTACATGAATATGACCATAAATATCACCAATACAGCTCCACACAATATATATTCCAAATCTATTAATAAAAAACTAGTAATTTGTTTAGGAAACCAATATATATTAGACAAACTGATATAAGTACAGCAATGAACTGATCTAAAATAGCAAAGTGGGTAAATATTTTGCACACAGCCTACAAAATTGATGCAGGAATGAAAAATCAAACCACAATGAGCCCAGCATGGTGACCTGTGCCTGTAATCCCAGTGCTTGGGAGACAGGAGGATCAGAAGGATTGAGACCAGCCTCAGCCACTAGGTGAGACACTTATCAATGTAGGGAGACTCTAATTTTAAAACAGATATCCAACGGTATATCTCAGAGATTAAACACCCCCATCTTCAAACCCAGGATTATACATACACAAATAAACCAAAGGGGAGAAACCCCTTCACACCAGTTATAGATGATGCTTATAATAAAAACATGGAAAAGCACAAGTGTTGGCAAGGGCCAGATAATATGAAACTCCTTGAACCTTTGTAGTGCTGATATAAAATGGTGAAGCTGTTTTGGACATCAGGGTGGTGCTTCTCAACCAGATGAACACAGAATCACCATATGATCCTGCAACTCCACTCTGGCTTATATCCCTAGATACGCTGTGAGCAGACACTTGAACAAGGGCTGGCACAAATGTCCTAGTAGCATTGTTGACCATTGTCCAGGGTGGAAAGAGCACAGATGTCCATCAGTGGATGGATGCATAAACAAATTGTGGATTATCAATACAGTTGGACATTATTCAGCTGCAAGAAGTAATGAAATGCTCATGGAAGCTGATGTGTTAATCACTCAGAGTGGATCCAGTGAGAAAACTGAAACAGCAGCACGGAATTGAACATCCAGAATTTATATAAGGAGAAAATATGAGGCAGTAGAACTTTGGAAGAGAAAAATGATGCTCATTTAAACATGGTTATAACATATGGGACTATAGCAAGGATCTCTGATTGTTAAGAAGTGAGGATAAAGTCAGCCATGATAGAACATTCTCGTAATCCATATAGTAGACTGAGAAAGAGAACTGCTAGTTTAAGACCAGCCTCGGTAACACAGTGAGAGCCTGTTTCAAAATAAAAAATAAAATTGGGTTGTAACTGTAGTTTGAAGATAATATATTCCTGGGTTCAATGCATAATGCCACAAAAAGGAAAAAAAATATGGATTAAACATTATGTTTAGAAAAGTAAGATAGCTGGGGCACAGTGGCACTTGGAATGCCAGTCCCTGTGAGGCTGAGGCAGGAGAATTGCAGGTGAGAGGACGGCCTCAACAAGTAGAATCTCATAACCATAAAGAGAGCATGTTTGAATATAAAATAAAATGGGGCTGAGAGGGTATCTTGGAGGTAGAATGCCCCCTGGCTAAGTCTCCAGACCAGACACACACACACACACACACACACACACACACACACACACACACACACTCACGAATGAAATGATGGCAGGTATATCGCCTAGCAGGCAATTCAAGGCCTCCTGCTACTGCAGAGACTCCCCTGAGCTCAACTTCTCTCCCACCACTCATGATCTTTCTGCCTCTGTCTGTGTGTATGAGTGCTTTGTGTGTATGTGTGTGCACACACTACAACAGATCCAACCCAGGAGCTCTGTACCACTGACCTAAATCCACAGACCTTTTTTGTGTTTGTTTTGAGACAGGATGCTTCCAAGTTGCCCAGGAATATCTCAAAGTTGAGCTCATAGTGCTCCCGCCTCCTGAGCCACTGGGATAGAAGTCATGTATTAATCTTCTCTCCTTTATATTTTGCCTGAACCTATCATAAGTGACACCAGCCTCAAACAGTGCAAAGAGGAAAAGGAAAACAAACAAAAACAAGAATAAAAACAACAAATTACTATAAAGAAAGGCAAGAATGCATAAAATATATTTTATCAGATATGACAATCTACCTGTGGCCACATAAATGTTCAAAAAGCATGGCTGATAAAATTTTGGTGTATACACACAATCAAATTTTACTCAGCCAAAGAAAAAAATGAAATCACATCATTTGGAGGAAAATGGATGGAACTTAGACTATTACATTGAGTGAATGTAGCCAGTCTTGAAAAATGAATAGATATATGTTCTCTCTTAGAAGGGAAACCTAGAGAAATATTAGGATATAAAAGCAATATCAGATAAATGAGTAGAGACTTCAGGGCATGACTAAGGAGGAGAAGGGTGGTTAGTGCAATGCCATAAAGAATGCAATAGTAGAAATAATGCTGTTAATGTCTACAAAATACCAGTTCCAATATCAAAGTCACATTGGGTGGAGGAAGTTTCCGTCAGGATGGCACCAAGAGTTGTGTTCACATATTTTTATGACACCCTGTATGCAAAAATGATGTAAAATTACAATGTACCAAATAAAACAATAAAAATTTTTAAAAATATAGATGAGTTGATGAGAGTCTTATTAAGTACCTGAGGTTTGTGGGTGTGGTGGCACATGCTTGTAATCCCCGGACCTGGGAGGCTGAGACAGGAGGATCACACAGGTTTGAAGCCAGCCTCAGCTATTTAGTGGGGCTCTCAGAAACTTAGTGAGACCCTGTTTCCAAATAAAATATAAAAATAGGGCTGGGAGTAGAGCTCAGAGGTAGAAAGCCTCTGGGTTCCATCCACAGTCCCCCCCCACACACACACACAAAGTAGGGTTGGCGATGTTGCTCAGAGGTAGAATGTCCCTGAGTTAAATCCCTAGTACCATTCCAAAGAAAAAGTACCTGAGGCTGGCATTGATCCTGATTCTCCTGCCTCAGTCTCCCATATACTGGGATCTCAGGCATGCAACACCATGGCACAGGACCCTCTATAATGGCTTCTGCCTTCATGGGAACTTTCATCTCTTCAGTTACTCCACTCAGTTAATTCCCATTTCTCTCTCCCACATCCATCAAACTTTATCTTCATTCTATATTCCAGTCCTTCCCAGGCCCTCAACATTGTTCCCACTTTTCTCTAAAAGCCCATTGCATCCCATCCGTGTCTCTGTTTCTCAGAAGCTGTTGCCCTCCTGTCTGCCTTTCCTCCATTTTGCTCTGCCTCTGGCTCATACTCTTCTTCCAGGGCTCCTCTCCCCAGCCGCTGCCCTGTTCTCTGATGCTTCCAATCCCAAGGTGCTGCTCTGCAGTGTTGGGGGAGTGTTGTATAAGTATTGAACAGATGAAATGTTGAACAGATGTTGGTGGTACAAGGGATGGAACCCAGGGATCTTCTACCTCTGGGATACAACCACAGCCCTATTTTATTTTTTATTTGGAAATGGAGGAGCTCTCTAAACTGCTGAGAGCCTCACTGAGTTGTTGAGGCTGACTTTGAATATGCAATCTTCTTGTTTCAGCTTTCCAAGTCCTGGGATTACAGGTGTTGACTACCACACTCAGCTCAAAGTTTATATTTTTATGTTTAAGCTGTAAGAGCGGTTTAATCCATGTCTAAATGGTTATCACTTGCTCTTACACTATTTATATTCCTCAACTGTGGGTTGTATAAATACAACAAAATACCAAAAGCAGCTAACTTACTAAGAGAGAAATTTTATTTAGCACACAGTTTTCAAGTTCAAGGATGCTGGCAAAGGCTCTGTTCTTTGCTAGGTCACATCATGGTAGAGGTGTATGTGTAAGGGCTTACATCACCAAACTGGAAGTGAAAAAAGAGAGAGAGTGATGTCCTACTGGTCCTACTGTTTATGAGGATATACCCTCAAGGACATAGGACCTCTCATTAAGTCCTGCCTCCAAAGTTTTACTACCTCCCAAAGTACACCCCTGGAGACTAAATCTTTAGCCACAGTGGACCATTGAGGAAGAATGAGACCACACCCAAACTATAACACAACTTATTAAAAATCATTTCTTCAGTAATTTGAGATGTCTGTTAATGTTTATATTTTTCTTCTTTTTCAACATTTACTTGTATTCATATTCTAGCACCATCCTTCTTTATTTTTGGGTTTTGGTGCTGGATATTAAACCCAGGGTATTAATTTTTTATTGGTGCATTGTAGTCATACATGTTAATGAGATAAAAGACTTGTGGAGACATACCTGCACACATCACCCAATTAGCTTCTACTCGATCCCCACCACATTCCCTCTACACCCCCTCCTTCCCATGCTTGGCTTAGTGATTGACCTTGATATGTCTGTTTAAGTACATCAGAAGCCACAGTTTTATGCATTTTAATTCCACACTCTGCTGCTGGTCCACACCCCTAGCCTACCAAACCATTTTCATCATAAAGGCATTGTTTTAATTTTGGTAGAGTTAAGCTCTATTCATAACTTTTTTTCTTTTAAGTTTTCTTAAAATTTTCTCTGTCTACAGTGACCATTAGTGTCTATTTGTCTAATTCCAGGACAGTGGTATTTGGTATTTTTGTTGAGATTACATGTTTGAAAAGTAGCCTAGGGTCACTAACGTCTTTGTATTATTGTATTATTAAATTGACAAATCCAAGAATGGGAATATTTCATTTGTTCATGTTTACTGCTACGTCACTCAGGAGCATTTTCCAGTTACCCTAGTAGGGATTTTGCACATTAATGTTAAAAGGTTTTTCTTTGTTTTGTTACTGTAAAGTATACACATTTTAATGACATCATCTTGCACATTTATATCTATCAAGGACTTGGTTTGTGTGTGTTAATTTTACATCTTGCTACCTAACAGTTGTCTTGGATAGATTTCAGTATTTATTTTCTGAGTTTTCATATCATCTCTAAAAATAAATTATTTTTCTTTAGCAATTATATAATTGTTTTCTTAACTCTAATTGTTGATAATGCACTTTTTGCCTTGTTCATAGATTTTATGGAAATATGTATAAGGTTTCCACCTTAAATAAGATCCTGTCTTCAGTACTAAGAGGATTAAGACATAAACATATATGTATTTGGTCATATGTACAAATTTAAATGTATATGTGTGTGTGCATGTTTGTGTGTGGTTTAGATATATATAAATATGTCACATAAAGGTATGTTCATATCACACATATTGTGCCTTCTAGAGTATAAGATTGTGTATTTATATCTTGATTTGTGTATGTGTTAAGTATCAGCTTCTATTGAGTTTTAAATCAAGTATATATTTCTAAAACCTTTCATCTAAGTACTGGGATGGAAAGCAGGTTATATTTCTATTGGTTCAGTTATTAACATTAAGGTCTGTTATGTTTGTTCTTACTAAGAAAATTATATGAATGCTATAGTATAATGTGATCATTTTAATAACCTGAGGAAATCGAATAAAGAGGGCACAAAGAGAGATGAAATTGGGTGTGGTAGCATGCTGAGACTTTGCCTTTGCCGAGACCTACTTCCTCTCGGCATCTGTGTGGAAACCCACCCATGCAGCTATAGGCAAGATCTCAACGCGAGAAACAAGCCCCGAGAGAAGGTGTGGTCTCTAGCCAAAAGTACTCCCCCCACTTTCAGATATTCTTTCATAACTATTATTCTTTTGGTAATGATTCTTTTAACTCTCCACACGAATTTCTCCGGTGGTGTAAGATCAGGACTGTGAGAGAAACTGAGTCCATGGAAAATAAAGTTTCTGGTAATTTGTCTAAGCCTCTAAACGTCCTCGGCTTTGTTCAAATGGTAATAAAATTTAGTTAGAATTTAGATGCAGTGGCAGCATTACAGTTAGTAATTACAAATGCAGAACTCCTCCCTATCTTTGACCTTCATTCTAACCATTACAATAGAGCCAAGGGCTAGAAGGAATCTTGGCCTTTGCACCTAGTGATAGTGCTGCCTGGAGACAGGGCCACACCACCTGGTTAAAATAGCTATGTCAAAACAAAGGACAGATCAAATAGATGTGTAAATGTGAAAGAAAGAAAATATGGTGAGAATAAGAAAGCATTTTTGTATGAAGAGGAGCTTATCCTAAGATTGTCCCAAATGGGAAAGAAAGGAATTAGAAAGATAAAAAGCAGGTTACAGAAGGAGTGTGGTGAGGAAATGGATTATTAAAAGAGGAATAGGCTTCTAAAAAGCCTATCGTTTGAGGAAAAGTGCTCAGCTGCTAGAGAAGTACATCTGACAACTAAATCTAAAAACTTCATGTTATTTCTTGGTGTTTACCTGCTAAACTGTGTTATGAGCTTGCTTAAGCTTTCAGACAGCAGATGGTATTGCAGACAAAATACAGCAGACTTTCATCGAAATCCTCTAAATCATCATAAAGGTACACGGATTTCCCTATGCCAACTACATATATGAAAGCTGGAATCTCGGACTTCATCCCCCATTCAGCTCAAAGGAGGTTGCTAGATAGAGAAGGACATTGGACTAAGCCCTAGGAATAAAAGTTCCAAAAGGGTTAAAGAAAACTCTTAAAAACTGGATTCTTCAAGTGATTTTGGATGTGACTTTCTGGAACTTGCCCACTAAAAGTCTCTGCAGCTGCAAGGCCAGAGGGGCTGAATCGGAGCACAAGACCCACCTGGGGTCATGGGATTAATTTCAATCACAAGGACCTGTGATGCCACAGGCCTTACTTTTGTCTTGTTCAGGGTTGGTAATTTGCATGTGTATCTCTCTATTGTATTTTGGGTGTTTGCACTTTTTTACTAGAGAATCATGGGGAAATGGGAAAATATAAAAAAATCTTGTGTCTAGAATAAAGTGTTCGATTGCACAAAAAGCATTGATCCATGTCAGATTCTTTCCAGAAGTGCCGTGAATAGGAACTTAAATTTATTTCCTAGAAGGGAAAAGATCGCTGCAGATAAGTGTCTGCAGTACGGGCACCCTATCCTCCCCCATCTTTTCTGAGATTTGATTCGATCACGAGTGGAATTGAGCCCCATTTGGACTGAGCAAAGTCTGCGGCAGTAGCACACATGTGTAATCCCAGTAATTGGGAGGCTGAGACAAGAGGACCCTAAATCAAGGCCAGTCTTAACAACTTAGCAAAATCATGTTTCAATATAAAAATAGAAAGGCTGGGGGTAAGCCGAGCATGGGAAGGAGGAACAGAGTGAATATGGGGCAGGAATTGGGTAAGGACTAATTGAGCAATATGAGCATGTATGATTCCATCATTTATCCCATTCCATCTTAATTTATCCCATTAAGATGTATGACTACAATGCACCAATAAAAACAATAAAAATAAAAACAAAAAAAAGAAAGGCTGGGGCCAGGAATTGTGGCACATGCTTATAATCCCAGCCTTTGAGAGGCTGAGACAGTAGGATGGTGGTTCAAAGAAAGCCTTAGCTACTTAGTGAAGCCCTTTGCAACTCAGTGAGACCCTGCTTCAAAATAAAGAATAAAAAATAGGGCTGGGGGTGTAGCTCAGTGGTAGAACACCCCTGAATTCCAGCCTCAGTACTGCAAAAAAAAAAAAAAAGGCTGGGGGTACAGCTCAGATGTAGAATTCCCCTGGTTTTATTCCTCAGTATCAAGAAAGAAGGAAAGAAAGAGAGAGCAAGAATAAAAGAGTGAAAGAGAGATAGAGACAAAGAAAAGTCCAACATCTCCACCCCAAGTTCACATGTATTGAATATTGACTGAAAAGATGAGGTCTAATACTCAAAGAGCAAGAAAGAAATATATCTGTCAGAATGGCCAGGAGAACAGGCCAGCGTGGCTAAAATAAGCTATGGCCATAAGCAGGAGAAAGGAGAACAATACAGAGAGGTCATTGCCCTGGAAGAGGAGAAAGTTGGAAAGAGAGGGAAGGAAGGCTGGACAGGGGATGTAGCTCAAAAAAAGAAACCACCATTGGGTGACTTGCTTCTTTTGGGAAGGACCAGGGAGTCAGAGAAATCAGAGCAGGGGGCACCCATGCTTAACCTTGATGGCCATCTACAACAGGGTGATTTGTGGAAGTACTTTAGGAGGGCTAGGTCAGGAGGGCCTTTGGTCAGATAGAGCAAAGAGGTTTCAAGACAGCTAAGTGCAGGTAGCTGGGAACAAGCTCAGGAGAGAACAGGCAACGAGGACATGGGGCCCAGGGCTCAGTTCCCAAGGATCCCAAATAGAGACAGGGTGCCTTCATCACCTCTGGAAGAAACTACTGGTTTCATGAAGGGACAATGTGACACGTCACAAAGGGGGCCAAGATTTGGGGATTGTGAGCGTGGAGCTATATGAAGGGAGGAGGAAGCAGTGTGTGGCTAGAAAGTTCCCCTCCCCCTTGCCAGGCTTGGCTAGAGCAGGAGCGTTGCTCAGTGCACACCGAGCTCACATCTGAATTCCTCAGCTTTTTGTCCCAGAATCTTTCAATGACAGGATCCTCTGTGAACACAGTGGACCTGTGAGTCTGGGAACCCGAATGCAGTTGCCCTGAGAGCCAGATGGCAGGGAGCAGAATCCTCCTTGTCCTGGACAAGTTGCAGTGTTGGGGCCCAGATGGGAAAATGACAGACAGAATAGGTACCAGGTGAGAGGCAGTGGCTGTGTGCTGAGACTTCAAGCAGGAGCAGGTGACTGACTGAGGGCTTAGGTATCACCCTACATCCCCATGATTAAGACCTTGAGATAAACCCTGGAGACCCTTCATTGTCTGTGAAAGCAGTACCTCATAAGCCAAGTGATAACTGAGATAGTAACTTGGGTCATTTTCTTCTTTGATAGTCACTTCAGGGTGTGGACACAGCCCTGTCCCCTCTCCAGGGTAGAAGATGTTTAGATCCAGAGAAGTCAGCATGAGCTGTGTCAGAGGAGAGGGCTAGAAGCAAATTTTTTACCCCACGGGGGGGGGGGGGGGCTTTTCTTAAGTCTAGCATCATCCTCTGTCATCAAAGTGTCTCCAAAGAGACAGGCATCCTGAGTCCTCCAGAAACAGAGAACTCAGGGCTAGTTCTCCTGGGCCAGTGACATAATTGTTAGTGTCCTGTGTTTCTAAGGAGCAGGGTTAGAGAATGCTATTGGGGCTTTCCCATACCAAGCAGCCTGGTGAAGACCTTGTGGTGCTCAGAGAGCACCGATGACACTCGCTTTTTCTTTGGGGTCTTCCTGAGCCCACACCGTGAATCCATGGTGCAGGAGGGGTGCTGTAGCTCAGAGCTCAGGTCCAGCGCCTCCTGCTCCAGCTCCTCTTCAGATTCAGAGGATCCCTCTTTCTCTTCTGGGCCCAGGACTTAGTGGGGACTGAGTGCTTCCTCCAGGGCTGATGCAGCCAATCCTGGCTGCTCCTTCTGGGATTCCACTGACCACTCCCAGGCTCTCTTCGGTTCACAATACTGAGGTAAGTGACTGGGACCTCCCCATGGAATTAAGTAAAAAATGCCCAGTGTATCCTCTTCTGTATCCTCTTCAGAATCTGATGACCATTCCCTCTTCCTCTTCTGGCCATAGCAGTGAAGGGGCGAAGGGGCCAGCTGCATTCCACACTTGGAGCTGAGGAAAGAAACCTGAGTGAAGCCCAGACCTTTGAAATTCAGCCTTTGGCCATCTGAGCCCAGTCAACCCCTACCCCACAAACCCAAACCTCTTCACCCATTGCCATACCCCAAGCCTATCTTCTGTCTTTCTCCTCTGTGATATCCATTTGTTACTCTTTCTTGCCAGTGGTCTATTTCCCTCTTCTAACTCTTCCTCAGAAGAAGAAGAGACACTTTCCCCTATGTGTGGGGGTGACTTTGTCTAAGCCACCTTTTTCTATTTCCTGTCCTTTTATCTCATCTCTTCACCAGACTTCTTTCTATATAGATTTTCCATCTACCTGAACATCGTTATCCCTGTACTGTTCTCTCCTTCAATGCCTGCCTTCCTGTGTCCCTTCTTCCTGCCTCTGTACTCTCTTTACTAGTCACACTGGAAATCCCTTCTGGCTCCAGTCTACTCACTTGATGGCCCTGGGGTCTTGTCATCCATCTCCACCTCCAGGCACTGCCCTGAGGAGCTAACCTGAGGACACTGGACATCAGACTGGGAGGATGCTTGACTAGTGGTCATGAGTTCTCCCAATCATTTACTTCCATCCACAAATTCAAGATTCTGATCTCTCCACACCTTCTTCTGTAAAATGGTTGAACCCAAGCCCGTTGTCCCTTCTGCAGACTGGGGAGAAGTCATCAGTGGAGAAGAGCTCGAGAAGAATCCACTGCCCGCTGCCTCACAGAGCACTGATGGAGTCTGGCCCTTCCAGTGAGGAAGGCTGGAACCCTCTGATGTCATAGTCACTCCAGCCTGACAACCAATTTGAAAGAAAACAGGTAACTTCAACTCTGATGTGGACACTTATGCTGGAGCCCTGGGGGAGGTGGTATCTCCAGCCACTGACCCATACTTGCCCACCATCCCAAACTCTCATCATGATCTGTGGTCCCTCTTTTCTTCTCTCCAGTGGATGCCATGTTCTCTCCACTTTTATCTTGCAACATGTTTTACTTTCTTGCCCTCTGTGCTTTCCCATTTGATAGATCAGCCTGGGAGGAGAGGGAGGAAACTGGTAAAGAAGCTTAGGAAGAGCACAAATAAAACTTTGCAAGAGGGAAATGAGCCTTGACTAATAGGTGGAAAGACAAGTGAAAACACTTGACAAAGTTGTTCAGCTGAATGTCCCTGGTCCTCACTCCCTACAGGAATCTGTACTGTGGGCCTGGGGTAGCACAGTATATCTTAAGGGAAGTATGAGGCAGAGGAGGCTGTATAGCTGTGTCTAATAACCAGGTAGCAAAGAAGACAAACAGAAAGGTGCCTGTTTCCAAATAACCCCTTTAAGGAATTCCCCCAATGACCTAGTGTCCTCCACGTAGACGCCACCTCCAAACTCCTGCCATCTCCAAGTAGAGCCACGGGATGGGAACCAAACTTTTTTTTTTTCCTTTAGAGGTACTGGGGATGGAACCCTTCTACCTCTGGGCTATACTCCCAGACCTATTTTATATTTTATTTGGAAACAGGGTCTCTTAAGCCAGCGTGGCTGGCTTCGAACCTGCGCGATCCTCCTGTCTCCGCCTCCCAAGCGTGGGGATTACAAGCGTGTGCCACCACGCACAGTGAGAACCAAGCTTTTAACACATGGGGCACTTCAGATCCAAACCACAGCACCCAGATCAGACAGATATTAAATCATTGCACAACCTTAACTCAAGATTTTAGATTGACATGTGCTGGGTTATCATATTAATGATAATAAAATAAAAATGATTATTGATATTATGGTGGTACCTAGGATTAAACCCACAGGAATCTACCTCTCTGGTATAGCCCCAGTACTATTTATTTGTTAGGTTGAGACAGGTTCTGACTAAGTCAGTGAGAGCCTTGCTAAATTGCTGCGTTAGGAACATGCAATCCCCCTCTTTCAACACAGGGACACTGCAGAACCAAACCAGAACCCAGATCATACAGATTTTAAATCTTTTCACAACCTCAACTAAAGGTTTCAGACTTCCATGTGCAGGTTTGTCATTATTATAATAATTATTGTGATGGTAGAGGTACTAGGGATTAAACAGGGCATTTTACCTCCCTGAAAGAGCCCCAGTCCTATGTTATCTTCTACTTTGAGACAAGGTCCTTGCTAAGTTGCTGAGAGACTTTGTAAATTGCTGAGACTGGCTCTGAACCTTTGATCCTCCTGTCTTACCCTCCCAAATAGTGGAATTAGAGACATATGCCAGCCCGACCTTCTGTGCTGTGTCATTTTAAGTATTACCTGTCAATCTCCCAAGTATATCTCATTAATATTGAGTGGGAGATACCTGCTCTAAAGAATGGATATGCATAAAAGAGTACTGTGTGATGCCAATGGCTCCACTGAGTACATGGGCACTAGTTCAGTCTTCACGTTGTATTCCTAGTGGGGTGAGCAGCTGGAGCTGCCTATCTCTGACTCTGTGTGGATGCTTTTTCACTTTGAGTTTTACAGGTGTGGAAACATTGATCACACCAACAAATTATACGGCATTTGTTTTTATTCCTGCTTTAATAAGCACAGGGACTGAATATTGTACTCTCATCTATTACTTCTCTTTGGAAATTAGCAAGGATGCTATAGTTATGGGGAGCACATAAAAAAGGAAAATTAAGCAACATTCAGAGGGGCAATGAATTATAACCAGTCTACTTTCTAGTTGTTTATTCTTTAACTTAAATTCATATTTTAGCCCCATGAAGCAATCCCAGACAAATTTTGGAATCCATTTAGAGATAAGAGAGACTTAGAAACTTGGTTTTATTTCACAAATATACATGGAATCAATTGAACCAAGATTATTATCTCTCAATGGATAGAAACGATGTTATGATCTTATCACTGGGTTCCTTTGGGGAGGTTTAGGAAAGTGTGTGAAAGACTCTCTGAAATATAAACAATTTCTGTGAGGGAAATTCTGCATTAAAATAGTGAAATAAGAGACTTATTCTGATCCATCATACCAGGTAACAGGTAAGTTTTAGGCAGAAACTTAAAAATAGCTGCCAGTTAAGTTTTTAGGGAGATACTTAAAAATAGCTGTTTCTAGCAGCATTGTTGACCATGGCCAAGGACAGAAACAACACAGATGTCCATCAGTGGATGGATGCGTAAACAAAATGTGGTTTACCAATACAGTAGGACACTATTCAGGTCCTGATGTATTCTGATAGATGTTTTGACCATTCAAAGTGGATCCTGTGAGACAATTGAAACAACAGCACAGAACTGGGCATCCAGAATTTACATAAGGAGAAAAGGAGAGGCAGTAGAACTTTGTAAGACGAGTATGAACCATGGCTATACTAGATGTGACTGTAGCAGGAATCTGTGCTTGGTAAGAAGTGAGGAGAAAGTCAGGGATGATGGAACACTCTTGTAATCCCACCATTTGGCAGAATGAGAAAGGAGGATTGCAGGTATAAGGCCAGCCTCAGCAACTTAGTGAGATCTTGTTTCAAAATAAAAAATAAAATTGGGCTGTGGGTGTAGAGTTCCTGGGTTCAATGCATAGTACCACAAAATAAAAAGAGGGTAAAAAAAAAAAGATTAAACATTTTTTTGAGAAAAGTAAGATACCTGGGGCATGGTGGTGCTTATAAAGCAGTCCCATAGAGGCTGAGACAGTAGAATTGCAGGTTAGGGGACAGCATCAACAAGTAGTGAGACCCTCATATAATCATAGTAAAACCCTGTTTGAATATAAAGTAAATTAGGGCTGAGGGTGTATCTTGGAGGTAGAATATCTCCTAGCTCAGTCCCCAGTCTCTCTCTCTCTCTCTCTCTCTCTCTCTCTCTCTCTCTCTCTCTCTCTCTCTCTCTCTCACACACACACACACACACACACACACATCTAGAATGAAATGATTGATGGTTGGTGATATCACCTAGCAGGCAATCCAAATCCTCCTGCCACTGCAGAGACTTCTCTGAGCTCAACTTCTCTCCTACCATTCATAGATTTCCTATCTTATGTCTGTGTGTATGAGGGCTTCTGTGTATGTGTGTGATACAACAAAAGATCCAAGGCAGGAGCACTCTACCACTGACCTGAATCCCCGCCCTTTTTTGTGTTTGTTTGAGACAGGACGCTGCAAAGTTGCCCAGGCAGATCTCAAACTTGAGAACATCCTGCCTCAACCTCTTGAACAATTGGCATGGCAGTCGTGAACCACCTTTTGTCTTTTATACTGGCCTGAACTAATCATATGTTATGCCAGCCTCAAATGGTTCAAAAAGAAAAATAAATATTAAAAAACCCAAAAACATAATCAACAAGGTTATTGCTATAAGGAAAGGTGAGAATGTGTAAAATACAGTTTATCAGATATTACAACCTGCCTACTGAGTCACAAAAATTATGACTGATAATTTCATATCAATCAAATTTATAAATTTATTTTGCTTTCTTTTCAAAATCAATTAAATTATAATTGGTTTATATAACAAAAAGCACACATTTTTGTAATACTGGGGATCAAACCCAGTGATATTCATTTCTGAGCTATACTCTTAGCCTTATTTTATTTTTATTTAAAGCAGGATATTGCTAGAGTGATAAGAGTCTCACTATTTGCTGAGGATGTCTTCCAACATGAAATCATGTCTAAAGCCTCCCAAGTACTGTGGTTATCAGCAAGCACTGCCATGTCAAGTTTAGAGTTTGTTTGTTTGTTTATTTATTTATTTACTTATGTTTTATTTATTCATTTATTGTGGTACTGGAATTGAAATCTGTGTATTCTACCTTGGAGCCAGACCTATAGCCTTTTTTTTTTTTTTTGGTGGTGGTACTGGGGTTCCTGGAAACCTTTCTACCTCCAGGCTACACTCCCAGACCTATTTTTATATATTTTTTTAAATTTGGAAACAGGGTCTCTTAAGCCAGCTGCTGGCTTAGAACCAGAGCAATCCTCTTGTCTCCGCCTCCAAGCGTGAGGATTACAAGCACAAGCGTGCGCCACCACGCCCGGCCCTATAGCCCTTTTTATTTGATTTTATCTCACTGAGTTGCTGAAGCTGGTCTCAAGCCAGTGATCCTCCTGTCTCAGCCTCCCAAGTAACATGCAGATTTTGGTAACCATAACTGAATAAAGACAGAATCAGTAGAGACTCTGTGTAAAGACATTTTAGACATTTGCTTAAAGTCTTTACCTTACACTAAGGCTCAAATAAGTGCAGGGGTTCTGGTTGGACATCGATGAGAGAGCAGTACCCATTAATCATAGAGGAAGTAAACAATTTTAGGAAGATGCATAGACAGCATGGCACATAGATGTGTAGGAATACAGTCCTAGCCCTCCTCCTGGGATATGCTGAGGGCACCAGACTGTGGATGTCTGGCAGGTGTTGAACTTGGTTTTCCTCTCTTCCAAGCCTGGTGTTGCTGAGAACCATGGATCCAGGAGAGGGCACTGCTGGCCAGAAATTTCTGAAGAGCACAGCACACCATGATGAAGCCAACAGCACAGCCTGAAGCTGCTTCCTGCGAGAACGCAGTAAAGTGGACATGACAGTTGTTCCCATCTGCATCCTCACCCACTGGTTGCCAGTTTCTAGCATGTGCACACACCTGACTCCCACCACAGAGGTGGCATCGAGCCACATATTTATAAATTATTATTATGTCTAAAATATTTATCTTGTGACACCTCTCAGCCAAATGGCTACAAAAATGCCAATAGAAATCCAGAACACTGCACTGGATGTGATAGCACACACTGTAAACCCAAGATTGAAAGCTGGGACAGGAGAATGTCAGGTTCATAGCCACTCTTTGCAAATATTAACACCCTGTGTCAAAATGAAAAGTAAACTAAGTCTAGGGATATAGCTCAGAGGTAGAGTACCCTGGTTTAATCTCTAGTTTAACACACACACACACACACACACACACACACACACACACACACACCTATGTCTGGTGAGCTTCAGTCCTTGCAGACACACAGCAAAGTTCTGGGAGAATTGTGTATCAGAGGACAGGAATGATAACCATGTGGGATCTGCCCAGACCTCAGGCCATGTGTCTCATCTCTTATCTGCTCCCGATTTGTGTCCTTTTCTACCATAACAAACAATAGACAGTATGCTTCACTAAGTTCAGTGAGTTGTTCTAGAGAATTATGAAACCTGAGGGGATTCTAGGAATAATCAAATCTGCAGCCAGTTGGTTAGAGGCCCAAACCTGATGCTTTCCATCTGAAGTGAGAACAATGTTCAGGCAACTTGCAGCCTGTGGTATTTCACATCAATTCATGTAGTGATTACTATCAGAAATGCAGAATTGCTTTTTTTTTTTTTTTTTTTTTTTTGCTTGTTTGTTTCTGGGATTGAACCCAAGAGCCTTCTATCTCTGAACTATATCCCCAGCCCTTTAAAAATATTATTTTAGACAGGGTCTTGATGAGTTGGTCAGGTTCTTACTAATTCACTGAAACTGGCCTTGAATCAGTTTACCTCCTTTCTCTGCCTCCAAAGGACAAGGATCATAGGTGTGAACCACCAAGGCAGGGAAACCTCTTTTTTAATAGCTTCTACTTTTATGGGTACTTTCATCCCTTCAGTTACTCCACTCACTCAAATCCACGCCTCCCACACATCCATCAAACAAGAAGCTCCTGCTGCACTGCAGAGCTGGCAAACATACAAGAAGAAATGACACCTTTTCAACAAATGATGAAGGGAAAACTGGCTAGCCATATGTAGAAAAATGGAATTTAACCTGGTCCTATCCACCCTGTACAAAGTCCATTCAAGTTGGTTCAAAAACATAGAAATCACATGAGAAATGTTGAAATTGCTAGAGGAGTCTTTAGGCCCAACACTTCAACATATAGGTACAGGTAGAACTTCCTCAATAAGACTCCTAGAATTCAGGAAATTAAATAGGAATTAATTAAGGGGATAGAATTAAATTACAAAGCATGTGTGTGTGTGTGTGTGTGTGTGTGTGTGTGTGTGTGTGTGTAGCAAAGGAAATCATCAAGATTCTACAGAGAGAACCTACAGAATGAAAGAAGTCTTGCACCACCTACCCATCTGACAAAGGTCTAATATCTGATATATATATATATATATATATATATATATATATATATATACCTTGAGAAGCTTAGCATTAAGAAAACAAATAGCTGGGCATGGTGGCTCACACTTGTAATCCCTGTGCTTGGGAGGCGGAGACAGGAGGATCACGCAGGTTTGATGACAGCCTCGCTGGTTTGAGACCCTGTTTCCAAATAAAATATAAAATAGGTCTGGGAGTGTAGCCCAGAGGTAGAATGGTTCCATCCCCAGTACAACCAAAAAACAAACAAAAAAAAGAAAAGAAAACAAATAACCCAATAAAAATGGGCCACTGAACTGAATGGACCCTTTTCAAATGGCCAAAAAATATATGAAAAAAGTTCATCATTGTTAGCAATCAGGGAAAATACAAATTAAAAATACACTGAGCTTCCATCTAACTCCAGATAGGACGGCAGTACCGAGAACACAAATAATAATAAAGGCTGGTTAGAATATGGGGAAATAAGAACCCTATTACACTGTTGCTGGAACAGCAAACTAGTACAGCCACTGTGGAAATCACTACGGAGCGTTCTCAGAAGAATCAGAATGGAACCACCATATGACAGCAAGGAGCTACTAGGAAGCTTACTAAAGGTAATGAAATCAGAATATTATCACAATTTATTATTTATTTTTTAAGACTGCATGAAGCCCCAGGCATGGTGGCTCACACCTGTAATTCCAGTACTTTAGAATCACAGGTTCCAGGCCAGCCTCAGATACTTAGTGAGGCTCTCAGAAACTTACACTGATCCGGTTTCAAAATAAAAAAATAAAATAAAAAGGGCTGGGATATAGATCAAAGGTAGAATTCCTATGAGTTGAATCCCAAGTCCCACCAAAAAGAAAAAACTGCATGGGTATTTTGAAAAAACCTTGAGAACCAGATTTAGTGGCCGAGACTTTTAATACCAGTATTTGTGATGAAGAGATAGAAGGATCATAGATTCTCTGCCAGCCTCAGGAATTTAGGCCCTGTACAATTTAGTGAGGCCCTATTTAACATAAACTTTAATAAAATAGAAACTAGGCATGGTGATTCAAATCTGTAATCTCAGTACTTTGGTAGCTGAGACAGGAGGATCCCAGGTTCACAAATAGCCTCAGCTCTTTAGGCCCTCTGCAAATTAGTGAGACCACATTTTAATTTTTTTTTTTTTAAAGGACTGCAGGTGTAGCTCAGAGGTAGAATGCTCCTGGGTTTAATCCCTAGGACTAATCACACAAATACAGACATAAACCCACATATACCACAAAGGATACCTTAAACTGGCCATCAGTCTAACAGGGTTAATAGACAAGAAATGATAAGAAATAAAAAATTAATCCAAAATATATTATTATTTTTGGACTTAAGTCAAATGCTGCTAACTGATCTAGGAAGGCAGCACAAAGATTTTGACATTCTGTTTATTTTAGCCTTGAGCCTGGCTCTCAAGCTGGTGCCCAGGTGGGCCTCTGAGTCCTGGCTCAAGCAGTCCTCCTGCCTCAGCCTCCTGAGAAGCTGAGATGGTGGGTTCCTGACAACATGCCCAGCTGGTTGGTGTCTTCACTGATTTTAAAGATAAAGAAATTTCTCCCATTGCCTGGGTGTAAACAGACCTAGACAGGAAACATGAGAAATGATAGGGAGATGGACCTTTGCAAGGAGCAGTGAAAGAAAGGGCAGGGAATATCAAGATGGTAAGTGAGTTTCATCTTAGGGAGAACAGAATTCCTGCCCAGATTACAGCCTTGGTCTAGAACATGAGTAGCAATGCAGTTGCTCAGGAGGCCTGGGAGGTGTTTGAGCCTGATGTAGAGAGATTGTCAGAGAGTTCATGTAAAACCACCAAAAGATATCAGTACTAAAAAGGAAAGAGAGAAAGAAAAGAAGAAAGAAAGAAAGAAAGAAAGAAAGAAAGAAAGAAAGAAAGAAAGAAGAAAGAAAGAAGGAAAAGAAGGAAGGAAGGAAGGAAGGAGGGAGGGAGCAATTTTCCCTCTTATCAAATAAACTCCTTCAAGTCCCTGTTCATGGTGCTAAAAGTGGAGATTCCTCTCCGAGACTTGGTAGGGAGAAACCTGAAATGACGGACTCGGAAAATTGCCTTTACTCGTGCAACTGACAAAGTTTATTTTTTAAAACCAAAATCTTATAACCTTCACCAGTGAAATTCCTAGTAGAAAAGTGTAAACACCAAAGAACAATAGTGGGGTATTAAGTGAAGGACATGTGAATTACAAATCATAAACAAGACAAAAGGAAAACCTGTAACATCCAGGTCTTGTGATTAAGATCAGCCCCAGACCTTGTGATTAAGGCCTGCAACCTGGCCTTGCAGGTGGGCAGCCTTAGAGGGCAAATTCCAGAAAGGACAGGAGTCCAGAGTTTTGGAGAATTCGACCTTTCATAGAATCTCCTTTAACTCTTCCTCAGACTTTGTCCATGTCCTCCTCTTTTGTTAAGCTGAAAGGCTTGAGGTTCTGAAGAGAGTACATGAGGGAATGTTTCTTTGATTCCTCTTTTTTCAAGGCAGTAATATCCAAGGAATTGTTACCAGAAATTCTTGCCAAATGCTGACGAACAGAGTCCCATGTATACTTTGATTGTATTCTAGATTAGTAACACAAAACTGACTAATGTTTCAATGATATCTCAGAGATAATTGATACTGTGTTTTTACCAATTGATTTCCTATCCATCGAAGAGCTTCGCTAAATTAATTTACCTCATCTATCCCCTATCTCCAGTAAATGATACCGATTAGCTCTTTTCTCCCTAGGGGGTTGCCATAGCATATTCCCAATAATGTTCTTAAGCAGTCCTTCTAACTGCTTAAGCTATTTGTATGACTAAGTTCTCTTTTTGGGCTTTCCTAAAGTATTTCTTGCTGTTGTAATATGAAATTCCCTTTTTCTTCTCTTGCCAATTTTATTATATCTTGGAGCAAGTCAGAGTACGTCTGAGAGCTCAGATATATTACCAGAAAATTTATCTTCCACAGAATCAGTTTTACCTGTTCCTATAGTCTTGATCCCGGGTCTTCGTCCTACATCATTGGAGCCATGTGTGTGAAAAGTTAATAGAATAATTATCAAAAGAATAATAGCTATTAAAGAACATCCAAGAGCAAGGAGTACTCCTGCGAATGAACCCAGTTTTCCTCAGGGCTTGCTCCGTGAAGTTTGTGCCACGTCATACGTACAGGATCAGGCAGACTCCAAGGGAGCCAGGGCCGTGGCAGCCAGTATTGCCAGAAGAATAGTCCAGTACTGCTAAAATAAGCTATGACCATGGACAGGAGGTACTGCAGGAGAGAGGAACACAATACAAAGAGAGGTCATACCTGGTAGAAGAGAAAGTTGGGAAGAGATGGGAGGGACGCTGGGCAGGGGACACAGCTCAAAGAAAGACCTCGGTTGGGTGACTTGCTTTTGGGGGTAATGGCCAGGGAGTCAGAGAAATCAGGGCAAGGCACCCTTGCTTCACCCTGATGGCCATCTATAACAAGGTCTTTGGGGAGTACTTTTAGGACGGCTAGGTCAGGAGGGCCTTGGTCAGACAGAGCACAGAGGGTCCCAGAGAGCTGAGAGGAGGAGGCTGGAACAAGCTCAGGGGGCACCAAGCAGAGAGGACATGGATGGCAGTGTGGGGCCAGGGCTCAGATCCCAAGGATCCCAAGTAGAGACAGAGCCCCACTGTCTCCTCAGAAAGAAACCACTGGTCTCATGAAGGGACGACATGGCAAGTCACAAAGGGGCCAGGACCTTGGGAGTGTCAGCTTGGAGCTGCATGGAGGAGAAGGGAGCAGTGTGGGGTTAGAAACCCCCAGCCCACCATGCTGGGCTGGATCAGGGGCACTGCTCAGCACACACCCAGCTCACCTTGTCTGAAACCCTCAGCTCCTTGTCCCAGTCCAGGAACCTTTTGATGACAGGATCCTCTGTAAACAGAGCACACAGGTGAGTCTGGGAACATGAACTAAGTTGCCCTGAGAGACAGAGAGCAGGAAGGAAAACCCTCCTTGCCCTGGACAAGTTACAGGGTTGGGGCAGATAAGAAGAGGACAGACAGGATATGCACCAGCAAGGGGAAGTAGCTGTGTGCTGAGGCTCCAAGCAGGAGCACATCCCTGAGGGCTCGGGTGTCACCCACATCCACATGATTAAGACCTTCAGGTAAACCCTGGAGACCCTTCATTGTCTATAAAATAGCATTTCAGAAAACAGGTGGTAACTCAGATAGTAACCCGGGTCATTTTCTCCTTTGATAATCACCTTAGGGTGTAGATATGACCCTCTCCCCTCTCCAGGGATGAAGACATTTAGATCCAGAGAAGTCAGCATGAGCTCAGTGTCTGAGGGGAGGGCTGGAAGCAAACTTGTGACCCCATGTGAGACCTTTCTCAAATCAAGTTTGACACTCTGTCATCTAAGTGTCTCCAAAGATAGATCCTGAGTCTTACAGAAACAGAGAACTCAAGGCTAGCTGGGCATCTGTCCCACTTCTGGGACAGTGACATAATTGTTAGTGTCTTGTGTTTCTAAGGATCAGGGTTAGAGGATGCTATCTGGGGCCTCTCCCTACCAAGCAGCCTGGTGAAGACCTCGTGGTGCTCAGGGAGCACGGAGGATACTCGCTTTTTCTTTGCCATCATCTTGAGCCCACATTGTGTGTCCATGGTGCAGGAGGGGTGCTGTGGCTCAGGGCTCAGGTCCAGCACCTCCTGCTTTAGCTCCTCTTCAGATTTGGAGGAGGACTCCCTCTTCTGAGCCTGGGACTGATGGGAGAGTCTGGGTTCTGCCTCCTGTGCTGAGGCAGCCAATTCTAGCCGCTCCTCCTGGGATTGTTGGGATAATTTCCTTTCTTTCTGTGAAGGGGACTGAGGCTGGGAGCTGGGATCTACCACCATGACTGAGTCAGCCAATCCAGGCTGCACCTCCTCCTGTTTTTTCTGGGGATCCAAGGACCATTGTTTATCACTCTTATGTGCAGGGGACTGAGGCTGGAAGCCAAAAGTCCCAGGATTGAGTCATCCAACCTAACAGCTCCTCATCCAGCTCCTTGTGGCCATCTGAAGACCACTCCTCATCTGTCTTCTTGTTCCATGATAGAGGGGAGCTCAGTTCTACCCTTGAATCAACTAATCCTGGCAGCTCCTCTTCCTCCTCTTCCTGGGGATCTGAGGACCATTTTCTGTCCCTCTTCTGTGCAGTGTTTAGCCCCTGGGATTAAATCAGCCATTCTTGGCAGCTCCTCCTCCTGTTCTGCCTGGGGATGTGAGGACTATTTTCTGTCCCTCTCCTCTATAGGTGACTGAGCAAGAGAGCTGGGTTATACCCTTGGGATGAATTAGCCAATCCTTGCTTCTCCTCCTCCTGGTCTTTCTGGGACTCTGATGATCATTCCCTACCCTTCTTCTGTGCAAAAGACTGAGGAAGAGAAGTGGGTTCTCCCCCTTGGACTGACTCAGCCAATCCTGGCTTCTTCTTCTGGTCTTTTTGGGAATCTGAACACTATTCCCTACCATTCTTCTGTTCAGGGGACCCAGGAGGAGATATGGGTTCTCCCCCTCAGACTGAGTCAGCTAATCCTGGGACCTCAGTTTCATGCTCCTGCTGGCAATTCAAGGAGCACTCCCAGTCCGAGTTCTGTTCAGACTCAGCCAAGGAGCTGGTTACTTCCCCCAGGTCTGAGTCTAGCCATTCTGAGAGCTCCTTCTGGGAATCTGAGGACCACTCCAAGTCTTCTGTTCACAATTTTGAGATGAAAAACTGAGACCTTTCCATGGGATTGAATTTAAAAAATTCTGGATCCTCCTCAGAATCTGATGACCATTCCCTCTTTCTCTTCTGGCCATAGAAGTAAAGTGGGCAGCTGTGTTTCCTCCCTTTGAGCTGAGGAAAGAAACCTGGTTGAAGCTCAGGTCTTTGGAATTCAGCCTTTGACCATCTAAACCCAAGCCACCTTTGCCCCCCAAACCCAAACCTCTTATACTATTGCCATTCTCAAGCTGTCTTTCCCCTCTGTGATATCCATCTGTCCCTGATTCTCTTTGCCCATGGCTCTTCTTTGTCTCTTCCAACTCTTTATCATTATAAACATTTTTCATTTTGAGTGGGGGAAACTCTGGCCCTCTCTTTCTTTTTCCTGTCTTCAGATCCCATCTCCCCACCTGATTTATTCCTATATAGATCTTCCATCTACCTGAACATCCATCCCCCCCTGTCCTGTCCTTTCCTCCAATGCCTGCATTCTGGTGTCCCTCCTTCCTGCCTCTGTACCCTCTCTCTTTACTAGTCACCCTGGTAATCGCTTCTGGATCCCATCTACTCACCTGATGTCCCTGGGGTCTCATCATCCACCTCCACTTCCAGGCACTGCCCTGAGGAGCTAACCTGAGGTCACTGGACCTCAGACTGGGAGGATGCTTGACTAGTGGCCAGTCTCTTTCTTCTCTTCCACAAATTCAAGATTATGTTCTCTCCATTCCTTCTTCTGGAATCTGGTTGAACCCAAGCCCAAGCCCATTGTCCCTTCTCCAGACTGGAAAGAAGTCAGCAGTAAAGAAGAGTTCTGAGAAAAGCTGTTGCCCACTGCCTCCCAGAGCACTGATGGAGTCTGGCCTTCCAGTCAGGAAGGCTGGAACCCTCTGATGCCATAGTCATTCCAGCCAGACAACCAATTTGAAGGAAAACAGATAACTACAAGTCTGCGAAAGATTTCAGATTTATATATACTGGGTTATCCTTTGAATAATAGTAATTATTGTGATGTTAGTGGTACCAGAGGTTAAACCCAGGACATTCTACCTCCCTTCTGTAGCCCTAGCCCTGTGTTATTTCTTACTTTGAGACAGCATTCTTGCTAATTTGTTGAGAGCCTTTCTAAATTGCTGAGGCTGGCTTTGAACCTGCCATCTTCCTGTCTAAGCCTCCCAAATACTGGGATTACAGTCATGTGCCCACACAACCATATGTGCTGGGTCATTTTAAGTATTACCTATCAGTCTCCCAAGAATATCTCACTGACATTGACTGGAAGATATCTGCTCTAAAGAGTGGGTGTAGCCAGGCGTGGGAGCGCACGCTTGTAATCCCCGCGCCTGGGAGGCGGAGACAGGAGGATCACGCTGGTTTGGAGCCAGGCTTGCTGGCTTAAGAGACCCTGTTTCCAAATAAAAAAAATATAAAATAGGTATTGGAGTGTAGCCCGGATGTAGAAGGGCTTCCAGGAACCCCACCAAAAAAATAAAATAAATAAATAAAAATAAAAATAAAAAATAAAAAATATAAAGAGTGGGTGCACATAAAACAGTATTAGGTGATGCCAGTGGCTACATTGAGTCCATGAGCACTAATTCAGTTTGCACCTTGTATTCCTAGTGGGGTGTGCAGCTGGGTCTGCACATCTGTGACTGCCTGCGGATGCTTTCACTTTATGAGTTTCACAGGTGTGGAAACATTGTCTATACTAATAAGTGACATGGAATCTCTCTTGATTCCTCCTTTACTAATCCCAGGGATGGAGTGTTGTACTCACATCCATTGCTTCTCTTTGGAAATAAGCAAGGGTGCTATAGTTATTCAAAGCAGCAGAGCAAAGGAACATAAAATATTCAGCCTAGGTAATAGGTTTTATCCAGTCTACTCCCCAGTTCTTTGTTCGTTAACCTAACTAAAATTCATATTTTACCTCCTTGAAAAAATTCAAAATAAATTCTTGAATCCAGTTTAAGAGAAGCTTAGAAACTCAGTTCCATTTCACAGATCTACATGAAATCAGTGGAGCCAAGGTTATTATCGCTCAGTGGATACAAACAATATTATGATCTTATCTCTGGGTTCCTTCAGGGAGGTTTAGGAAATTGTGTGAAAGATTATCTGAAATATAAACACTTACTGTGAGGGAATTTCTGCATTAAAAGTAGGTGAAATGTTAAGAGACTTCTGATCCATCATGCCAGGTAACAAAATTAAGTTTTAGGAAGAGACATAAAAATAGCAGCTGCCAGTAGCTGGGCAGGGTGGCACACGCCTGTCATCCCAGTACTTGGGAGGCTGATTCAGGTGGATTGCAGTTGTGAGGTCAGCAGGTTTGATATCAGCATCAGCAACTTAGAGAAACTCTGGATCACCTAGCTAGACTATTTCCAAACAGTAGGGGGGAGGTTGTAGCTTGGAGATTAAATGCCCCTGGCTTCAAGCCCCACGACCCCACATAAAATTTCCCAATGCTGCGAAAGCCCTTCATACCAGTGATGATGGCTATAAAACAACAACAACAACAACAACAACATGGAAAACCACAAGTGTTGGCAAGGATTGGAGAATATGAAACTCCCTGAACCTTTGTAGCGCTGATATAAAATGGTGAAGCTGGGGAAGATGACAACTGAGAAAAGCGGGGCTTAAGAGCCCTGCTAACAACCAATCTCCATTACCACAAAATCAGCGCCTTTCATAGCCAGAAAACACCATCACCAGAGAAACAAAAAAGCCACCAGGCTCCAGAGAGAAAGCGGACTGAGAACAGAGCTCAGAGCCACAGAGGAGATACACGGCCTCACGCCCGAGGACGCGGTAGCAGCGCCATACTGCCGGCAGCAGCGGGAAATTCACCGGACGGCTACAGCAAGCCAAGGTGAGCCGCTGCGGAACAGCCAGGCGGGATCTTTCGGCGCAGAGAGCATTTAAAGCTCCCAGTGGCTGAGCTCAGCACACGCTGCAGGGACTCAAAGTGGAACTCAAAACCAGAGAAGAAAAAATACGCCAGCCTCACGGCCGAGGGCGTAGCAGCGGCGCCATATTGCCACCGGCGGCAGCAGCAGAGAATTCACCGAATCCAGTACAGCTACATCTGCGTACTCAAGAACAGTGAGTCAAATTGCGGGCCACAGAGGAGAAATCCCAGTACTGTACTCACTGGGACTTGACCCAGTGGGAGAGGGACAGTGGCAGTGATATCACACCATAGGAGAACGTGCAACCTGGCACCCCCCACAGTCTAAAGCAGCCTCTATCGACACTCTGGGTCGGAGACTCTGTGATACAACCCAGTAAAGGAGTAGTGGGGTCTGAGATACTACAGACTCGAGATCCAGAGCACCTTAAGTGAAGTCATAGTGACCCAAGGGAAGAACCCAGAGAAGGCACAAACTTCCAAAATCATGGGAAAGAGGAATAATACTGGAGCAATTAATGCCCACAACCCCACAACATCAGAACCCGATAAAACAGAAAATCAGAGATTTCTAGAAGATCAAATCAGGAAAATAACTGTAGAAATAATAGAGGTGCTTCGAAAAGAACTCAGAGAGAGCCAAAAAGAGAAAAAGGATGCAATTAATGAAGTAAAGGCCTCAATTCAAAGCACAAACAACCGATTAGAACAATTGGAGAACAGAATCTCGCTCTTAGAAGATGATCATTCCAAAAATGAACTCATAGTTTCTAATCTAGAAAAAAATATCCAACAGCAGGAATCTGATATTGAAGAAATATGGGCCCATTTTAAGAGAGCTAACCTAAGAATAATTGGAATAGAGGAGGGAAAAGAAAGTGAAACCAAAGGGATCAACAATCTCTTCAAGGAAGTAATAGCAGAAAATTTTCCAGACATAGAGCAAGAGGTTGATACACAGATCCAGGAAACTTATAGAACTCCCTTTAGACAGGACCGGAGAAGAGGATCCCCACGCCACATAATTGTGAAAATGACCAATGTGGAAGCCAAGCAGAGAATCTTAAAGGCAACAAAAACAAAGGGCCAAGTGACATTCAGAGGCAAACCAATTAGAATCACTCCAGACTTCCCAAACCAAGTCATGAGAGCCAGAAGGGCTTGGAGTAACATATTCCAAACTCTGAAAGAAAACAACTTCCAGCCAAAAATTTCCTACCCAGAAAAACTTTCTATCAAATTAGATGGAGAAATAAGAAGCTTCCATGACAAACAGAAACTGAAGGAATTTATGTCTTCAAAACCAGCACTAGAGAAAATACTCAAAGAGATTAACTACAAAGAAGAAATAGGTAACACACACCAGAACCAGAGAAACAAGATTTTCCATCCAACAGACAACTAAGATTGGTTATTTGTGGAGATTCATTATTTATGTTAGTCTTTAACCTATCTCTAAATTGTATTGTTTGCCTTTATTGTTGTTAATTTTTAGGATTTCTAGTTGGAATATTAATATACCTTCAGATATAGCATTTGTAAATATTTTAGCCGGGCGTGGTGGCGCACGCTTGTAATCCCCGCGCTTGGGAGGCGGAGACAGGAGGATCGCGCAGGTTCGAAGCCAGCCGCGTGCGCTGGCTTAGGAGACCCTGTTTCCAAAATGAAAATATATAAAAATAGGTCTGGGAGTGTAGCCCTGAGGTAGAAGGGCTTCCAGGAACCCCAGAACCACAAAAAAAAGAAATGTTATATTTAATTCATCAAAAGCTTGGCATCAGACAAATGAAACTGTTATGTGAGATTATCATTTTTAATTTTGGATAAAGTGCTATAATACTAGATGTCAATCACTAAGCCAAGCATGGGAGGGAGGGATAGGGAGAGAATGGGGTGGGGATCGGGTGGGGGCTGACTGGGCAATGTGTGCATGTATGTCTACAAAAGTATGTATCCCACTATGATGTATGAATACAGTGCACCAATTTAAAAAATTAATTAATTAATTAATTAAATAAAAATAAAAATAAATAAAATGATGAAGCTGCAGTGGAAAACAGTTTAGTGCTCCTCAACCAGGTAAACACAGAATCACCATATGATCCTGCAACTCCACTCTAGTTTATATCCCTGGACACACTGCCAAGCAGACACTCAAACAAGGGCTGGACACAAATGTCCCTAGTAGCATTGTTGACCATTTCCCTGGGTGGAAAGAGCACAGATGTCCATCAGTGGATGGATGCATAAACAAATTGTGGATTATCAATACAGGATCAGCTGCAAGAAGTAATGGAGTGCTGATGGATGTGGATAGATGTGTTAATCACTCAGAGTGGACCCCTTAAGAAAATTGGAACATCACAGAATTGGGCATCCAGATTTTTCTTTCCTTCTTATTTTCTTTCTTTCCTTCTTTCCTTTTCTTCTTTCTTTCTTTCTTCCTCTCTCTCTCTCTCTCCCTCTCTCTCTCTCTCTCTCTCTCTCTCTCTCTCTCTCTCTCTGTGTGTATGATTCTGGGGATTGAATAATTCAAAGGTATTCTACCTGCAAGCTATATCCTGAGCCCTATTTTATTATTCTCATTTTGAATCAGGATTTTACTAGGTTGATAAAAATTTCACTACTTGCTGAGGCTATCCTCAAACCTGCAATCCTCCTGTCTCAGCCTCTCAAGATCCAGATTTTTTTATACAAAGAAAAGATGAGGCACTAGAACTTCAGAAGACAAGTAGGATGCCCAGATGACTGTGGCTGTAACAGATGTGACTGTAGCAGGGATCAGTGATTGTTAAAAAGTATGAATAAGATAATAAGATTTGTTGCAGCAGCACATGCTTATAATCCCACTACTTAGGAGACTGAGACAGGTGGATTGCTGGTTGGAGATCAGCCTCAGCAACTTTTGGAGATCAGCCTCAGCAACTTAGTGAGATCCTGTTTCAGAATAAAAAATAAAATCAGGTGGGAGTGTAGCTCAAAGGGAGAAGGCCCAACCTTCCCATCTCCTTATATCAGCCATGAGGAGACTTTTCGTCCCTGGATAGGCAGAATCAATGCCCCCTTGTCAGCTGAAAAGAAATTACAGAAAACAGACTTTCTCCCTTCTGCAACCTTTATGATTAAGGGACCAAAAGTCTCAGGGAAGGAAAATGATGAGGTAGAAGAAATAAAAGTTTAGGTAGAAAGGAGAAACATTGGGAAGGAAAGGAAGATACAGTTTTAAAATCTGAAATCTTCAGTTAAGAGAGTTTGGTTATTCTTTAAAAAGCCAGGCCCATACTTTTAAATCATAATGGGCTGGCTCAGGAAATTCCTAAGGTGATTAGAGCTTCACCTTTTGTCTGCTTCCAGGAAGACCCACAGAAAAAGTTACCCCTTTTGTTAAAAGAGCCCCACACCCAGGCAGCTCTGGCTTCCTGTCTCCACTCCCAAGGAGTACTGTCTCAAAATAAATTCCAACTTTTGTGATCCAAGAAGCTTCAAAGAGAAAAGCCTGTGCCATCCCATGTGCCCCTGGCCACCCCATCTCTTGAGGACTCTTATACTATAAGTATAGCTCTAAAGAGATCTTTGCCATTGATGACCATTTGGGACCATTTTGAGCCCTTTTGGGGCAGCTCCAGGGCAGCTTTTGCAGCACTAGCCCTTTTCTCCCTGCACTGCTCTCATGCTCTTAGGAAGTGGGCCATGTTTCAACCTGAACGTGTACCTTTACTTTACTTGAATTAAAACCACTGCTTTTATCTCTGACTGGTGCATGTTAAAATCTTTTTGCCACGGAAGCCAAGAACCCACAGAAATTATTGTGTGGTCCCATGACAATAAGAACCTTGTTCATGTGTTTAAACTCCCACAGCCAGAATAATAGCACCCTTAGTGATGTCAGGCAGATGGAGCGAGGCCACGAAGAGCTGCCCCTGGCCTTCTGGTCGTAAGAGCTGGCATCTTCCACACAGAGCAAATAAAAGCCAAGTGGTCAGGTGCTCAGCAGAAATTTGTTGCAGGAAGAAAGGTCAGAAGGAAACAAGAAGGAAGGAAGAGTTAGATGTTTGAATGTAAGTCTGCTGACTAACAGAGTAAGTTGAAAGATTTTCCTTTACCTTGACTGCCTGTCCATATATATATATATATATATATATATATATATATATATATATATATATATATATGCCAGGTATGGTGGCACATGCCTGTAATCCCACCCAGTACTTGGGAGGCTGAAATAGGAATATCATAGGTTTAAGGTCAAGACTCAGCAATTTAGTGAAGCCCTCAGCAACTTGAGACCAGGTTTAAAAATAAAAATGGAAAATGTCCTGAGTGTGTAGCTCAGAGGTAGGTAGAATGACCCAGGGTTCAATCCCAAGTGCTAAAATACATACATACATACATACCCTGGGGAATAGTGAAATTGTTCTCATTCTGTAGAATTTATTAATGCTATAAACATTCTGAATACTTGACACTTTGAAACTCCTTCTTTATACAAACTTAACAATTTTATAGGGAGCAAGACCAAATTACTGTAAACAAGGTGCATTCAGCAATTTGAAAGTTGAAGCCCAGAGGTGTTTCCAGGTTGAGCTGAGCCTCCCCTCATCCCACTTTAGAATCATGGGAAGAAGAAGGGTGCTGCTCTTTCATCCCCCAGGCAACCCCACTCTGCAGATGGCAGTTGGCCTGTGATGTTGGTTTCTTTTGTTTTCCCACACTGCTACAAACATTCAGTCTGGAGCTTAAGAGTTGCCCGAGGAGCCGATGAAGCAGGGAGGCCCTCCTGGTTATAGGGCCACATGGCCTTCCAGGAGGACCATCCCGAACGAATTGTCCCAACTGTCTTCCACTTTGCTTCTGATACATTTCCCATCTCCGAGGCTATTAATTTAGTGTTTCAGCAAAGGAGCTCAGAACTATGGAAGGATATAACAGCCTGCCTGCCTGCTCTTAGGAAATGTCCAAGATTGATTTTTACTGAATGATGATTAATTACATCACACATGAGACGAAGGTCTTTTGACTTGTAGCCTGGGCTTGCCGTTCCACTAGGCCTGGAGGCCCTGCGCAATTGCCCTAAACCCCATTGGTAGAGAGTCAAGGTGGCCCATTTGTCACCACTGAATCTCAGCTTCCTAGTCGCTATAATTTTAAATGTGAAGTTCACTGCTTAAAAATAACTCCTCTGCATATAACTAGATAAGTTCCAAATAGCAGAGTGCCCAGTCTAGGAAACTCTGAATGTGTGCCTGTGAGTATAACAACAGACAGATGTTAGAAGGGTGCACCTGTTATCATTATAACAAACTTCTATTTTATCTTACTATCTGTTGTGGCATCACTTCCCCCAAAGGAAGTTGTTCTGTAAAGAGTTTACTGTGGGATATACAATGTTCACAGTGATGTCAGCTCATAAACTCCATACTGCCCTCACCAGAGGACTCCTGAGCCTGGGTGTGTATCTGGTGTGCCTGGGTTCAACTGCTGCTGCAGCTTGGGTTGCTATGACAAAATGCCTAGACTAGGTGACTTCCCCGGCATTTGTTTCTCGCAGACTGGAAAGTCCAAAATCAAATTGTGGACAGATTTCATTCTGGGTTGGTTACTCATTCTGACTTATCATCAGGCATGGTGGTGCACACCTGTAATTCCAGTATTTGGGAGGTGGATGTAACAGTGTCACATGGAGCCCTATGTTGGGATGCCAAAACTGTAACAGTGCCATAGCAGAACTATAACACGGCGCTACATTTGGGCGAAGAAACTGTAACAGTGTGAGATGGAGCCTGGGTTCTTGTTCTTAGCTATTTTTAGAAAATAATAGCCAGAACTATTTGCTGTAAGCTTAAGCAATTTTTATTATTACATTGGTAGAAAGAATGGACAGAGGAATAAAGCACCACATCAGAGAAAATGTGGTGGAGTGTCTTGAAATTAAGACACTGAAGTTTTTGAATAGCAAACAGTTTTTATAAAGATTGTTATCTCTCATGTTTGCTTAACCAATAGTCTTCCTGACCCGACTAGGTGTAGATCTACCCATTAACTCCAGGGCAAGCCTTTTGGTGTGATTATGAGGATTCCCTATCTTACATCCTGTTGGACCACAAACCTTTTTCCTGTAGATGTAGATCTGCCCTTTCTCCCAAGCCTTTTGTTATGACCAAAGTATGTTACTTGATTATCAGAGTCAGGAGTCACATGGTATGTAATTTCTTTGAAAAAGACCTGTACCATCCTCCTGCATCCTTGGGGAATTTTAGGTTGTCTGCTGGAAATTATTTATTATGTAAAACTTGTCTTTAAAATATGAAAGCCTGGCCTACAACTCATTTGTGTTCTTGCTAATCACTTTTGGTGCCTGGAACTCTGCAGGTAACAGCTGCCTCCTCCTCCCTGCCTGAGCATCTGCACTGCACCAAAGCTATTTTCCAATACATTTCCCAAAGCCATTTCCCAGCACCGACACATTCCCTATCAACAGAGACAGGAGGATCCCAGGTTCAAGGCCAGCCTCAGTAACTTAGTGAGGCCCCCAGCAATTTAATGATATCCATTTCAAAATGGAAAACAAAATAGGGATGGTGGTATACATTAGAGGTAGAATGCTCCCAGATTGAACTCCCACTACCACAATAAATAAAAAATAGAAGAAGGCAACCTTTTCAAAGTGTCTTTATATGGCAGAGAGAAAGGAGAGGGGGCAGAGTGAGAGCCAGGGAGAGTGAGAAGAGAGAAAAGGAGTGCTGTTCTTTCTCTTTTGATAAGAAAACTAATCCCATCAAGTAGACCCCACTTTCATGATGTCATCTAAACCAAATTACCCCCCAAAGGCCCCACCTCCAAATGCCATCTCATTGGGAAATGGGTATTGGACATATGATTTGGGGGGACATAGACTTCAGTCCATAACAGATACCTTAACAAAACTAAACCCAGACATAATTTCTCTCTGTGTGATTTTCACGATCTGGGGCCAGACTGTCTTATCTTTCCACAATCATTTTCCTGGCTTAGAACAGAATATCGGGAGAATCATGACATGATACTGAACTTTGAACTCTGCAACCAAAAATCACACGTTAAGGCTATATATTTGAATATGTCACCTTCTCATGACAAATGACTACTAGCTAAGTATGGTGGTATGATATTGGAAAGAAATTAATAATTTAATTACTTGGTTGGCCAAATAGGTCTCTGTGGTATAACAAGTAAAAATACATACTGAGGTTTGATTCCTGATATTGTGTCTATTACTATAGGAAATTTCTTATTTTTATTTATTCATTTAATTTTGTGGTACTAGGAATTAAACACAGGGACCTTCTACTTCTATGCTACACCCCCAGCTCTTTATATTTTTTGTTTGTTTGTTTGTTTGTTTTGAAACAGTGTCTTGCCAGGTTGATGAGAGTCTCAGTACATTGCTAAGGCTAGCCTCAACCCTATGATCCTTCTGTCTTAGACTCTAAAATACTGGAATTATAGGCATGCACTACCATACCTGATTTGACTATAGGATCTTGAATAAGACATTTAACTGGTTGAGCTTCAATTTTTTTTACTATAAAATGAGATTGATGGTTGCTATATTCACAAAAATACTGTATGTAAAAATCAAAGCACTTAGTACTTATTGGTTCAGTTTTTTCTTTGCATTATAGTGATAGTTATTGAATGAGCAAATATGTACATGGAAGCAGTTTATAAGATAATAAATGCTAAACTCTTAAATTCTCTTTCTTTCTTTCTGACTGGGGATTGAATCCCAAGAGCTTTCTATCTCTGAATTACACTCCCAACCCTTTTTAATTTTTGTTTTGGAAAAAAAGGTCTTGCTAAGTTTCTGAGGCTGGCCTTGAACCTGTAATCTTTCTGTCTTAGCCTCCCAAGTACTGGGATTACAGAAGTGTACCACAATATTAGGTACTGTTGAAATACTCTGGTAGCAATACCTTTTCAGCATAGTGAGACCCTGTTTCAAAATTAAAAATAAAAAGTTGTGAGGTTGCAGCTCAAAGGTAGAATGGCCCTGGCTTCAATCCCCAGTATCAGAAACAAACAAAAATAATGAAAGGCCCTGGTGGCCCTGGGAGGCATCACTCAAAGAGAACCTGGCCCCTCAAGCATAATGAGGAATATAAAGCCTTGTCACATTCCTTATGTCTCACTTCAGACCTTCTTCCATGTGGTATGTCTCTACAAGTAATTGTCACAAAGTGTACGGGCACCTTAAGTCCCTATCATGCAGAAAAATTGTGTAGTGTGAAATGATCTGTCACTGTTAAATCCCTGGCAGTCATTTGGTCATGAGGTGCCAGTGGTGGAACAGAAGGGCTGTGTGTGGAGAAGGGTCCAGGAGTCTTGGGAAGGAACTGAACCTGCATGATGGCAGGTGCAGGAAGCATTTGCTACCTCTTCAGTTTCCACCCTGCTGTGAAACACCTGGGGTTGGGAGGAACACAGAACTTACAAAACTGCTCCTTCTGAGGAGCAGATCCTGTAGGACAGCTGGAGGCTGAGCCAAGATAAGCAGACAAGAGTTATTTATATAAAAAATTTGGAATTTGGGTTCATTGTGTGGCACAACATAAACAAGGAGATTTTCAGGAATAAACAAATGGGAATATGGATGCATTCTTCAAAGGACAAGTGAGTCAGTCAAGTGCGAGGTAAAAGTAGTCTCAAAGTCATATATGTATTGGGTAGATATAGAACAAAGGAATAAGAAACCATTACTTTGTCCAATTTTTCTTGGATATTTTAGCTACTTAGATTTTTTTAGCTTTCCAGTTTTGCCATGAATATTTGGGGAAGGGGTGGGAGATTGAACCCAGGGGCATTCTATCTCCAAACTAAACCCTTAGCTCTATATTTATTTTTTATTTTGGAACAGAATCTCACTAGGATGATGAGAGTCTCATTACTTTCGGAAGGTGTTCTCAAACTGCGATCCTTCTGTTTCAGCCTCCCAAGTACTAAAATTACAGGTATGTATTACCAAGCCCGACTGCCATGAATATCTTCATTTAGAGAAAAATCTGACTATTAAGCCATAGAGAATCCGAATTTTTGTGATACTATGCTGCTCAGAAAGCTCCCAAGAGTTTGAATGTGAATATACTTTGTCCTGATCTCTCTGTTCCCTTCACCCTTCTGCAAAAGGGAAGACACAGCAAGGGACTTTCCTCCACAGATTGTTTCAATGAGAACCCACAAGTCTAGCATACCAGGCAGCATTTCTTTCTTTTTTTTTTTGTTTCTTTATTTAAGTTTTTTTATTGGTGCATTATATTCATACATCATATTGGGGTAAAAACCTTGTGTGGACATACATGTACACATCCCCGATTTAACCCCTACCCTATTCCCACCCCATTCCCTCCCCATCCCTCCTTCCCTTGCTTGGCTTAGTGGTTGACTTCTATATGTACTGGGGATTGAACCCAAGGGCATTCTAACCTCTAAGCTACACCCTAGGTACCATTTATTTTTTATTTTGAAACAGGTTCTCAGTTGCTGAGAGTCTCACTAAGTTGCTGAGGCTGAGACTTGCCATCATCTATCTCAGCCTTCCAAGTACTAGGTTTACAGGTGTGCATCACTATGCCTGGCTGCAGCATGGCTTTTGACTTTTAACCTCCCTAATTCCTCAGCTTAGAACTTGAATCTGAGAATGTGTTCTTTTAAAATAAACTGGGAGAAATGGGACTGTTTGTTGATGTTACTGAACCTCGGATAGTCATCAATGCTGATAATATCACAGAGTGTCCCTCAGAAGAAAATTATATAAATTAACTTATGATTATGCTTCTTTTGAGTGTGCATGCCAGTGATTGAATCTAGGGTCTTTTGTGTACGTAGCATGTGACCTGCTGTGTGATTCCTGTACTTGCCCCTTCTTCCTGTATTCTCAAACAAATCCCACTCATGACACTTATGTTTCTTTTTCTTACTATCCAGTTATCCTCTATTTTTCTTGTGTCTTATAAAATTAAACATTCAGAATACTCACCTAAAGCACTTTGCAAATTTTGGGAATTGCTTCCTACTGACTTCAGACTTTTCTAGTGCAGAGTCCTCTGGGATTGCATGTCTGTCTAGCTCCCTGGCTCACCTGTGGTCTTCTGCATAGGAATGGCAAGTTCCTTGTAACAGGACCAGCACCTTTCTCTTGGCACAAGTAGTTACCCCTAATGGCCTGCAGTAAACCTCCTGTGGTAAGGGTTCGTAATGAGTCTGCACTTTTGCATTTATTGTTCCCTGTGCCTGGAATGGCCTGGAAAGGGGGATCCTTTCCACCTTTATTCTTTAACATCCCTCTCCTTCACTGGCCCCCAACAAACTAATATAGGTTGGGTCTCAGCTGGGCGTGGTAGCTCACACCTGTAATCCCAGTACTTGGGAGGCTGAGACAAGAAGATTGCAGATTTGTGGCCAGCCTCAGCAACTTAGCAAGGCCTTCTGCAACCCAGTGAGACCCTGTTTCAAAATAAATATAAAATAGGGCTGAGAGTGTATAGTAAGTAAGTAAGTAAATAAATAAATAAATTATCTGGTCTCTGCTCTTCTGATGCATGTGTGAGCTTATAGTACCAGGGGATGAACCCAGGGATATTCACCCCCTGAGCTCCACCTCCAGCTCTTTTTTATTTATTTTGAAACAGGACCTTGCTAAATTGCTGAGGTTGTTTCTGAATCTGCATCCTCCATTCTCAGCCTCCCATGTACTGGGATTACAGGTTTTCGCCACTACGCTTTGGCTCCAGTTCAGTGTTTTAAGATCTCTCCGCTTACCACTATTTCTCATTACACTGAGCAGCTACAGAACTAAGATTCTAAATGGTAGGAGTATCAGATCAGATCACAAGTTTAAGGCCAACTGGGCAATTTAGGAAGACCCTATGTCAAAATAAAATGAATGGTTTGGGGGTGTGGCTCAGGTATAGATCACCCCTGAGATAAATCTTCAGTACTGAAAAAGAAAAACAAAATTCTAACTAGTCCATGGCCCTTTATAGAGTGCCTAGAAAGTGTGTAAGAAATTAATACATCCATTGAAGGAAGGCTTGCCTAATTTCTGGGATTTGAGAGAGCTATTTGGTATAGTAGGAAAAAATCTAACATCAAGTTTTGTATCTGTCTCTGAAGCGCCACTCTGGACCTGTTTTTCTGCATCCGCAAACGGGGTTTGGTGTCTAAGAGTTCAGTCCAGTAATGTCTGTGGTCCTTGGCTGTGCATGTCCTTCAGGACTGACCCTGAAACTTATTCCTATTCAGAACTCACACCCAGGGACCCATGCTGCAGGCTGCTTTGTAAGCAACACAAATATGGTTATAGAGTTCATAGAGTAGCTCTAATTTGTTATCTTTGCTGCTTAATTTTGCAGAATGGAAAAGGGTTTGTTGATTAATAGTATACATTCCTACATAGTCAAAGTAGGCTTCAAGGTGTAGATAATATAGATTATTTCAGCCTGAAGGTGGATCCATACAAAGTTTTAATTTCAAGTATACAAAACTCCAGTCAATGAATAATGAAGTAGGCATGAGGAGGCAGTAATATTCAGGCTACCATGCTCAAAAAAGCATTTCTGATCTAACTGTACATTTCAAATGCAAAGACAAGAGAGAAAAACATTTAAATTTATTTTATTCAACATGCAAATATATTAAATATAAAATTAGTTTAGCTAATAGATCTAGGCTTGGTTAAAACTCTCAAAATATATTATTTAAAACAAAAATTGGCCACCATTTCTCAATTATATTAAAACTTGCATTACTATGACTTGATGTTGCTGGAAAACATGTTTTGATATTTGACATTAGTGGTGTGAAAATGGAAATATAAGAAATACATCTATATTATGAAAAAAAGTTTAACAAATCCATATTTGTTGCTTTTCCTTAGAAAAAAAGTATATCAAGCAGAGCAAAGAGAGGAGCAGCCAATATATAGACACAGTCCTCTAGTTAGTTTATTTTTCAAGAAAGGGCACATGATTCTTCTAACACTTCATCAAAATATATTCATGAGTGAAAAGAAAGGATTTGGTTTAAAGTTTACTCAATTTCTTAACATGTTTTCTTTGTACTCTCACAATTACTGACCCTTTTTTGAGCTATTGATGACCTTAGCTACGTCTCTTAATAGATCCCTTTGTGCATTTGAGCCCCCACCCTTCCACTATACTTTTCTGAGTTACTGTTCCATATTCCAAATCTCCACTGCCTGTTCATAAAGTCCAAACTACTTGGACTGCATACGACCTCCACCACTTGACCATTGCTTACTATTCTGCCATCTCTGCTCACCACCCTTGTTCTGCTCTGGTCCCTAAACTACTTACATTTGCCCAAATTCCCCTTATAGGTCCATGCATTTCATTAACATGAAGTAGAGTACCTCCCAGCTGGGCACCAGGCATGTTGGGGGCAGATTTCATGCATTTGCATATGCTGTTCCCAACATATAGAGTCTCCTGCCCATTTGTCTCCTGGAAAACATACACATATCTTTCAAGTCTCAATACACAGTCAATATAATTTTGGCTTATCAGTTAAAACCAAATGCTTGTCTTTCTGTGCCTTCAGTGGGCTCTACTCAGAAGTCAATCACTGAAATCTTAATACATCTATGTCTGTTGGGCCATAACTGTACGGGAAAGCACCACACTGCATTCCTCTTTTTATCCCTAACAGATGGCTAGTACCTGACCCTTCCATTAAGCAATCTTGGTCCCAACTAGGCCCTTTCAGCCTTCAACTATGGCAAAGAACAAAAGAAGTCACAAAAAACTTCATTCTACAAGTTAGAATAGAGATATAAGGGACTTGGCAGGATCATAAGCATAAGCCATACTGCTGAAATCTAGAGAAAGTCATGAAAAGGTGTTGCTGACTCCAGGTTTCTCACAACACTGCAATCAGGAAGGAGAGTTTCTCTTCTTACCTTGTTAAGCAGATCATCAATCGAAGCACAATGCAACAAAGACCTTCCTTTTTGCCTAAGAAGTTTAATGATTCTGATATTGTGGAATATAATTAAAAATGAGCCCTTATTCTGGCTCCCTCTTCCCACAAGCTTTTGAATGCATCAGTGTGATAAGATCACCCCTTGATATTTCTCAGCTTCCAGCAAACATTGCTTCCTTCAAATAAGATGTCTCTGACCCTTCAGGCAAATGGCTTCCCCTATGTGTCTGTGGCACTATGACATTATGTTATAGCTAGCTAAAAAAAAAAAAAAAAGTAATATTAATTCTAGACCATGAAACTGGAACAGGTCAGTGCCTTGTGAATAATGAGCACTCAAGTCAACGATTAACTGAATCTTGCCTAAACAGTATGAAGAGAGTCAAAATTAATTGTGTTCATTTCAACCTTAAGAAATTTCCTTGGCATTTAATCTTTGAACACAGATTCCATTTCAAACAATTTCTGCTACCTGCAAATCTAAATTCTGCAAAAAAGGATACTAATTATTTATAGGTACATTATATATATATATATATATATATATATATATATATATATATTTTTTTTTTTTTTTCCGGGTCTGGGGATGCAACCCAGAGGCATTCGACCTCCGAGCTACAGCCCCTGCCCTATTTTTTATTCTTTATTTTGAAATCGGTTCTCACTGAGTTGCAGAGGGTCTCACTAAGTAGCTGAGGCTTTCCGCGAACCGCGATCCTCCAGTCTCAGCCTCCCTAATGCTGGGATTACAAGCATGTGCCACCATGCCCGGCTAGGGACATTATATTTTTACGAAGTGAGTTTATTTAAACAATTGCTACAAGAGTAAAAAGTGAAAACCATTAGCATTGGTTCTCATACTGGTTGTTTTTATGCATAGATTCTTAAGATAACTTTAAGTGATTAGAATAAGCCCATAAAACACTTATATCCTTTGGTACGACCACATAATATTTTAATGTTTAAAATATTTAAACAAACCCTTAAGGTGAATAGTTAAACACAAAGTTTAATTAATATTACACACCAGCTGAATCTTCTGTGGGAAAAGCAGTGGTGATGAAACCTCATTTAAACTAAAAATTCCTCTTTTTAAATTTGTTCTGATTGAAATACCAACTGCTTGACTCACCCACCTGTTTCCACTCATAATATAACTCATTGCTTTGTGATTCTTGATAGTTAATGAGGCAAGCTTAATACTTGAAAATGCAAGTCTACCTTGTGGCTTAATTTTGAGAGTTTGGTAATTTTGCAAATTACTTAAAGGGCTTGTTTTAACACTGCTATATCTCAACTTGACCTTATAATAGATTCACTGAAATCAACTTATATGCCTGGTGGTACTTGGACACTTAAAAATTATTTCCCACAGTACACAGTAATTTCCTCTGGTCCTACTTCTTTGGGTTTTATATATTGCTGTGGCATCTTTCTTTTAATGATGTAACTATACTCTGAAATGAAATGGGAAAAACTGACCAGAAAAAAATCTGAGTGCTTTAAAAAATTATATAGTACATTCGTTTGATAAATAATTTAAGATAACCTATGCAAGGATATATATCTTCAGATTCAAGGGCACAAAAATAGATTGGAATTGCTTTTATATTCACTGCAATAGATGTTCTGTAGCAACCACACTAGTACAATAAAGCAATCAAGAACAAATTTGTCTTTCAATTGGTATGTGTATGTGTATACCTGGAAATGTATTTGACACATACAGCAAATACCCAGATCTCTTCAGTCCAAATCTACTTTACCTGTGAGAGTGACTTAAAGTAACCACAGTGGTACATAAAGGGAAAACTAATCAATGTCAGACTTCCCACTAAGTAGTCAAATTTATCATTTTCTCCTATTGTAGCTATTTCTGCAGGCAAACTGATCTCTATACTTTCTGGTCAGGGACTTTTTCGTTAAACCTTATCTTTGCCAATATTTTGTTCAAGTAATAAAAATAAAATTTTATTGACTTATCCAGGATTATATACAATACATTAAACAAAAAACAACATAATGAGTTCTGATGCTGGGTCTTTTTGCTATTCACCACATATGGCTTCATCTGGATGAAGAAACTGCTTTCGGTTTAATATAAGGTTCTCAATAGAACAGAATAAACTTAAAGTTAGTGATCTTAGTGGAAAAGTCCTCCCATCTTTATAGTCAGGCCTAACAGAATGATAATTACAGGAAAAAAATATGGCACAAGTCATCTCCTTTGGCCATCGTCTTAGGGGCTGGTTTGCTTGTACTGCTGACCTCGATCGCGGCCGTCACATTTCCAGGGTTTGGATGGTGCTCTGCAGCAAACTTGCCTGAGAAGATTCAGAGAGCCTTTGTTCTTGGGCTTACATGGTAAGCACTTTGCGTGATTCTTAATCACATTTTTTATCCAGAACACAGTGCTATCGGTCACATTTTTTTCAACAATGCTTACAGTGATTTGTGCTCTATAAATATAAACATATTTATAGGCAGAATACATACACACTGATGTGGGAACATGAAGTCAGCCGGCCATCCATAAGAAGAATGGGATTAAAATCGCAGGAAAGGTAGCGTATGATGTCAGGCCCATCCAGACTATAAACATCAATCCCAAGACTACTGAAGCAAGAAAACTTCTTTGATCACGAATAATTATCTTCACAACCTCACAAAACTGGAAAATAAAAGTTCAGGATATTAGGAAAGTTATCTAAACCTAAAAATAATCACATATTCCAAATGGCAAAACAGTTTACCCAGCTATTTTCTGTCCAACAGGAAAATAAGTCCCCTTATGACTAATAAAAAAATTTAAGATGTCAATAGTTCAGGTTCTTGATTCCACATCCCATAGTAGCTGAAATGATACTTTAGGTAAATAGGTTAATAAATTGTAAACCATAGCCGGGCGTGGTAGCACAGGCTTATAATCTCAGCATTCAGGAGGCTGAGACAGGAGGACTACAGTACACGGAGAGTCTCAGCTACCTAGTGAGGTGCTTTGCAACTCAGGGAGACCCTGTTTCAAAGAATAAAAAATAGGGCTGTGGGTGTAGCTCAAAGGTAGAATTCTCCCGGGTTCCATCCTCAGTGCCAAAAAAAAAAATTATAAAATATAAGATAACTAAAAGTTAGCCGGGTGTGGTGGTGCACACTTGTAATCGCAACATTTGGGAGGCAGAAACCAGAGGATAGTGGTTCCTGGACAGCCTCAGTGAGGCCCTTTGCAATTCAGTGAGACTCTGTTTCAAAAAATGAAAAAGTTTAAAACATAGGGCTGGGGGGTGTAGCTCAGAGGTACACTGCCCCTGGCTTCCATTCCTTGTACTGCAAAAACAAAACAAAATAAAGCAAAACAAAACAAACTAAAAGTTATTCGGGATTATAGGTTTGAAACAACATACTTGTCGTTAGCAATAATATATTCTATGAATAAGAAAGAGCTCTCTAATTTGAATAAAAGGAATAGATATTAGTTTATTATTATTGGTGAATTTAATTCTTCTGATTATTCTTTTTTTTGTGTGTGTGTGTGGTACTGGGATTCCTGGAAGCCCTTCTACCTCTGGGCTACACTCCCAGACCTATTTTTAGTTTTTTATTGGGAAACAGGAAGACTGTAGGTTTGGGGCCAGCCTCAGCAACTCAGCAAGACCCTGTTTCAAAGTAAACAATAAAGCAGCGCTAGAGATGTAGCCCAGAAGTAGAATCTCCCTTGAGTCCGATGCCTAGGACCACAAAAATATTTTTTTAATTAAAAAATAAAATTTGGTGACACCAATGATAACTTTTTTGTTTCAAAATCTTAAAGCATAGAATCAGTCTTATTTTGTTTTCATATTCCATTCACCACCTAAATAAATTAAATTCACCTTCAATAACACGACAAATAAATTGACAGCTAGAAAAAAAAAGATAGATTAAATATGGACCCTGCCCCTGAGGAATATATTCCTATAATATATGTAATTTTTCTTAGAAAACCCATTTTACGTGCAAGCAGTGGCCTATGGCTGAATGTCCTGGCTCCTCCTCTTATTGGATGAGTGACCTCAGGTAAATCACTTAAATCTGTCCAGATTACCCTCTTCTTCCTGAGAGTCCATGGTGGCTATGAGAATCAAATGAGATCTATGCACCAGTGTATTTTGTATTTTTCCACATACTGTACTGACATAAGCTATTACAGTATTATCCCTGCTTATCTGTTGAGAATTATCTCTACCCCATCATTGACAGTGCCAGAATTTAAAAACTGTCACTTTTACATGAATTCTATTATTAATATCAGATTTAAACTCCTTTTCTAGCACATGGCATTACATGTGCTTTTAATGTCTCTTATAGCAGTTTATATAATATTGGATATCTACATTTCCAAATTCTGCGCGCGCTCTCTCTCTCTCTCTCTCTCTCTCTCTCTCTCTCTCTCTCTCTTTCTCTCTCTCTCTCTCTGTCGGATCACACAGGTTCGAAACCAGCCTCAGCTACTTAGTGAGGCTCTCAGCAACTTAGTGAGACCCTGTGTCCAAATAAAATGTAAAATAGGTCTGAGAGTATAGCCTGGAGGTAGAAAAGCCCCTTGGTTCCACCCCCAGTACCACAAAAAAATAAAAATAAAATAAAAACATAAAAAAATAACCTGTCTCAGCCTCCAAAGCATCGGAAAGTTTCCAAATGTGTTTATTTATTTGGGCTCCAGGACCTGACAAATTCCTAGGATGCTACAGGTTACCAAAGTGGTGACACCGCCACCTGGGGGCACTAGAATAAAATATAGATATGTAAAAGAATGTAAATTTGTCACTGCATCTTTCTGTTTATTTGCTTAAAAAAGATAATTTCCAAGAGGCATTGAGGATTTTTTTTTCTAAAAAGAGTCAAAGAAACAAGTAAGTTTGCAATCTCTTGCAAACTAAGCAAACACTGTACCTCTTAATGGACAGAACAAGTTCAACGCAGTCCTAAGCCAAATCATGGCTTTTGGGTCAACGAATGACCACATATACAGCGTAGTCCAGTAAGACTTCATTGCTGGTCTAAGTGTCTGAACAAGGAAGACATCTTCTAAGAGTGCATTTCTCATATTATCGCACAATATGATACAAGACCGTATTTTAATGCATATAATTGTGTGTGTGTGTGTGTGTGTGTGTGTGTGTGTGTGTGTGTGTGTGGAACCCAGAGGCTTTCTACCTCCGGGCTACACTCCCAGACCTTTTTTATATTTTATTTGGAAACAGGGTCTCACTAGGTTGCTGAAAGCCTCTCTAAGTAGCTGAGGCTGGCTTTCGAACCTGTGCGATCCTCCTGGCTCAGCCTCCCAAGCGCGGGGATTACAAGCGTGCGCCACCACGCCCGGCTTAAGGCATATTTTAATGCACTGCCTTGACTCAGGCTCATCTCTATTCATGCCTGTACAGAATATCTAAACAAGCTATTGATCTACTTACAGACCAAACATCTACTATGGCTCTTTTTATTAAACTTAAGACCTTGGGTAACAAGTACAACTGTTTTAAAGTGGTGATAATCAAACCTTTCAGAACGATGAGAGAAGAGGTTAGTAAATAAAGGAAGAAATACATTTTGGCAAATGAGTAAGTTGTCTTGATAGAGTTACACTTTTTTTAAATCATGAGAGTCACTTGAATTCTTTCCAAAAGTAATTTTTCTCAGGCTGCATCTTATTTCTAATGCCCCATTCTTGTTCACTCGACTATAAGCTCAGGAGACAATTCTAGAGATACTCAACATCAGGACATCTAGAAAGATATCAAGAAGCCTGTAGGAATACTTTAAAAGTACTGAATCCCTGGAAAATAAAGGCATTTGCATTTATTTGGACAAGGAAAAACAGTATTAGCAGAGTAAGAAAAAAATCACAGTTGAAAAGCATAGAAATTTTAATAATTACAAACTAAAGAGATTTGTAATTTACATAATACGGTCAAAAGCAATATTAAAATCCCTTGATTTTTATCATTTTTAAAGTTGTAAAAGGAGCATTATCAAAAAGAACTAAAAAGTTCCTTTCCAGCTCATTTTTAAGCTAATTGCAATGTTTTTTTTGGTTTTTTTTCTTTCTTTCTTTCTTTTTGAGAAAAAGCCTTCTTGAGCGGTTTTATGAGCTGGAATACAAGTGACAGGCAACTTTGCCATGCTACTGTCAAGAGGATAGCAGCTATGAATACGAAGACCTCACCAATCAAACTCAGAATCAAATCATTCCTATGTTTCTAAAAAGTAAAAATTATTCAGTATTAATGGCCTACTGCTCTTGGGGCGTGTTCAGAAAACAGTTCTGAGAATCAGAAAATTTGGGATGAGAATTTTTTTTTTCCCCTGGGGAAATCTAGTCTGAGGCCAAAGCTGTTTGTTAGACCATTCAAAGTGAATACAAAACTCACTTTCACAAGAGGTGCTATGCAGCAACAGTAATTAAAACACTTCTGCACTGTTGTAAAACCTGACAACTTTCCCAAAGATGAAAAACTACTCCAACTAGTTATTTAGGCAGATTAAATATTTTACAACTTTAAAAAAGTACTTGCACTGTATTGCTGGAGAAATGTACAATACAGTGCTACATGTGATCCATGTAATGGGAACTCTTAATTACCAGATAGAAATACTGTTTCTATCTGGTAGAAATGATCTGCTTGGTTCTTTAGTAAATCTGACGTGTTTCCTTTTGTACATTTTTGGAGCCAGTGTTTGTAAATGTGGAGAAGTTCATTTCTAAACAGGCCTGTGCTAGAGCTGTGATTCCTGAATCATTGCACAGTACTCTAACTGTATTTTTATTTTGCTTGGAAAAGAATTCCTAGACTAAGTCTGTTTGGCCTACATAAAAATCTATAAGTACCTTCATAGACCAGTGTAGAAAAGCAAAATACTTTCATGCTCTGCTATGGAGAAGAAAGATTTTCCCATCTGAGTCAAAAAATTAATCAAGATGTAGAGCAATTAAAACTGAAGATACAGCATAGTTATATGGACTTAGATTCATTTGGTTAAAAAAAAAAAAAGTACCTAAACATGAAGGAAAGACTAAAGCACATTGCATGATTACTCGGGCTTCCATTTAGAAGAATATTAATAATATTAATATTAATAATCAATGCTAATTAATTATTACTAATGAGGATAATAATGAGATTATTAATATTAATAATCCTCATAAGAATATCAATGTCTCTTTACAACTACAGTGAAGGCTGAGAAGCCTTCCAATTGCCAATGAAGTTGCAATTAAAATGTTTGCAGGCTTAAAATGTTATCTATCTTTAAAATTTAAGAGGTTTCAAAAAATAAATCCACCTCTCCCCTGAGCTGTGGCTATTTTAAAAAGCTTAAATTCTAATATTTGTTTTTTTAATGTACCCATAAAAAGTACCTTCCAACATGGAAGAGCTCTTTTTGGAAACCTATTGTTTCCATCTCTGGGAATTTATAATCTAAACTGCCTTTGAAACTAATGGGTGAAAGATACTCAATAATGAGAAAGTTGGATGAATATTAAAGCCAACATAGAAAAGAATTCACACCACCAAGGAAAAGACCTCCCTGAAGCAGACACTTAACAGATCATCCTCCATCTTCTCTTACTGGCAGTTTTAGTTTTTCAGTACTGCGGATTGAACTCAGGGGCATTCTGTCTCCAAACTACATCCCCAACCCTACTTTTTTAGTCTTTTATTTTTTTGAAACAAAGTCTCACTAAGTTATGAAGGGCCTCACTGGCAATTTTGATGGTTTGTGTTAAGCAAAGGTAATTCACTCTATGCTGCTGTCAGGGGAAGAAACTGCACACTTTCTTATTTTAAAGATACACGATTTGTTTATGTTATAGGTTAAATACAAATAAACACCTACTGCTGGGCGTGGTGGCGCAAGCTTGTAATCCCGGTGCTTGGGAGGCGGAGACAGGAGGATCGCGCAGGTCCGAAGCCAGCCGAGTTGGCTTAAGAGACCCTGTTTCCAAATAAAAAATATATATAAAAATAAATAGGTCTGGGAGTGTAGCCCGAAGGTAGAAGGGTTTCCAGGAACCCTGGTGCCACAAAAATAAAAATAAAAAACACCTTTCTTTTTAGTGTTATTGGGGATAGAATCCAGTGGCATTCTACCCCCGAGGTACAAGCCCTAATTTTGAAACAATTCTCACTCAGTTGCGAAGGGGCTCACTAAGTAGCTGAGGCTGCCCACGAACCGTGATCCTCCTGTCTCTGCCTCCCAGAACTGGGATTACAAGCGTGCACCACCACGCCCAGCTCACCTTCTTTCTGATTGCGATTGATTATAGGGAAAGTTGCAAGCACACAGTGGCAGATTTCCTGAGACCTCTCCGTCATCCGCCCCTTGTCAGCTGAACCACGTAGTATGTGTGGATACCCTGATGACTTCTGCAGCAATAACCGTGCAGCTCTGGAAGAGGTCCTGCACGGCCACACTCTTCGCTGCAGTTGTAGAGATCCTGCAAAGCACATCGCCACTCATTTACCTACCTGGCCTTCCTTAGAACCACCTAAGCTTCGCTTACTTAATCTAGAACTTTTAACCATGGTGTGGAACTGCTGGGGGAGGTATCCAAGAAGATCCCCTTGCTCTCAGGAAAGAGAAAGCGGGGACGGAGGAGCCGTTCCCTGAGAGCCCACCTACCCCCGCGAGTCGAGCTTCTTACCTTGTCGGACTGGGGGCTGATGGGGGTGCCATATCTGCAGTAGGTCACGAAGTGCTCGCAGTTGTTCCACAGAAGGCTGTAGGGGGCCATGCCCAGCAGCTTCTCCGCCCTCCGCGCCACCTCTTCATTGAGCAGGGCTTTCTTCTTCAGGAACTGGTCCAGGTGATTGACCAGGACGTCGGCTCCGTAGGCGAAGTCCTCCACTGTGTCCACACGGATGCTGGCCACTCGGCACACGACGCCCGGGATGAGACGCGTGTTGGAGACCACCTTCTGTGTGCGCTCCTTGTCGCTGGTCAAGACTAGCAAGATATCCGGCATCAGGTGGGCGACACGGTTGTCGCCCAGGTAGATGCCATAGTGGGTCAGGTGGGTTCGGGACACCTCCAGCACGTCGCCGCGGAGGAAAGCAGTGAGCTCATAGGACTTTTTCCTCTCTTGCTCGTCGTCCGGGGCGCCGACGTTGAAGAGCCTGCAGCTGGAGATGAGGAGCAGCTTCTGCAGCAGGAGTAAGAGCACGTCGAGCATGGGGTTCTTCATCCTGCAGGGAGCGGCGAGTCGAGGCGGCGGGGATCCGAGCCGGGGGTGCCGGGTGAGCTGGCCTGACCTGACGGCGGCGGCGCTACAGCTCACCTGCGCGGGGAGGCCCAGAGCCGCGAGGCTTAGCGGGGGAGAGAAAAAGAAAGCGGGGAGAGCCTGGAGGCTGGCTCTGCAGACCTGCAGTGCGACCCGGGGGCTGAGGACTGGTGGCGTCCGGCGGCGGGGACAGTCCCGGGGCTCAGAGGAGCAGCCCGAAGCGCGCACCTGGCGCCGTGGACCCGGGCGCGCGGGGCTCGGGCTGCCGACCGCAGCTTTTATCTCCGTCGAGGGGGCGGGCCGACGGCGCTCCGGCCCCGCCAGCCGTGATTGGGCGCCGGGGCGTGCGCCGCGCTCAGCCCGAGGTCCTGGGCTTGGTCCCCTGGGGACCCGGGGCAGCACCCGAGCTCCGGGGTCTGCCCCAGGACCCTCCCTCCGCGAACTCTGCCTTTAGGAGAGCGAAGGCGGGGTGGGGGGCGTTTGGCCCCGCACCTGTCGGGGCTGGGGCGATCTCCTGCAGCTTAGAGGTGCGTGTAGATGGGACGTCCCTGGGGCAAGTTTCTGAGCCCGACCCCCGCCCTCTAAGGGACAGCTACGCGGACACCTCAGCTCGGTGGATGCACGTCCACTCTGCCGCGCGTGCAGAGGTCGTGCCGAGGTCCTGGAGAGCCTGCGGGCCGTCCTAAGCGGACCTCTCCCCGTCTCCCTCCAGCGCCCGCGCCCCAGGCTTGGGCGGGGACCGCGGCACCGCGGGGCGGGAGGCCGAGGCGCTGGGCTGGATGAGCGGGGCGAGGGCAGGGACCCGGGCTCCGGCAAGCTTTCCTCCGGCCTCAGCCTCGGCTCGCCCACCGAGTCCTTCTTGCCCTCTTAAAGCGCAGCCGCCTCGCCGAGGATAAACACCTGGCGAGCAGCCCCAGCCCTCGCTGGCGAGGGCGACCCCACGCGCGCCGCTCCTGCTTGGCTGAGATGCGTAAACTCCGTGGACCGACCCGGGAGCCGAGTCGGGAGCCACCCTGGGTCCACCAAGCCGCCCAGCTCCGGGCTAATAGGTTCCATCCCAGGGTAGACTCGCCTGGGGGAAGGCGTTCGCCGTTGGTGGTGGATGTAGGGACATTCATCTTACCTGGAAGATGACGATGAAGGGGGCCGTGGAGACCGGCGGAGGGAAGGCGGCTCCCCACTATCCTGAGGCTGGGCCCCTCCCCACCCCGCCTGCCATTAGCGATCTGTCCATGTCCCCATTGCGCTGCTTGCCAGTGACTTCTGTTCATTTCACTAAGGTTTGCAAATCACATTATAGTCTAAGCAAACTCCCACAAACGAATCGAAGGAGAAAATTGGGGAAGGGAAGAGACGCAGTGGACGTGGTCATTTGAAATTATTTTTCCAGTCTGCCTTCCCGAAGCCCCCCCCCAAAAAAAAAACAAAAAAAAAAAAACCAAAAAAACAAAAAAACACGGGTTTAGTAACCCCTCTGCACAAGGGCACTTGGCTGGTGCGTTTAGCAGCACAGCAGCATAGCAGCACCAGTTCCTACTTCCATAAAATCTAGAGTCTGCTGAGAAAGTAAAACGTCCAGTCCAGCTCTCTGTTCCCGTGGTAACTGCAGGCTGGTGCTCGGACTCTAAAACTCTGGATGTATGCTTCGGATCCAATTTTGAGAAAGCTCCTACTGGAACTTCTTAACTTCAGGGGCAAAAGGCCCCAGAGATCAAAGGGGACTTAGTAATTAGCAGTTTATTTCACTTGTGGTCAGTAACACAGCTTATACCCAACACTCTCTCTGACCTACCCAAGGAACTTGCAGGAGACCTAAGCCTGAAGAATTACCTCATGCCTGTAGTTTTTTGCTTAAAGCAAAATGTATGAAGGAGGAAGTGTCTACAGATTCTCCACAGCGTCATCTGCTGGGTGTTTAGGAGAGGTAGGCAGCCTGGGCTAATGGGCACTGAAGATTCACACACACACACACACACACACACACACACACACACACACAGTGGGGTTAGTTTGGGGGCTTCCTTTGTTCAAGGGGAATTGGTGTAGGTTGTTCAAAACTGCAGGTATCTGCTGACTTGGGAACAAATAGACACAGGAGTGACCATAGTTTCATGAAAATCTTTATTTCTATCTGTGAAAATTCTCCATTTTAAGCCACAAAATATGTTATTAAACTTGATTTTCTCAGGCACTCCCCACCTGCCTAGCCTGCCATAAATTGGGCTTCAGGTCACAGTGGGCAGAAAAAACCTGAGTGCAAACCCTGCCCTGTTTCTGCAGTCCCACAGACCTCCTATGGGTTGGGACAGGCTCACACCATGACTGCTGCTTTTCAGCCTTGTGGGATGAGCTGCTGGGGCTGGATGGCTCCCCTTGCTCCCCCCTTCTGGATCAATGACCACTGTGACCTCACCTGGCAAAAGGCACCTTCTCTTCTCCATATTTTCCAAAGTCACATATATTTCTGAGGCCCAGTGGTCAGTTTTGATGACTCCCTAGGGACAGATTTGATAACAGAGTTCACAGGCTAAGAGGTTCACATTCATTTTCATAGTGTCCTGCTGCATCAATTGAACTGAAGAAAGGGAAAATGATCCCTACAGGAGGAAAGGAAAGCCCAAGGGAAATCTGACATTAGTGGGCTCTCCTAAATCAGAAAGAGCCTTTCAAGATGCAAGAAACCAGTCTGCCCCACCCACACGCCCGCTTGGCTTGCTAGAAAGACCCCTCTATGTTCCTAGATCCTCAAGAGGCAGCTACATCCAATGATGCATTTCCATGTGCAGCGCCTTAAGTGGATGTGAGTGGGTCTCCAGGTCTAGTGAGGCAATTTCGAAAAAGCCTTTCCAGGTCAGCTCATAGACTGCCCTAAACCAAGGAGCCTCACTTTGGCCACTGCTTTCCTGGGGCTGTGGAAGGAGGGAGTACTGAGGGCTACCACATTGCTCCCCGCTGCAAGTTCTCCTCCCCCCAACTCCTATAGACAGCTGCCTCTCTCAGGCCTGGGTGGGTGTCTCCCAGCTGTCTAGGTGGGTCTCAATTCAAAGGAGGCAGAGAAAGGGCACTCAGAGCCTGCAAAATTTTCCAGCCTGACCTTATCATGGGTCCCAGGAGAGCTCCTACTGTTGGAAGGCACAGCGTGGGCAAAAGCCTAAGGCCTTAGGAGACTAACACATTTCTCTCTCCTGCAGGCTTCTTACCTCTGGAGCCTCCCTGAGTCTAGAGACGTCTTTGGAGCAGAGGGTAAAACCACAATGTTAATATCAAAAATAGCTGGTGTTTGTTGTTTGCTTCCTATGTGCTGGACACTGAACTGAGCCTTTTCTAGTTTGATCCTCATAAGCACCCCAGGTTGTCTCTCCTGTATTTCACACACAAGACACTGGAGGCCTGCGACATTGTCTAGATCAGGGTGATAATGGGTGGTTGGGACTCAAACACACCCCAGCTGGGAAAGGCTGACCTTCCATGTGACCATCTACCATGCTCCTCTTACATGTACTTGGTGCCTGCTAAGTGCCAGGCTGTGCCCAGTACATTAACCCTTAAGCTTAGGTCTCATACCCTCTCTTTATCATTTGGACTTCATCTCCCAACTTCTCTCCTGCAAGGGGGACCAATGACTGATATCAGTTATTTCACTGGGACAGTAAGAAAGAGCTAACAAAGGTCTAGATAAGAGTGTGCCCTCACCAAGAAGCCCCTCCCACTTGAATGGCTACTAGTCCTACATCCTCCTTAGGCACAGGAATCTGTGTGGGGATGCTCAGTATCTTGCCCAAGGGATAGAGGCCCTTGTAGAACCTGCACCCTGTGTCCCTATGTCTTAGACTTTCTTTTCCTTGGGCCTGAATCCCAATTTGTATTTCTAAGCTACGTGATTTTAAATTCTTGTCCTCTAAGGTGATTTTGCTGTTGTTCTTTTTCTTAGGTTATTTTTAAGTTACTGAATCTTTGGGCTCATAAAAAAATAATCTTAGCCAGGTGTGGTGACCCACATCTGTAATTCCAGTACTTTGGAGGCTGAAACAGTTAGATCATGACCAGTCTCAGCAACTTAGCGAGGCCTTCTACAACTTAGTGAGATCTTGTTTCAAAAATAAATAAATAAATAAATAAATAAATAAATAAATAAGAGATAGTGCTGGGGGCTGTAGCTCAGAAGTATAATGTTCCTGAGTTCAATCCCCAGCGACAGACAGACACACACACACACACACACACACACACACACACACACACACACGATAATCTGAACATTCATTTTTCTCTTTTAGGCTGTTAATCTACTTTTAGTTTATTTACATATACTCAGATCTGGCCTGTTTGGACACAAGCAGAGGCCCTAACTAGCTAACTTTAAATGGGTGGAGTGAATAAAAGCTTTTGTGAAAGTCCCCTCCTGGGGGCAGAGAAAAAAGAGCAGACACCTTTTCAGGGAACCTCCTAACTCAGTGCTACATGGAGTGTTATGTTAGGTCAATAGGGATTAATTACCACCTGGAAGGAACTTTCCCCCAACTTCCTTCCTGGTTGACTAGCACCTTATTAAGAAAATGAAAGACTACAGCTTCAGTTGGGAGGTTTTTCTTGTGTGGGAACCATAAAATCAGAACATTGAACAAAACAAAAATTTATGCTTAGTATTGTCTAAAATTATGACCCAAATGAATATAGCTTTTTTTTTTTTCAAGTCTGAGGATGGAACCCAGGGGCAATTGACCTCTGAGCTACACCCCCTGCCCTATTTTTTTTTTTTTATTCTTTATTTTGAAGCAGGGTCTCACTAAGTAGCAGAGGGCCTCACTAAGTAGCAAGGCTGTCTGCGAACCGCCATCCTCCTGTCTCAGCCTTACCAATGCTGGAATTACAAGCGTGCGCCACCACGCCCGCCTGAATATAGCTTTATATTAAACAACAGGTCGAGGCAGCTGTGATGTAGAGGAAGGAAGCAAAAATCTGATTTTAAGGCCTGGTAGTTTGATTTATAGCTACATAGATTCAAGTCACTAACCTCTGAAGCGCAATGTGGTTTCTCTAATTTCAGAGGGCAATTCGGAGGATTAAGCAAAATCAAGTGCATTTCACTACTGTAGGGAACTCATATAATGTGAGACATTACCTATAATTATCCTGAGGTGCAAAGGAAGGTAGAGGGGCTTCTTCCTCTCTGTTTTGATCACACAGCCACCCAGGCATTCAATGTAGACAAAGGAAAAGCAAAAAACAAGTCTAGCATACTATTTGTTCAAATTCGCCTCTCATGCTCCCTTTGCCAGCACGTGTGCTGAAATTGGAACCAAACAGTTTTGTGCGGCCCCTGTGCAAGGATGACGTGCAAATTTAAAATGTGTTCAATAATTTTGTTGCCTCTCTCACATGGCAAAGAAGCCCCAAATGTCCATTCTAGAAATGATAAAATGATATGATTGTTAGGTGCGTGCGGGAAGTAAAAAGCGGCATGAGGGAGACCAGGGAGAGCGGTATGTGATCCTCTAGGGTACTGGGGCTGCACCTCCTGGAGACCTGCGAGCCCCTCCCAGGCTGGAGGGAAAACGCCTCTCTTTAAGGCATATGCCCCTCTCGCGATATCCTGTGATATCGCCCAGCAGAGTCTCCTCCTCCTTTTCTAGGGTTCCGCCCCTGCGGGAAGGGGGAGGGACCCGACTTGTCATCGATACCAATGAAAGTGGTAAATTTTTAAATGCCCACCAAACGTAAAAAATATTTCACTTTGAAATACACATAATAAACACACATAATAAATGATAATTTGGAACAGATATAGCAATGGCTTTATAAATTCATCTTGCTTCCTTTTGATTCTAAATTATCATGAAACTATATAGTAAGTGTGGATATTGTGTGATCCAGGATTCTTAAAGAACAAACATGACAACAGCCTTCAGCTACAAAGATAAAAGACAATCCCAATGCCATTTCTTTCATAATAGAAAATATATAGAGGAGCTGGGAACAGTGATGTATTCCTGTAATTCTATTACCTGGGAGGCTGAGACAGGAGGATCCCAGGTTTGAGGCCAGTGCAAGGTAATTTAGTTAAACTCTGTTTCAAAATAAAAAGTAAAAAGTAAAATAGGACTTGGATGGTGGTAGTGTGTGTAGCTCTGAGGTAGAACAAACCCTGGGTTCAATATACACACAACAGAGGAAGGAAGGAAGGGAGGAAGGAAGGAAGGAAGGAAGGAAATTGAGTATTGTTATCCCCCAAACAGAACAGAATTGACAAGAACCAGTAATGTCAAGTCCCAGAAATGCCATGTTACTAATAATGCATTTCAAGAATTTTCTAATTGCCTACATCTTCAGTATACAATGACAAGTGACTAAAGCAGAATTTTGTCAGTATCAGACATTGCTTTAAATACTCAAATTTGATGGTACGTGAGGTCACTGACACCCGAAGCCAAGCACTGCTCTCTGTAATGTGCCCCAGCCTGAATTAGAGTGAGGTGTTCTCTAAACCCCTCCAAGGGATAACGGTCCATGGGCCTATGAAATCACTCAGACTCCAAGAGTAACAGCTCTAGATTTTCACAGGAAGTAATTAAGAAGAGAAGATAAGTACTGCTTGTTGTCTAGTACTTAGAGTCTTGAAATAGGGTCCACAATAACTATTCTAAAATTAATACATAAATCAGCAAAATAATCCCATGAAGTAGTAGCAATTTTCTAAAGAAGGAAAGATGGCCATGAATAGTAGTTTGCCAACAGCTGGCATGGGTATCAGTGGGTGTTTGAGAATATATCTTCAATTGCACAGAAATTTTAATTGTTATAAGCATACCCTCTCACCAGTATTTTGTAACTATATATTATTGACATGCTTTGTGAAAACTATTTCCCTAATTTCTAAAATTAATTTATAGGGAGATCACTATATACAGCATGTCTTTTTTTTATAGTACTGGAGATTGAACTCAGTGGCATTCTACCTCTGAGCTACAGTCCAGTCCTTTTTACTTTTTGTGTTGAAGCAGGATCTAAGTTGATAAGTACTATGATGCTAAGGCTGCCCTTGAACTTGTGATTCTCCTGTCTCAGCCTCTCAAGTACTGAGGTTCCAGGCATGTGCCACTGTGCCCGCTGGTAGTCACATTCCTCTTATCCTACCCCATGCTAAAATAAAACTTAATATAGTTCAACTAAAGCTGATTCTTACCTACATAGTTCATGCAACTATAAAAAAGGGAAACTCTGTTTTTAACTATTTCAGATTTAATTGGGAGAACTGCAAGTGGGCAGCTCTCTCATTAAGAACAAAATTGCTTAATGTTCTCTTCTGTAAGCACAGACTGCATGTTTGAATTAAGTTCACTTATTTTTATTATTTTATTTATTTATTTAATTTCTTTTGTGTTACTGGGGTTGGAACCCAGAGGCATTCTACATCGGAGCTACACTCTCAGCCCGATTTTTTTTTTTATTCTTTATTTTGAAACAGGGTCTCACTGAATTGTGAAGGGCCTCACTAAGTAACTAAGGCTGTCCTCGAACCGCAATCCCCCTGTCTCAGCCTCCCAAATGCTGGGATTACAAGCGTGTGCCACCAGGCCCAGCTAGCTTATTTTATTCTGGTCGCCTTCTACAATGACTTGCCTTTCAGTGAGATTACATCAGCTTACCTGCATTTCCACACTCAAAACAGCAAGCAAAGAGAGTAAACTAAAACTGATCACATAGAATTGATAAAAGGAATGATAAAAGAAGATAGTTTCAATATCTTTTTTAAGATGAATTAAAAACTTGTAAAATTATTTCCCTTAATATAGGAATTTATGTCAGAAATCACAGTCATTTTAACATTCAATGTGGGTATTTTTTTAATGCTTAAGACTGAAATCAGAACCTCTTGCAAGATAAGTGCATGATCCACCACTGAGCTACACTCTTCCCTCAACATTCTATTAAATTTTCTTTTCTTTTTTTTAATTTTTTTTTTTTTTTTTTTTTGGTGGTGCTGAGGACTGAACCCAGAAATATTCTACCTCTAAGCTCCACACTCAGCCCAACTTTATTTTTTATTTGGAGTCTCATTAAGTTGCCTTCCTAGATTGCTGAGGCTGGCTTTGAACCTATAATCCTACCTCTCAAGCACTGGGATTATAGGCAAGCCCCACCACACCCTGATTAGTCTGATTAAAAAAAAAAGAGCAGGGTACTATCCTTTGTTCTTAATTGTTTCATATTTTAATACTAATATTTTACAGTTTCGTATTTTCCATTTGTAATGCTTGTATTGCTCTTGTTTAATTCTAGGGGGTAGGAATTTGGAAGGGGGGGCTCTTTTCAGTGGTTTTCTCTAATCAAAAGATTAGTCCTACTGACTAATCTTTTGGAGCTAGATGGCATCCAGAAAATCAGGCCCCCGTGCATTCTTGAACTTGATAACTCCAGCTCATAATTGGCATGAGAGCAGCCTGGGGTCTCTCAGATCACTGGTAATGACCAGCCTCCCACAGAAGAGAAAGTAACCAAGCTCCCATGCTGTGTATATGGGCTGCCAGGGCCAACTCAATAGGCCTTCACCTACCAATATGGGGTGGCGGCGCACGCTTGTAATCCCAGTACTTGGGAGGTTGAGACAGAAGGATGGCAGGTTCACTGCCAACCTCAGCAACTTGTGAGACCCTCTCTAAGGCCCTTACTAAGACCCTCTGCAGCTTAGTGTGAGACCCTGTTTAAAAATGAGGAATAAAACAGAGCTGAAAGAGTAGTTCAGAGGTAGAGTGCCCCTGGGTTCAATCCCCAGTACTACACACACACACACACACACACACACACACTTAGAAGGAAGTCCATAGTAAAGCAAGGTATGGAACCAGGTCCCAAAATTTAGCTTGTCTTACACATCCTCAGCATCATTAGATTTTCTACTTTTAGTCCTCTACTACTCAGAATGCTGTCACGATCACCTCATGATTCTAAGTAAATTGGTTAGGCTCTTCACCTGAGCGCTGGTCCTCTCCTCTACAGAAGGAGCAATGGCATCTAGCATCTATTACTCCCCATGCTGATGGCTCCGAGTCTCCAGCTTCTGAACTTCCTAGAACTTGTTCTAGTATAATAGCTGTGGTGTAGATGGTCCTGCACACCTAACTACCAAGCCAAGTATCAGATTGCAAAGTTGAAGCTCCTTTGTATTTTCTTAAATTATGGCTTCTGTATTCCTTTTTACTTCTTTTCTTTTTCTTTTTTCTTTTCTTTCTTTCTTTTTTTTTTTTTTTTTGGTGGTACTGGGGTTCCTGGAAGCCCTTCTACCTCCGGGCTACACTCTCAGACCTAATTTATATTTTTATTTGGAAACAGGGTCTCTTAAGCCAACGCAGCCGGCTTCGAACCTGTGCGATCCTCCTGTCTCTGCCTCCCAAGTGTGCGCCACCATGCCCGGCTATTTTTACTTCTTTTCTAAGAGATTAAATTTTCTTATATGGATTTAGTTCTGCTTTATTTTTAAATTATTTATTTATTTACTTATTTACTTTGTGGCGCTGGGGATAAAACTCAGGGGCATTCTGCCTCTCAGCTACAATAAAGCTCCAGCCATTTATATTTTGAAACAGAGTCTTGCTAAGTTATCACATGCTGGTCTCGAACCTGTGATCCTCCTATCTTTGGCTCCCAAATACTGGGTTTATGGGCCACTGAGCTTGGTTTGTTTATTTGTTTATTTATTTATTTATACAGGAAATTGAACCCAGAAGTGTTCTAACTCCAGCTACACCACAGCCCTTTTAATTTTTTTTTTTTTTGAAACAGGCTCTGTCTAAGTTGCTGTGTGCCTTGTTAAGTTGAATCTAAACTCCTCCTGATTTAGCCTTCCAAGTACTGGGAATTACAGGTGTGCACCATGACACCTGGCTCCAACTATTTTTTTTTAATATTATTGAAAAGCAAAAGAGAGACTTAATCATAGTTTAAACAGGTATTTCACTGTATGGAATAAATGACAGATTAAAGTGTCTTTCTACTTGCTTATGAATCTTTCAGGGTAGAATCTCTGGCAGAAGTGTGTTCCTTTTTTAAGGAAACTGAATTGAAGAAGACTAAAGAAAGAGTAATTATTGATACTGGAAAAAAGGATTAATTGCCAAAAAGTCATTTTAATAATGTTCTTGGCCAAAATATGTCTTTAAAAAAAACTAATTTTAGCAATGTTTTCAGAGGTGCATCTTGTATAAAACATAGTTTCATCTAAAACTATACTTTTAATTTTAATATGAATTGTAATATTTAGATTCAGAATTTTAAAATTTTTATATTTTATTCCTAAATAATTCCTATTTAAAATTTTGGATTTATTACCTTTGGTAAATAGTATCATCTTTCTGAGGTGACTTCAAAATTATTCCTGTCTCTAAAATTCTACATTTCTTTTCTCCCCTACGTTTTTCAAGAAATGCAAAAGAAATACATCTGAGTGTGATCACCTTAGCCAAGAGATGAACTTGCAAGCTGTAAAACAACTCATAAAATATTATCATAAACCAGGCATAGTGGCATGTGCTTGTGGACCCAGCTACTGGGGAGGCTGAGGCAAGCGGATCCCTTGAGCCCAGGAGTTCTAGGCCAGTACAGACAACATAGTGAGACCCTGTCTCTAAAGAAGGGAACATAATTTACATCCTATTTATTTTTTTGAGACAGGGTTTCCCAGGCTGATCTTGAACTGACAGGCTCAAGCAAAACTCCTCCCTCAGCCTCTCAAGTAGATGTGATTACAGGTGTGTGCCACCACTCCCAGCTTAGCTATTTTTAAATTGCAGATTATGAATAAAAATATTTAAAATTCTACCAGGTTATATTATTTGCCTGGTCTTGAAGAAATATGTTTGTTGCTCTTGAATGAGTTAAGATAAAGAGGTATGGGAAAATAGTGCACATATGATGGAAGCTGAGGGATGATGGTGGCCATGTTTCAAATTCCTGTGCTACTTTTTAGCTTTGTGACTTATGCAAGTTCCTAAACCCATATGGTTATTTCCTCTTTAAAATGATGGTAAAGTGGATGCCTACCTCCAAAGGCGGTTGTAAAGATTAAACTAATTAATAGGTATATGTTATTTAAGAACAATACCTAGTCAGAACTGAAAAAAATGCTGGCTATGCAATAATTTTCTTCTGGAACACATTAAGCCATCTAGTCATTTTCCATATCATTTTTGGGGTAAATTTTCAAAAGGCGGAAAAGTTCTATAGGGCAGTAAAAAAAAAATTGCTGTTAGTGATAGTGGGAGAATTCCAATCTCTAATCCATCTCCACGAGTATTTATTGGCCCTTTAGTCTAAGTTCTGAATGGGCACACAAAAACACTTCATGAGATATAGTCTCTCCTTGATGGACTAAAGAGAGAGCCTGGTCAATGAAAGAGACCTAACTAAGCTTCCATAATTCTATTGATGCCTTGAGAAAGCATGTGCCAAAGATGAAGAATTAATGGGAACAGAAAAAGTAAAAATAAATGAATAAATAAACAAGGTAGCCCCCAAGTAGTACCATGAGGAGCCAGAGTTTGCTAGATACACTGGTGGCAGTAGGTGCTTGGCAAAAGACCAGGCAAAGGAGACAGCATGAATAAAGGCAAGGTTAAAATACTCCATCTCAACCGAAATATAAGGCGCATGCTTCCTTAATGGCGGAGGTCAGAGTTCCAGTTGGGAAGTCTGCGTGGCAGGTTGTGAAGGGCCTCCCAGGCCATGGTGGGTGCTCAGGCTTTGTTCTGTAGGCAGCACACAGCCGGGAGACGCTTTAGAGAAGGGGGATGATATCATTCAAGGCAACTCTGTGGCAGAGACCAGATAGAAGGCCATTTAGTAAACAAGTAAGGCAGCAGGAGGAAAACAGAGTCCACTCTTGGGCAGCCGAGTTCCACACTGGTGAAGAGATGACACTGGATCTCCAGAGAGAAGTCTGGCCAAGAGATAGAGGTTCAGGAGTGAGAATCGTGTTCTGACAGTAAAATCTTTGGAGTATCTGAGTGTGCCCAGGATCAGCACGCAGAATGAGACGGGCAGGCAGCCAGGACAGAGCTGGTTGTGAAAGGAAGACAGAATCGAGGAGCTGGCCACTGCTCGGGAGGTGAGGAGTGGTGGGGCCTGGCTGGAGAAGTTCTAGCCGAAGGGGCACAGTCAGTGTCAAGTGTAGAGGAGTTAGTCAGGGGGCGAGACCCATTGGAGTAGGCAGTAAAGGTGGGACTGAAGTGCTGAAGCAGTTTCGTGAGTCTAACACCCTAGGGTTGAGTGCGTAAGAAAAAGGGAAGGGAAAAGCAAAGGATACAGAAGCAATTCTCTAACCTGTCTTGGGAGGCTGAGACTAGAGGACCACAGGTTCAAGGCCATCAAGCAGTAACTTGGCAAGACCCTGTTTTGTAATAAAGTGACCCTCGGCCTTAGCTTCAGTAACGCCATGAAGTTACCCTAGGTGACCCCAAGGCACTGATGGTCGTCAGCCTGAGTAAAGGGTCACCAGGCTTGCTGGTCACACCTAACTGCCTGTGTGGCTTTTGTAACTCCTGCTTAGCTTGTACCTGCAGAGAAACAAAGGCCACTAGGATTTTTCTATCCTTAAGATAATCAAGAGGCGGACAATAGAAGGGACCCACATGTGTTGTTGAGCACAGTGCTGTTTCTGTACTTTCCACTTGACTTGCACACCCACTGAAAGAAGCAGTTGGGAATTGTCCATATCTGTGAGAACCTAAACTCTTCACTCCTGAGCCCTGAGACATGGCTCAGGGCTGCCCTCAGGACTAAACATCCTGCAGTGTAGTTGCTGACTGGCTAAGACTTTCTTTTTGGCTTAAACTAAGTCTGAGTGGTCTTCTCTGGTGGTTGCTCTAAGAGTTTCAGAATAAAATATGAAATATGACTGTGAGTGTAGCTCTGTGGCAGAACATCGTGGGTTCAATCTCCAGTAACATAGAGTGGGAGGGGGTTGCAGAAAGGAAAAAAAGAGAGGATGATCCAATGGAAGGTTTCTTGTTTATTTGCTGTTTGTTGACACGAGGGATTGAATCCAGGGGCATTCTATTTCTGGCAAGGTTCTCAGCAACTTAGTGAGACCCTATTTCAAACTAAAAAACAAAAGGGCTAGAATATAGTTCAGAGGTAGAATGTCCCTAAACTAAATCTCCAGTACCTCTCCCTAAAAAGGAAGAAAAAAATGTATTGATAACAGGATGATATCCACAACAGGTGGAAATAAGAGAAAGAATAGAACACATTCGATGCTTAGATGTTAACCTAGGGATCCTTTCTCAATGATATGTTGGCTCCACCAAGGAATTCTTTTCACAACAAAGTTTAATATGTTCCTGGTAATGCATATATAGAGAGGCAAAAAAAGATGAATTATAACAATTTTTCCAAATATAGGGGCTGGTAAAGAATCTGTCTCCCAAGGAAACCTCACAAATCAGCCTTAGGATAGCCATAAAAAGTAAAGATAGAAGATTTAGATGTATACATGAGTTTAAATAGAAATTTTAATCAATAATGCACTGAGTGAAACAAAGCTGATTCCACTCATATTTTTACTTGGAAACAAAAAGCACTTGGTAAGTGGGAAGAGGAAGGCATTTTTTATTTTATTTTTTTATTTTTACTTACTTATTGGTATTGGAGATTGAACCAGAAGCATTCTACCTCTGAGCTGTACCTGCATCCTACTGTATTTTTTGAAACAAGTTCTCACTAAGCTGCTAAGTGCCTTGCTAAGTTCCCAAAGCTGGCCTCAAACTTGCCATCCCATTGTGTCACCATGCCTGGTCCATTTTTTTAACTTTTTCTTTCTTTTAAAAGAAAGGCAGACTGCTACATGCAGCATCTCAGTTGGATGTGTCTGGAGTCTTGGAAGCTTGACTACCCTACGTTCTCCTACAAATGGACCTCGAGAGCTTGTTTGGAGGTTTTAGCAGGGGAGTGCATCGGTCTTGACCAACCGGTCCTCCTCTATTCGGGGAAGGTCGTCCTCTTCGACTGAGCGTGCAGCTTTGGGAGGGGCGCACATGGAGCGGTGAGGGAGGAAAGGGACACCTGCCTAGCCAGCCAGATCAGCCGAATCAACCCTGGCGATCAATGGGGTGACAGATGTCGCAGCCATATAGCACTCTTATCCATCTCTTAACTTTTATTTGGAAATAAGTATAAACTTCCACATTTGTAAAAATTTCTTTAAAATCCCATGTAATGATGTGAGGCTATAGTAAACCAATGAAAAAATAAATCATCATGATATAAAAAATTCCCACGTATTTATCACCTAAATTTAATTTTTTAATTTTTAATTTTTATGCGGATCATATTGAAAATGCCATACATTCAGACTGTGCTTGATGTCCTTTCCCCCAATTCCCCTTCCCCACCTCCCAACAATGAGTGTCCAGGTTAACCATGCTACAGTCACACTTTTAAACATATTCTAATGTAGCTCCTCCATTAATCAACCTCAGACTTCATCCTCTCTTACCCTTTCATTCTAGCTTTGCTGAGGTTTTTCCTCCATTGTCTGGAGTCCCTCTGGTATTCCTAACACTCCCTAGTTTGGGCATATTACAGGAAACATATGTCCCCTCTCTTTCTGTGCTTGGCTGATCTCAATTAACATGATGTTCTCCAGGTCTTTCCATCTTCTTGTGAAAGATATAATTTTCTAAGTTTTCTTTATCTTTCTCTTTGTTTTTTTGTGTCTACACATACACAGCTACATATACAAATAGATAAATGTATGCATTTCATTCTGAACTATTTAAGAGTGAGTTGCAGACATGATTCCTCTTTACCCTTAAATTATTCAATGTGTGTTTCCTAAAAATCAAAACATTCATTGTGTGTGTGTGTGTGTGTGTGTGTGTGTGTGTGTGTGTGTGTGTTTTGCTGGAGGTTGAATCCACAGACATCCTGAGGTATACAACCAGTCCTATATTATATTTTATTTTGAAACAGGGTCTTGCTAAATTTCTGAGACTGGCTTGTATCCGCGATACTACTATCTCAGTGTCCCAAGAACTACAATTACTGGCATGCACACTGTGCCCAACTTCAAAATATTCTTTTATGTATCATAGTATAATTATAAAAATACAAATTAACAATGGTATAGGAATCTAACCTACAGACCGTTTGAACAGTTAATAAATTGTCCAATCCTTGCTATCAACAAGCACATAAATCAACAAGTGCATAGAACACAATGCCCTGAACTTTGATGTCAAGGTAGACTGGGCAGTCAAGTAAAGACCAAGAACCTTTGGTATTGTCGACACTTACTGGAGGCCGTCTTCCCTTTGTCAAGGAAATTGGCCACTTTCTTGAGAACATGGAGTAAACAAGCCTCACAGGGCTCACATTATCTGGGTGTCTTACTTAAGGACTCCCTGAGGCCTGCATACTGAGAGGGCTCACCTATGGGGAGAATGCCCATTCCGGCTGGGATTCCATTGGCTGTGTGCAGGGCCCCCCAGCCCCGTGTTGCCAGGTAAGTGTGCACATGCTATACAGTATGCTCTATGTGATTATCTATTTTGATTTCTATGCTTGTTTCTATAATCCACTTTGCTTCATAATAAATCACTCTTGTTTCTTTTTTTTTTCTTTTTTTTTTTTTTTTTTTGGTGGTACTGGGGTTCCTGGAAGCCCTTCTACCTCCGGTATACACTCCCACGGGCTACACTCCCAGACCTATTTTTTAACATTTTTATGTGGAAACAGAGTCTCTTAAGCCAGAGAGGCTGGCTCCAAACCAGCGCGATCCTCCTGTCTCCGCCTCCCAAGCGCGGGGATTACAAGCGTGCGCCACCACGCCCAGCAAATCACTCTTGTTTCTAACAAGGAAAGTCTTGAGACCTGATTCTTCCTTCCAAGCAGAACATGTTTGGTATAGTCGGCAGGACTCTGATGTAGTTCCTTTTCAGAGACAAGAATGTAACACACTAGGTATAGTTGTTTAAACCAGGACTCCAGAGGGGCTAATGAGCTCTGAATTCTGATGTTCTCCAGGATCTGGTGATGTATATAACTTTTTCTTTTGATTTTGCATATGTCTATGTCCTTAATTACTTTTGCCTATTGAAGTAGAGTTTTCTTGTGTCTTATTTTGTTTCTAAAATATTATTAAACTTACTTATACTTTTCTCACTGGGGAGTGGATTCATTTTCATCAGCATACCCAAACTATTAAACAAAAAATTTTTGTAATAGTCATATAATATTTAAAAATAACTGGCTTAAAGCACAAAGATTTTATGTTTTATCAAGACAATATCTTGTGATTGCTATCTTTGTTAGGACTTTGATTACTTTTAAAAAGCTAGATAGCAATGGAGTCAGATTTTGTTTAACTGTTTTACAGTTTTTTAAAATTATTGTAATGCAAGCTAAATAAACACTATTTGTGGTTACTTTAGTATAATTGACACTCTACGTATCTATAACTATAGGTGGCATATGTCTGTCTGTAGATGTCATGTGTCTGAGCTTTCTCTATGTCTTATGCAGAAACTGTAAAGATACATACATTAAATACATGCAGAATTGCCAATGTATGCTCTATTTTATGCAGTATGCACTATCTAACCTTAAACATGTAGTGTGATAAATGAAATTTTTTTAAGTTTCTACCTTGTATATTTATAATAATACTGATTTCTAAACCTATAAAAGTTTTAAAGCTTTTTAAAATTTTTGTCAATATTCTTAACCTACAGAGACTATAATTATTGTTATCTTAGTGAGCCATGAATTCTAAATTTTGCAGCAAAAGTAAAAGCTAAGTTAATATATATATAGTATTTCGTTGTAACTGTGATGTTGATTATGACTGGCATTTTTGTATTTTAAGTGCATTTACATTTCCAAAGTGTAAAGCTTTCTAAATGCAAAGCTTAAAAGAACACTTTACCAAGCTGGCATTATTATTGATAATAGCCTCTTCCAGGGTTATAGTTGTGTGTTCCTAATTGTATTATGACCATCTACTTTAATAAAGTTAATCAAATGTGCCCAGACACTTGGCATTTTGAATTTTGCTATTCTGATTTATGTGTGTGTGTGTGTGTGTGTGTGTGTGTGTGTGTGTGTGTGTACACAAGTCAAATTCAAATGGTGGTTACTGTACAAACTGGATTTGTTCTGTTTCTGATAATTATGTTTTATATTTTCCTTGTGAAACTTTGTAATGATTATCTATTAAAATTTGACAGAAGTACAAGCCAGATGTAGTGGCGCACGCTTGTAATCCAACATTTGGGAGGCTGAGGCAGGAGGATCATGGTTCCAAGACAGCCTCCGCTACTTAGTGAGGCCCTTTGCAACTCAGTGAGACCCTGTTTCATAATAAAGAATTAAAAATAGGGCTGGGGGTGTGGCTCAATGGTAGAATGCCCCTGGGTGCCATCCCCAGTACCACAAAAAAGCTTTTTTTTGACAGAAGTACAACTCCCCCCAGAAAAGAAAATAGAAAACCCAATTGTTTGAGATGATAGCCATCACTTGCAAGTTATATAGGCTGCAATACTGACCCCTATTCATAAAAAGGGCTGGTAAAACTGACCTTCTGGATATTCAACAACTGAGACATAGAGAACAATCAAGAAATAAGAGGCTAAAGAAAAAACAAAAACAAACAAAAATAGCCAATATTTTGGCCCTTGGCCCCCAAGGTTAAATAGAATCCAGGGAATAATGGGGCTTCTCTAAGGGCCCTGCAACTGTGGTGAATCACCCAACGTCCCAATCAGAGAAATTGCAAAGACCCCAGAAATTAAGAGCCACCAGTGCATATTGTTTAAAAAGAGGGCCAGTAAACATACCCAATGTTTCAACGTGAGCCATGTGGTCATCAAGACCCTGACCCATCCTGGCAGATGACATAACCGGTAAAGGAAAAGACTAAAGGAGCCAATAGGTTCCTCACCAAGTCTCTAAGAGTAGTCCTTGGGGGTCTTCATTGACCTTAACAATAAAATAATAAGAATTTACATTTGTTCAACATGGTGATACCTATTTGGTATTGAACACCCAGAAGTAAAGTTTAGCCAGAGAGAAGTGTGATATTTCAGAATAATAAGAAGGATCTGTACTAGAGCCATTCTGAAGACCCTCCAACTGAGTCCTTATAAGATTCTGCAAAACTAAACCTTTTCTTCTTGAGGTTTTGCAGGTCTAGGACCACCAGACACCACAAAAAAGAAAAAAGAAAAATACTACACCTGTAAACTACTGAAGGATCTATGAGTCCTGTTCAGAATCTTAAAAGCAAAAGAGCCTGTTTAAACTAAGATTTCCTATGTACTATACACCAGGAATCTTGCTCCTTTCCATTCTTATGACACTTTTTCCTTTCAGCTATGGAAATTTATCTACTAAACCAGGAACCTAATGGATATCCAAAGGCTTCATGGAGTCTCTTGTAAAGTGAGAAAAAAAAGACAACCCTACACCTAAAAATTATAATCCTACATCCATATGCAAGCATATTCTGCCAAATGTATAGGAACAACAACAAAAAAAAAGATTGGTAACATAATTCTTCATCTCCATTTTTTGGTGCTAGGAATTGACCCCAGGGGCATTCTAAATCTGAGATACACCCCCAGCCCTTTTTATTTTTATTTGAAATAGAGTCTCACTAAGTTGCTAAGGGTCTTGCTTACTTACTGAGATTGGCCTCAAACCTGTAATCTTCCAGTGTCAGCCTCCAAAGTACTAGGATTAAAGGCATGAGCCACCATGCCAGACCACATAATGCTTATAGTAAGCAAATTATTAGTATAATTGCACAGGGATATAATAGTCAATATGCACAGACTCATTTTCTGCTGGGAATAATAGGTTGGCTTCTAGGCTTCCAGTTTGAAATGCTTCAGGGTAAAGAGTTGTGAGCAAAAGCATGTGGCAAGGTATCTGGGTAATTGTAGTTATTGTATAACATACTAACATGTAAGTTTAACTCAATGAACACCAAAAATACAGACACTTAGGAGACAAATCCACCTACAGATCATGGTCCTAGAACCATACGCTTTAGTGGTGTTAACTTGTAATCTGACTGTAAAGAACCTTTCTCAACAACTGAGGCCAGTTCCTCTCTATATCCTTTAGATCATCCAGGACAAACTTTCAATGCCTGACTAGACAGGGCCACTATCCTTTGTCATCTCAAAGCAGCTATGAAATGGATCTTCACCCCTTACCAACCCTTAAGATTAAGGGATCAAAATCTCAAGGGGGAATAAAATAGGATGAAGAAAACAGGAAAAAGGGAGACATAAAGAAAAAAATAAAATATTGGATGGTCTCCCTAATAGGCAGAAGCTAGGGAGAAAATGAGTCATAGGAGTATCTCTAGACAAAGAAGAGGAAATCATAGATGAGCAAATAAGGTGACCTAACTGAGGTGGATGCGGGGGGGGGGGAGAAGGAAACTACCTAATGTACATGATGTACATTAACAAGCATATCAAAGTCAATCACTAAACCAAACGTGAGAAGGAGAAAAGGGGAGAGAATGGAGTGGGAATTGGGAAAGGGCTAAATGAGTGATGTGTGCATGTGTGCCTCTAACATCTTGTACTCCATTAAGATGTATGACTACAATGCACCAATAAAAAATTTAAAAAAAGAAGTTGGGCATGGTGGTGCATGCTTGTAATCTCAGCATTTGGGAGGCTGAGACAAGAGGATCACAGTTCAAGGACGAGCCTCAGCTACTTAGTGAGGCCCTTTGCAACCCACTGAGACCCTGTTTCAAAAAAAAAAAATTGGTCTGGGGGTATAGTTCAGAAGTAGAATGCTCCTGGGTTCCACCCCCGGTACTGCAAAAAAGAAAAAAAAAGTAGAAATTAACTAAGCCTCTTTTATATAAATAAGCTAAAATGTTGCTTTATCCTTATACTTATTACCTTGAACTGATGTTGCTATATGCAGAAAAATTCTCTCAGATGTGTTGTTTTAATATTACTGATAATTCAAAGAAGATAACTAGCTTAATATCTGATACTCAACAGCAATTTGATCATATGACATATTCATAGTATTTCTTTGGTATATCATGATTAGCTTATTAGGACATTTTTACATGATTTGTTATAATGTTTGTACCTTGTATATATATAATGTTACTTAAATGCATAGCTACATGTACCAATCACCAGTTTTTTATTTTATTTTATTTTATTTTGTTTGTTGTTACTAGGGATTGAACCCAGGGATGTTCTACCTCTTAGCTGTACCCCGGCCCTATCTTATTTTTATTTTGACACAGGATATTTGCTAAGTTGCTGAGGATTTCTTTAAGTTGCTGACATTGTTCTCAAACCTGCAATCCTCCTGTTTCAGCCTTTCAAGTACTGGGATTATAGGTGTGAGCTACTGTGCCCGGTTCCTCACGACCATCTTTAAAACATTACTACCACATATGAAGTTAGATGTGTGATTAGTTTGTATAATTTAGAGGACAAGTGCATAAATAGTTAATAAATTATCCAATCCTTGTATGCTTATATCAACAAGCGCATACATTACCACATTCATAGGGCACAATGCCGCGCACCTTACTGTCAAGGCAGACTGGCCAATAAGGTACTAAATAAGTCCATGAACATTGGTGTTGTAAACACTTAGGGGGGCAATTTTCCTTTTCTAAAGGAGACTGTCCACTTTCTTGAGAACATGGAATAAACAAACCTCACATAGTTTACGTTGGTCACATAATATATGCACACCTTAGAACTACATTGTCTCAGCATCTTTCTTAAGGACTCTGAGGACTACAGACTTAGACGTTTCAGCCATGGGAAGAACACGGGCTCCACTAGAGACCATTCCAATCTGGACTCTGGTTGGCTGTCTGTAGAGACTCCCCAGTCCTGTTGCCAGATGTTGTTGCTTAGCCTGATTAGGTGAGTGTCCATATGGCATATATGCTGTATGTGATTATCTATTTTGATTCCAATTCTTGCTCCTATAATTAATTTTTCTTCATAATAAATCACTCTTGTTTCTAAGAAAAAAGTTTTGTGACCTATTCTTTCTTCCAAGTAGAACACAGACGTACTCAAAACGTGCCATTTTGCCAGGCGTGGTGGCCGCACGCTTGTAATCCCCGTGCTTGGGAGGCAGAGACAGGAGGATCGCACAGGTTCGAAGCCAGCCTCACTGGCTTAAGAGACTCTGTTTCCAAATTAAAAAAAAAAAAAAGTGCCATTTTTCCTAGCAATGTTCTTTAGAGAAAAAAAAAAAAAATCCAAATCATGCATTGTCAGTTGCAATGTCTTGCTGACATCTTTTCATCTGGAACAACTCCTCATTTTTCTTTCTTTCAAGATATTGAAATTTGGAGGAATACAGGCCTTCTATTTTGTAAAATATCTATAAATTTATTTTTTTTTATATTTCCTTATGATTAGATTCAGAGCATGCATTTTGGTCAGGAATACCACAGAAGTGGTCGAGTTCCCATTTCAACATATCAGGAAAAACATGGTGATTTGCCCCTGACATCTGGCATTAGAGAAGACCACTAATTGGGACATGGTGTTGCCTAGAATTACACTGGTATCCACAGCAAGGCCTTAGGTTTCTTTTTTTTTTTTTTTTTGGTGGTACTAGGGTTCCTGGAAGCCCTTCTACCTCCGGGCTACACTCCCAGACCTATTTTTTTTTATTTGGAAACAGGGTCTCTTAAGCCAGCGAGGCTGGCTCCGAACCAGTGCGATCCTCCTGTCTCGGCCTCCCAAGCGCGAGGATTACAAGCGTGCGCCACCCGCCCGGCTCTTAGGTTTCTTTTGTTGAACTACTTCTCAGAACACCAACATCTTTCTAGGCAATTCTGTGACCTCATGACTAGATCATTCCACTACCATGTCTGAAGACAGACAGAACCTTAAATATTGCCTTCATCACGCAAATGCCCAAACATCCCTTTATATTGGCTCATATATTTGTGACTTCTTTACAAGCGACAGCTGTAGCTACAGTTTCATCTTCTTTGCTTCTACATAATACTTAATATGATATCCAGCCATAGACTCATTCCTGCTTTCTGACCACAAAGTCTAGAAGCACTTTCTAAAACCCTCCCCCAAATTACCTAATACCAGTCCCAGTCTTATAAATTCTTTTTAATACCCTCATAAAGAGATGTCACATTGTTTCTCGTGGTGTACATTCTTTCTTCCTACAGTATTGAATAAGGCTGGCTTCAGCTACAGGTGTGTTTCTGGTAGACGTGGGCTACAAAGCACTGATATTAGTAATTGTAATGTTGATTATCAGTTAGTTAACTGGTATATCTGGCAGTTTTGTCCAGTGTAAAATTACTAATTTCCTTTTGTAATTAATTTGCATCTTATGGGGCAATATTTTTGTAAATATGCTGGTATTCCTCCAACTTTCTACCATTAGTTTAAACATTCACCAATGCTTGCCAAAATCAGTTATTATTATGATGGTTGCCAAATGGCAATTTTTCTATTCTCAACATTCTATAAAGAGTTAGATGTCTACCATAAGAAAGAGCTTACCAGTCTCCCCTGCTTCTTAACATTGTTGTGAACTTCAACTGTATTCTTATTTTATCCAGTGGGTTGCAAACCGTTGATATTATATTTTACTATTTTTAATAAATAATATTATGTAATATTATTTTTATTTGAAATAGTGTCTCACTAAATTGATGAGGGGCTTGTTTACTTTCTGAGATTAGCCTCAAACCTGTGATCCTCCAGTGTCTGTCTCCCAAGTACTGGGCTTACAGGCATGAGCCACCATGCCAGACTACATAATGCTTATAGTAAGAAAATTATTAGTACTAATGGAAGAGGTCATTATAATTAAAATGTAGAGACTCCTGTTCTGTTGGGATTGGGTCAGCTACCAGGCTTTCAGTTTGAAATGCTCCAGGGTAAAGAGTTGTGGGGGAAAGCATGTGGCTAGATAGCTGGGTTATTGTACATGTAAGTTTTTCATGTATATGCCCAATCTAAGCATTAAATTTCTTCTTCTTCTTCTTTTTTTTTTTTTTGCAGTACTGGGAATGGAACCCGGGGGCATTCTACCTCTGAGCTACACCCGCAGTCCTATTTTTTAGTCTTTTTATTTTTTGAAACGGTCTCACTGAGTTGAGAAGGGCCTCGCTAAGTAGCTGAAGCTGTCCGTGAACCACAATCCTCCAGTCTTGCCTCCCGAATTCTGGGACTATAAGCATGCACCACCTCACCCGGCAGCATTCAGTTTCTTGAAGGTATTTAAAGAGATATTGTTTATGTGGTACCATGGCACTTTTAGAAAACATTAAGCCAATATTTTTCTTCCTGTGGTGAGTGTATTAGGAAGAATGACAGACCATGCTCTTTGTTCTCAGAAAAATTTCAGCACCATTGGAGATGAAAGATAATGGGAAGGGAGTGGATGATGGTGATATTGCTCATGACAGGTAAGCCACGTTGGTGGCAACATGCGTTTCTGGTTTCCCAAAGACCAGAAATTGCATTTCTAGGTCTATACATTTTCTAGGATTTAGTTTGTAAAGTGTAGATTCCAAGATGATGCAAGTGCAGGAGGGCCCAGTTACTCCATTTTGTCTCTGATTCTGTTTTGCCTCTGTGATTCAAACTTTTTTCTTTTCTTCCAAGTTCTCCTGAGACATTCTCTCCTGCAGTAACCTTGGGCTCCAGGAAGGACAGCTCGGATGAATTAATGTCTTGTGACAAGAGTCAAAACTATACCCCAGGCAAACGCAAAGGTCTGATTGATTACGAACAAAGCTCTGTCTGACAATCCTGAGATAATGATCAAATAGACTATTTACTGATCAAGATCACAGCCACGCAAACCTCCAACCCTTGCTTCCATTCCCCTTTCTATATAACCTCAAAGCTTTCATCAGTTCCTGGGAGATAGATAAGTCAGCAAGGATGACTCAAATGCTATTATCATAGCCCAGTTCTAGATTGTCCCCAAACTTAGGTTTCATGAAATTGTTTCAGGAGCTATTAACTGATGTAGCATAAGTAAAATGTTTCCATTGTAAAATAAATCTGCAAAATCCTGCATATTATATTGCCTTTTACAATAATATGTTATAATATATTTTAATGTATGATTTGCATTTGGGAGGTGGAGAACAGAGGATCCAGGTTCATGGACAGCCTCGGCTACTTAGTGGGGCCCTCTGTAACTTAGTGAATCCCTGTTTCAAAATAAAGAATTAAAAACAGGGCAAGGGGTGTAGCTCAGAGGTTGCCTCTGGGTTCCATCCCCAGATCCTCAAAAAAAAAAAAAAAAAAGGCACTATGCTAGATGCCAGAATCTAAAGAACAAATACAGAACCATTCTTGTCTTTAAGGAGCTCTCAAACTAGTAATGGAAATAGTCATGTATAAAACTGATCCCAACTCAAAATACTACAAAAGAAATATACCACATGTGGGGTTGTGCTCAGTAGTAGAGAAAACACTTGTCTAGCAGTCATGAGTCCCTAGGTTCAATCCCCAGAATGGAAAAAGGAGGAAGAAGAAGAGAAGGATGAGGATGGGGGAGAAGAAGAGGAAGAAGAGGAGATGGAAGAGGAGAAATATGCCAAAATGTTTTGTATTTAATTTAGTTGGACTTAAGGAGTGGCAATGGGCTATCCAGATGGATTTATCCGTTACCTAGTTGGCAGTCTGGTTTGGAGTTCAAGACAGTTGTTACAGCTGGCCATATCCAGAGATTAGAGTATTATTCATTTATTTGATAAGAAGGTTAAGGTTGGTCAGTGGAGGAGGCCAACATCTATATCCAGTGTATGGAAAGAAGAAGAGGAAAAAGAACCTTAAAGATAGAACAGCCTAAATCCTGAATGTATTCAAATAGGAAACAAAAATACCACAAAATGCAGAGAGTATCTGGTATGTCTTCTTGGGCCTCACAAGAGGTAAACTGAAGTAAACAAAAGAGGGATGACCCTTTTTATTTATTTGTTTATTTACTTTATTATATTGAAGTTCAACCAAGAGACATTCTACCTCTGAGCTACCCCCACCCCTATTTTATTTTTACTTTGAAACAGGGTCTCACTAATAGGTTGATGAGTCTGGCTTCAACTTGCTGTCTTCTGTCTCAGTTTCCCAACTATGATTACCAGCATGCACCACCATGCCTGACTGAGGGATGATTTTTAACAAGAAGTTTATTAAGGCTCTGATTTTGCAGAAAGATACAAGGAATCTGAATAGTGAAAAAGAGTGCATGGTTTTGACCACCTTTCATTGGGGTAACTTTCAAGAGAGCAGAAGTGGCAGGGGTGGGTAGGAGGAGTGGAAATCAGATGACAAGGAAGTTAGGAACCAGTGGATGGTGAAGAAATGGAGGCATTGACTGCATTAAACAATACATAGCTGCTGAGCCCTACACTGAAAAAATGACGGGGAAATTAATTTGAAGGGGTAAGTAGCAGGTTTAAGAGTTTTTGCTTTTGCTTTTATTTTATATTTGGGATGGGAACATGTAAATACTTTTCTAAGGGAAGGTAGGGGCTGGCAAAGCATTAAAGATGTGAGAGGCAGAGTTGGGTAGGGGATGAGACAGGATGTTATAGCATGGTATGCTACTCAGTTTTCCATTGCTGTGATAAAATATTTATAATGAACAGAAGAAGGAAATGTTCATTCTGGCTCACAATTACAGTCCGTGGTCACTTGAACCCAGTGCTTTGGACCTGTGGTGAAGCAGAACACTGTGGCAGAAGAGGTTGCTCACAGCATGACAGCTGGGAAGCAAAAATGGAGAGAGGAAGGGGTTAGGGTTCCACTATCGCCTTCAAAGAGAAGCCCCCAATGGGGCCTTCCATTAGACCACAGAAACTAAAGTTTCCAATTCCCAATGGTACAAAAGGCTAGTAACCAAGGCTTTGCCACATGAGGCCTTGGGGGACACCCCAGATCCAAACAAAACAGAACATGGGATGGGGCAGGGCTGGGTGGAATGGGACCAACACCTGGGGTTGGGGGCTGTTGCTCTTTGAAATGGAGATGAAAGATTCTTTCTTTACTAGGGGAGGATGAACTTGGTGGGCATAGATGAAGAACACTAAGCAGAAGAGGGATGCAATGCAAGTTTCATTGACTAATATGAAGAATGTGAGAAAACAAGGATATGAAATGATCTATAGCTGGACATGGTGGTGCACGCTTGCAGTCCCAGTCCTTGGGAGACTGAGACAGGAGAATCCAGGTTCAAAGCCAACCTCGGGCATTTAGTAAGACTCTCAGCAACCAAGAGAGACCCTGTTCCTAAATAAGAAATAAAATCAGGTTGAATGTATAGTTAAAAGTATGTACCCTCTGGGTTCAATCCCCAATACCAACACCCCCAAGAAAATACCCAACTATGTAAGTGAAATAGAAAGTTTCCTATTATTATCATCACAGGTATCATTATTCATGCTAGTGTTAATTCTATGCAGGGTAGTTCTTTTCTTTTGGGGGGAAAGAATATTGGGGATTGAGCCAAGGGCATTCCACATCTAAGAAACATCCCTATTCCTTTTTATTTTTCATTTTTAAACAAGGTAAGGCCTAGTTACAACACACTGGCCTGGAATCTGCGATCCTTTCTCAGCCTCCCAAACTCTGTGATTATAGGCATGTACCACTGTGCCTGGTGAGTGCAGGGTGATTCTTGGTTATGCAAGGGTCTTTTCCTGTGCATTGTAGGGATTTCAGCATCAGAGGTTCCTGCTCCCCATAACTTTAATATCCCCAACACCCCCCCCCAACTAATTTTCAAATGCCCAGGTTAAGAATCACTTGGCTGACATTAGATAGCCTATCAGTGCAATAGAATTAAATGGAACGTGCATATGGCCTTCCTCATGCAACTCAGATCAAAGTTCAGTGGTTTCTTTATCAAAGGAGACGGTAAAAGAAGTGTTCCTAAATATTTTCCTAATTGATTAAGAATATTTATATTATCTGCAGTCTGCCACCATGGATCTATTTAGAGCCAAATACAGTCACACAGAGTAATTATTGCTGATTTAGAAACATTTGTATAGGCAATATGCAGCTAAACCCTAATACAAAGCCTGGTTTCATAAGCCTGGCCCTTTACCAGGAAGTTGGGGGTGGGGTGGAGTGAGGCCAGAGTAAAAATCCCACTAAGGTGGCTAAACGGAAATCAGAAACTTGGCCTCTGAGGGAGGCATGCCAAGTCTCAAGGCACAGCATCTCCATCCAACAAAAGGGGCAGGACTTGGGAATTTGAAAATATATTTGCTGATTATATAAATAAATATATTTCAACAAGTACAGTCCTGGAAATATTGCTATAGCAATAGAACTGTCTATGGAAGACATAGAAGGCTTATACCTACCTACACAGAGAAAAGGTCTAAACTAAACATAGCCTTTTATCAAAATAACCCATGAGAACTGATACTTGGAATTATCTGAGAGCTAGACCTTGGTTTCTGCTTATCTGTCTGTCTTATGTCTCAGTAGGTCTTGCTCACTGTTTAGGGCTCTGGCCTTCCCTGAGCCTGTCCTGTATGGCTAAGCCAATGGACTTCAACCTATTGCTAACTATGCCCTTTGACTCGTCTCTTGGATCATGGCCCTGAGCTAAGCCTTGCCAGTGAATCTTCACTTTTAATCCCTGCCCATTTCAAACATTTCTTCTATTTAAAACACAAGTGGCTATCTGTCTGATTTGGGTCTCTGCCTGTCTTCCTCAAACTCTTGCATAAACCTTCTAAATGCAATGCTCTCTCATCTAGATTTTGTTTATCAAAGTGCACTAGCACTTCTCAACCCCAGTAGCTACCGATCTGGCATTTCCAAATGTCTAAAGTAGACAGTGTTTCATAAGACCCAGATGGGTGTGAATAAGAGGTTTTTGGTGGCTTTATTTTAGGGTAGAGGACTGCGTAGGATCACGTGTAGCCTCACTGTCGCCTTTGGTAAAGTAGAAACATGAATTAACTAAAAGAGAACTTACAGTGTATTTAAGTAGAATAATATTCCAAGAGCAAAGATTTCAGAAAAGTTTGCTTATGAAGAAATAGTAGCATTTATTATATCACCTTCAGTTTTAAATGTTCTAATTGATCCTAGACTGTAAATAAATTCATATCATAACTTGATCCTCTAGTCTTAAGTGAAACTGTTAGGATATATGAATTTCTAAGTTTACCTATCAGAAAAGGAAATTAATTAAAAACAAAATAATAGACCAATTACAAGAAAAAATATATGCTTTGTCATTGAAAATGTTAATAACCTAAAAAAACAACAATATAAAAATATATATATATAATTTAAAATTTTAATATGTTTATAATATCACATTTTAATATATTTATTTTCTTCCTTTTTTTGGTCAAACTTATTTTCATGAATGCTCAGCAAGTGTTTTACCACTGGGCTGTATCCCCAGGTTACTAAGTATATTTTTATACTCCTTCAAAACTCTTTAGTTTTCAAAAAAAATAAGACTATACATTTTATTTAGACTGAGAAACCAAAATAGATTTATAATTCATTAATAAAATTTCTGACATAAAATAAAATTATATCAAGACATCTGACACAAAGATAACATCTAAAGAAGCAATATGCCATTGTATGCAACATCTCCACACTAAATTTTTAGTTTTTCTACACTTGTATTTCTTTAAAATACATTGTACTTTGTATTTTTATCCTTTGAGAAGTTGTGTCTCTGCCTGTCAAGTTCTACTATCTTCATCAAGATTCTCTGTTTCCTATCACACAGCTCCATCACACAGCTCTGTCTCATGTCTTAGTTTAGATGTTTGAACCATCTAGTTTAGCATATATCTGACATTTAGATGCTCTAAATCCTGCTAATTCAGAGTATGAAGTGTTCAGGGCCACTAGTTCATTCTGGAGGATAATGACTCTGTCTTCTAAGTCGCCTACATTTTTGGAGCCTCCATAATGTGGGCAAGAGATGAAAGTCCTAGAATCCTATAATAAAAACTACTGGTCCCCTAATTCAATCAATACCCATAACTATTTATGTACCCCAAATATAAATGTGGTGATTCAGTTCCTTAAATCAAACCATATTTTCTTATTATTATTTCTCTTTACATTGTACTTTATTCATAATATTCGGAAGTAAGTTTGCATGACTTGAGAACTTATATTTTTTACAGTATGAATAGTAGATGGGATGCCATACTATGATACTTATTGTATACAAATATCCCATTAATAAACACATATGTTGAACATTAATGAAGATAAATATTTTAAAGTATCCCGACCTGATTCTGTGAGGGTACATTGGATCAGGTGACCAAAGCTGGAGATGGGAGTGGAGATAGGCTTTGGGGTCAGAGAGGACATTTAAAGTGAATTCTCTTGCAGGTGAATGCTATTCTCTCTGCCTTTTCAACATCCGGAGATCCTCTTATTTAGGGTTGCCAAATTTAGGTATGTCTAATTTAGGACACATCTAAACATTTCATTGTGTATAATTAAAAGTTTATTCACTGTTTACCAGAAATTTAAATTTAACAGAATATATATACACACAGCACACATACACAAAACACACTTACATATATGTGTGTATACACACACACATACACACACACACACACACACACACACACACACACACACACACACATATATATATATATATATATATATATATATACTTTTTATTTTAATTTTGAAACCGGATTTCCCTAAGTTACTATGGACCTTGCTAGGCTGCTGAGGCTGGCCTTGAATCTATGATCCTCCTGTCTTAGCCTCCCAAGTACTGGAATTATAGGTATGCATCACTGCACCTAGCTCAGGCAATTCTATATTTTATCCGGCAGCCCTACTTTAATTTTCTCAAGATGTTTTATGAAATTCCATGAACATTCATTTTATATTCCTTCAATTTTTGAGACTAAGTAAATTCCATGTATGCAATTAGGAATATTAGGATATTAACTTCAAAACACTATCAGTTACATGAGGTCAAAGAACTTGAATATCAAACCCACTTCTGTACCACCTCCTCTCCCCTACTCTAGCCTTCAAATATTCTCTGAAATGGTAGAGTTTAGATGTGTTTCATTTCTTGTTTTTTAAAGACAGGGTCTCACTATGTTTACCCAGCTGGTCTCTAATTCCTGGGCACAAGATAGTCTCCAGACTCCCTAGAAAAGAAATATTTCAATTTTTAAAAATGTATATTATACAGCAATAAGGTGTTGGCTAATCCATTTCTTTTGGTCAGCTCAAATCTAATGATTTCATATCCGCTCCTGGTGAAGCTGAGATATACAAATTGTCTGTGGTCATAATCTTGATTATTTGCCAGGTATAGACAAAGAGTAATGGAATCATCATTTATGAAAGTTCAAATACAGGTTCCTCTGGGGAAAGTTATACACTTTCATTCCTCTAAATTTATAAACTCATGATAAAATATTTAGGATAATTCTGATTTTATGTATTATTTTTACTGAAGACAATAGATTTTACAGCTCACTTAAAGGCAATTATTACAAAGTTAGTTATAGCTGAGTTTGGTGGAACAAGCTTGTAACCCCAGTACTAGGAGGCGGAGACAGGAGGATCACAGGTTTGATACCTTCGGCAAATAGTGAGACTCTTATTAACTTAGGGAGACTCTGTTGCAAAATAAAAATAAGTAGGGCTGGAATTTTAGCTTAGAGGTAGAATACCCATGGTTCCCTCCCCGGGGCCCACACCCACACATTTCTAATTATTCTTGGGATTTCAGTGAAGAAATTAGTGGCATTCTGTGAGTTGGAAAGAAGAAAGACCCAAGGACATTTTTCTAGAAAATTAATGGATCTGGCAATTTCTGGAAAGGAAGAGAGGAAAAAGATTTTAAGAAGTAAGGAGAGGTTCTTTAAAATATATATAAAGTACACATATAGGGATCAAGAAAAATAGAAGTATAGTCATAATAAATGCTGTACTATTTAGACATTAGGGAAGAAACGACTAAAGGGGAGGTCGACAGGCCAATTCATAGAGTAAGTGTATTATAACACCTTGAAATAGGATTTGTTGAACTCCAACATGTTTAAAATATTCTTCTGTCACCAATATCTTTGGAGGTATTGGGAGGGAGGAGGAGGAGGAGGCAGGGTATTATACAAAGGGAAATATGTAGAGTCGGGTGTGTACGTATGTTTGTAGCACTCTGAATCTCACAATGATGTATAATTACAATGTGCCAATGAAAGTATAAAAGAGATATTTTTCTGTCAAAATTAATTACTATATTGATGGCTGCAGTTTATTTGAGGCACACATTTTTCGCTCATTTATTAGGAAACATTGGACAGCTTAATATAATTAAACCAATACAATAAGCAAACACTGTTTAAATACAAATGGTAACTTATTAAATGAGTGCAATAAATCTTAGAGATGTTAAAATGCTTTTAATAAATCAAAACATACCTGTGTTTGCAGAGGTGGTCTTGTTCCTCTTTTTGTAAAATCCAGATATTCAAAGCAATGTGTCAGTGAGCTCCTTGGTAGCTCTACCAGTGGAAGAAAATGAAAGACTTACATAAAATATAAAAAGTTGATCATAGGAATATGGTTTTTGTAACATTAGAGTGGCATAGAGCAGATAAATTGGTCAAAATTAGAAAATCCCTTTTTGGAGGAATCTTTTCTGGATAGCAATCTGGATAGTAGGCAGAATATATACTTTTTTTTTTTTTTTGGTGGTGGTGGTACTGGGGTTCCTGGAAGCCCTTCTACCTCCGGTCTACACTCCCAGACCTATTTTATATTATTTTTATTTGGAAACTGGGTCTCCTAAGCCAGCATGCGCGGCTGGCTTCGAACCTGTGTGATACTCCTGTCTCCACCTCCCAAGCGCGGGGATTACAAGTGTGCGCCACCACGCCCGGCCAGAATACATACTTTTTAAGACTCCCAAGAACACTTTAGCATCCAGGACGGATACGTACATGTTTTGCTTAACATAACAATACCAACTTTTATGTAAAATCAATAATACAGTAAGAGCAGGTAAAATGTTAGTTTGCTATTTTTATCATCCTACATGAGTGGGTCTGTGCAATTCTAGAAAGGCAAAGGTCTTTAGCATCCACTGGCAAGTGGGAGGGAAAACATTCATCTTTCATGATTACTTTGTGAGAGCAATAAACTTTTGTCTAGATTCCAATCCACAGCTCATCTTCATGAGGGACCAAACCTTTATAGACAATCAGAGACAGAATGGCAGTTAATTTAAGGTAGGAAACCATGTAGCATGCACTAGTTCACCAAGATAAAGGTAAAGAGCATGCAAACCAGTAGTATCATATTACTTTGAATTAGTGATACAGCCATTCCAAACAAGTAGAAAAACACCCCTAATTATAAATTATCCTTAAAGATAATTTCATATACAAATGAAAACTAAAATTAGGTCAATAGCGCATGGGCAACCGCACTGTAAATCTTCCATACATAGTCAAGCTTCTCTGTGCAAAGTTCCAATGCACATGAATGTTTGTTACTACAATTTAGTTGAATGACATCCTTCACCCAAGAACATGATTGCAATTATAGTTACTATGACATAGTAACTAGATGTAATTGCATAATCATTGTTCAATTCACACACACACACACACACACACACACACACACACACCCAAGCATGCATATGTGTTTCCTCTTTATCCCCAGGCAATAAACTCACATAACCTTTCACAAAAATGGATCATTGGGAGAAATGGCTACGATGGGAGTTCAGCAAAGCGATAATAAGTGGTAACTCAAAGTAAAATTCGAATCCATCGAAAATGGAGTCGCAAAACCAAGCGCGGGCAGTGGGAATGTTGACTGTTGACGTTGACGCTGCTCGTGTTTGAGAGACTGTAGTGTGAAGGCAGACTTACCGCATGCACGAGGAAAATGTGACTAAAAATGATGATATCCCAGAAGAAGCAATGCCAAGCAAAACCAAAAGAGTCTCATTAAAGGAATTCTTAGCACCATTCTTCACACCATTGGAAGTGCGCAGAATAACACGTTGGGAGCTGATGAAAAGGTTGAAAAGGATGACAAAGTAGACCTGTGGGTTTTCTTTTAGCTTCTGAAGTAAACTCTCAAGAAGGCTGAGAGCTTTCCAAAGCCCTCCTTGTGTTTCTGATTAAAATACTCTGTGACGAGCCGGGCGTGGTGGCGCACGCTTGTAATCCCAGCATTCGGGAAGCTGAGACTGGAGGATCGCGGTTTGCCGACAGCCTCGGCTACTTAGTGAGGCCCTCTGCAACTCAGTGAGACCCTGTTTCAAAATAAAGAATAAAAAATTGGGCAGGGGGAGTAGCTCGGAGGTCAAATGCCTCTGGGTTCCATCCCCAAACCCGCAAAAAAAAAAAAAAAAAAAAAATACTCTGTGACTATTTCCCATAATGACAACTTCTCAGTTTCTTTTTATATCACTGGAGTGGTTGGACTCTCCCAGATAAGACAATTTTTCTGAAAGGCCCATCTCCCTATATCCACTAAATTCTTATACTTCTACTTGTGTAGGCTTATTCTTGATTTATGCAGTGGTAACCTTCATATCTGCAGTGATCAAGGGAAATTGTAGGCTCATCATTTTTTTTGCATGAGTCTCAGTTTAGTCAGTGTCTTTTATGGATTTAGCCCCCAACTCTCTCCCATATGCCACACCCAGAATCGTACCACACCTGGGCCTCAGATAAACCCCATTAGTACTTCCTGCCAAAGTGGTATGCATACTTGCCATGTTAACCTTTATTTTTTTAATTAGTAATCAAATGCAGGAGCATTCTACATTCAATCTACACCCAAGTCCTTCTTAATTTTCATTTTTAAAACAGGGTCTTGCCAAACTGGTGAGGGTCTTTCCAAGTTGCCGAGGCTGGCCTTCAACCTGCAATTCTCCTGTATCACCCTCCTAACTACTGGGATTACAGGTGCATGCCACCAGACTCAGTTTTCATCGTATCAACTTTATGTGTACTGAAGATACACTGGAAAACAGAATAAGTAAACTAAAATTGCAGAAAATACCAGGAAGAGAAAATGAACATACAATACCAGAACAAACAAAATGTAGAAAATACCAGGAAGAGAAAATGACAGCTTAGGCTGTTACTTAAGCTGGGTAAATTTGGTAAAAATCAGTGTCTCCAATGTGAAGGGGAGATCTTAGTGAAAGGTATTAAAGCATTCTACACTAGTGTGGAAATAAATCCGCAAAATTATTTTTGTTTTGTTTTAAATCCAGGGAATGGGAACAGAAGATATTTGTGGTACTGGGGATTGAATCCAGGGGAATTCTACCACTACTTCTCAGCTCTCTTTATTTATTTATTTTGAGACAGGGTCTCACTAAGTTGCTGAAGCTGGCCTTCAACTTATGATCCTCCTGCCTCAGCCTCCAGAGTTGCTGGGATTACAGGAGTGCACCACCATGCCAGGCTTCCAAAGAAGACTGCACGAAGAAGTCTGAACTTCTTTATTAATTTAGTTTAACTAAAACACTTCCAACCTAGAAGCTGTGTTTTTTCTACCTCCGGGCTACACTCCCAGACCTATTTTTATATTTTTTTTTATTTGAAAACAGGGTCTCTTAAGCCAGCGCGGCTGGCTTTGAACCTGCACGATCCTCCTGTCTCCGCCTCCCAAGTGCGGGGATTACAAGCATGCACCACCATGCCCGGCGAAGCTGTGGTTTTGAAGCTTGGTGATATGATGTGGAGAATAGCGCTTTGTCACTCCACTTAGCTGGAGAAAGTGTAGCTTGGTGCCCATTTCTCCACGGCATTTGGGCTCTCCCAGCAGTTCTGCTTGCTCATGGTGAGGAGAGGTGACCCTAAACTTTATCTGCTAATCAGGGGTGAACTAAGCTGAAGCCTAGCCAGTGAGGCCCAAGGCTGAGGCTGACTGCAATCAAAGACTCTTTGTTTGCTGTGTGTTAGTGACTGATGGCTGTCTCAGCAGTCCAGTGTCCCTGGAAGAGCATTTCTGACTTCCTTGGCCCTGTCTTCTGAGAATCCAGCTGGGTCCGGGGCACACCTTCTCTCAAGGGCCAGGCGCTCACAATGGAGCATTCTGTCACATAAGCGATGACAGCTTCATCTTCGGATCAGGGTGTGGTGAAGCTGACTCACATGCCAACGTCCAGGCAGCTCTCCTGCTGATAGGGCATCTGCGCCAGCACTTGTTTTAAAGTGATTTATGTTGCTGCGCTGCTTTATAGGATGGTATGAGGGTGGGGCATGTCTTTTTCTTCTGTGTGTTCTGATAACCTAGCATAATTAGTGACTGCCACATATAACCTCTCAGTATTTGTTGTTTTTCAAAACTGGCCCTTACAGTTAACCTTATTTTTTATCTTCTCAGTACTAGGGATTGAACCCAGGGGTGCTGTACCACTGAGCTAACATCCTTAGGTCCATTTAATTATTTTTCAAAATAAGGGCCTGCCTATTGTACCTTAGGCTGGCTTCAAACCTGTGATCTTCTTATCACAGCCTCCCAAGTAATCAGGACAAAGTTAACTTTTTTTTTTTTTTTTTTTTTTTTTTGGTGTTGGAGATTGAACCAAGAGGTATTCTACTACTACTGCATTATGCCTTTAGCCCTATTACTTTTTAAAATTAATTAAGTAGTGAGTGCGTGTGTGTGTGTGTGTGTGTGTGTGTGTGTGTGTGTGTGTGTTTTACTGGGGATTGAATAGCACAGGGGCATTCTATCTCCAAGTTACACACCCAACTCTTTTTTATTTTCATTATTTTATTATTTATTTATTTTTGTGGTACTGGGGATGGAACCAAGGGGCCTTTCTACCTCTGGGCTATACTCCTAGACCTATTTTATATTTTATTTGGAAACAGGGTCTCACTAAGTTGCAGAGAGCCTCACTAAGTAGCTAAGGCTGGCTTTGAACCTGTACAATCCTCCTGTCTCAGTCTCCCAAGCACTGAGATTACAAGCATGACCCACCACGCCTGGCTTTTTTTTTTTTTTTTTAACAGATTCTTGCTAGGTTGCTGAGTCTAGCTCATTGTGGAGGCTGTTTTCAAACTTACGATCCTCCTATCTCAACCACCCAAATATTGGGATTACAGGTGTGCACCACCATGCACAACTTACTTTTTATTTTAAAATGGAGTCTTGCTAAATTCCTGAGGCTAGCCTTGCACCTGCAATCCTGCTATCTCAGCCTCTCACATACTGGGATCACAGGTGTGCACCATTGCACCAGGCCTGCAGTTAACTTTCCATCTTCTTCGTGACCAATGCAAGTGCTATGAGAATTGGAACTCACTTGAACAGAGTACACGGGCAATAAATATACTTGGATTGGCAGGCTTGTTCCTTTTCTCATTCTGTGTGTATTCTAGCATTATTTTTTATCTCCAAGCTGTTCCATCACCATAAATGGCATCCTCATTGTTCTCCTTCTGTCCTGTTTAAAATGCTTAATATACTGCTTAGATTTTTCTTCTTATCATGAATAAGGCAAAATCAGTTGAATGAACTGTGTCATTGTTATTTTAATACACAGAGGGTTCACATGTTTCTTGTCCTTGTTTCTTGTTATTGCAAGTTTTGAGCAAAACTGATGTTTCTGACATAGTAGGTTTCACTCATACAACTGACTTGGCAAATAGCAGCCATCCCAGATGCTGTAACCAGGAGCTGAAACCTCTAGGTTTCAGTCAGGACATATTCCCTCCGGTAGGACTCCAATAGCTCAGGAAATAAAAGCACAAATTTGACAAATGGGGTTTAAAAGTACCTTCAAGCACTTTCAAGTTTAAAAGTACCTTCACAGCAAATAACACAATCAACAAAGAGAGAGCCTATAGAAGGCGATGAAATCTTTGCCGGCTATTCATGTGACAGAGATTTCATATCCAGAATATATAAAGAACTCAAAACTTAACAATAAAAGAACTAGTGATCTATTTAATAAGTAAGGGATCTGAACAGATACTTCCAGGGGTGTAGCCCAGAGGTAGAATGTCCCTGGGTTTCATCTCCAGTACAGCCAAAAAAAAAAAAAAAACTTTATACTCATGCACATTAGTAATTAGAAACTTACTAATTATAACCAAAAGTTGTAGTAAATATATATAAAAATCTGCAGTTGTCATTAATCAGTTGCACTGTGCACTAATATTCCATCATAGAACATGAGACATTTCTACAATTTTCCACAGCCAAAGAGACAAGATCATATCATGTTTTAATCATATTTACTTCTAGGTATGGTGGTGCACACCCAAAATCTCAGCTACTTGAGAGGTTGAGACAGGAGGATCCTAATTTTGAGGCCAGCCTGGGCAATTTAGCAAGACCCAGTTTCAAAACAAAATAAAAAGAGCTCAGTGGTAGAGAGCTTGCCTTGCATGCAAGAAGCCTTGGATTCAACTCTCAGTTCTCCAAAATAAATATATAAATAAAATAAAAAGTTTTAGTGGTATTACAGATATCCAAAACTTAACATTCATATTGAGAGCCAAGTTGTCATTAATCCCACCAATTAACTCCTCAGTGTAGTTATTTTTAATGTATTCTCTCAAACTCTAAGCAATTGACCTTCGTAACAGAGGATATTTTAAGAATATCAGGGTTCACATGGATTATAAAAGAAAACCCTAAAACTCCTACACAGGATTTATTTTCTATGGTTTTCCACAAAAGGAATAACTCCAGAAAGCTTATTTTTGAGAAGAGTGTGAATCTCACATACTTTCAAATGTAGTTGGTGGAATCAACAAAAAAGGAAAAGAAATTTAGAGAGATAGTGACTCCATCCATTTTCCAGAAGAAATTAGGATACAAAAGGAACTCTATACAAAGGAGGAGAAAGAAACCCTAGTGGAATGATGGAGTAAACCTGAAAGAGGGAGGCAGATGGGAGTATAGGGAGACTGGCTTAAGGAAACACTTGAGCGATCATGATGTACATATACAAAATTATCAGTGCCAAACTCAATATCCTGCACAAGGAGAGGGAGGGAATGGGGTGGGAGTTGCGGGAGGCTTACTGTGTGTTGTATGCATGTATGTCTCTGTCACTCTAAACTTCATCATGATACATGACTATAATCCACCCATTAAAAAAGAGACAGCGAACCTACACTCATAATCCCAGCATTCGGGAAGCAGACATTGGAGGATCTCGGTTCACTGACAGCCTCAGTTACTTAGCGAGGCCCTTTGCAACTCAATGAGACCCTGTTTCAATAATGAAAAGACTAAAAAATTAGGGCTGGGGGTGTAGCTTGGAGCTAGAATGGTCCTGGGTTTCATCCTCGGTACCGCCAGAGACAGACAGACAAAGAGTGGCTTATTATTTTCCAGAATTAATGAAAAAATTCTTTGATGCAAGAGATTCAGTGGGTTCCAATCAAGTTACTAAGAAATGGTAAAACTGGAATATCAAAATTATCATCAGAAGACTGCCACATTGACAGTTGATTTTTCAACAGCAACAGTAGTGGACTAATAGTCAAGTGTTAAAAGTCTTGGGCTCCATATATGTCTAGCAAAATGATTTCTATTAAAAAAAACATAAACAGAAAGTAACAAATTTTTAAAAGATCATTTTTAGGACAATTTTAGATTCATAGAAAAATTTAACAGAAAACCTCAGGAGTTTCCCTATACTCTGCCCCCCATACACACAATGTACAATGTCCCCAACTCTCAACTTCCAGCACCAGCTTGGCATATTCTTAAAAAATGATGAGCTCACAAAAATACATCATTACCACGGAGAGTTCATAGTTTTACCTTAAGGGTTCACTCTTGGTGTAATAGCATACAGAGTAATTCCTAAATGTCCTCTGCGCCTCACCTATTCAACTCTTCTCATCTTAACCCTCACCTACATCTCTTACTATCTTCAAATTTTAGCCTTTTTCAAAATTTTCTGTAATTGGAATCATGTAGTATGTAGCCTTTTCAGACTGGTTTCTTTCATAAAAATGTACATTTATGTTTCCTCCATTTCTTTCATGGCTTGATAGCTCATTTTTTTTCTTAGCCTTGAATATATTTTCCTCTCTGAATATACTACAGTTATCCATTCCCCTACCAAGGGATATCTTGGTTGCTTCTAAATTTTGTCAATTTTGAATAAAACTTCCATAAAATTTATTTGCAGGTTTTTACATGGACATTAGTTTTCAACTCCTTTGGGTAAATACCAAGGAGAATAATTGCTGGATCCTATGTTAAGCGTATGTTTCATTTTTGAAGATTAAAAGTGCCAAATTGTCTCCAAAGTGGTTGTGTCATTTTATTCCCATCAGCAATGGATGAGAACGCCCATTGTTTCACATCCTCACCGCATGTGAGGACGCTGGTGTTCTCCATTCTGGGCATTTTTAATAAATGTGTAGTGGTACCTTGTTTTAGTTTGCATTTCTTTGATAAAACAGAATGTGGATCATGTGCTATTTAATATATATAAATATATATACATACATACATATATATATATATATATATATACACATATATACATATATATATATATAGTCTTGTGACATCTCAGCATCTCAGTTCTTTGGCCCATTTTATCTACTTATTTATTTCAATATTAATTTACTTTTGTGGAACTGGGATTGAACACAGAGCTATTCTACCTATGAGCTTCTATCTCCATGTTCAGCCTCCTTTATTTTGTTTATTTTATTTTATTTTTATTGGTGCACTGTAATCATACATCACATTGGAATACAAGACTTGAGAGGATATACAAGCACACATCATCCAATTAGCCCTCATCCAGTTCCCATCCCATTCCCTCCCCCTCCCTCGATCCCATGCTTGTTCGGTGATTAACTTTGATACATATGTTTATGTACCTCCTGCTTTTTAAAGAGGCTCCATCCTCCCCTATTCCATACCCTCTGATTGGTCACTCTAGGGCCCTTTCTATAGCTCGACCACTTCCTGTTGCCCGTTTCCTCCTAGTTATTGCTGATTAGGGGAAGCATCTGGTTTTAATTTTCTGCGATATTTCTCTGTGCATGCCGCGTTGCAAATAACGATCCCACTCTTGATGGCCCAAGTTGTGGCCTGGCTACCCAGTGGACTGATCCAGACCTCGCTGGCTCAAGCAGCGGCCTTGCTTCGTGGGAGGCCCTGATTCTGGTCTTGCTGGCCCCGACACTGGCCTAACCCTCAGCTGGCTCCGATCCCTGCCTCGGAGACCCAGCAGCGGCCTTCCTCATGGCAGGCTCGGATGCTAGCCGATGGCCCTGGCACCGGCCTAACCCCTCGGCAGGCTCTGATCCCGGCCTCGGAGGCCTCAATAACAGCCTTGCCTCACGGAACGTTCAGATGCCAGCCATTGGCCCCGGCACCGGCCTAACCCCTTGGCAGGCTCTGATCCCGGCCTCGGAGGCCCCAGCACCGGCCTTGCCTCACAGCAGGCTCCGATCCCGGCCTCGCTGGCCCCAGCACCAGCCTAACCCCTCGGTAGGCTCCGTTCCCAGCCTCGGAGGACTCAATAATGTCCTTGCCTCACGGCAGGCTCCGATTCCGGCCTCGCTGGCCCCGGCACCAGCCTAACCCCTTGGCAGGCCCCGATCCCAGCCTCAGAGGCTTCAATAACGGCCTTGCCTCACGGAAGGCTCCCATGCCGGCCAGTGGCCCCAGCTCCGGCCTAACCCCTCAGCAGGCTCTGATTCCGGCCTCGGAGGCTCCAGCACTGGCCTTGCCTCATGGCAGGCTTCAATCCCGGCCTCGCTGGCCCCGGCACCGGCCTAACCCCTCGGCAGGCTCTGATCCCGGCCTCGGAGGCCTCAATAACAGCCTTGCCTCACGGAACGTTCCGATGCCAGCCATTGGCCCCGGCACTGGCCTAACATCTAGGCAGGCTCCGATCCCAGTCTCGGAGGCCCCAGCACCAGCCTTGCCTCACGGCAGGCTCCAATCCCAGCTTTGCTGTGTTTGTCGCCGGCCTCACCTCTCGGCACGCTCTAATCCGAGCATCCTCTTTGCCCAACTATTTGTCCCACGTTCTTGAGGGTGTGTGGTGGTAGGTAGCATTCTGCCTCTGGGGTCATTACTTCAAAAGTTCCAGGTGTAATGTATCAGATCTCTGCCTCCCCTGAGTAATGGCCACTGCCATTGTCACTGCCTCCACCATTTCAAATCTTTCCCAAGCTCTCTTTTCATTCTGAATGTTGTCCAATCTTCCTAAGCATGTGCGATGGTAGCATTCAACCTTTGGTGTAATTTCTCCAAAATAAATAAATAAATAAATAAATAAATAAGGTTGGTAGGCTCCGATTTCTGCTTCTCCTGAATACAATTCTCCACCGCCAACGCGGAGACTGCTTTCAGCACTGCCTTTCTCCTTGGTCTCTGCTAAAGTCTCTCTCCTTACAGGTGATGTCCAAGATTCTTAACAATGTAGAGAAGAAGCAGTCCTCCTTAGCGGGGAATTTTTCCAATAATTCCAGTTCATTTGGACAAGTTTTGTCTGCATCTCCAGTATCCTGGCATCTGCCACCTCCTTTACCCCTCTCCGATATTTTCCTTTTTTCTTTTTCTTTTCCTTTTTTACAGGGTCCTTCCGGGTGGAGAGGGGGGTCACCTAGGGGAACCCCGCTAGTGCCTGCCCACCCGCCCAGGGTCGGGGGCCGGGGTCCTTCCGGGTGGAGAGGGGGGTCGCCTAGTGGTTCCCTGCCAGCGCCAGCCCACCCGCCCAGGGTCGGGCCTGGGGGCCCAGACCACGGGGTCCTTCCAGGTAGGAGAGGGGGGTCACCTAGGGGTGCCCCACCAGCTCCTGCCCACCTGCCCAGGGTCGGCCCGGGGGGGGGGGGCCCGGACCATGGGGTCCTTCCAGGTGGAGAGGGGTGTCGCCTAGGGGCACCCCGCCGGCGCCTGCCCACCCGCCCAGGGTTGGGGGCCTGGGGTCCTTCCGGGTGGAGAATGGGGTCGCCTCGAAGCAATTGATTTTAATGCATTAACTTTCTCTACATTGCAACATTGATATAATCATTTATTAGTTCCGATAAGTTTTTGTTTTTCTCAAATTTTCTGAACAATTATGTTTTATTTGTTCATTCTCAATCTCTATACCTTTTATTTTTCCTTTGTTGTCTTACTATATGAGTTAGGACTTCTAGCATGATATTGAAAAGGAGAGTGATAGGGGGCATCCTTACCTTGTACCTGATCTTAGCACGAAAGCTTCTAGTTTCTCAATTTCTGAAAGACAGAAATTGAGATTACCAACAACAGACTGTACTGAATAATTTTTAAAATGATCTAGGTGGATATGGTTGCATGTACCTGTAATCTCAATACTTGGGAGGTTAATATGAGAAGATGGTAAGTTTGCAGTGTGGTAACTTAGCCAAGACACTGCTTCAAAATATAAAGTAAAATATGTCTGAGGGTATAGTTAAGTGTTAGAATTCCCTTGGTTTCAATACTCAGAACCACAAGACAGTGAGCTGTGTTTATTTACTTTTGAAAAGTATACATTTTTATTCAGTATAACTTTTGACTAATGGAATTACATGGTCACATTTCTATATCAAAAGCACATTATAGCAAATATGAAACAGCTAATAGAAAGACTGTAGCTTTTGTAAGAATTACATATGCAATAATATATATGTAGATGTGACAGTGGCTTGGACAGTGGGGATGGCTATGAGAATCAAGGAATGTTATGATTGGCTTGATATAGCAAGAGATAGGAAACTCTGAATGAGTAACAAATATCTGGCATACAAAATTTTGAAGATGTGGATAACATATTAGATTGAGCCCTTTGAGAATATTTAATTAAATTAATGGTTTAAATTATGTACCCATCCATAACTCAAACCAAAGGAGGTTCAATATAGAATGAACAGTAATTTGACTGGAAGAGCTATTATGGGACTAATCTTGCAATTAAATTTGCAAGATAATCTAAGATAAGAAAAATATTTGCTGGGTGAGGTGGTTCACATCTGTAATCCCAGTACTTGTGAGGCTGACACAAGAGGATCACAGGTTCAAAATTAGCCTCGGCAATGCAGTGAGACTTACCAGCAACCTAGTGGGATCCTGTTTCAAATAAAGCTATAAAAAGAGTTGGGGTATTTGGAGGAGAGTGTCCGTGGGTTCAATCTCGAATACTCCCCCATGTAGAAATAATAATTAAAAATGATCTGATAGGGCTGATGAATAAAAAACAAAATAGTTCTATTCCCCACTAAGCCAAATATGGATGGCACCAGTATCACAAATAGGTTTATCTTTAGTGGTTTAGGATTTTATATTTACCCCATCATCCTTAAACCATGTGTTAAAATGTAATGCCATTATCATTACACACATATTTACAACTCTGAAATGGAATTTAAGCCCTACATTTAAAATAAGCTTTATATTTGTAATTCAGTACAGGTCTAGTATATTGCAGAAAGCAGATACAAATGAATACTAAAAATCACCCCCCCCCCAGTATAATGTGCAGAGCTCTAAGGCCAAAACATGGGCTTAAATATCAAATCTCAGCTGGACATGGTGGGGCATACCTGCAATCTCAGTAATTGGGAGAGAGAGACTGGAAAAACACAGGTTTGAGGCTAGCTTCTGCAACTTAGCAAGTCCCTTCGCAATTTAGTGAGACCCTGTTTCAAAATAAAAATAGAACAAAGCTGTAGGTGTAGCTCAGAGGTAGAATGACCCTGGGTTCAATTCCTTGCACTAAAACAATAAAAATATCAACATGCAACGTTTTTTAAAAGCCTCATTTTCTTCCATAAAATGGGGATATTTTAGCATAGGCATAAAGAATGAGATATGTGAAATATTCATTTAAGTATTTGACTCAGAGATGCCCAACATTTTTTATGAACTTTATACATAAATACTTTGTACTATAGTTTTATAAATGGCTTTGGGAACATTAATATCAGTTAACAAAATTACTTCACTGAGCCGTACTATAGTTTTATAAATGGCTTTGGGAACATTAATATCAGTTAACATAAAATTACTTCACTGAGCCGGGCGTGGTGGCGCAGGCTTGTAATCCCTGTGCTTGGGAGGCGGAGACAGGAGGATCACGCAGGTTCCAAGACTTGCTGGCTTAAGAGACCCTGTTTCCAAATTTTTTTTAAAAAAGTATAAAATAGGTCTGAAAGTGTAGCCCGGAGGTAGAAGGGCTTTCAGGAACCCCAGTACCATAAAAAAGAAATTACTTCATTGAAGTATATAGATGCTCTCTATATAACATAATTTATAATTATGTTAAGTGGTAGGGGAGGTTAAATATGACTGAGTTACTGAGTTACTTCCAATTGACTTTTTAAACCTTAAAGGAGGCTTACCTAGCAGTAATGCTGTATTTCACTGTTTGTCAAGTTACTACAGAACCAAGCAGCAGAAACTATGCTGTCAAAGATTCTAGAACATACTCTAGTTCCTTTGATCCTTTAGTTCTACAAAAAAAAGGGTGGCTTCTTGCATCCTTTAACCACCTGATGACAGAAATCACCAACACTGCTTTTTTTTTTTTTTTTTTTTTTTGCAGAGGTTGCTTTACAGTATCCCAGATTTTATGAATTAGAATGTGAGGGGTGGCTTCTAGGAATTCTAGTCAATAACTGTAACACCTTCTTCTGAACTTTATTTTTCTCCTTTGTAAAATGGATTGGCTTTTAGAAGTATGTATACATGCTTATGATTTAAGGTCTTTAATCATCTTTTTTTTATAAATGACATTTTTAATATAAACTGGTGACAACAGGTATGTTGACTAAGAGCTCTAGTTAAACAAAAGTAGACAATATAGTTTACAGTATAACAAAATGTATTTTCATAAGATATCAAATATGGACTAGTAATGCATTTAAATTAATTACAATACTTAAAAATATTTTGCACAAGGAGCTAACAGATCACATTTAGTAACAAAATCTCTAGTGTTTAACAAAATGTTTTTAAGAACTACAATCTAAGTGTGGTGGCACACTAGAATCCCAGCATTTGGGAGGCTGAGACCGGAGGATTAGGGTTTGTGGAAAGCCTCAGCTACTTAGTGAGGCCCTCTGCAACTTAGTAAGACCCTGTTTCAAAATAAAGAATAAAAAAATAGGGCAGGGAATGTAGCTTGGAGGTCAAATGCCCCTGGGTTCCATCCTCAGACTTGCAAAAAAAAAAAAAAAAAACAAAAAAAACCCCAAAAAACTACAATCTAATTTTTAGAACCAAAAAATAAAAGTGTTAAATAAATCACTGTATGGTACATGACACCATACATTTATTGATGCAAATAGCAGGCAGATTTTTTATGTGTGTGTGAAAGCAGCAGAATGGAAGAAAATTCATAGTAAGAAAAAAAAACTCAGTGGATATTGTAAACTTCTGGCTAATATGCCTACTTTGATATAGAACAGGGGTCTTTAAGCATTTATTTTCATAAAATAAAAACATTCTAAATATATTTTCTGTTTCAGCATTTCTTTGAGAATTTGGAATCCTGTTGTTCATTCACCATATTTGTAAACAATATCTAGTAATTTCTTAAACTACTAATGTCACCTTACAATGCTGGTTCTGTTGCATTTTCTTAGTTTTTCTCCAATGAACCCAGGGCCGATTACAAAGAAGACACTAAAACATGCAAAGATAAAAATTGGTCTTGGGCTTTATCCATGAATAATACACAAGTATTTATCAAAAGGCTATATTTCTAGCTCTAGAAAGAAGCTGACAGACAACTCCCATGTCCAGAGAGTTCACTCGTTAAAATACAGAAGGCCAAGCACTGATTCTGAATCACTACATGCCTTCACTTCATCTTTCAAGATATTCACACAGCGATTTCCTCTGTAAGGTCAAGTAAAGTCTTTCAACATGCACACCATTCTCTGGATTGTCACATGGGCTATCTTGAAATCTGTATGCTGACAAGGCAGATACTTGGCTTTCTCTAACTACCTTCTGCTACTTATTACGGTTGTCAAGAATTTTACTTTCCCTTTTGGTTTCCTTTCTGTGCTACTTCGTGGCTGTGTGTTTCTCTTCCCTGTAGCTTTCCTCCTTGCCAGGCCTGGACATTCAAACTTTCCCATCTTCCCTTTCCTGGCTTCTTACCCACTTAGGTGATGGGTGTTAGTTAGCACTTCCTTAAAAGTTGAATCTTCAATGAGGGTGACTCATCAGTGTTTCCAATCAGCTTGTCTTTAAACTTTGCTAAAAATCCTCAGATATTCTTGGTAACAATTCTCTCTCTCTCTCTCTCTCTCTCTCTCTCTCTCTCTCTCTCTCTCTCTCTCTCTCTCTCTCTCTCTGAAAGCCATTCAGAAACATAACCCTCAAAAAGATAATGGCTTCTTGAGCATATCTGCCTTAAAAAGGGTTTGAAAGAGACTGATAAAGGAATGTTTATTGCTTTTAAATAAAAGAATTGATAGATTTTCCTTGGTTTTTGCATCTTAGCTTTGTTCTACTTATGTAACATCCTTTCTAAAATTGATATTGGGAGCTGAAATAGTTTATGTGTTATTGGTGACTCATTATGTTCATTAAAACAGTATTTTATTGGGGCGTAATTAACATAGTAAAACATGAATACTAAGGGTATAGCTTAATGACTATAAAAACACAAACATTAATAAAAATTGGGCCGGATGTGGCAGCACATCCCTATAATTCCAGTACTTGAGAGGCTGCCAGGGAGATCCCAAGTTCAAGGCCAGTCTTTGCAACTTAGATCCTCAGCGATTTAGTAAGATCCTGTTTCAAAACTAAAACCATAAAGGTCTGGGGTGCATGTCTTGGATGTAGAATGCTCCTGGTTTCAATCTCAGTATCAAAAACAACAAAGATTATAAATATTATATACACCAATGACAAAACTATACAGACAAGCAAGAGAACTATAAACTTGAAACCCAGGCACATTATTAGCAACTTGAGGGAAGACTGCAAGCCAAATTTATATCTGTTCTTCCCTCTGCCCCCACCATGTAGACAGTACAGGGAGCTCGGACCTTTGCAAAGTGGACACTGGAAAAGTATTAGGTAAACAGGTTTGTATTGAATTTCACTACTCTTTCTTCTACTTCTTGAATTCATAAAATAATTTTCCCCCAAAGAGTGAAGGGGAACTAGAAATAAAATATAATACTACTTACTAACTAGCTAACTAAAATCTTCCAACTTCTTTCTCTGCCTCATGTAGGTTTAAAGCTTCCTGGTTATTCTTGAAACCAAAGGGGCAGCAAGAATAGCTGTGTTGAAGAGTCAACAGCACCTTTTAAAAGTGGCCTCTGGACTTTACAGATGGAAATTATTTGGATTTTCATCTGACTTGATTGAGACTCTACATGATAAATCTTAATTTGGATTAAACTATCTATGATCATATTCATGATTAGAACATTTTTAGTATGCTTGATTTAGTAGATGCATTTCAAAGTAGTACCTGAATCATACTTAGAAAAAAACCTATTTTATATGTACCAGAGTGCTTAAGTGTAACTATTATGCAAAGACTTCCTATTGTGAGTTCAAGGTGTAGTTTATAAGTGCCCCACACATTTCCTTTTGTAAAAGGCCACAGTTTCCTCATGCTTACTCTTCACAGAGCCTTGCTTGTCATGGACAGTAGTGGCTCAGTAAGAAAAGGAAGCTGGTCTCCCAGTCAACAGAGGAAAAGAAAGGCATGTTAGTGTTTCTCAGGGTTTACACTTTATTCAAAGACTACTTGGGTTTAAATCCTAAGAAACATATAGAGCTTAAAATGGGCCAAGCAAAATAAGTTCTTAGTATTTATGATAGTGACTCACAGATAGCAAGGAGGAAAAGAGAAAGAAATCGGTTCATTTGAACTTCAATTCTACTGGTTAGCTATAAAGCTTAGTAATGCTCAAGAAAACCCAGAACTGTGTGTTATTAAAAATCACATATTTTTCCAGGTGTGGTGGTGCACGCTTGTAATCCCTGCACTTGGGAGGTGGGGACAGGAGGATCACACAGGTTTGAAGCCAGCCACGCTGGCTTAAGAGACCCTGTTTCCAAATAAAAATATAAAAATAGGTCTTGGAGTGTAGCCCGGAGGTAGAAGGGCTTCCAGGAACCCCAGTACTACAAAAAAAAAAAAAAAATCACATATTTTAGTTTCTTCTTTACCACTTCTTTACTAGAGAGGACTATATAAGCCCTCTGAACATGTAAATTAATTCCTTTATGTAACTGAACACTTACAGTTAATAATTAATGTAGCCATTTATTTTAAAAGCCTACCCCACCCACTTTTAAAAAGGCCTGAGGCAGTTTACATATTAACACACAGTTCAAAGGCACTCTATTACGTTTATGTACTAAATGAAAAAGACTCTGGGAAACAAAAGAGCTGGTGCTATCAAAACCAGGCACAGTCTGATCTTTTTGAATGGCTCTCTACCTTGGACACTTTCTCCTCCCTATACACTGAAATGGGGGATCCTTGTTTTTGAACTTTCCACTTGAAAGAGAGCTTGACTGGGCTTGTCTAAAGAACCAGAGAACAAAGACATAGGTAAAAGTGTCCACTTGAGGGCTTACCTGCCTTGGTTGAAGTCAAGGCTCTGTGCCCTGGGCAAGTTATTAATTGCCTCAGAGCTTTAGTTTCTTCATTTATTAAATGGAAGTTAACTAAATTTATGACTTGATGGGTGAGAATTATATGGATTTAGCATATGTAAAGCACTTGGAATACAGCCCAGTATACAGCAAGTGCTAAATAACTGTTAGCCCTGGCTCATTCAGGATTCCAAATCTGTGAGCATCCTTCCTTTCAAACACAAGTCTCCCGATTTTGCTATTACCCATTCCTTCTTGGTGTTATATTATGTATTAAGAGATGAGCCATGGATTCTAAATATTACTTCAAAAGTAAAAGCTAAGTTAATATATATAAGGATTCTGCATAATGAAGATGTTAATTATGACTGGCTCCTCTGTATGGTAAATGTATTGATGTTCCCAAAGTGTAAACGCCTCCTAAAATGCAAAGCTTAAGGGAAAACTGCTGGTGTTACCTAAGCCAAGTTCGTTCTTTCTTTCTTTCTTTCTTTCTTTCTTTCTTTCTTTCTTTCTGTATTTATTTATTTATTTATTTATTTATTTCCTTTTTGTGTGTGGCACTGGGCTTATGGAAACCCTTCTACCTTTGGGCTACACTCCCAGACCTTTTTTATATTTTTATTTGGAAACAGGGTCTTTTAAGCCAACACGGCTGGCTTCGAACCTGCGTGATCCTCCTGTCTCTACCTCCCAAGCATGGGGATTACAAGAGTGTGTCACCACGCCCAGTTATATGTTTTTTTTTTTTTTTTAATAATGATAGTGTTGTATGCAGGTACAGCAAGAAAGGAGAGACTCGAGAGTTCAGAGGTATGTGCCAACTGAACCCTTTATTAGCTGGCCAGCAGTGGTACCCTCAGTCCAGAAGGAGGAACATGCCTACCAGCCATGGGAAGGGGTTTATAAAGGGAAAAACCCACAAACAAGTGGCCCCCTCTGTTAAGCCAAAGCAAGGTAAAATGTTACAGAAGCAAGAACTTGCTGTTAGCCTAATGTTTCAACCTAGTTACAAAACTGCTGGGGAGAGAATGGGTACAGAACAACATGGCTGTTAGGTATGAAATGAGTTATTTTTGTTTTTACATTCCTCACTGGTTTTATACTTACTTATAAACAGATCTTTAGTTTATATGGTATTTTTATCTTTTTTATCCTCTAAAACAGCCAGATTTATATATTGGGTCCATAACATCATGAACTTGACAGCCTGTCTGTGCTGTTGTACATATTTGCTACTATAGTTGATCAGGCATGGGACAATGAGCAGGGCTAAACGCAGCAGGATTAATGGGCCAGTTATGGTGCTGACTAAAGTGGACCACAAAAAGGGGACCACGAAAACATCCACTCACACCAGCTTTCATTGTTTTTTTGAGCCTCCTCTTTTTCTTTAAGCCTCTTTTTTACCATGGCGAAGCTATGGTATGACCCCGGAGTGGTTTGTGTAGGAACAGCAAGTTTCTCCTAGGGCCATGCAGAGGCTCCCTTGTTTTAGGAACAAAAGATCAAGCCCCCTTCTATTTTGGAGAACTACCTCAGCTAGGGAATTTAAGGAGTCCTATAGGTGGTGGATAAAGGACTCCATATTTGCTAAGTCCTGATCAACTTGCCTGCTGAGGGCTTTGAAGTTAATATCCCCGGTGATGAGCGCCCCAGCCCCTATGGCAGTGGACCCAGCTATTCCTAGGCCAACCAGGGCAGGGATGAGGATTGGAGCAGACACTTTTTTTCTGTCTAAACTGAAGTAATCCTAAATGCTCTCTTTCTGCCTCACCACTAAAACAGTACACCCGAGGACTTACATGAATGGTTATACAGAATTCATTGTAACTCTTCACGATGAACATTAGGATCTAGAGGCAAGAGTCAAACCTGACAAGCAAGCAAACCACACGCCCTCAGGGGCAATGAGAAAATTTTCATCAGGGTCTGTTGGGTGAAAAATCTCAAGGCAGGACTGGCCATAAAGAGAATCCTGCAATTTAAAGAATTTTGACATGTAACAAATTCCTTGTTCCTGGAGGTCTAGGATTAGGGGCCAAGACTGGATGGAGCCTTCTGATTGTGGGGGTAAGCAGGGCTGCAGTTACTGGTTTGGGGCCTATGGGATTTTTTGAGGTGTCTCGGGTTTGTGATATTGGATAGCAATTTCAGTACCGGCATCCGGTCTTGACAGACATAGACGAAATCCCCAGTTTTTTCCTGATTCCCAACCAGTGTATGCTATTTCCACTGTTTTACCTTGAATATGAGGGGGTTTCATGTTCCCTCCTGAGAGGTGCCCTTTATAGGTGTTGCTCTGCGGCTTACTTCTAGATATGAGTCCTTTTGGACCCAGGATGCTATGGTTTCGCAACCCCATTTCAGGCAATGATACAGGGAGCTCCCCTCACAGCTAGGGTTTCCAATCGCAGGGCAAGCATACAATTGTACTGACTGGAGTTCTTGTTCCTGGCCTGGCTAACGGTCTCCATAGCCTTTAAAAAGACCTCCTTTTGTGGTTGAGAATCCCTGAAAAATGTCACATAAGTCCACCTTTAAGATGGTGCTATCCTGCTGTATAGACAGTTTGAATTACTCTTCTACTCCCAGTCATTCTTATCTGCCACCTGTAGTTCTGCAAGGAGTGTGGAGATTCGGTCCCAGACAGTTTCAATAGGAGAGAAGGAACAAGTACTAGGAAAAAAAATAGGAAAGATAGTCACATCAGGTACAGGGCTGGTTTTTACAAGTCTTATCTTAATTGGCCACTGAATGTAACATTGAAATCGAGTCAGAGGGTTGCAAAGAAGGCAAAAACCAGCCAAGTTATTATGTGAGACCAAAAGCCTCTTTAATTAACTGGCACCTTTTGGGAGAGGCCTGCTGACCATGGGGGAAGGGACTGGTTGGTCTTCAGAGTCGCGGTCAGCAGAGTCAAGGTCATGCTGCAGAGAGGAAGTGAGGGCATTTATGTAGTCGAAGTCTTGGGGTGGGCTAGTGGCATGAGAATGCTGGTCCTCGCATGGCATCTCAAGTCTTGCAAACTCTGGAGTCTCGCAGCCTCTGGAGTCTCACATCATCTCCGCTTCTGGTCTCTGGAGTTCGGCCTCCTGTCCAACTGCAGAGTCCCATGGGGGATGGGGAAGGGAGGACCTGACCTATCACTCAACTGTCCTTTGAGTCTTGGCCTGGAGCGGGCTTGACATGGGTCCAGGTTGACTTTCCTGCTACCTTGATTGAGATTGGTGTAGTCAGTGCCATGATCTAAGAACCAGTCCACTCGGGCTCCAGGGAAGAGAAGGGCAGCTTCTGGACGTACACCTGGTCTCCCGGTTGGAACAGATATAAAGTCATTTGTATCCCAGTAGGAACTCGGCTGGTGGCGACCGATGTCTTTATTTGAGACCAGATCTGCTGCAGGGCTTGTAAGGAACTGATTAGATCATGACTAATACCATATATAATATCTTAATAAAGCTTAGGGAGATGGGAGGGGGCCTCCCAAAGAGGACCTCAAACAGGATGATGCCCTGCACATAGGGTGTACTTCTCACACAGAAAAGGGCAAAAGAAAGACGTTCTGGCAGCACTCACCAGTCCCTAAAGTTAATTTAGTTAGGACTTCTTTTAGCATCCTGCTCATTCTTTCTACCTGCCCTGAACTCTGTGGTCTTTAAGCACAATATAATTTCCAATTGATCTCTAACAGCTTTGAAAGATTTTGAGTGGCTTTGGCTGTGAAAGTCGGGCCCCATAGTTAAGAGTAAACTAAATTGAGGAATGATTTCTAACACTAGTTTCTTAACTGTTAATTGTTACCTGTGCCGTCTCTGTTCAGGTAGGAAATGTTTCCACCCAGCTCGAGTAAGTGTCACAAAGATGAGGAGATACCTGTAGCGATACTTGATACTTGCTAGGTTTTACCTCCATCAAGTCCACATCCTAATATTCACCAGATGAGGTTCCTCACAGCCAGTGAGTTTCTGAAGTCAGCATGCGCCACCAGGGGTAGACTTGAACACAGAATGAGCATCTGGTTACTGTGTCCTGGATTATCTAACGTAGCCCCTTAATGCAGTAATCCCATTTAAGGAGCTCATACAGCTTGACTTCTCCCAGGTGGTTGGAATTATGCACCTGGATAACAACGGCTTTTTCCTGTACCTTTGGGAACAAGAATTTTCCCGCTGGGAAGTTTGGCTCAGCTGTTGAGTCTAATTTTGCCCACAGCTTCCTTTAATTTTCTGACATCTTGGTCTGAGTAATTTGGCCGAGGGGAAGGAACTGGTCAGGAATAGTGGGCAACATATATAGAGGCCCCATGGTTTTAGGGCCATCTGGTCAGCCAAGCTGTTTCCTCGGACCTCAGTGGAGTTTCCCTTTTGGTGGGCTCGACAGTGGACAATGGCCACCTTTTTGAGGAGCCAGATAGCTTCAAGGAGGGCTAGGATTTCAGGGATTTTCTTGATTTTCTCTCCTCCTGAGTCCAGGAGGCCCCTCTCTTTATATATTGCCCCGTGTACATGGGCAGTGGCAAACACATGGTGACTGTCATGTAGATATTAAGGACCTTTCCCTTTCCATACCAGAGGGCTTATGTCAGGGCAGTCAGTTCTGCTCTTTGGGCCGATGTCCCAAGGCTTGGGCCCATATTACCTTGTCGGCAGTCCCCACAGCTGCACCAGCATATTGAACACTGTCTAGGATGAAACTGCTACCGTCTGTGAAGAGCTCCTCGCCCTGCTGCTCCCAGGGTGAGTCCTTCAAGTCAGGTCTTAATCTCTGGAATTCACTTAGAACCTCAAGGCAGTCATGCTCGTGTGTGGACAGGTCACTATCTGGCAGTCAGGTAGTCAGATTTAGAGCTGACGTGGAGAGAAATTTGACTCTCTGGCCATCAAGGAGTAAAGTCTGATAAGGAGTCAGCCTGGCATTGGAAATCCACCGGGCTGGGGGAGATTTGATGAGTCTCTACAGCCTGTGGGGCCTCTATTTGGAGTTCTTGGCCCATAGCCAGCTTAGAGGCTTCTTTGTCCAACAGGACAATAGCTGCCACAGCCCTTAGGCAGTTTGGCCATCCAGAAGCCACAGAGTCCAGACATTTAGAGAGGTAAGCAACTGGTCTTTTCCATGGCCCTAGGCTCTGGGGGAGAACCCCGTTTTATCGACAAGGAGGTAGAAGGGCTTGTCGAGGTCAGGGAGTCTTACAGCTGCTGCCTGGGTCAGAGCTCTCTTAAGGGCGTTAAAGGCCTTTTCCTACAGCTCTGTTCACTGGAAAGGTATGCTCCCTATGTCCAACGTTACCCTGGGCTCCTGGGGGCTCAGTGTGAAGGAGCCCCGACTTCCTCAGTCCTCCTTATTCTGTCCTAGTTGTTGCACAAGTGCTGGGCCTTTTCTATTGGGGCACTCATTTTTTTTTTTTTAATGGCCTTCTTCCTTACAATAGGCACACTGATTTTTTTTCCCAATGGGGTTCAATCTTGATGTCGTCATGTTCCCCTGGAAGGAGGCCTTTTCTGCTTAGGGGCCGCTTAGGGAGGCAGCTAGAATGATCTTAGCCAGACATTTGGCTGGTCTAACCTCTGGGAGGTCTCAATTACTGAAGACTCGTTGGTCTATTTCTACTAGTTCAGACAGCACTTTTCCCTCAAAACCTTCTAATTTCTGCAACTTCTTCCTATATCTGGCGCTGATTGAGAGACAGAAGAAAAATTTATGGCCTGGCTATTTTGGGGGGCTTCAGGATTTATGGGAGTGCAAAGCCAGTAGGCCCAGGAGATGCTCCAAGAAAGAACTTGGTGCCTCAGTGGGCCCTGCACAGTCTCACTCACCTTAGACAAATCTGTGGGCATCTGAGCAGCTGCTCAGATTCCAGAAGCTCCTTACCTCTGTCAGCACTGGGGTCCCAATTTGGGTGTGTACTTGGGAAGACAGCTTTAATGCGGGCAGGATCTGAAGCGGGGTATGGACGGGGGCCCAGGACAGACCGTTCTGCCTCATCATGAGCACACTCCCTCTCTTTAGAAGTCAAAAGGGTCTGAAGGAGCTGCTGGCAGTCCTCCCAAGTAGGCTGGAGGGTAAAATGACTGTGAAGGCGGGAGATCACGCGTGCAACCTAAAAGGCAAACTTTAAGCCATTGGGTTTATAAAAGAGGGTGTCTATCCAGATTTGAATACAGGCGTCCAGGTTGACCGAAAATGATGTGTTGGACACGGAGGCCTGTGGGAATGTCGGTGGTGCCCTTGGTCGGCCAGCTGACATTACAAGTCAATTTCACACACTCTGCAGAAAACAAAAGGGTCCATATCCAGCTGTGCATTTCTGAAAAATCCTGAAAACAGTCAATGAAACATTGAAGCTTGGTGGGACCTGAAGGCACAGATGATCCCTGTCCCATGATGTAGCCTGGCAAAGCAAAAGAACAGATCAAAACAAAGACAAACCACAACATCAAGACAGAGACAAAGACTAAAAGACAACAGATATTTGGCCAAAATGGTGTAGGAGACTGAGGCTGAGGAACATCATCTCAGGAACTCTCCTCTATCCTCTCTGCCAGCCCAAAAACTTGACAGGGGTCCAGGACAATGTCTCATCCCATCCCTGGAGTTGGAATGAGCAGCTGCATCCAGCCTGTCCAGACTCCCCAGATGGTCAACCTACCAGAAATTCAGGCGGCCTCATCAGAGGGTGTCTGATAATGGACTCAGGACAGCGTCTGAGAATGAAGCTCCCCTCTACCCTCTCTGCCAGCCTGAAGGACCACGAGGACAGGTGGAAATTTGGTCCCCTGGGATCTCTGATTATCTCTAAAATAATCTCGCAGGGGCTTCCAAAATGTTGAATGCAGGTACAGCAAGAAATGAGAGACACAAGAGTCCAGGAGTATGTGCCAGTTGAAACCTTTATTATCTGGCCATCGGTGGCACCCTCAGCCCAGAAGTCTGACTGAGGGGCATGCCTATCGGTAGGGGTTTATAAAGGTAAAACCCACAAACAAATGACCTGTCTGTTATGCCAAAGCAAGGAACAATATTACAGAAGCAAGAATTTGCTGTTAGCCTAATGTTTCAACCTAGTTACAAAACTGCTGAAGAGAGAATGGGCAAAGAACAACATGGCTGTTAGGTACAAAATGAGTTGCTTTTGTTTTTACAATAGCCTTTTCTGGGTTTATATGGGTGTGTTCCTAATTGTATTATGCCATCTTCTTTAAGGTACTTAAATGTGCCCAAACACACAGCATTTCAAAATTTGCCACTCTGATGATTAAAATTGGACATTCATACCAAAATATATAAACAACAACAACAGAAGATGTTGGAACATGGCTTAGAGTTTTCTCTCCATCCCAATCTGCAATAGCCACGTCATCAGTGCTGCAGGGAATCCTCTCAGTACCCAGTGTCTTAGCTTCTCCAACACACAGACCTTCATGTCCATGCAGATAGTTGTGACTTGCCCTTCCACTTATCATTACCCAGGCTACTCTGCCATTAAAATCACCAACCACACTTTCACCTTTCTTACTATAAATTCTTGTTGTCCCCATTATTCCAGTGACACCTGGATTGTGCATGATGTCCTGTCCTCTTCTATCCTCTCAGTTTTGCTTTCCTCCACAGCCTGTATTGGTTTAGCACATTGACCTGTCTCTTTAAACAACAAACGACTTCTCTGACCTTTTCATTTTCCTTTTTTAGTACCCAAATATGGATCAACCCACCATTTTTTGCTCCTATAACCACACTAAGTAAATCACTCAACCATGGACACAGGAACAATCAACTCAAAGTCCCTATCCCTAGCCGAGACCTCGAATACATAGTCTAGAAGCCTCCTCCATGCCCCTCTCCAGCTGTGCATTTCTTTGAAATCTTTGTTTTCCATTACTCTCTCATCTCTCATATCTAGCTACCGATTTCCATCTAAACCATTTCCTAAATATCTTTTGAATTTAAAAACCCATCTTCATTTCTTCTCTGCTTCTTATCAGTTTTGCCAATCTCCTCCGACTCCAAACTACTCTCTTGGTTGCCAAAATGGCGCTCCTAAAATGCAAACTGATCATGCCCAACACATGTCAGTATCACCAGTAAATCAAATCCATCCTGCTTTTTGATTGGGCCTCACACCTCACTTGGTCCCTGTGGAGCCAGGCCTCTATTTGCTTTAGACACCCTTCCTGATCCCCCAAACCTGCATCCTATACTACCAAGTATTTGTACTTCCTGGAGAGTGCCATATTCTCTCACATCTCCATTTCAGGGCTGGCTACTTCCTTTGAAAATACTTTTTTAGCCTTTTTCTACCTGGATAATTTCTATCAGTCATTTAGGACTCTGCTCAAGTGCCTCTTCTCTTTCGTTCTGGTGTAGAATTTCTCTGACCTTTTTCCTCAGAAGCCACAGGGTTGGCTGAGTGTCTTCCTTTGTTCTTCTGGGATGTATATCTCTGTTGAAACACCATGCTGGCTGGCAGTTGGCACCCAGGAGATGGTTAATGAATTAATGAATACAAAACATCTCATTTTCATAAAAAGTAAAGCATAAACATCTCATTTTATAGGTCCATTTGGAATAGAGATTTCAGAAAGTCCATTGGTTTTGGCAGAACTCATATTATAGAATGACTGACACTCAGTTAGCTGGCTGTCAGGAAGCCCAAGCTCTCCTGTAACTGGCTGAGCAAACCAAGGATGTGATTGGCAGCTGTCACTCACTGAACAACCCAGACAGCCCACCTAAGGTTGTCTTCTCCCTCCATACCTGGCAGCAAGATGCTTCAGTGTCCGTGCACATCACATTCACTGCATATCACCACTTATGATTCATAAGAAGCTCACTGAGTTGAGAAAGGCCTTGCTAAGTAGCTGAGGCTGTCCACAAACCCGATCCTCCTGTCTCAGCCTCCCTAATGCTGGGATTACAAGCATGCACCACCATGCTGGCTAACAATTTGTTTTTAATTCAGCATTAAGATTACAAGCAACCCGACTAAAATATGACCAAAGAACCAATTAGACACTTCATCAAACAAATTATGCAAATGGGAAATATGCACATGAAAAGATGCCCCATATCATGTCATCAGGGAGATGGATATTAAAATAACAAAGGTGTACCACAAAACACTTATAAAAATGGCCCAGATCCAGAGAACACTGATGACAAAAACAAATGCTGGAGAAGATGGGGAGCAACTTCCATTCATTGCTAAAGGGAATGAAAAGTGTTATAGTTACTCTGGAAAACAACTTCATCCTAACTTCCTTCCTTTCTTTCCTACTTTCCCAGGGGTATTCTACCTCTAAACTTCACATCCAGCTCTTTTTACTTTTTACTTTGCAATAGGGTCTCACTAGGTTGCTGAAGGATACACTAAGATGCTGAGGATGGCCCCAAACCTGGGATCCTCCTTTCTCAGTGTCCTAAGTGTAGGGATTACCAGCATGCACCAACCACCATGCCTGGACAGTTTGACAATTCAGTAAAAAATTTAAAACACACTTACCATATGATCCATCAATTATGTTCCTTGGAATTTACCCAAAGGAGTTGAAAGCTTACATCCACACGAAAACCTGCACATGGATATTTATAGCATCCTAATTCAAATTGTCTAAACTCAGAAGCAACCAAGAAGTCCTTCAGTAGGTGACTGGATAAATAAACTGTAGTAATCCAGACCATGGAACATTATTCAGCACTAAAAAGAAATAAACTAGAGGGCGTGGTGGTGCACACTTGTAATCCACACGCTTGGGAGGCAGAGGGAGGAGGATCACGCAGGTTCGAAACCAGCCGCGCTGGCTTAAGAGACCCTGTTTCCAAATAAAATATAAAATAGGTCTGGGAGTGTAGCCCGGAGGTAGAAGGGTTCCATCCCCAGTACCACCAAAAATAAATAAATAAATAAATAAATAAACAAACAAACAAACTATCAAGCCATGAAAAGACACGAACAAAACTCAAATGTACACTGTAAGTGAAAGAAACCTGTCTGAAGAGGTTACAAACTCTAGGTTCCAAACATGGCATTTTGGAAAAGGGATAGCTAAGGCAAGAGTAAAAGACCAGCTGTTTCCAGAGGCTGCAGAGCAGGTGGGAGGAATCTGCAGAGCACAGAGAACTCTTAGGGCAGCGAAACTCTATGATACTACCACAGTGGATACATGTCATTATGTTTGTTCACACCTGTACAATTATTACACCAAGAGTGAATCCTAAAGTAATTTTTAGACTTTGGGTGAGAAAGATGTATAAGTGCAGATTCATCATTTTTAAGTGATGGACTACTTTTGTGGAGGATGTTGATGGTGGAGGAGGCTGCATATGTCGGGGGATGAGGAATAAATGAGAAATCTGTTAACTTCTGTTCAGTTTTACTGTGAGCCTAAAACTCATCTAAAAATAAAATAAAAAAAAATCAGAGACACTTATATGGGTATATTTTCACCGTGAATATTCTCTTGATTTCTAGGTGATTCGCAAAGTACAGTATTTTAAAAAGTGAACAACCAATTTGATATCCAGTACAATTTTGTAGCCCTGAAAACAACTCCAAGAATAACATGGTGGTGCACACCTATAATCCCAATATATGGGAGGTGGAGATAGGAAGATCACAAGTTGGAGTTTAGCTTTGGCAACTTAGAAAGAACTTGTTTCATAAATAAATAAATAAATAAATAAATAAATAAATAAATAAATAAATAAATGACTGGGGTCTAGCTTAGAGTTAAAATACCCCTGGGTTCAATCCCCAGCACCACAAAAAAAACAACACCAAAACCCTGACAGATGCAATCCATGAAGCCAATCTATCTGAGTGTTCATACAAGAAGTTCAGAGTCAGGACACATCCCACTCATGGGGAAGGTTTATCTTCAATGATGGGAACAACTGGGTAATTAGAGTGGTCTATTCCCCAACTATGCTAATTAAGCTTTTCCTCCTTTTGACAGAATACATAATATAATTAAGAAGGCATGTCAAAAATAACATCTCCAAAGAACACCTATGTAACATCTTCTTGAAAATAAAATTAATAGCTTAGTTATTACTGAACTTCTAAGAAACTATTGGATTAGTAGCAGAATAAGCTCTTACCTAGACTTTTTATTTTTAAAACACAAGAAAAAACTTTCTTATGCTTTTATTGGTGCATTATAGTGTCACATCACAATGTAAATCATATTGACAATGACATACATGCACGCACTCTTGGTGCCCACCTCTCTCTATTTCTCTCCCTCCCAGTACAAAGTACCCAGATTGACACTGCTATATATTCACATGTATACACATAGTAATGAACCTAAGTCTTCCTCCACCCCTACCCTTACATCTCCTCCCTAGCTCCCCTGAGTTTTCCCCTCATCATCCGGAGATACATCTCTCCTGTATCCCAATTACTCCTTATCCTGCACACATTTAAGAAAACATATGACCCTTCACTCTCTGTATTTCACTTAACATCATGTTCTCCAGGCCCTTCCATTCTTTTGCAAATGACATAATTTTATTTTTCTTTATTGATGAGTAGGATTTCATTGTGTGAATATCCCATAATTTTGTAATCCATGCATCTATTGATGGATACATAGGTTGGTTCCATAGTTTTGCCATTATGAATTATGCTGCTATGAATATGGGTATGCCTATCTCTGGTTTTACGCCGTTGAAAAGATACTCATTGGTAGTGGTATGGCCGAATTGTATGGTGGATCCATTTCCAGTTTTCTAAGGACTCTCCACATTGATCTCCATACTGGCTGGACTATTTTGCAATCCCACCAACAGTGTAGATGAGTGCCTATTTCCCCACAGCCTCACCAACATTTATTGTTATTTGACTTCTTTATGATTGCCATTCTGATGTAGAATAGGATTCCTAGAAGTATCATACAAGAGAAAAGATGATAAACATTATTTTTTTACAAGTCTAGGGTCCCAGAAAATAGAGAAGTGGGTCTTCACAGGCCTCTGCTCTCTCATTTGTCACCACGCAAACCCACCTCCACTAGTCATATGATTGACTATACATACTAACATATAACCTCTTCCCTTTGCATTTCCCTGTAGTCTTACCCAGGAACACAGATTTATTCATGAGAAAGTATCATTATATACATGAAAACCCAGAACCCGGTGGGCTATTAAAACTTGAGGTTGGTTTTCTAGACCACTTGATCCAGTCACCTGTAAGCCTGAGCAAGAGCCTAGAGAAGGCTAGAAGGGGTCTGGGCCTGGTTCCTAGGCACAGGTGGATATAGACAGCCTTGGGTGTGATCTAATATTGAAATTTAACCTTAACCACAAATATAAGGCTCATATGCAACACAAACAGACACAAATGTATAAGGAAAGCTTACAGAAGTTAAAACAGGAACACAAAGAAGGTATGGAATATCTGTGGACCGAGTTAACCAAGGGGTGAAACTAGAGACAAAAGTTTGTTATTATTAAGTTTTATGTTGCATAAGGTTAAGTTTATGAGGCCAGGTATCTTGAGATCCTTAGACTTTTATCCAACCCCTCCCCTTTTTAGCACTGAGGACTTAACCCAGGGACTTTTACCTCTGATATACACCCCGCTCTTTTTATTTTTCATTTTGAAACAAGAGCTCACTAAGTTGCTGAGCATCTTACTAAATTGCTGAGGCTGGCCTTGAAACTGTGCTCCTCCTGCCTCAGCCTCCCTCCCAAGTACTGGGATTACAGGCATATGTCAACACACCCAGATTAAAGGTTTATGTGTGTGTGTGTTACTGGGGATTTGGATACTGAACCCAAAGGCTTTCTACCTTCCAGCTATACTCCCAGCCCTTTTACATTTTTATTTTTTATTTTGAAACAAAGTCTCCCTTTGTTACTGAGAATCTTGCTATTGCTGAGGCGAGTCTTGAACCTGTGATCCTTCTGTCTAAGCCTCCTAAATACTGGGATTATAGGTGTGTAGCACCATGCCTGGCTTTATAAAACTCTTATAATGAAATATAGCAATTATAGAGAAAACTTGAACAAACGTGTCCACCTTAATGGCTAATCACAAACTACATTCGTGTCACTATCTCAGCACCGAGAGCTTGTGGCCTGCACCTTAGAAGGTCCCTCAGAAGCACTGTTGCTCTAAGACAAGGCAACCCACGCCCTGACTTCTAAAAGAACAATGTCCTAGCTTTTTTTCTGCCTAAGCATACATCCCAAACAATAATTTGGTTTTGCCTGCTTTTTGAGCTTCATATAAATGGAATTACAGTGTGCATTTTTTAGTGCCTGATTTCTTTTATTTGAGATTAGGTTTGTGAGGTTCATATAGACTACTGAATATAGCTGTAATTTGTTCATTTTCATTTTTCTATAATGTTCCATCACAATAGAAAACAAGACCATTTAGGCAGCATGAGTGTGCTCAGCATGAGAACAGAACATGCGCACATCTATGTGCACAGAAAGCCTTCATTGTTATTTCACTGATTCCCAATATTGGTTTTGATATATTTGCTATGTTTTCATGATAAAACCAAAGTGTTCTATTAGTCACAGACTGTGCCATTACAAAAAGGCTGCTGGTTTGAGTTATATTGGGTCATTGTCCAGCAAATTTCCCATCCCCTCCACCTCTCCCTTGAAGTGGAGCGTATTTTCCTGCCTTTGGGCTTAGCCATGTGACATGCTTTGGCCACTGGAAAACTAGCAGGCATGATAAAAGCAGCAGCTTTCAACATGATTGAGTGGTGGACTCCAGCTCTTGTGCTCCTCCAATGAGCTACCTGGAAAAGAGCAGGCCCCGGCTGCCCTCTGCCCCATCATACTAGGCTGAAGAGCATGGAGCTGACCTGGGCCCAACCCACGCCTAGACAAGCCCAGCAGCCTACCTTAAGGCGAGCGGCCGCCCGGCTGAAGTCAACCATGAGTGTGACGATAACTGCTTGTCCTTGTGAGCGACTCAGCTGTAGAGAGCTTTGCCATTATGTTGGCAATGGTTGTTTTATGGCTATAATCAGAAGTGTAAAGGTCAGGTTACTATCATTCCTACTCATAGTAATGAACTTTCTCCATGAAACCAGGGACTCACATTTGAAGATATTTTTAGTGCAAACTCTGAATACCCAAGTGACCCTTACTGGATCCCTGTGTAATCTGAAGAGGGGGCTGGTGGGAGATGGAGAAAAACATCCTTGGGGCCAGCAGAAAGAAACTAGGATAAGGTAAGCACTTTTCTGGGCCACAACTGCACTTGGGGAAGTGGAAGATTAGACCACACCTGCACTCAGGTTAGCAGATATGATGTTCTAGGTTTACTTGGAAAGTTGGGAGGTTCTACAGTGGAGAAATTTATACCAAGAATTAGGGCATATGTAAAATTATGCTGTTAACAGCCAGCTGTTTAGGTCAATAAAGCTATAACCTGGAACAGGTATAACTTTAGAGATTAAAAACTGTGTATGTGTGGAAAATGAGTTTAAATTGAAACACCTGGGAGAATTTAGGGATAATTAGGAGTTACTTGAAAGCCTGTATATATCCAATAAAGTTGAAGATGCTCATATCTTAAGATTCAGAATCTTTTTTTTAATTGGTGGTACTAGAGATTAAACTCAAGGGGATTCTACCACTGAACTATGCCCCAGCCCTATTTCATTTTACTTTTTATTTTGAAACAGGATCTCACTAAGTTGCTGAAGGTCTTACTAAATTGATGAGGCTGGCTGCAAACCTGTGATCCTCCTGTCTCAGCCTCTCAAGTACTGGGTTTACAGGCTAAGACTCAGTAACTTTGCTGGAATATATACATATATATATATTTTTTTTTTTCTTCCTCATAACATATATATGCATATACATTTCTAACTCCTAACATATACATATGTGTATATATATGTGTATATATATACACACACATATATGAATCTGTATATATATATATATATATATATATATATATATATATATATATACATCATACCTGAGAACCAGCATCATACCTGAGAAAGCATGTACAGTTATAACAGTGATGGAGGTGGGAAGGATGTTACTGAGATTTAGTAGGTAAGCACGGGTGTCCAAAATGTACTAAAATTTGAAGAATGGCCTCATTAAAAAGTGAGTCATCCTCCATGCTCTGTGACTTTAGAAGTTCTAGCAGAACATTCATGTACATGAAAAAACTATTTCGAATTTTATAAGAATATGAATACCAAGTATTTTTAGGCTTATGACATGCTAATTTTTTTCAGGATGCAACTAAGAGAAAAGATTAAACTCTGTTTTGTCCAAAACCTTATTAAGAGTTCTTTGTACTGCCCATAACACCTTCTGTGGTGTTTGAGTTAGCAAAAAACAAAAACAAGATACAAAACTTCTTTAAGTCTATAGTTGAAGGCTACTTCATTATGTCTTATAATATAGTAAAGTATATCTGTGATGATTGGCATATTTTTTATGTGTGTGTGTGTTTATGTTTGCGTGTTTCTGGGAATTGAACCCACGGACATTCTACCTCTGAACTATACTTCCAAGCCCTATTTTATTTATTTATTTATTTATTTATTTATTTTGGTGGTACTGAGGGTCCCTGGAAACCCTTCTACCTCTGGGCTACACTCCCATACCTATAAAGTTTTTTTATTTTGGGGAACAGGGTCTCTTAAGCCAGCGCAGCTGGCTTTAAACCTGCGCGATCATCCTGTCTCTGCCTCCTAAGCGCGGGGATTACAAGCGTGCACCACCGTGCCCGGTACCCTATTTTATTTTGAAACAGGTTCTTATTAAGTTGCTAGGACCTTGCCAAGTTATAGAGGCTGACTTGAGGCTGAGATCCTCCCGTTTTAGCCTCCCAAGTACTGGGATTATAGGCCTGCACCACCACATCCAGCCTACTTTTGTTATATTTCTACTTCATAACATAGTAAGTACATCACAGTGATTTTTTAAAATGTGTGTAGACAAGTTATTTATGAATTTTATTTCAAGCTAATAAATAGGGTGATAGAAATTATTTGTTTGTTATAAGAAGGGTACATCAGCCCTGACAGGTATGCCCAAGATAAATTCACACTTACACCCAAAAACAAAGACGATATAGTGTCAATAAAATAGTCGCTACCCACATGAGTTAAGATAGAAAAAATTATGCTGGGCATGGTGGCGCATGCTTGTAATTCCAGCATTCGGGAGGCTGAGACTTGAGGATCTCGGTTCATGGGCAGTCTCAGCTACTTAGTGAGGCCCTCTGCGACTTAGTGAGACCCTGTTTCAAAATAAAGAATAAAAAATAGGGCAGGGGGTGTAGCTCGGAGGTCATATGCCTCTGGGTTCCATCCCCAGACCCACAAAAAAAAAAAAAAGAAAGAAAAGAAAAAATTAACCCTCTATAGCTGGGGCGGTGGTGCACACTTGTAATCCCAGCATTTGGGAGGCTGAGACAGGAGGATTGTGGTTCATGGACAGCCTCAGTTATTTAGTGAGACCTTGTTTCAAAAAAAAAAAAAAAGAATAAGCTGGGCATGATGGTGCACACTTGTAATCCCTGCATTTGGTACGCTGATACAGGAGGATTACGGTTCACAGACAGCCTCAGCTACTTAGTGAGACCCTTTGCAACTCAGTGAGATCCTGTTTCAAACTAAAGAATTAAAAAATAGGGCTGGGGATATAAATAAGAGGTGGAATGCCCTTGGGTTCCATCCCCAGTACCACAATACATACATACGTACATATATACATACATACATACATATATACATACATACATACATACATACATACATACATACATACATAGGGCTGGAGGTGTAGATCGAAGGTAGAATGCCCTTGGTTTCCATTTCCAGTACTTCAATAAATAAATAAATAGGGTTGGAGGTGTAGCTCAGAGGTAGAATGCTTCTGGGTTCCATCCCCACTACTACACACACACACACACACACACACACACACACACACACACAGTAACAAGCCAGTCCTCAGTTAGACTACACACAGCTCAAGGTCAGTAGCCACATGTATCTGGTGGCTTTGGTCCTGGAGACTTTGGCTAGTGCAGCTACAGACACACATCATTGTCTAAAGTCCTTTTGGCCTTGGTGAAGTATTATAACATGAAAAAGACTGGAAAATGGCATGTCCTTTTACAGGAAGGGACAAGCAAGTGACATATGACATGCCTCAACACAGATGAATCTTACAAATAACATCCAGAGAATAAAGCAAAAAGAAAACCCACATTTTGATACCAGTCAAATAAATAAAATAGTACTATTTGTGATTTAGAGATTCATAGGCATCGAAAGTATTTTTATTTATTTTTGCAGTACTGGAGGCGGAACCCAGGGGCATTTGCCTCTGAGCTAAACCCCAGCTCTATTTTTTAGTCCTTTATTTTTGAAACAGGGTCTCAGAGTTGCAAAGGGCCTCACTAAGTAGCTGAGGCTGTCTGCAAACTTCAGTCCACCTCCTGAATGCTGGGATTACAAGCATGTGCCATGATGCCCAGCTCCGAAAGTATTTTTAGAGTGTATTTATTTATTTATGTATTTATTTATTTTTGGTGGTACTGGGGTTCCTGGAAACCCTTCTGCCTCCAGGTTACACTCCCAGACCCATTTTATACTTTTTTTTTTTAAATTTGGAAACAGGGTCTCTTAAGCCAGCGAGGCTGGTTTCAAACCTGCGCGATCCTCCTGTCTCCACCTCCCAAGCACGGGGATTACAAGCGTGCACCACCACACCCAGCTAGAGTGTATGAAAATAAAAAACACTAAGAGCATGTTAGCAGGTACCTCTGGTAGTGAGAGAGGATTCAGTTAGAGAGGAGTAAATGGGAGTGCACCTGTGTTGGTAATGTTTTTTGTCCTTAGGTACAAGAAGCATGTAAGAATTCATTATTCTGCATATATTAGTATCAGTTATTTTATGCTAAGTATTGCAAAATAAAATTTTAAATGAAAGGAGTTTCATGAACTTCTGAAAGCATGGAGACATGTGTGTGTGCGTGTGTGTGTGTGTGTTGCTGGGAATTGAATCCAGGGTATTCTACCTCTGAGCTATATCTCCAGCCCTATTGTATTCTTTATTTTGAAATAGGGTCTCACCAAGTTGCAGAGGGCCTTGATAAGTTCCTGAGGCTGGTTTTGAACCTGCAATCCTCATGTCTCAAAGTACTGGGATTACAAGCATGCGCCATCATGCCTAGATTGTGGAGACATATTTTGCTCAATACTTTGTGCCAAGCAAAGCAGCAGGCACTCAGTAGGTACTCAACCAAATAGAGAAAAAAAATTGTGATATTATAGCTTTGATTCTTAAACAAATAAAGAATGGTTCCATCTACCACTTCAGAGTGTCCAAAAATGCAAATATTTTGAAATCATGTATTCATTTTACAAAGATCTACTGTGGGCCTACTATGTGGTAGGAATGTCTCCAGCATCACCAGTGCAACAAATGGAATCTCTTGACCTCGAGAGGCCTTACATCTGATTGTCTGTGGTGGGAGAGCAGGCTGAAAGAATACAGAAAGAAAGAAGTGCCAGAGTTAGTAGGTCACATGGCAATATGTGCCCTCAAGAAACATCAAACAGGGAAGTGCTTGGAGCATAGGACCATGTTAGGCAATATTAAATAAAGTGCCCAGGCTGTTTTCTTTGAGGAAGTTACCTTTAAGATAAGACAGGGAGTGAGTGTGTGAGACCAGGGGAGAGCAAGCCTGACGCACTTGAGGCATGGTGTCTGACAGGAGGTCAGACATTGGGCACATTAAAGACTGGCGCTTTTATTAATACTTTGATCAAAGGAATGACGTCAACTGACGTAGGTGTTTAAGGAGTTGCTCTCTTTTGAGAGCAGATAGCAGTTGGAAGACAAGTTAGATTAAAATGATTATGGCAGAGATGCTGCAGCTGGAGCCAGATGGTAACAGTGGAGGTGATTATAAGTGGCCAGGCCTTACAGATATTTTGAAGATTCAATGCAACTCTGCCAAATGGATTGAAGACTGGGCATGAAACAAAGAAGGCAGTCAGGATTGGCATGGAGTTATTTAGCTTGGAGTTGCCGTTTGCTAAGAGGGGGAGCCAGCGGGACAGGGTGGGGTGGGGGCCAATTTGGGTCATGTTAAGTGTGAGATGTTCACTAGGTATCCGAATGAAGTTGTTATGTAGACAGCAGGGATATGATTGTGGGGTTCACAGGAGACACAGAAGTTGAAGAAATGAATTGTAGAAACTTTGGCATATTGGTAGTATTTAAAGGCAAAAGAGCTGGTTGGGGTAGCACACTGGAATTTCTCAGTAATCCTAGTACTTGGGAGGGAGGCTGAGACAGTGGATTGTAGATTCAAGACCAGTCTCAACAAGTTAGTGAGACCCTGATTCAAAATATAAAAATAAGAGCGCAGGGTGTAACTCAGAGGTAAAATGCCTCTAAGTTCAATCCACAGTACAAAAAGAAACAAACAAAAATATATATGTAGTGTGTGACTGTCAATGAAGTAGGCATGACCATAAGGGCCAGGATTGAGGCCCCTGAGATTTAGAAGTCAGGAAGGAGAGGAAAACCCAGCAGACAAGAGGAAGGAGGATAAGACAGTCAGGCATGCGGCATCCGCACAGAGCAGGTGTCTTGGGAGCCAGGTTAAGAAGATATTTAAAGGAGGGAAGAGTGGCTAACCTTGTCAAATGTGCTCCAGGTTCAAATAACATGGTGACAACACTTGGCCATTGTATTTAGTCAGATGAAGGTCATGAAAGACCTATTCAAGGGCAGATCTGGAGGAGAGATGGTTTTGTACAAAGGTCCAGAGATTAAAAAAAAAAAAAAAGAAACAGAAAACTCTCTCCGAGGCCCCTTCTGCCTCATCAGATTTAAACAGAAAGAGTGCTTTTGCACCAGTCCATACTGGAATCCAGAAATCTAAACATACTGTATGTTATCTCATCTCAAAAGAATAGAAAAAAAACAGCTAGAAAATTCCACTGAAATGCAAGAATTGTTTCACTTTCTACAAAAAGAAAGACCCATCAAATAAAACTGTCTGAACTAGAGATCCTGGTAGAATTCCTCACTTGAATTAGAGGACCAGTTTTCTCTAATTTGTTATGTGATACAAAATAAGTCCCATTTCTTTGTCAGTGAATTCAATTTCCCTTCTTGTAAGTGAGTGGTGGGAAAACTGACTTACTCAGTCTCATTATGCTATCTGCTATATAAAAGTCCCTTATCACATAACCACGTTTTCCTCGATTCACTTGTCTAATTCATTCAGGATCAGCCCAGCTGATTGGCAGACAAGGCAAGCTTATTGTTAATATTGGTAAAGCTCCCAGTGAAACTCAGGAGAGTCAATGAATAGGATGTATCAGGAGGTCAGGCCTCAGATCTCTAAAAATACTCATGTATATCCAGCACATAATGCTGAGGTTAACAACATACAAAAGACTGACCTTAGATTATCATCAGAAAACATGCTTCTATACCTCTGAACTACTCTGGTCAGAACAGGTACTAAATAAAACAAATACATAAAACAAATTTCTTCTTCACATAAAAGAGTTTATTGAACAATTTATATACTATTAGAACTCCAATGTGGTCGTGTGTGTGTGTGTGTGTGTGTGTGTGTGTGTGTGTGTGTTATGTTACTGATAATTGAACCCAAAGGCATTCTACCTCCAAGTTATACCCCCAGCCCTTTTTAGTTTTTATTTTGAAACAGGGTCTCACTAAAGTTGCTGAGGACTTCACTAAATTGCTGAGGCTGGCCATGAACCTGTGATCCTCCCATCTCAACCCCAAAGTACTAGGATTATAGTACTTGCCACTGCACCTGGCCAATTAATTTTTAAATATAGGGCACTTTTATCTCTTTAGAAAACATAAGTTAAAACAATATCCACAGTTCACAAGAAAAAACAGGTCAAGGAAGGAATAACTTGATGATAAAAATTCTTATGAAATAGGAGCAAATTTTCATTAAAACTGAGAAAGCTGGAAGAACTAAAGGGCAAACAATTTTTATCACACTTATTGAGCTGAACAGTATTTATTTGATACATTCTTCCATTAAAGTACTTGATTTGTAGAACTAACTATATTAAGAGCCAGCAGTGGATTTATAATTTAACAAAAATAAGAATGAGAAAAGATCTACATAATCTAATAACTCAAATTACAAGCTCTGGTTAAACAGAATGCCTCATAAAAATATGGTAAGCAGGGATAGGGGTCTAGCTCTATGGTAGAGTGTGCTTGTCTGGTATACGTGAAACTCTTAAGCCTGATCCCCAGCATTGCAAATATGATCTATATATAGTATACGTAAAATATATTATATATTACATATAAATAACATGAAAGTATAACATATACTTATATAAATATATACTGCATATATTTATATTATTATTAGTATATATTTATAGCTCATATATGGAAAGGTAGTTATAAAAAACAAAGTTTGAGTAAGATATAAATATATAGAAAAACCTCTACAATTAAAATTATAAAACATTAAAGAAAAAAACTTGAAGATCTTAGAAGATGTAAAGATCTCCTTTGCTTTTAGATAGGCAGAATAAACATTATCAAAATGGCCATTCTACCAAAAGTGATTTATAGAGTCAATGCAATCCCTGCCAAAATACCAATGTCATTCTTCCCAAACCTAGAAAAATAATTAATAAATTTTATATGAAGAAATAAAAGATCCAGAATAACCAAAGCAATTCTCAGCAATAAGAACCATGTAAGCCAGTAGCTGGGTGTGGTGGTGCATGCTTGTAACCCCAGCATTTAGGAGGCTGAAACTGGAGGATCATGGTTTACAGACAGCCTCAGCTACTTAGTGAGGCCCTCCACAACTTAGTGAGATCCTGTTTGAAAATAAAAAATAAAAAATAGGGGCTGGGGTATAGCTTGGAGGTCAAATGTCCCTATGTTCCATCCCTAGATAGACCTGCAAAAAAAAAAAAAAAAAAAAGAACCATGCAAGCCAGGGGCATGGTGGCATATGCTTGTAATTCTAGTACTTGGGAGGCTGAGAAAGGAGGATTTCAAGTTTGTGACCAGCCTCAGCTACTTAATGAGGCTCTCAAAAACTTAGTGAGACCCTGTTTCCAAATAAAATATAAAATAGGTCTGGGGATAAACCTGCAGATAGAAAACCCTTGGGTTCCATTCCCAGTACCACACACACACACACACACACACACACACACACACATGCAGGAGGCATCACAATTTTTTTACTTCAAATTATATACTGAGCTATAATAATAAAAATAACATGGTATTAGCACAAAAACAGACTTATAGACCAATAGAATGGAATAGAAGATATAGAAACAAATCCACACACTTAAAGCAATTGATTTTTGACAAAGGTGCCAGATAGCCTTTTCAACAAATGGTATTAAGAAAACTGGTTATTTAGTTGTGGAAAAATGGAATAAAATCATTACCTCTCATCCTGCACAGGAATCAACTTGAGATGGATCAAAGACCTGGAAGACCAGAGACTGTGAAGCTACTAGAGGAGGGCATAGGTCCAATACTCCAACATATAGACACAGGTAGAAACTTCCCCAACAGGACCTCCAAAGCTCAGGAAATTAAAACAAGAATCAGGAAGTAGGATGGCAGTGAACTAAAAAGTTTCTGTTCATCAAAGGAAACCATCAAAAATCTAAACAGAAAGCCTATGAAATGAGAGAAGATCTTTGCCAGGTATACTTCTGATAGAGGAAATATAAGATTAAAGGACTAATCCCTGGAATATACAAAGAACTTAAAGAACTTTACACTAAAAAAAATAACCTTAGCAATCAGGGAGATGCAAATCAAAACTACATTGAGATTCCATCTTACCCCAATCAGAATGGCAATCATCAAAAAGTCAAGAAACAATAAATATTGGTGAGAATGTGGGGAAAATTGAATTCTTTTACATTGTTGATGTGATTGCAAATCCCATCAATAGTTCAGCCCTTATGGAGATCAATATAAAGATTCCTCAGAAAACTGGAAATGGATCCACCATATGATCCAACTATACTACTCCTGGGTATCTTTCCAAAGGTGCCGAAATCAGAAAACTACAGTAATATACTCATACCCATGTTCATAGCAGCACAATTCACAATAGCCAAATTATGGAACCAACCTATGCTTCCATCAATAAATGAAAAGATTACAAAATTATGGGAAATCCACACATTGGAATTCTACTCATCAATAAAGAAGACAAAATTATATCATTTTTAAGAAAATTGAAGGACCTAGGGAACATTATGTTAAGTGAGATTAGCCAATCACAGAAAGTGAAGAGTCATATGTTTTCTCTAATATGCAGAAGCTAGGAAGTAATTGGGATACCAGAGGAACTTCAGACAATAGAGGAGAAACCTCATTGGAGCCAAGGACGTGGTCTAGGGGAAGGGGAGGGAAAAAGTGAGGTTCATTAATAGAATTAATACCATTGACTATGTGTGCATATGTGAAAATGCCAATGTCAATCTCAGTACTCTTTATTGGGAAGGGGGAGATGGGGAGATGGGGCCATCAAGTGCTATGGCATTTATGTCACTGTCAACATGATTTACATTACAATATTAGACTATAACGCACCAATAAAAATCAAATTAAAATAAAACAAATATACAGTGCATATTTAAATAATATATACAACATATATTCATATCATTATCAAAATATGATATAGATACTTCTATTTTATATACATATCACCAGGAGGCTATTATAAGAAAACAGAGTTTGGCATGTTTGAATATCTTATCTATATATTAAGGGCACAGTTAGGTAGTAAATGTCTTAAATCTAGCAAAATTCTTCTTTCACTACCCTAGAGTGATATTTTATTTGGTCTCACTAAGTAGCTGAGGCTGGCTTCAAACCCGTGCAGTCCTCCTGTCTCAGCCTCCTAAGCACTGGAATTATGCCCATCTACCCTAGACTGATAAGGTAACAGTGGTATATGAGGTAGGTACTAACTAAATCCACACAAATAAGTAATCTCATTCTTCTATGACAGAAACTAAGAAAGCCAAGTTAGAGTATTATTTTCTCTATGGAAGCCACCATTGAACAAGGGAGTAAGTAGAGGAAATAAGCAATTTTGGCAGCAGGAAGAAAATAAACAAAAGTTCATACACGTAATAGACATGGTGGCACAAATCTGTAATCCCAGGACTTGGAAGGCTGAGACAGGAGGATCACAGGCTGGAGGCCAGCATGTAGTAACTTAGTAAAACCCTGTCTCAAAATGAAAAATAAAGCCTGGAGTGGTGGCGCACGCTTGTAATCCCCGTGCTTGGGAGGCGGAGACAGGAGGATCGCGCAGGTTCGAAGCCAGCCTCTCTGGTTTAAGAGACCCTGTGTCCAAATAAAAAAATATGAAATAGGTCTGGGAGTATAGCCCGGAGTTAGAAGGGCTTCCAGGAACCCCAGTACCACCAAAAAAATAAAAAATAAAAATAAATAAAATAGGGCTGGGTATATAACTCAGTGTAGATCACCCCAGCTCCAATCCCCAGTATCACAAATGCACAAAAGAATGCACATCATTTCTCACTGCTAAAGTGAAAGACAACAGAGGAATGAAAAGTATCAGTGGCGTGTGGAGAGAAGGTGAGGAGTCCCCCAAAGAAAGAGAGCAGCAAGAGCAGTCATGTGACTGTATTTTAAGTCTTTAGACAAATGCGATTTTTTCCCTCTTGCATGTGTAAACTGCATGCACATTATAAAGTTCAATAAGAGTATCCATTAATCCAGGCATGATGACACTCCTATAGTCTCAGCTATTGAGGAGATGAGGCATGAGGGTCCTTTGAGCCCAGGAGTTTGAGGACTATCTGGGCAGCACAGCAAGAACCCCCATCTCAAAATCAAAGCAAAAAATTTTAAAAAAGAAATAAAGAGCATACATTTTAAGAGTATACATTTCACCCCATCCTACCACCATCCAGTTCTTTGTGGAAGATCAAACTACATCCAAGTCCATCAATAGCAGACTGAGAAATCCATATATAAGGTCTGTGGAAAGGAACTGGACAATTAAGAGTGATGACATCCTTATCTATTTTGTTAAGAAAACAAAGTAGCAGGGCGTGGTGGCACACACTTGTAATCCCAGTACTTGGGAGGCTGAGACAGGAGGATCGCAGTTTCTCAGCCAGTCTCAGCAACTTCTGAGGCCTCCCGCAACTTAGTGAGACCATGTTTCAAAATAAAGAATAAAAAATAGGGTTGCGGGTTGAGCTTGGAGGTAGAATGCCCCTGTACTGCAAAAAAAAAAAAAAAAAAAAAAAAAAAGGAAAGAAAAGAAAAGAAAAAAAAAAGAAAAGAACAAAAGAAAAGCAAAAGATATAGCAAGGTACAGTGGTACATGACTGTAATCCCAGTATTTGGAAGGCTGAGACAGGAGGATTGTAGGTTTGAGGCCAGATTCAGCAATTTAGCAAGACTCTTAGTAACTTAGTGAGACTCTATTTCAAAATAAAAAATAAAGAAGGCTGGGGTGTAGCTTGGTGGTAGAACATTGCTGGGTTCAATAAGAAGAAAGATGAAAAAAGAAAGAAAAGAAGAAAAAGAAAGAAAGGGAGAGGGAAATGAAAGAAAGGGAGAGAGAGATAGGTATAGGACAGTGTGCTTTGCATGCCATGTGGGTGAAAAATGAAGGCAATGTATAAAATGCTACAAAAAGAAAAGTTGGATTTAAATGCTTCTTTGTGATCAGGGTTTTTTTGTTTTGTTTTGTTTTTTTGTGGTACTGGGATTCTTGGAAGCCCTTCTACCTCTGGGCTACACTCCCAGACCTATTTTTATATTTTTTAAATTTGGAAACAGGGTCTCTTAAGCCAGCGCGGCTGGCTCTGAACCAGTGCGATCCTCCTGTCTTCACCTCCCAAGCGCGGGGATTACAAGTGTGCGCCACCACGCCAGGCCTGTGATCAGGGTATTTGTACAAAAGCTTTAATCCTCTGGAAGGGAAATGGAAGCTTGGGTGTTGGGTGGGAGCTGACTAAATTCTCATTCAGTTTGCTGTTGTATTGTTTGGATTCCATGCCACGTACATCTACTCCCTATTCAAACGTTAGAAAGTGAGCTGAGTGTGGTGGGGCACACTTGTCATCTCAGTACCTGAGAGGCTGAGACAGGTTTGAGGCCAGCCTTAGCAATTCAGCGAGGACCTCTGCAACTTAGCAAGACCCTGTTTCAAAATTAAAATAGGGCTGGGAATGCCCCTGAGTTCAATCCTCAGTACAAAATTTTTAAAAAGGTAGAAAGTAAACACAAATCAAATCCCCCATTTCAATTGCTCCACAGTGGCCCCCTCCCCCCTCTCTTGCTCACCTGCTGCTCAAAATCAGCACCACCCTTCGCTGCTGCCCGCCATGTGCACTCAGCCTGGGTTGCGTGAGCTCAGCCAACCTCTACTTTTCTGAATTAATTCTTCACTAATTGATGCTAAAGCCTTTTAGCACTGTTACAAGCCTCATGGGAAAGCTTCTGCTTGAACTCTGTCCTGCTGATAACCTTAATCTAGTCCGTCTAATAACAAACTATATCATTCTGACTTTTGTTTATCACTCTGGCTTCCTATTCTTTCTACTCAGTTATCACGCGCTTTCCTTGTTCACAAAAATACTGCACAAAGGGCTCTAAAGAGCTAGTACAGACTGCTTATGATGAAAAGGAACTTGAATGAGATTTCAAAAATGAGGTCGAGATAATTTTAAAGAATGGAGAAGGCTTGAGGGTAGAGCTGCCTTTTGGAATACCGTGAGCCCACGGCGCAGGCATGATGGTCCACGATGAACCTTGACCCCTGAGGGCCCTGAAATGCTGTGTTGTAGAAAATGGAGTGCAAAAAGACACTTTAGCAGTGTATTTTCTTTATACTGTTACCTGAAGTTGGTTTGGAGCATTACCTGTTATATCAACCAGCTATAGGAATCCCCAGCTTAGGGTTGTGCATAAAGTAGCAGTTTATATTCACAGTGTCAATCTCCAATCTTGGTTCTGTTGAGTTCAACTACATGTTTTTAATTATTCTATTTCCTCTAAATTCAGCTGATTAAAAAAAAGTGTGTGTGTGTGTGTGTGTGTGTGTGTGTGTGATATTTCCCTTCAACTAAAAAGGGAGAATGCAGCAAACCCTTAAGCTGAGGACCTTTCTTAAATGTCTTCCAACACACTTATGAGATCTGTCATAATGTTTACATGTACTCAAGCACTTTGAAATCTCAAGCTGCTCGAACCAGCTGTCATTTTGGTGTCAAACTCCGGTCATTCTGATGTGAAACAAAGGTCAACAGAGGGTTTGTCTTATTCTTTTCCTATTAGCGAGATCATTTATAGCTACTGAACTCTGCTTAAACTCCCAACAGTAAATCCTACCGCACACTCCTGTTACCTAGATCCCATGGGATTCAATGAGTGTTCACAAAGAAAATAGAAAAGCAGAATATCAAATTAATATTTAAAGCATTATCGACAGCCACACATAGAAGCAACCCAGTACTCTAGACATATGTGGTATTTATTATTTACACATTTACATCTAAGATTGATCTCTACTATGTATATGACACCAATTCAAAATAAGAAATTTAGATGTTATGTATCTAAAATAAAATGGCATAACTGTTTTTTTTTGTTGTTGTTGTCATTGTTGTTCATTCTAGAAACTATACCATAAAGATTATTTCAAGCTGGATGGGGTGATGCACCCTTGACATCTAGTACTTAGGAGGCCGAGATAGAAAGACCCTCAGAGTCAAGGCCCACGGCGGCAACTTGGTGACTGGGTGAGTCTCTCTCTCCCTGTTTATGGTTTAACTCATAAGTATTAGTTGTTTCCTTTGAATGTATCTCTGGGTTCCCTGGACTTTGTCTTCTAAATTGTTAATTCTCACCTAAAGGAAAATTTGCCAATTTGCATCAGGATACTGAATTGACCAGAATTATTTTATGACAAGAGTTAGCCATCATACTAAAGAATGAGGGCTTAGAATCATGTATATAAATCACGGAGATGAGGAACACTACCAGAAGCCCCATTTAGCTCCTCGTAAGTGAATGTCAGCCCTTCTGAGTGATATATTCTCCATTAGTATTTCTGCTGCCATCGGTGCCTGGTTAATTCATCCATCCACTGGACATTAATGCATCAAGCATTGTACTATGATAAGCCAGCCACTGCTCTTATAGCTGGAGATGGAATAATAACTTACACCCAGAGAGCTTATTAAATTTTAGATAGGAGATACAGACAATAAACACATGAACACATAAAAAACAAATCCCAGACAGTGCTAAGTTTTACAATTAAAAGAAGCATATTAGATGAGTGCAGTGGAATATGCCTATAATCCCAGTACTTCGGAGACTGAGACAGGAAGATCAAGGTTTAAGATCAGTGCAGTAACTTAACAAGGCCCTGTTTCAAAATAAAATAAAATAGGGCCAGGAGGGTGTGTGTGTGGCTCAGAAGCAGAACTCCCTTAGGCTTGAACCCTACTACTATATATATAAAAAGTGGGCTAATAGGCTAGAGAGTGAGTGGAGGAGGCTTTCTTCTATCATGGTGATGAAGGCAGACCTTTCTGGGAAGGTCAGGTCTAATCCAAGCTGATGTTCAATTCATAATGCATCAGAACAGAGTTTTTAGCCAGACACAGTGGTGCATACTTGTAATCCCAGTACTTGGGAGGCTGAGGCAGTAGGATCGCAGGTTCACGGCCAACCTCAGCTACTTAGTGAGGCCCTCAGCAAGTTACTGAGATCCTGTTTCAAAATAAAAATAAAATAGGACTTGGGTGTAGCTTGAGGTAGAATGTCCCTGTGTTCAATCCTCACTACCAAAAAATAAAAATAAAAAGAACAGAGCTTTTCTAGGGAGAAGGGACCACAAGGACAAGGGATCTGGTCTCAACATGTTTAAAGAGCAGAAGGAAGGCTGAAAGGATGAAAATAGGAGGCGAGACCAGCGAGATGGGCAGGTCCTTCAGGTGAACTGCTGTGGCCAAGGAAGGAGCTTGCATCTGTTTAATGCAGTGGACACCGGCACAAGGTCACCACCAGCCTTTCTGCAGAGTGGCTGCAGGGTGCGGCAAGGGTAATGACATTGGAAAGTTAAAAGGCTTTGCAACAATCCAGGCAAGAAAGAAGGGTGAATTAGATCTGGGTTTAGTATAGATATGGCATTGACGAGGCTCCTCAGAAACCCTAAAATAAAGAGGTTTAGTGGAAATGATGCTATGAATGTGTACAAAATTGTCAATTCCAATCTACAAGTTTTGTAGGTGAGGGTAAAAGAGGGGGACAGGGGAAAAGAGTCGTGTGCATGTATTTTTCTAACATTGTGTGCCCCAATATGACACAATTAGGTGCATATAATTGATGCACTGGGTACACTGCACCCAATAAAAAAAAGATTTAGTATTCTCTATACTTCAACAGTTTTCACTAAAAGTAACCTCAGAAGAGCTAACAAAGAGCTCCACATTGCTTTTTCCTAAATGTGAATAATCCTGTTTTCTAAAGCATGCCATTCACAGATACCATTGAATAACAGAATATTAGAATAAGAAGGGATCCCAGAGTAAGAGGCTAGTTATCACTTTCTTCTGGCTTGAGTGGAAGGATCACAGAAAGCAAGAAATATACAGAATATTAAATATCAATATCCCTCCCAATATTGAGTGTCCAGGTTAGTGATCTACAGATTCAATGCAATTCCTATAAAAATATCAAAAACATTTTCCATAGACCTAGAAAAATCAGTCATGAATTTTCATATGGATAAAGAAAAGACCCAGAGTAGCCAAAGCAATTCTCAGCAATAAGAACCATGCAGGAGGCATCACAATCCCTGACTTCAAATTATACTACAGAGCAGTAGTACTTAAAACAGCATGGTATTACACAATAACAGGCACACAGAACAATGCAACAGAGTAGAATATACAGAAACAAACCCACATACTTATAGTCAATTGATCTTTGACAAAGAGGCCAAATTCATAGGCAGCCTTTTCAACAAATGGTGCTGGGAGAACTGGCTATCCACTTGTAGAAAGATGGAACGAAATTCTTACCTCTCACCATGCACAGGAATCAACTCAAAATGAATCAAAGACCAGAAATCAGACTAGAGACTGTGAAGTTATTAGAGGAGAGCATAGGCTCAACGCTTCAATATATAGGCACAGATAGTAACTTTCTCAACAAGACCTCCAAAGCACAGGAAATTAAAGCAGGAATTAACAAGTGGGATGGCATCAAACTAAAAAGTTTCTGATCATCAAAGGAAACCATCATGAACCTAAAGAGGAAGCCGATAGAATGAGAGGAGATCTCTACCAGCCACCACTCTGATAGAGGGCTAATATCCGGAATATACAAAGAGCTCAAAAGACTCTACATTAGCAACAAATAAAAATAACACAATCAAGAAATGGGCAGTTGGATTGAATAGACACCTCACAAAAGAAGAGATACAAATTACCAATAGATACATGAAAAAATGTTCAACATCACTGGCCACCAGGGAGATGCAAATCAAAACTACACTGAGATTCCATCTAACTCCAGTCAGAGTGGCAAGCATAAAGAAGTAAAATAATAACAAATGCTGGCGAGGATGTGGGGAAAGAGGAACTCTTTTACACTGTTGGTGGAAGTGCAAACTAGTTCAGCCACTATGGAGATCAGTGTGGAGATTCCTTAGAAAACTGGAAACTGATCCACCATAAGATGCAACTATACCACCCCTGGGTATCTTTCCAAAGGGGTTGAAATCAGAGAACTACAGTAACATATGCATACCCATGTTCATAGCAGCACAGTTCGTAATAGCCAAAATATGGAACCAACCTAGATCTCCATCAACAGATGAATGGATAGCAAGATTATGGAAAATACACACAATGGAATTCTACTCAGCAATAAACAAGAACAAAAATATGTCATTTGTAAGAAGATGAAAAGACCTGGAGGACATTATGTTTAGTGAAATCAGCCAAGCACAGAAAGAAAAGGGACATATGTTTTCTTTAATATGCCCAAAGTAGGGAGTATTAGGGATACCAGAGGGACTCCAGGTAATTAAGGCAAAGCCTCAACAAAGTCAGAAAGGAGGGTAGGACAGGAAGAAGGCTGAGGTTAATTAATGGAAGAGCTATATTCAAATATGTGTATACATGTGAGTATAACATTGTTAGTTTTTATTTTGAAACAAGGTCTCCTTAAATTATCACAAACTGGCCTTAAAACTGTGATCCTCCTGTCTCAGCTTCTCAACACCTGGGATTATAGGTGTGTGCCACCATCCCTTGTTTTCATAGTTTTATGTCTCTAATTTCCTAATTACAAAGAATTCAAACTCTGAAGCAAATTGTTCCTCAGGGAGTACTGGAGTTCAGTGTGCGACTGGGGCTCCTCTTTGGGGATTTTTTACAGTCTAGGTTTCTGCGGCTGGCAAATGCTGCCATGGATGGGCATGACCAAAGAAGTTTTGGTTCTATGACAAGGGGCAACCTGGACCCAATGTAACAGCAACACATTCTACCAAGGACAACAGCTCAGCACCTGACAACCTGGTGTACTTTTTCATGATTGTAAAAATCTTCATAAAATAATTAAATTCATAATCACCCTATGTTTATTTATTAGCAGATTAAATGAGCATGTAAAGTAAAATTAGACAATATATATATCTTAAAAAAACTTGTTCCCATTTGACTGTCCTCAACCCTCTTCCTGTATCTGGTAAACAGCCTCCCTGTGCATGCCCCAGGTCCTTATCTGGTTTTTTTATTTACATATCCTTTCTAATGTTGCTTTAGAATTCCAGTTCTTTGATAAGAAGTTATTTAGGAAAACCCAGTGTTTCCTACAGTATTCTCCATCCATGGGACACTATTCACTAGCATTTTCAATTTTTATTTTATTTTATTTTGCAGTACTGGAGATTGAGCCTAGGGGAATTCTACCTCCAAGCTATACCCGCCCCCCCCCCAGCCTTATTTTTTAGTCCTTATTTTAAAACAGGATCTCACTAAGTTGTGGAGAACCTCACTAAGTAGCTGAGGCTGGCCACGAACTCATGATCCGCCTGCCTCAGCCTTTCAAGTAGTGTGATTACACGCCTGTGCTACCATGCCCAGCTGCATTTTCAATTTTAAATACATTTATTTATTAAATACTTTCAACTCAGTCACTGTCTTATATTTTTATTAATTAACAGTTCTAATATGCCCATGAAATAGCTACATTATCTGCTTTAGCATATATAAAATCACATTCACAATTTAAACAATGAAAGTAATAGTTTATTATCTAAACTCAAATATGGGATTCAATTGGTTTGTTCAATAAGAACATAGATACTTTATATCTACCACACAGTACTCATCCATAGTTAAAAAGGGGGGTGGGGGATGGAGAGTTTGGTTAAGTAAGAGTATATGGCTAAAGATAAAAGTTAATACAAATGTAAGTTTTATACATACATATTTAAAATTTTATATATTATTAGATACCTCTAAAACAAAAACCTAGAAAAAACTGGAAAACTTCAACATTAAGTCTACATCTATGAAGACTACAAAACCGTTTAATTTTTTCTAAAAAGTTAGTTTTCTAATATTTTCTTTCAAACTCTTTGGGTTAAAAGATATCTTAAAGACAGACAAGTGGAAAACTCAAAACATACTAAAAATTAGACATGATGTTAATTCTCTAAAGTACAATTATGGTATTGTAGTTATATAGGATAATGTTCCAGTTAGTAGGAGATGCATACTGAAATATTTAGTGTGTACACTTTCAAGTTTTATTTTTTATTTTTATTTTATTTTTTGTGAGTCTGGGAATAGAACCCAAGGACCTTTGACTTCTAAGCTACACCCTCTGCCCTATTTTTTATTCTTATTTTGAAACAGGGTCTCACTAAATTTCAGAGGGCCTCGCTAAGTAGCTGAGGCTGTCTGCTAACTACAATCCAACCCTCCGGTCTCAGACTCCTGAATGCTGGGATTACAAACGTGTGCCACCACGCCTGGCTACAGTTTATTATTTAAAAATTTATTTTATTGGTGCATTGTAGTCATACATCTTAATGGGATAAAAGACTTGTGGAGACATACATGCACACATCATCCAATTAGCCCATACTCGATCCCCACCCCCTTCCCTCCCCGTCCCTCATTCCCATGCTTGGCTTAGTGATTGACTTTGATATGTTTGTTTAAGTACATCATGTGCTTTAGAGAGTTTCCCTCTTTCCCCCTCCCATACCCTCAGTTAAGTCACCTTATTTACTCCTCTATAGGATCTCCTTTATTTTAAATAACCTGGTTAAAGCTGGGTGTGGTGGCACATGCGTGTAATCCCAGCATTCAGGAGGCTGAGACAAGAGGATCGTGGTTCACGGACAGCCTCAGCTACTTAGTGAGGCCCTCTGCAATTTAGTGAGACCCTGTTTCAAAATAAATAATAAAATATAGGGCAGAGGGCATAGCTTGAATGTAGACCTGGGGTTCCATCCCAGACTCGTAGTACTGCAAAAAAAAAAAAAAAAAAAAAAGTAAACTTCCTAGTGCTAATGTAACTGACGTGAAGAAGCACTGTCTGCAGCTGCCTACTTTAAATTTCTTGTCTGTGTGAAAAACGAGATCTTCCACTATGAGTAGGGGGGTTCCCTGCTACTTGCAACTGAAAGCACTCCTGACTTATTGAACCCACTCTCTATCCCTCATAAAATCAAAGAGAACACTTACGAGGTTCATCATCTTCAACCATGTCAGAGGTCCTCCTCTATATACTGCAACCTTTCCACCGCCTTCATGTCTTCACCCTTTCACTCTCCATGGGCTATTTCACATCATCATTGTTTCAATACACTCAAGTTTCTCTCTCAATGTAATTCTCCCTCAATGTCCTTTCTCCAGTCACTAACAGTTCTTCTTAAAAGAGTTTTCTACACACTCTCCAATTTCTTATTTCCTATACATTTTTCAGCCCACTGCATCAGGACTCAAGCCTGACCACTTGACTGAAAACATTTTCTGCCAAATTCACCACCAGCATGCTTACTAAAAGGTCTAGTGGGAAGTTTTCTTATCTTTTTTAACTCCATGTAGCTTTTGACACTATGACAATTCAATCCTCTTTGTTCTTTCCTTGAATTTTAAGACAGCGTTCTATTCTAGTTTTTCTCTTTTTTTCTGAGATCCTTCTAAGCCTACATTCAAGGACCCTCTTCTTTTGCAAATCCTTTGCATGTTGTTATGACATTAGTATCTATATGTTGACAACTCCTCTGTCTTTATCTCCACAGCAGATCCCCAATGGACATCTTAAAGTGACCCACAACCTCCCCAGCCCCGCTTCTGCCCCCATGGTGTCTTTGTCCAGGAGTGGCACAATGCCCAGGAGTGGATGACCACAATGATCCTTCATGCTCCTCTCTCCCTTGTTCCTCACATCTGATTAATCAGAAAACCCATAAATTTTAACTTTTATATGTCTCTTGAATCTGCCCTTTTTTCTCAGTCTCACTAATTTTATCCTGCTTGGCCTCATCTGTTATCAGCTCCTTAACAATTCTCCCCCAACTGACCCCATCTTTCTCTGTCAAATGAAGGGAACCTCTTAGTTACTCCAAAGCCACCATGCTCTCTCTCACCTCTGGGCATTCACGCATGCTATTTATTCTAACTAGAATCCTTTTCACAAATTTCACAAGGCTAAGGATCGCAGTTTCAAAGCCAGCCTCAGCAACTTACCAACGACCTCAGCAACTTTGTGAGATGTCATTTCAAAATAAAAAGTAAAAATGAACTGAGGTATATCTTGAAGGGGAAACGCCCCAAGGTTGAATTCCCACTACCACCAAAAAAGCAAAGCGTGGCCCTTTATTATCCATGAACTATATATTTTATATATATGTATATATATATATGTATACATATACATAAATATGTATGTTTCACATATATATATGCATATACATGTATATGCATATATATGGGCTATTACTAATTGTACTAGAAATTTATAGAAAGAATAAATAGAATATTTATAATGGGCTAATTACATCTATAGAGATGTTCAAATGGAAAAGGATACAAAATATATTCAGGAGCCTTGACATAACATGTAAGTCTAATTAATTCTAATTAAACCATGATTATTATTAATCATCAAAGAAGCAGGAGCCAAGTCTTAAAAACAATTTAAAAATAAAACCCTTATGTAACAGTGCTACAAGTAAATTCAGAAATACAAAGTGATATTATTGGAACATCCAGATTATTGCCAGGATTTATTTCAATGAGTTTTTCCTACTTAATATGCATGTGCTTCAGATTATTCAACCAATAAGGCACATTTGTGTGGTGAACCAAAGTCTGAAGCATTGATCAACTGAAACTTGTCATAGGTTTTCAACAATCTAAACACAAGAAAATATAATTTAATATACAAAGTGCTCACATAACATTCCAGATAAATTTTATGGTAAGCTACTTATTTCTTGATTCCAAGGAGAAAACAGGTTTTGTCCCTGTCATACAAGTTATGTTCATAAAAACATGAAACTAAAGAACCACTTGTATTATTTATTACCAAAAGCAAAATGTATTTAAGTATACAATAATATAACTTTACAAAGGAAAAGACTGTCTAAATATCAACACAATCAACACTCACACAAAATTGTATGCTCACAAATACAAAAAGCTCAGGCAAAACAGATGTTTTATATTTTTCCAATGACCTTTCAAACCAAACATGATTTGTCTGGAGGCTATGATTTGGGGAAAAAGCCTGGCACACACTTTTAAGACAAGCCATTCTTTCAAGTTTCATACTCTTTTGCTTTAGATTCTGAGCTCTAGTTTGATTTCAGTTGGGACTCCATACTCCTGTATTTGCTTTTATCTCTAGCATGAAATTTTAAAATCCCTGAATGCAGGTCATCATGGTGTTTTTATCTCCTACTCAATTTCACACAACACGGAAATCTTGAAAATATGTGAAATACCCCACATCACACACTGTGGCGTACTAGGTTTTAAATCTGCTTTGGTCACAGAGTGCCTCAGAACTATTCTCTGGTGGCTTCCCGTGCAACCCCCTTTCTGTGGCTAGAAACTCCATTCCCTGATCACAGGAGTAGCCAAACCTGGCTAATAAGACTCCTTCTAGGCCTTAGGAACTGATTCTGAGAAAGAGGAGCTCTTTTCTTCTAAGATCTCAGAGCTATTTGAATGTGAGCCTTAGATCTCTCAGGGGCTGCTTCCCCAGCCTCAGGAAGAAGCTGTGTCTGTAATTAACAGGTAGAGAAAGCAGAGTGGGGAGTCGATGAGAGGCTGAGCAAGCCAGACACCCCTGAAGCCAGCTTCACCTCTGATCTTCCCAAAGTTCAGTTATGAGAGCCAATAAATTCCACCTACTTACATTCACGAGTTCATGTAAGGATTCCACCACTAGAAGCCAGAATTCAAACTAATACAGACGCAGAATTGTATTATTGTAAGGACTCTTGGAATTCATAGGGTCCCAAATCCTCCTATTAGGTATTAGGGAAATGGATTAGTTAAAGAGGTTAAGTATCTTGTGCAAAGTCCCACAATGACTGTGTAAGGAAGCAGAATACTGGGGCAGATCCTGTAGGCTGGCTCAATCCGCACTCTTCTAACTCCTTTGGAGCTTGCTTACTGTACGACAGGGACTGAAAACTAAAGACATTTCCCAGACTTCCTGCACGTAGGGTACAGGAATATGCCTACATTACTGGCAAGCAGAAGTGCCTTCCCAGGACTTGGATGAGAAAAGAGCGAGGAGAGGAAGTTTGCATCTTCTTGGGAACAAGTGGTAGAACCAAGTGGCCGACTCCTAGCATGAAGTGTCCCACCTGCCAAGGGCAAGAGAGGCTCCCTATGACCACTGCTCTTGGTTTGTTTTGTATTGATTGAGTAATGCCCAAAACCAATTCTATGGCTTTACTAAAACTCAATGAGCCCCTAACAATTGTCAGTAGATCCTTTCATGCATAAATTAGTTACAGTGCTGTTTGAGACAAAGAATTTTCACTTAACAGAATTTGGTACCAAGCCAGGTGTGCAGGCACATGCTTGTAATTCTAGTATTTGGGAGGCTGAAACAGGAGGACTGCAGGTTCATGGCCTGCCTTGACTACTTTGTGAGGCTCTCCACAACTTAGTGAGACCCTGTGTAAAAATAAAAAATAAAAAGTAGATCTAGGGGTGTAGCTTAGAGGTAGAATGTTCCCGGATTCAAGCTCCAGTACTGAAAGAAAAAAATTGGTACTGGGAAGTGGTGGGGCTTTGAACATCAAGGACACAGATAACTTTAAAGTTAGTAGCTTTTCTTGGGCATAGTGTAAAAGTGTGTCACGTAATGTAAAATCTTGTCACACTGATGAGTCTGGACAGCAGACTATGTGCTATGGATGTTCCCTTTGAAAAAAAATCATGTGGAAAACTTGATCCAGAAATAAAACATTGAATAGGATTTGGATAATACTCTGAGTACAAACAAATCCCAAACTCCTCCTCAAATTCAGTAACATAGAGAAATTGTCTTAAACTGCATCAAAAACTTAAAAGTAAAAATAAATTAAGCAGTGACTTAAATTGGGCAGTTCACTGTTCTTGTATCTGCACATTAATAGACGTTAAAGCAAGAATTAGCCTATGCATTTAATATGTTTAAAATGGCAATCCTAAATCATCAATAAAGAACAAAAGGGGACTGGTGATGTAGGTAGTGGTTAGCTAGCATGTGTAAGGTCCTGGGTTCAACACTCAGCATCTCATAAAAACAAACAAACAAATAAATGTAAAAGGATGGACACTATTTCCTCCAAAATACAAAGTGATTTAATAAAATATTTCTTTAGTATTTTGCTCATGTATATCATGGTATCTGTCATCATTCTTGCAGCCATAATCTAAATATCTGACCACAGTCTTAGAGGAGAGTACGTATATTTTCTCATAGTTTTGGGCTCAGTCCATGTGAGGCTGGAAACTGCAGATCTCAGGGCATGATAGAAGGAGAGCACAGGGGCTGTGCTCTTTTTATACCAGAGAGAGGGGGGGGGGAGAAGAAGAAGAAGAAGAAGAAGAAGAAGAAGAAGAAGAAGAAGAAGAAGAAGAAGAAGAAGAAGAAGAAGAAGAAGAAGAAGAAGAAGAAGAAGAAGAAGAAGAAGAAGAAGAAGAAGAAGAAGAAGAAGAAGAAGAAGAAGAAAGTGGAGGAGGAAGAGGAGGAGGAGGAGGAGGAGGAGGAAGGGGAGGGGAGAGGGGGAGGGGAGGGGAGGGAAGGGAAGGGAAGAGAAGAGAAGAGAAGAGAAGAGAAGAGAAGAGAAGAGAAGAGAAGAGAAGAGAAGAGAAGAGAAGAGAAGAGAAGAGAAGAGAAGAGAATGGGGAGGAGGAATCCTTTACATAGCCCCCAAGGCTACACCCTCAGGGATCAACTCCTCCAGCCACACCCTACTGGCCTTTGCAGTACCATCCAGGTCAGTCCATTACATTGGGTCTATCCACTTCTGGAATTACAACCCTCAGGACTCAATTACATCAGCTCTAAACATTAATAAGTGAGCTCTTTTGGGGACATTTTATATCTAATTATCAGTCACTATAACTTAAAACATTTTCACATTTTCTCTCTCACTTTCATTTCAGAGACTAAGAGACTGAGGCTTGAAAAAGTTTGGTAACTTCTTCAACATTAAAAAATAAGCAGTAGCTGTCACATGTGGTGGTGCATTCCTGTAATCCCAATACTTGGAAGGCTGACACAAGAGAATTACAGGTTCTAGTCCAGCCTCAGCAACTTAGCGAGACCCATAGCAGCTCAGGGGTAGAGTGTCCCTGGGTTCAAAACCAGGACCAAAACACACACACACACACACACACACACACACACACACACACACACACACAGAGCAGACTCAGCATTAACCAGACTGGGTCCAAGTTTTGTGAGTCCCAATGCTAATGTAAGCTATGGAGATTTGTTGAAGAAAATCAAAGTTAAAAATTCAAAATTAGCCGGGCGTGGTGGCACATGCTTGTAATCCCCGCACTTGGGAGGCGGAGACAGGAGGATCGCGCAGGTTCGAAACCAGCCTCTCTTGCTTAAGAGACCCTGTTTCGAAAATTTAAAAAAAATGTTAAAAATAAATAGGTCTGGGAGTGTAGCCCGGAGGTAGAAGGGTTTCCTGGAATCCCAGTACCACACACACAAAAAAATAATAATTCAAAATTAGGTACAAAAGTAAATGAGAAAAATAACAATAAATTGTTAATTTTACAAAACTGGCAAAGGCCCATAAACATCACAAAATATAGTAAAAGAGGCTTCTTTTTTCAATTGTCCAACATTTCTCAAATTCTTTCCTTGCATTTCTAGGCTCATTATCTTTCAGATGTAGGGATGTTAAAAAAAATTCAGTTGTTTCTTCAGAAAAATGTATTCTTTAACATGGACAGTTTTGGAGGGAATGTTGAGCTTCTCTACCCATCTCTATCATGCACAGTTTTAAGATTGTTCCCAAGTTTCTTTCATACATAAGCTATAAGATTTTAGATTTTAAGGCATTTTGATTTCTTATGTAAATCAATCTTAAATATTTATGACAATATTCAACCAGTTTTTTGTTTTGTGGCACTGGGAATTAAATCCAGGGGTATTTTACCTCTGAGCTACACTCCCAGCCCTATATTTTATTCTTTATTTTGGAACAGGGTCTTACTAGGTTACAGAGTGTCACTTAGTAGCTGAGGCTGGCCAAGAACCTGCAGATCCTCCTGTCTCAGCCTCGCAGACACTAGGATTACAGGCATGCATCACTCTTTTTGTGTGTGTGGGTCTGGGGATGGAACGCAGGAGCATTCTACCTCAGAGCTACATCCCAAGCCCTATTTTTGTAGTCTTTTTATTTTATTTAATTAATTAATTATTTTTGGTGGTATTGGGGTTCCTGGAAACCCTTCTACCTCCGGGCTACACTCCTAGACCCATTTTTTTTTTCTCTTTGTGGTACTAGGGTTTCTGGAAGCCCTTCTACTTCCAGGCTACACTCCCAGACCGATTTTATACTTTTTTTTATATTTGGAAACAAGGTCTCTTAAACCAGTGAGGCTGGCTTCGAACCTGCGCCATCCTCCTGTCTCTGCCTTCCATGCGCGGGGATTACAAGCGTGCGCTACCATGCCCAGCTAGTCTTTTTTATTTTTTGAAACAGGTTCTCACTGAGTTGCGAAGGGCCTAAGTAGCTGAGCCTGTCCTGGAATGTGATCCTCCAGTCTCTGCCTCCTCCCGAATGCTGGGATTACAAGCATGTGCCACCATGCCCGGCTTGACTTTGTTTTAATTCTAAATCATATATCTAACATAGCCAAACTTCAAGTCTCCCCTCCAGTTTTAATCATTGGTAGAAAAAAAGGAAGAGGTGGAAACAGAACAGAGACTTTCCCCATAATATTAATATTTCCGAAATTTTTTACTTCCCTTCCTGGGAACCAGAGGGTTCCTGTCCCCTCCCATTTTTCCACTCTACCTCTCTAAACCTGAGTTTCTCAATACATAAGTGTAGACAGTCAAGGTATATCAAATGTTATATCTGGAGGAAAAAATAATTCAAAAAATAAAAGTGAACTTCTCGTGTCCTTTTCCTGAGATAAACTATATTTTGAGGGAAAAAAGAAAAACAATAGTTAATCAGATTAGATAAACTCTAAGCTTTGAGAAGACTGGTACTTTTGTGATCAGGTCTGTGTCAGTTGTGGGGGAGGGGACTTAAGAGCACTGTAGGAAAGAGCCCTGAGTGCTTGGAGCTGCTAGGCCAGGAGCCAGGATTCCTTCTAGAGGGTGCTAGGAAGGAAGAGGACTTTTGAGGACACAGGTTCTAATGTAGGGAGGACTGGAGTGCAGGGTGAGGAGGATGAGGAGGATGGAGAGGGCAAAATAAACTCTTGTGAACGTTATCAGGATTCTTTGTCCAGGGCTGTCACCCTGCCCCCAATTCACTATTTGCCATACATAGAATATACAAATATATTTTGCATATTAACACGGGTTTTTTTTTAAACTTTGATAAACTTTAAATGAGTATTGCGAGAAAGGTTAAAATTCTCGACAAAACTTTAAAGATCTCACAGATTAAGGCAGAATAAATGTAATTGCATGATCTCTGCAGCTTAGCAAACGTTGCCATATTCAGAAGAACTAATCAATGAATGGTAATAATTGATGATGGTGATAAGTTAATAGAAATTCTTATGGCTGCCATTATAAAAATATGTACAGTTCTTAATTCTGGTAACTATATTCTTATAACTACTATTATTTCTCTAGAGAAGAAAATGTCAGTTGCTGCTTCCTGTTTATGATGGATTGAAAGTAAAGTTCAATTATCAAGGACCATAATAACAAAAAATAAAAATTAAGAAATAAGCACCTTAAAATAAGACGCAGATCTCTATTTCAATACTAAAAGAACATTCTTTTTATTCTGGTTCACATAAATATCGGCTTTATAAAAGGTTTATTATTATAAATTTTTGTAATTGTACCACATATACACAAACAAAATAACTTATTAAAATAGATGATAACCCTTGTAGTTTCACATAAAGAAACAATAATATATTTTATTGTATGAATAAAGTCTAACACAGTTATGAAAGCTTGAAAAATTGCTAAAGTTGTGTTTTAAAAATTTCTTTGTTTTTCCATTTTTTCTCTCTTTTTAAATTCACACACATTGTTTTGTTTAATGACTTTTGATTTTAAGTATATATGTAGCTGAGTGTCATGGCACATGCCTGAAATCCCAATATTTGGGGGCTGAGGAAAGAGGATCGGAGGTTTGAAGCCAGCCTCAACACCTTAGCAAACCCTCAGCAATTGAGAAAGACCCTTTAAAAAAAATTAAAAGGCTGGGCATGGTGATGCATGCTTATAATCCCAGTACTTGGGAGGCTGATACAAGAATATCGCAAGTTCAAGGTCAGCCTCAGATACTTAATGAGGCCCTCTGCAACTTAGTGAAACCCTGTTTTAAAATAAAGAATAAAATGTAGGGCTGGGGGTGTAGCTTGAAAGAGGAATGCCCCTTGGGTTCATCCCCGCCAAAATTAAAAGGACCAGGGATGTAGTTTGAAGGTAGAATGCCTCTGGGTTCAATTCCCAGTAAAAAAAAAATTGACAAAATATATGTAATTGAAATAGCTCAATTTCTCCTAAAGAATATCCACATGCCAACTACTCCTCTGATGGAGGACTAATATCTAGAATATACAAAGAACTCAAGAAACATATCACTAAGAAAACAAATAACCCAATTAAAAAATGGGCAAGTGAACTAGACACTTCACAAAATAGAAATTCAAATGGCCAATAAATATGAAAAAATGTTCAACGTCTTTAGCAATCAGAGATATGCAAATCAAGACTACTTTGAGATTTCACCTACCTCCAACTAGAATGACAATCATTAAAAACATAAACAACAACAAACACTGGTGAGGATGTAGAGAAATGGGAACTCTGATACATTGTTGGTGGCATTGCAAATTAGTGCAACTGCTTTAGAAAACAGTATGAAGGATTCTTAGAAGAATGGGCACTAATTTACCATATGATCAAGCAATACCACTTCTGGGTATCTACCCAAAAGAAAGTAAACCAAACTAACAAACTAATGGATGTGTATCTATGTTCAAAGCCGCACAAGTCACCATTGCTAAACTATGGAATCAACCAAGATGTCCATCAACAGATGAGTGGATTACAAAATTATGGGATATGTACACAGTGAAATTTTACTTAGCCATAAAGAAGAGCAAAATTACATCATTTACAAGGAAATGGATGGAAATGGAAACCATTATGCAAAATGAGATTAGTCAGCCACAAAAAGAAAAAAATCAGATGTTCTCCCTAGTATGTGGAAGCTAGAGAGAGAAAGGGTCTAGGAGGAACTCTAAATGAATAAGGAGAAATCATAGATGAACAAATAAGGCAACCTCTGTGAGGGGGGTGGGTAGGGGAAAAGAAATTCCCTAATGTACATGATGCACGTTCACAAACATATCAATATCAATCACTAAGCCAAACATGAGGAGGAAGAGGGAAGGAAGGAGGTGGGAATGGAGAAGGGCTAAATGAGTGCTGCGTGCATGTGTGCCTGTACCATCCTGTACTCAGTTAAGATGTATGACTACAATACATCAATCAAAGTAAATAAATTAACTAAATTAAAATCTTCAATTGAGATTTTTAGTAAAAAATATCCACAACACAGATGGTCTATAGTCAATTGTTAAATAGTAATAAAATGATTCAACTCCCTTAATTTCAAACGAAATTACAAGTATGCAAACTAAAATATTTTAAGAGTTCATCCTTCACCTTTGAAATGTGTGGCGCTTTGGTAGGTCTCTGCAAAGAAGTTCAAGGTGTAGTTCTGCTTCTTGTTCTAAATACCTGCTTGTCCTTAATGAAGTCAGTTAATTTCTTCATCACTTAATTTCCCTTTTCCATGAAGTACAGATAGTATCAGCTCCCTAACTACCTCTTAGGGCTCTTAGGATGAAAACATGTGGCACAAGATGTGAAACACTTCTTCAAGTACAAATATGAGACATAATTATTTTAATAAGACCAATAATTAAAGTAAATTTCTACCTTTCCCTTTATGTTTACTGTTGGTCTCTCTCTCAAAAGCCGACTTAATGAATCCATTTGACAATTTAATTACATGACTAAATTGGAGTTCCTGGCCACACTATAAGAAATAGGCATAGGTAATGTTTTCAAGAATCTTTTAGTAAAAATCACCCTCTGTAAGTTGCTTATCACAATAACTTTTTGTTTTAAGTTTCACATACACTAATTTTAATTCATCGAATTACTATATTGCAATTACACTACCTAGCAACTAATCGAGCACACATTTCTATGCATAGTGAAATACTTGCATTTCAATGCCCGGTTCTTGTTTCTGGGTTTCATCATTTAAAATTTTCCATATAATCCTAAATAGCTCTTAAGTTATATCCTATCCTTACTATACTCTAGTCTACAAAGTAAAATACAAGAAGTTCTGGTCACTTTTAAAGCTTTATAAAATTAAATTAATAACAGGCCATACAAATAATAAAAGCAAGAATTCTTTCTCCAGAAAGTGTTTCAAAATATAATAGTCAACACTTTTTGAGTTTAGTTTTTTATAGAGAAGAGAAATTTTTCTACATAAATGAATCTCAATCAAAATTAGACTGCATAGCTTGGTACAGTGGCACACCCCTATAATCCCAGCTACTAAGGAGGCTGAGGCAGGCAAACAGCAAGATCCAGGCCAGCCTGGGCAACTTAGCAAGCAAGACACCATCTCAAAACAAAATAAAAAGGGTTGAAGGTGTAGCTCAGTGGTAGCCCATTTGTCTGGCAGGCATGAGGACCCGGGTTCCATCTTCAATACTGCCAAATGGAGGGGATGGGTTGCAGATACTTAGCTTATTTTTTTTTTGCTGGTCTGGGGATGGAACCCAGGAGGCATTCAACATCCAAGCTACACCCCTGCCCTATTTTTTTTTTTATTCTTTATTTTGAAACAGGGTCTCACTAAGTTGAAGATGGCCTCACTAAGTAGCTGAGGCTGTCCACGAACTGTGATCCTCCGGTTTCAGCCTCCCGAATGCTGGGATTACAAGTGTGCACCACCATGCCCGGCTGATTTATTATATTTTTAACTGACTTTATGCTAACTGAAATTCCTGCGCTCGGTAGTTAAGCACAGCAATGCTGACACGAGGCTGAAGGGAGTTCAAAATCTGGCCCTGCTCCTCATTGGCTGCAGGACCTCAGAGACTCAGAAGCCTCCCCAGGCTTCCTTCAGCATTACCTTCTGGGTTGCTCTTGAGTACCAGGCATAACACCCCCAGAGCACTTCACAGCACGGCACCTGCCATGTCTGAAACACTCAGTGTTTTCACTGATATTTTCCCATTTTGGATTAGAACTCATTATGTGCTACCATCCCATTTACTGATTCTTGGTTTTATTTCTTGAGCTTTAGAGGTCTAATTGAGGAAGGGGCAGCCAGTACTTACATGATGCACAGTTGGCCCTAGGAAGGTATCATTACCAATCTCAGTACATGTATGGGGAGGAAGAAACAGGGCAGCAGGGTGGGATGGAGAGGAACATGTCAAGAGATGTATGTATGTATGTATGAAAGTATCACTTTGAATTTCACTGTGATATATAATTACATTGCATCAATAAAATTATTTTTTAAAATGCCTGAGAAGCTGGGCGTAGTGGCACACACTTTTAACCCCAGTACTTGGGAGGCCGAGGTAGAAGGATCTGGGTTTGCAGCCAGCCTCAGCTACTTAATGAGGCCCTTCACAACTTAGTGAGACCCTGTTTCAAAATGAATTTAAAAAATCAGGCTGAGGGTGCACCTCGGTAGTAGAATGCCCCTGGATTCCATCCCCAGCACCACAAAAAAATGCCTGAGAAGATGCAAGTGTAGCAGCTAAAAGAAGATACCTATGGGAATAGGAGAGAAACCTTTGTTACCACATCTGTTTATATGCTTATAATTTTTTATTGAAAAGATTTTACTATAATGTTTGAAATATGATTTTACTGTTTGTGTAAAAGAATCACTACAGACCAAAATATAAAGAAATAATCCAGAATAAAAATGTCCAAACCTTTGAGAACAAAGGGTCTAAAATTAATCTAAAAATTACTCAAAAGGATTATAAAGTGAATAGAAAGCTTTAAATAACAAAACACATTCTTGTAATAATGTGATAATGTTGTTAGAGATACATGTATGAATAGAGGGGAAAAACTACCTGGACATGGTCAAATTAATTATCCAAAATTTCATAAAACACTGATCATATTTTAATTTCATCATTCCTATTTTTGAAAATAATCTTCAAGTGCTTTGGATTTAATTAGATTAATGAAATTTATTTTAGTTGGTGGTCATACTAGATTTAGATATGTTTTATTTGTTGAACATTTTAAAATGTAAATTAAAAACCTCATTCTGAATTAATGATCCCTTTTCTAGTAAATGGCTAGAGAACCCTCAGGAAGAATATAACAAATATTACTTATTTTACTGCTGAAGAATAGCATATAGGGGCTGGGAGTACAGCTCAGCATAAGAGCATGTGCTTAGCACGCACAAGACCATGCTTTAATTACTAGCCCTCTCAAGATAATTAAAATTTGTAACTAAATTGAAGTAGAAAACTAAGATATTCATAACTTTAGAAGAACATTTGAAAAAAATCAAACGTGACGCATCAGTCCAAGCATAACACAAACACTGAAGTTGGAGCAAGAAAGGATGAGAAGAGAATTGGGGTGTGTTTTGCAGCTGCACGTAGAAAGTTCAAGCTGAATAATAAACTTGTCATAGAACTACAGATTTCTTTAAACTACACACTGTCAATTGGAACCCCAAATTTATAGCCCATTAAGCTTCAACTGGGTTGGTCTTTATAATTACTTTTAGAAATAGGTGATTAAAAATATTGTGATCTATTTATTTACATTGGAACAAGCAATTTCCTATTCTACTTTGTTTTGTTTAGCTTGCACTTCATATATTTCTTCGGACTTTAATATGTGAATGTGAACCTCACTATAATCTTCCAACCATTTATTGTCTTCTGACATAAGACAGTTCTGCAGCAAAGTATCTATAAACACAGCATCGTAACAGATTTAGAGTGAATCAATTCTAGCATTCCCTCAGCCTTGGTTCCTGAGAGAGTACATCCATTTTCGCATCTCAACCACTTAAAGCAGCAGGATAATCCAGGTTTCTTACAGCTATTAAGTCACTTGTGAATACAATTTTAACCTCAAACCACATTTTAATATGTGACAGTTTCATTGTCCACATTTTGTAAACAGTCTAAAATTGCACATTTCCCCTTTGATACAATAGTTACACGTTCAAATGATTTTTCTATTTCTAAGGGGTTAGAGTTTTCTGGTTGTTGCTATTGAGTTCTATTAGGTTCTGTTAATAATAGTTATTAATAAAATATTAATAATAAACAATAAAGTCTCTTATTGATCTGTTGTATTATATATATTTAAAAAGTGGTCTATGAAATTTCTAGCTTCTGAAATGGATTAAGGTAAATTTGAAGATCCTTGGAAGTAAGCTAAATGCTTGACTTGAGAATGTTCCCTCTGTAATGTTAATTTAACCTTACATTATGCTAATAGTCTATATCTCTATGAAATCAACTTGATGGATATAAAGGCCTATTAAAATCTTCCACAATCATTATAGTTCTCCCTATTTCTCTTCAAGTATCTCATAGTTATACCCTGAGTGTCTTAATGCTATGGTATTTGGCACATGAAAGTGCAAGACCCCACTGTCCTTATTGTGAGTGATATAGCTTGTGCCACCTAAATACTATTCTGCTCTCAATACAATCTCTTTTTCCCCTACTTTTTCCTCCTTATTCTCCCCTCCTCCTCTTCTTGCTCACCCACCTCTCCTTCTTGTTGCTGAACCATTCCGGTGTTTCTGATTGCCCTGCATTGTTTTCTTTTGGTGTGTACCACAGTACTTAGTCTTTGATTGTAATCCATTCTAAGAAACTTTAATTTTTAATAGAGCAGTTTAAACGCTTATGTTTAGTTGCCCAATTATTTTATTTAACTTGAGATTTATGTTTCCTTTTATAATATTTTCTTCATGTTCTTATTCTCTATGATGGAACCCAGGGCCCTCACACATGCTCAGTACTTGTTCTACTACTGAGCTGCTGAGCTCCATCCAAGCCCATTTTCTACTGCTTTGGAATCACGTATCATTTCATTCATTCAACAGTATTTAATGAAGAATATTATAACAGGACTATATTTTTGTTGCTTTTATTTTATTACTTTAAAAGGTGACTCATATCTTTCAGTATTGTTTTTATTTTCTATTTTTTTATGTAGATCATATTGAGAATGGCATACATTCAGACTGTGCTTGGTGCCCTCTCCCCCCCACTTCCCCTTCTCCCCTCCCAACAATGAGTGCCCAGGTTGACCATGCTACATTAATACTTTTACACATATTCAAGTGTAGCTCCTCATTAATCAACCTCAGCCTTCTTCGTCTTCTCCCACCTTTCCATTTCAGCTTTGCTGAGGTTTCCCCTTCATTATCTGGAGTCCCTCTGGTATTTCTAATAGTCCCTAGTTTGGGCATATTAGAGAAAACATATGTCCATTCTCTTTCTATGCTTGAATGATCTCACTTAATACAATGTTCTCTGGGTCTGGGCGTGGTGGCACACACTTGTAATCCCAGCATTCAGGAGGCTGAGACCTGAGGACCACGGTTCACAGACAGCCTCAGCTACTTAGTGAGGCCCTCCACAACTTAGTGAGACCCTGTTTCAAAGTAAAGAATAAAAAATAGGGCAGGGGTATAGCTTGGAGGTTGAATGCCGTTGGGTTCCATCCCCAAACCAGCATTAACAGAAAAAAAAGCAGTATTCTGTTTTATAAAAAATCACTTACATACAGCTTTCTTTAGCTATGAAGTTTATGTTCCTCAATTTTTGTTTCCTAACACTCTTTAGCTTTTCTTAAAAATATTTTTCAATGTTTTATTTGGGTAGTTATTAGTATAACCTCTACCTACTCACTAAACTCCAATAGGATAGGTACCTTCTCAGTCCTGCTCACACCAGGGCAAACCTGGTAACCCAGGGCCTAGAAGTAATTGCCACGTAGCACAAAACTCCGTAAGTCCTACCTGAAAGAATGGATGACTTACTGACAGACTGTAGGAGAAAGTAATGCAAACAGTCTTAAAACTTCAACTTGTGATTATCTTTAATCTAAAAACACTTTGAGCCAGGCATGGCAGCGCACACTTATAATCCCAGTGCTTGGGAGGCTGAGATAGAAGGATCGCACAGGTTCGAAGCCAGCCTCAGCTACTTAGTGAGGTTCTCAGCGACTTAGTGAGACCCTGTTTCCAAATATATTATAAAATAGGACTGAGGGTATAGCCCGGAGGTAGAAAGCCCCTGGGTTCCATCCCCCAGTAACACACACGCAAACACACACACACACACACACACACACACACACACACACATACACACACACCACTTTGAGTCCATATTGATTGATGGAATAATAAACTATTCATGTTTATATTTTTTGTATTTTTAAATGTTTTGTTGTCGATGTTTTTGATAAAAAATAAATGATTTGAGCTTTACATTATATGAAGAAAAATTTGCGTTAATTAGTTTTCTTATGTCTGTCATGCACACTTATTTTTAATAGAATCTGGATTTTTAAATTCAGATACCCTTAACTCAATAACAGACTTTAAAAATATTACATGGTAAAAGCATTACTGGGGATGGAACCCTTCTACCTCTGGGCTACACTCCCAGACCTATTGTATATTTTATTTAGAAACAGGGTCTCTTAAGCCAGCAAGTCTAGCTTCAAACCTGCGCGATCCTCCTGTCTCCGCCTTCCAAGCGCGGGGATTACAAGCGTGCGCCACCACGCCCGGCCTCCTATATTATATTTTAGAGTAACTAGTAAGGAAGAGTCCACAGTTACCAATACACATTAATAACTAATGTTTGAGGACTTGGAAGTGATAGCTAACCTGATTTGACCATCACATATTATATAAACATATTGAATTATCACTCTGTGCCCTATAAATGTGTACAGATTTTATGTCAATAGTTTTTTTAAGTGTAGCTGCAAATTTTATTGCCTAACTGCAAACTGACAAAACCCAAACCAACCAAAGAAAAGACCAACTCAAAGTAAATTGAGACTTAAAGTTTATTCTAAGAAATGTGTTCTTTGAGTCAAGGCTGAATTTTATAAACAACTTAAAATTTCAATAGATAAATAATTATAACTATATTGGAACTTTATTTTTTTAATTTGGAGATATTCTTTGTGGATTTAAATTATCATTGCTAGTTAAGCTGCCAATCACACCATTTCTTTCACTTGGATAGAGAATTTGGAAATATTCTATTGGAAACAATATAAATGTCCAACAAGAGTAGAATACTAAATATACTATAATAAATGCGGATAATGCCCTGGTATAAAGTGCTCTTTTACATCTCCAGCCCTTTTAAATTTATTTTGAGACAGATCTCATTAAGTTGTCCAGTTTTAACCTTGAACTTGAGCAACCTGGTCTCCTGAGTTGCTGGGATTATAGGCTTTTACCAGCACACATCTATTTACTGCTTTAAAAACAATGGTAGCTGGGCGTGGTGGCACACACTTGTAATCCCAGCATTTGGGAGGCTGAGACAGGAGGATCGCGGTTCGCGGATAGCCTCAGCTACTGAGTGAGGCCCTCTGCAACTCAGTGAGACCCTGTTTCAAAATAAAGAATAAAAAATAGGGCAGGGGGTGTAGCTCAGAGGTCGAATGCCCCTGGGATCCATCCCCAGATCCACCCACACACAAAAAAATAATAATGGTAAAGACTATTTTATCATGAGGAAATAATCCAAATGTTAAAAATGTTTAACATGAAAAAATGGTGAACAAGATGATTCAATATGTGTGTGTTTATGTTTGTATGTGACTACTGCTCTTTTTTTGGTTTATGTTGGCATAAATGTCTGTTACTGGCAACCTAACAAATATACTTGTAGATTATACTGGGAAATTTACTTTTAAAAACCCACCCCCAAAACAAAACAAAACAAAACAAAACAATGAAACCATGACTCTGTGTGGCCTTCAGAAGCTTTCATTAAAGCAATTAAACAAAAGAAAAATTTGCATTACAGCGTTAAAAAATCTCAAATGCCTAAACTTAGTACTTTCTGCCATTTCTATATCATGTCTAAAAAAGCTCATCATTATTAAAAATAGATATATGTTTAATGTATTAACATTTCCAAATATATCCTAAAATACTTCTCTATGATGCTTTATAATTGTGGTGCCAAGATAACACACCTGTAGTTTAAGATAAAATTGATTATCCAAAGTTTAAAGATTTCCGTACTTTAAGTTATTATAAATTTTGGAATTTATATGTGCTAATTAATCCTAATATTAAGTAATCAAAGATGGTCTATATACTTATCTTCCTATGAGGGTTTCTGCCTACCTTTTAAAGGATATTAATACTTTACCATTAATTAAGCCCCTCTCCACTGTATGAATGAAGATTTATGTGCTTCCTCCATCCTTTCTCAAACTCTAAACAGGAAATAAAATGGCTCAACAAAAATCATCTTTGGCACCAGAACATTAGAGAGAAAAACAGCACCACTTATTATAATACCCAAATCTTTCATTTCTTTAAATAAAATGTTATTTGTACAAATTAATGAGGGCTGTGTATATGGTCAGTGGGAGAGTGCTTGCTGCTCAGCACATGCAAGACCCTGGGTTTGATCACCAGCACTGAAAGAAAATCAGAAAGGAACTTAAGCACTGGGGCTATATACCTCAGTCATGGAAAAATCATTTATCACAAGGCCCTGGGCTTGATCCATCCCTGGGAACAAGTAAAAAAATAAATAGCAAACTTAATATTAAAGAACAGAGACTATTAGAAAGTCTCTTAGAATTAGTAATACATTACCTTGCTGTCCATTTAAATGATATCACTGACAAGATCACAATAGGACTTTTAAGCTCCTGAGCAGGTCCCTGTGTAAGGGAAAGATCTCAATCTTTCTCACCAATGATATTGCTATGACTATGTCAAATGTCACAAAAGCTGGACTAATTACAGCTTAGCACAGCTCACATTTTTGATCTTATAAGTGCAGTTGGGTACCATTTCACTTGTCTATGTCCATTAAGTATAATCTCTCCCTCAACTAAATAATGCCTAAACTACTACTGAGGATGACTAAATTATGGTCTGAGAATAAAGAGGGTGTTAGTAAGAATTGATTCTAACCAAAGTGATGCATATCAATAAAAAAGTACACATGAATAAATTCACTGGAAAATATGTTGTGTAGCTTTTGCGAACAGCATAAACTTTTCAAGAGAAGCAGAAATCTTAGTTACATCTGCATAGCAAGGAGAACTTTGGGAAATTAAGTAATTTAATGATATTGTGCAATAAATTCAAAGAAACAACCATGGGGATACTGGGGATTGAATCCAATGCAACTAAGCACTTGGCTCTACCAATGAGCTACACATCCAGCCCCAGAAATAAACTCCTTAAATTCTCAAAGTAAAGATTATGTTTTGAAGTTTTATCACACTTTGATCTTTAGTAGCTATATGATTAAATACTTTTTGTTTGTTTCCTTGTTTGTTTCTGGAAGCACAAATTTGTTGGAAGAGCAAGGATTTGTGCATCTTCAAGACACATACTTGAGTCTTGGGTTAACTATTTCTTTCTGGGCAAGTTGTTCGACCCTGCATCCCTCCTCTTCTGTAAAATGAGCATAGTAAGCACATTGAAAGAGAACTGTACGGATACAATAGCTCTATGGGGCCTATCTAACACCACACTGTAGTTGAACAATAACTGGTGCACAGCTCACAGTGCCTCTCCCTTTCCTGAGTGCCCTTTTGAACGAGATGCCTAGCTGCAAATTATTCCAAATATATGGCATTATAGCCGATTCTTATTCTAAAACCTGAAATAAATCTTTAAAAGCCTCTAGCATCTAACTGATTTTAAGCAATATTATTTCAATAGGTTCAATAAAGTTCTTTTTGAATTTGTTAAATTTTATGGTCCAATTAATTTCACCTTTAAATGCATATACAAGCCCTGGTTTGAACTTAAGATGCCAGTCAAAAAAAATATAGCCAAACCTCTCTATCCAGGCATAGAATGTAACTAAACAGCTTGTGGTATAATAAAGACAGCAAAGTAAACACTGGAGATAGCTGGCCTTGTTGTCTCTGTTGAGCATGTCAAAGTACTGCATCTAAAAATATTTGAAAAATTTGCCTATTTTCCATCTGTTATATTTCTCACTGCATAACTGAAAAGTTCATGTGAAAGTTCACTGTAAGTTCAAATGTGTCATATCAGGTCATTTACAGGGTAAAAGTTCACTAGGAGTTTATTATTTTTTATAAAGACTGAAGTGGAAAAAGAATAAATATACTAATTGAAGCTATTTTTCACTATTACCACCAAAATTTTTAAGCGTCATAAATACAAATTATAAATTTTACAAGGCCATATGCAGTGAATAATGGCAACATTATGGTTTTAGGAAGATGTCTGAGATACTATTTTGGGGAGCTATCTATGAAAACCAAGCTATAGATGAATCTTGGTTTTTTTAGATCTTGGTTGAAATAAGTATTGTCAGATTTTATTTAAAATAAATACTTTTCAGTTTAAACCACATATTTTAAAATCATCAAGTAGAGGCATAGAGAACAGGGAAGTAGTAGAAATAGCAAATTAATATCATCTTCCTATTTAACTGACTACAGATGAATTTTAAATGATGATTGCTAAGATGCCATTTGAAACAACACTATTTGTGGCCTGCTTATAGAAAAGAAAAGAAAAGAAAGTCAAGAGAAATATGTCTCATTTGGGAAAAGAATTATTGACTCACCAGGAAAAGCTACATAAGATATAGCATTAGCCAATAGTATTTGAATCACTGAGGTAAAAATTGAGATTTACTTTTGAGTAAAACCTCCATATTTTTTAAGAATGACTTTCAAGGAATACAGTGGTGAACATGTGTCTAAGTCCTCTGGAATTTCTACAGCACAATACCTACCAAGTGCTAGGTAACACACCCAGTAAGGAAGTGTGTTTAGCTCACCATTCTAGTGGGTGGAAACTCTGAAGAGGATAGCACCAGTGTAGACCTGAAGGCATGGGTAGACCATGACAGGGCAGAGAAGCAGTAAGGGAACCCATTCCTGCATAAGGGCACCTGTGTAAGAGAATGAGCACAGAGGAGCTCACTTTACAGCAACCTATTCTCTCAGGAACTAATCCAGTCCAGTCCTGTAAGATCTGACGTGCTCCCACAAGACACTAATCTATGCATGAGGGTGGACCCTCCATTCCCTTCCCCTAGGCCCCACCTCTTAAAAGTACCCACCATTTCAACACTGCCACAGTAGGGACCAGGATGTTGGGGATAATACAGGTGAAAGTGTCTCCCCACGCTTATGTGTTTACGAATTTGCCTCCAGCTTGCAGTGTTGCTGGGAGGTGGTGGAACCCTTGTGCAGTGAAGGTATGTCACTGCACCGAGCACCTGAAGGGGGTACCATGAGCCCGGCCCCTCTCTATCATTTTGTTGCTTCCCGGCCACATGAGGTGAGCAGCTTTGCTCCCCACTATGAGGCTGTACCTCACCATGGGCCCAAGAGCAATGGAGCTGGAGACTATAATACTGGGACCACTGATACTGTGAGCCAAAACACCTTTTCCTTTATTGAGTTGATGAATCTCAGGTATTTGTCATTGTTGTTAGCAGCAGCAGGCTAATATGGGAGGAACTGTATCCAAACCAAACCTATGTATATTACTTAAGAAAAAGCTAAGGTTCTGGCTTCGAAGATTAAAAATATTTTCTTTCTCTAAAGTACAGGTACACATCAGAGTTTAGCAAAGGATTTTAAATGTAATAAAGATGCATTCCATTCTTTCTCAACTTTCTTAAATGTATGTCTTTAGCTGCTAATACAACTTAAAGTCTATAATTTGATACTTGAACTGATGTTGTCTCCCCACCACCACTACACACACACAGTGGTTCTGGGAATCAAATCCAGAGCCCTGTACATTATAGTCAAATGCTCTACCACTGAGCTATACCCCTGACCCCTGATCCCTGAATTGAAAAGCTTCTTTGTTTCTCTGTAGAATAGCTATATTTGTTGATACACTAAAAATTAGTTTTAGTGGGTTATAGCATTTATTCATTAATTCACTTCATAAATATTTATCTAGTGTTTATTATTTGCAAAGTGCTCTGCTAAGGATTATAAGCAACACAAAGTTTAATTGGACAACATTTCTGTCTTTAAGAAGTCAATAATCCTGTGGGAGATACAGGAAATAAAAATAATATAAGAATAAATAACAAGGATAAAATCATTAATTCTATATTAAAAGTACAGGTAAAATGACATGAGAGTTTGTAAGAGGAGAAGACATCATTTCTAGTTAGCAAACTCATCTTGGAGTTAGTACTAGATAAATATATTGTTAAAACGACATTTTTCTTTTCCTTTTTTTCCAAATTATTAAATGTGAATTAAGAAATGTAACAAAATCTCCTTATCCTTTATTTCATGTTACCTACCTAATATGTGCCATTGATCACAACTTTCACATTTTTATTAGAAAAGATGGTACTGGATTTGGAAACAACTGAAATTTTATGTTAAAGTTTGTGAGTGCTTATGTGTGTGCATGTAAATGTAATATTTAAAAATAAACCATGTTAGTCACTGGCTTGAAATTTCAGTATGAGAGATTTGATAAAAGTCACAAGTTACATTAGGTAAGAGGACATGCTGAGGATTGCCAATTCAATTCATGCTGAGGATTGCCAATATATGTTCAGACAAGAGTGTACCAGAGAGGACCAATCCCCCTATACAGGGGGCTTGAAGATGGTAAGCTGTCCATTAGGAAAAAATTCAAGTATAGAAGATCCTCTTTTGTGTCTGGGTGGAAAGCTATGGTTCATAAGAGCATGGAGGAAAACCCAAGGAAAAGAAGCTGTGTTTTACCAAACTAAATACATCCAGTAAATTATCCAAAATAATGTAGTCAACATTATCCAAAATAATGTAGTCAACTTATTCTGTTTATACCTTTACTATTATGTCTTTTAAGATCACATGGCTTATCAATGTGTGATAAGCACTAAATAAAGATGATGCCTGGGATCCAAAAAGAAAGATTCATCTTGAAAGAAACGGATGGGTATTTAGTATAGAAACTCAGCTACTGTTTTTCAAGGGGTTTAGATATATTCTTCAGCTGCTCTTGGTATGAAAGTGAGAATTCCTGGGCCAGCTGGATGGTGCAGGAATTCAGTGATAAGAAGCCATGAGGAATGAGAGCGCAGAAGCTGTGATGAGTAGTGGGGGCTGCACATCATCAGATCCCTGGTGTCCCTCAAAGTGATACCAGGCCCACAGTTCAGCTGGATTTCCCACCTTCCTCTTATGCTTGCAGTAATAGGAGATTGTTATAAACCCGAGCTGGTAAACTTGGGTCTCAGCTTTCAAAGAGTCACTAGGAAGTATATTATAATTAACAGAAATAATATAAGAACAGAAATACATGGTGAGTTGGAGATTTTATCTATGCCTTTACTTGGTCCTGAAATGGTCATTTAGTGAAATTTAAACAGAACCATTTTGAATAGTAAGGAAAGGAATATTTTGGTTCTGGTAGGAGAGAACATTTCATTTTGGTAGATTATAATATAACTTTGAAAGTAAAAGTGGTAAGAGATAAAAAGATAATAAAAGTTAGTATATTTTATCTCATTATTTCTTCCTCCCTTATTTTTTCTTTTGTGGTACTAGGGATTGAACCCAGGGGTATTCTACCTCCAAACTATGCCTCCAGCCCTATTTTTATTTTTTATTTTTGGATAAGGTCTTATTAACATGCTGAAGGGTGTGTTAAGTTGCTGAGGCTGGCCTGATCCTCCTGTCTCTTCCTCCCAAACACTGGAATTACAAGCATGCACCATGAGGCCTGAACCTCAGTATTTTTAAATGTATTGAAAGATAATAAAACAAGATGTATAAAGATGGAAAACAAATCATTTTTCTTAAATGAAAGGACATTATAATAAATATGTCAATTCTACCAATTATTTATGTTATACTTGAAACAAATCCACTAAAAATTCTTTCGGATTAAATAATTCTATGACTCATGTGGAAGAATAAGTTCCAGAGAACAGAATGTGTGTACCTGATACTAATTCCCTACTTAATCTAAAGTACAATTCAAAATTACTACATAGATTCAAACAAAATCATCATATGGAGAAACTAGCTACAACCTCTTAGAGAAACTTAAAGTAGAAATTTCATTCTGGAGAAGATGAAATAACATGGACCAAATTTATAACCTCCTTGAAACAAAAAGAACCCAGTTTTAAGACACTGAATATCAAGCAACAAAAAGCACTGATCTCTTGGAGATATAAAACAAATGAATGAAACTATGATTGGCTTTCCATACCATGAGCTGGGAAGGGGAACTGTGATGGAGCCTGGCAGCATCCCTAAATTCAGGAGCCCAGAGCCTACAGTGGTGGGGATTTAACAGGAATGAAGGGAGTTCGTGGGCCAGATCACCTTGCAGAAGAGGGTTGTACAATAAGCACCACTGGGGATCTGCAGAGAAGACCCCAGTACTCAGCAGGGAACTAGCCAGTGCGTGAATATGAAGAAACTACTGAAGATGGGCAGTGGTACCTGTTCTCAAGAGTTAGACTGGAAATTGTCAAAATCATAGGGAAACTGGTAAAGTGCCCAAAAGGTCCTTGCTTTAAAAGTGGGGAGAAATTAGTCCTAGACTAAGTACTTCTATGGAGCTGCCTAACAAATCTTAAAACAAATCTTTAAAGCAAAACCAAAATTGGTCAGACAGTTCTAAGGTATCTTAATTGGTATCTTGTGATACAGAACAAAGCTCAAAATAGTGGCAAAAATAGGAAAACATCCAGCAACCAGTAAGGTAATATTTATAACATCTTGTATCCAGTCTAAAATTACTAGAAATGAATAAAAGCAGGAAAGTGTGACCTAACTGAAGAAAAAAATATGGCAATTGAAACACATCCATATCTGACACTCATGTTACAATCAGGAGTTTAAGACATTAAAATATTTACAACTGTGTTCCATATGTTTAAACAAAGCATAAAAGACCCAAAATTAAAAAGTACATTGAAAATCCCAAACAATAAACATTGAAAATATCTAAAGAAAACACTAAAACATCTAAAATTGAAGACTACAAATCTAGGCGGGCGTGGTGGCGCACGCTTCTAATCCCCGCGCTTGGGAGGCAGAGACAGGAGGATCGTGCAGGTTCGAAGCCAGCCACATGCGCTGGCTTAGGAGACCCTGTTTCCAAAGAAAAATATAAAATAGGTCTGAGAGTGTAGCCCAGCGGTAGAAGGGCTTCCAGGAACCCCAGTACCACCCAAAAGAAAAAAGAAAAAAGAAAAAAAAAACGAAAACTACAAATCTAAGATGAGAAAAACACTGATTACAGTAGTGCCAGATTACATTACAAAAGAAAGTATTAGTGACTTGACGATAACAATAGAAACTATCAAAAAGAAAACATGAAGAGAAAAACAATTTAAAGAATAAAGACAATCAAGCATGGTGACACACACTTGTAATCCTAGTACTTAAGAGGCAGAGACAGAAGATTGCAGGTTCAAGACCAGCCTCAGCAACTTAGCAAGGCTCTGTATCAGAATAAAAAAATCGGTTGCCTTATTTGCTCCTCTATAGGATCTCCTTTTTCACCTGGAGTTCCTCCTATGACCCCTTTCACCTTAGCTTTCACATGGTAGGGAAAGCATCCGGTTCCTTACTTTTTGTGACTGACTAATTTTGCTTAGTATAATGTCCTCAAGATCCATCCATTTCCCTGTAAATGCTGCCATTGTATTTTTTTTTTAATGGCTGACTAAAATTCCATTGTGTACATATCCCACAGTTTTGTAATCCTTTCTAACTGTGGGGATGGGAGGAGGGGAGAAAGAAACTCTTTAAATCACACGATGTACTAATTCATATCATAGTCAACCACTAAGCCAAGCATGAGAGGGAGGGATGGGGAGGGAGTGGGGTGGGGACTGGGTGAGGGCTGGCGGGATGATGTGTGTATTTATGTTTACAGAAGTTTTTTGCTTCATCACGACGTAAAAATACAATGCACCAATAAAACTTTAAAAATAAATAAATAAATAAAATTTACCATTCTACCTCTGAACTATACCCCCAGCCATATTTTATTTTATTCATGTTACCAGAAGGTAATTGATAATGATAGAGAAATCATTTCACAGGCAAGACAAAATAATTATAAACACAACTGCAAGGAATATTTGATAAACCTAAAGCTCAGAGACTTTTAACATTTCCTTAGTAAATGATATACAGTAGACACGAAATCAGACAGAATATAGGAAATAAGGACAGCAAAATTCAGCCACTTTAACCTAATTGACATGTGTACATTATTTCAACCATAGCAAAATGCACAGTGCTTTCAAGTGCACTGGTACATACCAAGATAAAATATGACCTGAGCCAAACAGCAATTCTTAATAAATTCAAAAGGGTTCAGATCATACAAAGTATATTCACTGACCATAACAGAAGTAGAGCAGAAATCAGTAACAGAAATATATCTGGAAAATCTAGATGACCTTTCAAACAGCACATTTCTAAATAATCAATGCATCAATGATGAAATCAAAAGCAGAAAATAAACAACTATTTTCAAATAACTGAAGATGAAAATAAACATATCAAAATTTGTGGGAGGCTACTAGTATTAGTTTTGTTGGTTGTTGCTGCAACAAAATATAACACATTTCATGTTTTAAAACTACATGTGTTTATTATGATCTTGCATTTCTAGAGATTCAAAGTTTCACAGGGCTGACATCAGTGTCAGCAGGGATGTGCTTCTCCCAGAGGCACGAGGGGAGAGCCTTTGCTTGTTTCTTTCAGCTTCTAGAAGTTGCCCACAGTTCTTGGCTCGGGGCCTCCTTCCATCTTTAAAACCAGCACGAGCATCACTCTAACCTCTGCTTCCTTTACCACATCTCTTGGCCGAATTCTGTTTGTGACATAGAATGTTGTGGAAGGCTGAACCTAAGAATGATAAACTAGGGGATCTGGCAGAATAAATATGTAAGCAGCAAAATATCCATGTCTACTTTGTGTCAGCTACAGTAAGATATGAGAGCAAAGGGGTGATTCAGAAAGGGAAGTTATAATTAAAAGGAGAGTAGAGCAGAAAGTTAGAAAACTGGGAAGCAATTAGGAAGATTGGGAAAATTATCAGCCCAGCCATGTAAAGAACAAATAAGCTTACAAGTATGACCAAATAGCCAGTGGCCGTTTGCTAAAGTATGGCAATTGGTATGGATAGAAGGATGCCAGATTCTATTTATCAAGAAAATGGGTGGCCGGGCGTGGTGGCGCACGCTTGTAATCCCCGCGCTTGGGAGGTGGAGACAGGAGGATCGCGCTGGTTCGAAGTCAGCCGGGCTGGCTTAAGAGACCCTGTCTCAAAAAATATATAAAATAGGTCTGGGAGTGTAGCCCAGAGGTAGAAGGGCTTCCAGGAACCCCAGTACCACAAAAAAAAAAAAAAAGAAAAAGAAAATGGGTGAATGGCCACAAAGGCATTTCAGAGATCTTGGAAGCTGCCCTAGGCACCCTGCTATGCCCAGAGGCCTAAGAGGGCAGAATGGTTTCTAGGGACAGGTCCAATGATAGCTGCATCCCTCTCCCAGAAGGTAGAAGCTGTAAACTCTGGGAGTAGGATGCAATGTTTCAAGTGGTCCCATGTGCAGATAACTACTTGCCTCTGCTCCAGAGGGTACAGGCATGTGCAGACTGCAAGAGCTACAGAGCCATTGCTCCCTCGACCTGGAGGATTTCAGATTGGAAAGCTTGGGGGCCCTGGCAGATGCATGTCTCAGGGTGGATCACCGCAGTGATACCCACTAGGGTAATGCCTAGTGGGGCCATAGAGGTGGGACTGCCCCCTGGGACTGCAAAACTAGAGTACCATGATTAGTGCACAACCCCACCCTAGAAGAACTTCAGGCACAAGACTCCAACCAGAAAGCGGAGGCAGGGGCTGAGCCCAGCAAAGCCTCAGAGGTAGAGGGGCTGCAGTGTGCCCAGGAGGTGGCAAAGAGAGTGTAAGATTATTTGAGAGTCTTTAAATGTAATGTCACCCTGCCGGATTTCAGATTTGCTTAGGCCCCCTTGCTCCTCTCTTCTTGCCTACTCCTCTCTTTTGGAATAGGAGCTTCTGTCTGTGCCCGCCCCTCCTCTGATTTAGGAGTGGGTATCTTGATTTGACTTCTCAGGCTCACAGTGAGGAACTTTGCTTTCCAATGACTTTTGCCTGGGCTCTAACCCATACCTGATTCAGATGAGGCTTTGGATTTGTGAGTTGGTCCAGGAACAATTTAAGATTTATGGGACTCTTCAGATGAAACAAATGCATTTTGATTGTGGGGAGGACATAGATTTTGAGGACCAGGAGGAGAATGCTGTGGTTGGGATGTGTAACTCCCAATGTGTCAGGGTTGGGAGGTGGGGCCTAATAAGAAGTGTGCAGATCAGGAGGGCTCCACTCTCATCAGTGAGTTCATGCTGCTCTGAGCAGAGTGGTTTGTTCTCAAAAGAGTGGGCTGTTGTAAAGTTCAGCTTCCTCAGTTGTCGCTTGTACCTGCTCACCTCCTCTTCTGCCCTCCCACCACGAGGCCCAGCAGAAGTCCAGCAGACACCAGCACCACCCTCCGGAGCAATCCAGCCCCTGGAACCCTGAGAGAAACAAGCTGCTTTTCCCTGCAAATCATCCAGTCCGTGGCATTCTGTGTAGCAACAGAAATGAACAGCGATAACCCATTTCTTACACCACATAAAACTATTCATCAAAATGAATCAGAGAGCCGGGCGTGGTAGCGCACGCTTGTAATCCCAGCATTCGGGAGGCTGAGACCTAGAGGATCACGGTTCGCGGACAGCCTCAGCTACCTAGTGAGGCCCTCTGCAACTCAGTGAGACCCTATTTCAAAATAAAGAATCAAAAATAGGGCAGGGGGTACAGCTCAGGGGTCAAATGGCCCTGGGTTCCATCCCCAGACCCGCAAAAAAATGAATCATTGACCAAAATATGAAGGATACAACTATTTGAGGTTCCAGAACTATTTTTTTTACCATAAAATAAATATTTGTGATTTTTAAATTAGGTAATGATTTTCTTTAGGTATAACAGCAAAGGCATAATCTATAGAAGAAAAAATTAATAAACTAAACAACACCAAAATTAAGACATTTTTCAAAGATACTTGGGAAGATAAATAAGACATAGGATGGGAGAAAATGTTCACATATTTATATATCTGATAAAAGACTTTACATGGACTATATAGATGAACTGGAGAAGATAATAGCAGGAGAAGATGGAAGAAGATATGACAAAATGGAACCAGAAAAATTTTAGGAGTGCCAAGTCAATAATTTTTATTGATGATGTTTTCATGGGTGCATAAATCTGTCTAAACTTACCAAACTGTATAATTTGAACATGTATATATATTTGCCATGCATCAATTATATACCAATAATGCTATTTTTAAAAGATACTAATATAATTTTATGTGCAATAACCTAAAATCATCTCTCCAGTGTAACACTTAGAGAAAAATGAACATTTTTGGAATATTTTCTTATGTAAAGTAAATGCAAAGTAAAAGAATAATGCATTTGCAAATGAAGATCTAAGAGACTTAAAATTAATCCCTAATAAAACAACATCTACTTCTGTAAGATTTTTTTTTTCTTTTTTCTTTTTCTTTTTGTTGTACTAGGGATTGAACCAAGGGGCATTTTGCCTTCAAGCTACACCTTCGGCTCTATTTTTTTATTCTTTATTTTCAAACAGGGTCTTACTAAGTTGCAGAGGGCCTCACTAAGTAGCTGAGACTGGCTGTAAATCTATGATCCTCCTGTCTCAGCCTCCCAAGTATTGGGATTACAAGCTATGTCACCATGCCCAGCTAGCAAGATTTTTTTATATTAAGCAAATAAATAATTTATGATTTAATTCCATTTCTAGAATTTGTGTCTATGTACACCATCAATATAATTTAAGCTAGATCTTTTTCCAATATTAACTTATAAAATGGCACAAACATCTTGTGATAATCAGCTTTCCATCATTATAAAAATGATAAAATAACTTCTAGAGAGAAAAGTTTTATTTGGGATCACATTTTGGGGGTTGCAGTTTGTGATTGTCTAGCCCTGTTGTTTTGGGGCCTATGGCAAGGAAGCACATCATTGTGAAAGTCTGTGGGGGAGGAGAAGTGTTTACTCTTAAACATCAAAAGAAAATGAGAAAGTGAGTGGGGTCCCACAGCCCCCTCAAGGGCGCATATCCAAGAACCTATGGCTCCAACTCCAGAATGGCTTTACCACCTCACAAAGGCACCATCTTTGGGACCAAGCCTTGAACACATAAGCCTTTGGGTGATAGATCCAAACTATAGCACAACTCTATGAAAATTATTTTAAATGATTTTAATAGAAATATCTATAAATAAAGGCATTTAGTTTGTTTGTTTTTCCTAATCAGACACTTAAGAATGTGCACACCCTATTAACCAGAGCTCCCTATAGCAATGCCTGTAAAAAAAAGGACAGTAATATGGCCCCCAGGACATATCAGAAGGTTTAGAGATGTGAAAAAGGAGGGAATAGTAAGGTATTCTTTGTAAAACTTCCCTGCTCCTGAGACTAATGGTCCAGGCTGAGTCAAAATTGACTACTGAAAATTCCTAACTTAAGTAAATATAAAAGCTCAGATTTCAGTTGAACACAGGGTAAGAAAATAAACTCAGATCTGTAATTTATTAATAAATTAATTCACCCTCATATATTATAAATTTGCACAATATATACTATACTATATTTGGGTTTTCAAAAATAAAATCACCATCAAGATTCTTTGATGATGAAAACATGTAATTTATAAATTCTTAAGTAAAAAATCCTGTCTTGTCTTTTTTAAAACTGTAAGCTAATTGTAAAATATCAAACTGAGCCTATCAAAGTTGTTTACAGTTACAGCTCACTATAAAATAGATCAGCAGAGAAAAAAATGCTCATTAACTTTTCACAAATAAATGAAAATGAATTAGTGCCACCCTGTGGTAAATCGCATAACTCTTCATTTTTAGAACAAATGAAAAAACAATACGCAGCTGGGCACAGTGGCGCAGGCCTATAATCCCAGTACTGGGGAGGCTGAGACAAGAAGATCACAGTTTTGAAGCCAGCCTCAACAACTTAGGGAGACCTTATTTCAAAATAAAAAATAAAAGAGCTGGGGGCATAACATTAGAGGTTGAATGCCCTTGGGTTTAACTTTTAGCAGAGAGAGAGAGAGAGAGAGAGAGAGAGAGGGAGAGAGAGAGAGAGAGAGAGAGAGAGAGAGAGAGAGAGAATTTGCATTAAGATGCAGATATTGATATTGATCTGGATTCCTTGTTATATTGAAACTTTTCTGCAAAAAAAATTGTTATCTTTTGGATATCAGATCCCCCAAATGTACACAACAGATGCTCCATAAATGTTTACTCTAGTGAATGTACCTGTATTAAATTATTAAAGCGAAAAGAATTTACTCCAGAAAAAATTATGATGGCTAGGTGTGGTGGTGCACGCTTGTAATCCCGGTACCTGGGAGGCAGGAACAGGAGGATCACAGATTTGCAGACAGCCTCAGCAACTTGTGAGGCCCTCTGCAACATAGTGGGACCCTGTTTCAAAAAAAAAAAACTAAAAAATAGGGCTGGGAGTAAAACTCAGAAGTAGAATGCCCTGGGTTTAATCCCCAGTTACACACACACACACACACACACACACACACACACACACACACACATCAATACACATAAATATATACCTAGGAGATTATCCACTGTAGCTTATTTAAAATAACAGAAATACTGGAACCAACATATACATTATACATATATATGCACATACACACACAATGGAACCAACATATATATGTTTATATTGTGTACTTTAACAATCTGACTTTTATTAAATAATGTTTTTTTTTTAACAATAATATACTTGTCTTTCAAAACACTATACTTAAATTGTGCAGATAACTTGTACCATGTACTGGTTTAATATACCATAATTAAATATAGTGTTGTGAAAGATAATATTATTGTTAAATAAATTATTTAATAAAAATCAGATTATTAGACAACATGCATAATATAATCTCATTCTTGTGATAGATATGTTAAACTATTCATGTATATAATTTATATTGTGGTAGTTACTACAAGGATGTGATAGATTCTCACCCTGAGCCATCTGCCCTGGATTCTGATGTAGAGACTGATGATGAGGCCATATGTACCAAGAGGACATAACAAGGTATTACTCACATATGAGGCCTTCTGGGGAGAGTGGATGGCTTGAGAGAGCAAAGGGACCGGCACAGATTTTATTGCAGTAAGGGCTGGGCTCCACATGCGGGCAGCGCTCTGTGTGTTGTACTTCTTTCTTGTGTGTGTGTGTGTGTGTGTGTGTGTGTGTGTGTGTGTGTGTGTGTGTGTTGTTGTTATTGTTTTTTTGTTTGTTTGTGTTTTTGTTATTTTGTTTTGGTGGTACTGGGGTTCCTGGAAACCCTTCTACCTACGGGCTACACTCCCAGACCTATTTTTTATACTTTTATTTGGAAACAGGGTCTCTTAAACCAGCACAGCTGGCTTCGAACCTGCGTGATCCTCCTGCCTCTGCATCCCAAGGGATTACAAGCCTGCGCCACCATGCCCGGCATTGTGTTGTACTTCTCACTGGAGCCAGGGAAGCAACAGGGATTTTCCATCAGCTTGCCCACGTGTGAGGGAGAAAGGAAAGTGAAATAGTGGGGCTTGAAAGCTATCAGCAAGCAAACATAAAAAATAGAGCAGACTTTTTATTACACATATCGGAGAATAAAATATACAGCATATGTATGTATATAGAGATGGATGGATGAATGAAGGGCTATGTACCAAAACGTTGACTGTAGCTATGTGTAATAGTACTGTTATTGCATTTCTTTTCTTCATTTTGATTAATCACATTTAAAAAAATAAACTTGCTTTCCTTTTATAAAGAAAACTGCAAGCTTAGATTGTAAAATAAAACAAATCATGAAAATTAGATTAAAATCCAGAAATTAAAACTCAGGCAGTCTCTTACCAAATAAATGTATACATAAATGAATGAATGAATGAATGAATGAATGAATAAATATTAGGAACATAAAGATACCTAGTACTGATAAAGGTATGGCTAAACAGATATAATTATATCTCTGGCAGGAGTGAGCATAAGTTGGTACAAGCCTTCTACAAAGTACTTTGGTAACATGCATGAGACAGTGAAGACCAGAGTAAAAGTTACTCTTTGTGATGATCCTACTCCTTTAGCAATGGCACTAATCCATTCAAGAGGGCAGAGTCCTCAGGACCTAATCACTGGTTATAGGGCTCACTTCTTAATGCAGTCACAATAGCAACTGAATCCTGAGTTTTGGAGGGGACATTCACACTTTAGTAGGATTTTCCCACTAAGAAAATGTCTTTGAGGGCCCCAAATCACTTTAAACATGTTGAAAAAAAAAGGATTTATAAAATAAATATAAACATCAAGCTAATTTCCTTTAAAGAGCTACTTTTGCCCAGACCATTTTAATATAGAAATAATTTATTATTATAAATGTAATAGTCATTTAAGAACATTTGAGGCAGAAAAAGAGAGAAAAAATCACTCATCAAGCTATTATCAACTGTAGCAGCCAATATAAATTCTTTCATGATCCTTCTCTGTATGTAGGATTTTAGTGTCTTTGTTTTCTCAAAATTTTTTTTTTTTTTGTGTGTGTGTGTGTGTGTGTGTGTGTGTGTGTGTGTGTGTGTCAGGGGGTAGAGGATGATTGAGCCTAGAAAGGTGCTCTATCACTGAGCTACACCTCGGCCCTACTTCATTTTATTTTGAAACAAGATCTTGATAAATTAACCTGCTGTTCTCTAATCTGTGATCCTTCTGTTTTGTTTCTTCTTATTATACAAATGTAATAATCAGGGTTCTACAGCTGAGACTTGGACCTACTTTTACTGGACAATAACTATCTCTCTACTATCAAATTTTGCCAGTTCCATCTCCTAAAAAATTATTTAAGTAGTGCACTGTTCTCAGTTCCTTCCCTTGACCAAGCCAAGAGCACTCAGTTACAACAGTCTCCTTATTTCTCTTTTACCTTCTATCGCTTTGTAGCCAGAACAGTCCTTATAGAACTCAGATCTGTTCCTGTCATTTCCTGCTTTTACTTTTCGGTAGTGGATTTTTATTTGTGTTCAAGACAAAATCCCTCTGGTGCCTGCTCATCTCTGCAGGCCCATCTCTCACCACCTTCTGGGTCTTTCACTCTATCTTACCATCCTGCACTTGTCCGTTCCCACCTCCCTCCTGTAGATGCCTACAGGAATGGGAATGTCCAGTGTAGTTTTTTCTACTTAGAATATTTTTTTTCCTAGAACAAATCATAGTAAACCTGAAGATCTCAACTTAAATGTCACTTATTTCTGAAAGACCTTCCTCATCACCTTTAGAACAGTTTAGGGGTCCCAGCCGGTTAAAATTCCATAGACTCCCTGACAATTCCTTTTCATAGTATTTATCAATGATATAGTGACAATCAACATATATTTTGGGCCTTCAAGATACTGTGATAAGTGATTAATCTGCATTTTTCATTTAGTCTTCACAATAATCCAGGCGAATATGAAGATGAAGAAGCAGAAGTCTAGAGCTTAGTTCATTTCCCAAAGTCACACAACTAGCAAGCAATTATGATTAGACTAGGAGCCTTTTTAGTAAACAATAGGATACAATTTTCTCAAAATATTCACAAAACCAAAATTATAAAGGAAGCCATATCTTGAATGGGAGGAAGAAAATGGGGGAAAAGAATAATCAATTTCAGTAGGTGGTAGGCCCTAAAGTGAGAAACTGATCAGGAAAATCTCTAAAACACATAAAGTACTTAGACATATCAAAGTCAATCACTAAGCCAAGCAAGGGAGGGGGGGACGGGGAGGGAGAGAAACAAGATTTTCCATCCAAAAGACAACTAAGATTAGTTATCTGTGGAGATTCATTATTTATGTTAGTCTTTTACCTATCTAAATTGTATTGTTTGCTTTTATTGTTTAGAATTTTTAATTTTTAGGATTTCTAGTTGGAATATTAATATACCTTCAGATATAGCATTTGGAAATATTTTATCCCATTTTATCAGTAACTTTTAACTCTGTTCACATTGTCTTTGGATATATAATATTTTTTTTATTTTTTAGGGAGTTTGTTTACCCTTCTGATGCCTGTGCCATTGAAATCATATCCAAGAAATCACTCCCAATTTCAATGCTGTGAGGTTTATGACCCAGATTTTCTTCTAAAAGTTTATAGTATTAAGGTTTATATTTAGGTCTTTTATCTATTTTGAGTTAATATTTGTATATGGGATTAGGTAAGGGTCCAATTTTAGATTTTTTCATGTAATTTTAATTTTTCAACAATATTTAGTTAAAAGATTATTATTTACTCCACCAAATGTTCGTGGAAACCTTGTCAAATATAACTTGACAATATATGGAAGAATTTAGCTCTAGGCTTTTATTTAGCTCCAATAGTTTATATATCTGCCTTTAGAACAGAAATACACTGTTTCAATTATTGTAGCTTTATATGGTTTGAAATCAGAAAATATACATCTTCTAACTTTGTTCTTTTTCGAGATCGTATTGGGTATCTAGAATCCATATTCCATATTAGGATAGATTTTTTTCTGAAAAATAAATATATAAATATATGATAGTTTCACCTAAAAAAAAGAAAAAAAAGAAAAAATATTCTCTGGTAAGAAAGAAAGCAAAAAGAAATATTGAAATGTTATCTTTATGTTATCAAAAGCTTGGTATCAGACAAATGAAACTATTATGTGAGATTATCATTTTTAATTTTGGATAAATTGCTATAATACTAGATGTCAACCACTAAGCCAAGCATGGGAAGGAGGGATGGGGAGGGAATGGGGCGGGGGGATCGGGTGGGGGTTGACTGGCGATGTGTGCATGTATGTCTACAAAAGTTTTCTTTGTATCCCACTATGATGTATGAATACAGTGCACCAATAAAAAAAAAAAAGAAACTGATCAGAGAAGCAAAACAAAACAAAACAAAAAGTGTCTGCCAGAGGAATGGCTGTGCCCTAAAGGAACACAGGCTTAAGGCTCAGTATGTGCAGGTCTGGTTTAGAAGCACCAAGTCCCACCAGAGAGAACACAGCTTCCCAAAAGCAAAGTTACCCCTGGCACTATTGAGTCTGAATTCTTGAACTGGAGGAACTAAGAAATGTAAAATATGGGTTTTCCTTTTTGTCTACATAACATAATTATCATCATTCTCTCTTGATATGTGGGAGAGAAATTTCAAACACTTGAAAATACTTTAGAAGAAAGAACTTCAAGTTCCAAAAGTTTAAATGACAACATCCCCAAATTGAGAATTTCATCAGGAGAAGGTTAGTCCAACCAATTTTAAGAAAAAATATGACTATTAAAAAAATCAAAGTAAGCATAGTAGTCCTCAACATGCACAAAGGTCTTTAGACTGTAAAGGCCTGTGTAAATGCCTTATGATTCTAACCAATTCCAAGTTGTTGAATATAAAACCTGGGGGCATAGAATACAAAAGTGCAGAAGCTCTTAAATTAGCCACACACATCAGTTTAAAAACTAGATTTGAATAGCTGTCTCTGAATAAATTTGTTAACAACAAAACAAAATATACTCTACCATTTTTAATGGAACATTTTGGTTCTATAAAATGCAATTTGAAATTTATGTGTATTTTTGGTACACTAGACATATAAAATCTCAAATATGAAAGCAATTGATTTTGGAAAAATACACTCAGTAATAACTAAAGAATATCAACTGTTAGTAAAAAAAAAGAGAAGTTCAAGGTGATAAACGTGCTCTTCCCATAAACTTACAGCCTGCATGAGGAGCCCAGCATCATAGAACTGTTAACACATGCCCTTCAGAACAATGTTGGCACCAGGGTCCAGAGCCCTGCTCATGAGTTTTGCTCTTTAGGAAACAGGACACCTTTGTTGACTGTTTTTAACTCAGGGCACCTTAAAGCTTTTGACTGAAACAAACAAAATTGCCAATGTAACGTTCAACAGTTCAAACATGCTTTAAGTAATTCCAGGCAAAAAGTGATGTGAATCGAAATACCTCATCACATTTTTTTTTTATATTAACAGTTCTGATAGAACTGCTTATTAAGTATTTTCCACCATTATGCCATTCTAAAATGCTGGTCTATCAAGACATACAATTCTAGAATGATAATCATTTTACACCAAGGGTAAAATCATGTCTTCTAATGCCCAATTTTACTATTGAAAGTTTGTGATCAGTCTAATCTTTGAATGCTATGTCTTTTCCCTTTGATGCCCTTTTAGTCTTACTGCTGGTTTTACACAGTTCCCCTGTGGCATATCTGGTATGCATATTTTTCTTTTCTTTCTTTTTTTTGTATTTTAATGGGCTTGGGATTGATTTTCCTTCCTGACTCTGACAATATATGTATTTCATTAACCGTGAAAATTTCTCAGTCATTCTCTTTAGATATTGCTTCTTCCATTCTATTCTTTTAGAACTCTAATTAAAATGATTAGAACTCATAATTCTATCCATATATCTCTAATTTCTCTCCCATTTTCCAACTCTAGCTACATTCTGAGCAATTTTCTTAGATCCATTTGCCAATTCATTAATCATTTATTATTTGTAATAAATTTGCTGTTCAATGTACCCACTGGGTTATTATTTCAATGATCATATGGTTAATTAATAGGAGGTTAGTTGGCTTACATTCAAGCGTAGTTCTTTATGAAAGCTTCTTGTTCTATTTTCAGCTTTTTTATTCAATCTGTATTTCCTTAGCTTTCTTTAATGCCTAAATGATTCCATTTTGAATAATTCCAATTTCTGAATTCCAAAGACATTTATATGTATTTTAAATTTTTGGATTATGGACTATTACTATTGGGTTTTAAAGCCTTTTAATGTAAAGCAAAATCATTTGTAAATCCTGCATGTGCAACTACAAATATACCTGCCGAATGTCCCAAGGGAGGCTGGCAACCATTAACTTATTTGAAAAAAAAAACCAAGTAATTTTGTCATGGTCATGGTTTTTCAAACATGAGAGTAGCATACATTTGACTATCACACCTGTGTAAAGGAAGATTGCCCACAATGAACCCCAGGTCAAGACAGAAACATTTTTTGTGATTTCCTTGCTCCCTTCCCTTTTGTCTTTTCTTATTTTAAAAACACTTAAGGGTCTGTGTTTGAGGGATAGCATGCCTCTATTTCAGGTGCCATCTTATTATCAGCCCACCATCATTCTCTGGAGTTCTTCTATCTAAAATGAAGTAGAGAGAAATATATACTTCTAAAATTTGTGCTGGTTTACTCTCAACGAGGCCCTGTTCCTACCATACTGCACTTCCACGGCCTCTTACAGTGCCATATCCCCATGGTCCACCCATCATACATTCAAAAGACTCAATGTCTACTGAGTACCAACAAGGCACAGGGAGACTGTGACCAGAGACAGAAATGCAGACAGGTAGGGGGATTGTGTCTAGAAATGTCACTTGGCTTGGGAACCAAGTGACTCATTGGTGAACTAAATGCTGCCTGCATTCAGAGAAATAGGATGTAGAATTTCCACTAAAATTTGTAAAAGTCATGGTTAGGCAGAATAGAATAGGAAAAGTGTTTGTGTTCGGTTGTGTTAAACTGAATGACATTGAAGAAAGCTTTCGGACTTTCTATAAGGGAAGTCATTGTTGCTCTAAAACCTTTTCTCAGCTGCTCAGTCTATACTACAGTTACTTTGGATCAAAGACCATTTTCTGAAAACCTTTTATGGATAGGTCATGCTTTAGACACTAGGCATTCAGAGATAAAAATTAGAATCCCAAGTCTACAGCAAACCCACAGTTCAGTAAGATGTTAGCCAGTTTTCCACTGTTGTGACAAAAGGCCTGAGGAAATAAACTTAAAAAAGAAAGAAGCCGGGCGTGGTGGTGCACACTTGTAATCCCCGCACTTGGGAGGCGGAGACAGGAGGATCCTGCAGGTTTAAAGCCAGCCATGCTGGCTTAAGAGACCCTGTTTCCAAATAAAAAAGTATAAAAAATAAATAGGTCTGGGAGTGTAGCCTGAAGGTAGAAATGTTTCCAGAAACCCCAGTACCACCCCCCCCAAAAAAAAGAAAGAAAGAAAAAGAAAAAGAAAGAAAAAAAAGAAAGGATTTTCTCAGGTTCATGTTTCAGAGGTTTCAGTCCAGAGTTAGCCAGCTCAATTGCTTTGTGCCTGTTATAGTTTGTATTTAAATGCTCCTCAGACCTCAAGTGGTAGACAAGGAAGCCATATTGGAGGTAGAACTTGGTTCTGGGGAACAGTCCTTGGGAGCATGACTGGGTTCAGTGTGTGTGTGTCCTGGATCCACTCGGATGCAGCAGCTGCTCTCCAGCCCTTGATCTCTGATCCCTGCCACGATGCTCTGAGGACCTCCAGCCCCAGGTCCTACTTAGAAGCTGGCATGACAATGTGGGCTATCTATATGACCTCTGAAATCTCCAGATCTATAAGGAAATAACCTTTCTCTAAGTTTTGTGTGCCAGGTTTCTGGGTCACTGTGGTGAGAATGCTGAATAAAACAGGGCCTGAGGTCTAGAGAAACATCATAGTGTTGCAGAGCGACCACCAGAGAAGACCACTCAGATTTAATTTAAGCCAAAAAGAAAGTCTTTATTAACCAGCTGGTGACTACACCACAGGGTGTTTAGTCCTGAATATAGCCCCAAGCCGTGTCTCAGGGCTCCTTTCATATATCTAAATCAGAAGCCCAGGAGTAAAGTGTTTAGGTTCTCACAGATATGAACAATTCCCAACAGTTCCTTTCAGTGGGTGTGCAAGTCAACAGAAAGTACGGAAACCAGGAACAGCACTGTGCAGGAGCTCAAAAACTCCTGTGGGTCCCGTCTGTTGTCAACCTTTTGATTGTTTTAAGGACAGGAAGTTCCTAATGGCCTTTGTTTCTCTGCAGGTGTAAGCGAAGCAGGAGTTACAGAAGCCAAACAGTTATGTGTGACTCGTAAGGTACCTGGTGACAAACATTAGTTCTCAGGCTGAGGAACATGAGTGCCTTGGGGTCACCTAGGGTAACATCAAGACTTTACTGAAGCAAGGCCTAGGCTCACTTTATCATGATGGCAGCAGGTAAAGTGGCAAAGAAAGCTGCTCCCCTCCTGGCACACAGGAAGCAGAAAGAGTGAATGAGAAGATATAGAGGACAAAATCTACTCTCCCAGGTCACACCTCCAGTTCAACCTATTTCCTCTGACGAGGCCCCACCTCCGACGACAGTTCCCATCACTCTCAATAGTCCTTTCACTTATGAACCAACCAATAGATTAATCCATTGGTGAGATCTGGGCTTTCATGAGCCAATCACTTCCCAGTGCCCCACCTCTGAATTTAACTGCACTGGGGACTAAGCCTGAAACACATGAGCCTTTCAGGGATGTTCCAGATCTGAACTATAATGGGAGGTAAAGAATTATAACACATCTCCCTTTGGCTACATAAGCAGTTTCTTACAGTCTGGGACAGAATTTTTAGTCACTGTGCATCTCCACCTGACATTGTAACACCTGAACCAGAGAGCTCTATAAACCAATGGAAACATATGTTAAAAAGGCTTGGAAACATGTTGAAGCCCAAGGCCTCCAAAGTACATGAAGCACCCACCCTTACAACCTTCTGCAACAGAAAATCTTTAATCCCCCAAAGTTAAAATGAATTCCCATTTCTGTTCCCTTTTTTCTCCTAAGAGTCTTTGTTGCTTACTAGACACCCTAAGAAAAAGAATTTTTAAACAACACTCTGAAGCCACACGTGTCCATCTTTACTTAGAAGGAAAAAGAGAAGGAAGAAGGAAAAGAGAGGAAGCCTTGTTCAAGGTAAACATTCATGCTTTTAATGGAATCTGGAATTGTTTCCCCCTTTCCAAATCTAATAAGGGCCTCCTTTAAAAACTTTACAAAAAATTTGTAACTGTTATTCATAGAAAGTCTATCTTATTTTATTTATTTATTTATTTATTTATTTTTGCGGTACTAGGGATGGAAGCCACGGGCATTCTACTTCCAAGCTACACCTCCAGCCCTACTTTTTATTCTTTATTTGGAAACAGGGTCTCACTGAGCTGCAAAAGGCTTTACTAAGTAGTAGCTGAGGCTGTCCTGGAACCTCGATCCTCCTGTCTCAGCCTCCCAAATGCTGGGATTACAAGCATGAGCCACCATGCCCAGTTCCAGCAACACTTCTTAAAATTCTCTTCTTTCTGGTTCCTGTGACATGGACTCATCCAGTTCCTTCAGTGGTTCACCCACCCCTCCCCTATTTTAAATTTCATCCCTTGTCACCACAATTATTCCTCTTTCCAGGGGTATAGCCATTCTCATCCAGTCGACAGAAATTCCTCCCAATAATACTTCAACTACTGCTACTACTACTAATTTCTTTCTTTCCTGCTTTATTATTATTATTATTATTATTATTATTATTATTATTATTATTTTCGCTGTGTGTTACTGCAGATTAAACCCAGGGGCATTCTCCCTCACTCTATTTTATTTTTCATTTTGAAATAGGATCTTGCTAGATTAGTGAGAGTCTCACTAAGTTGCCGAGGCTGTCCTCAAACCTGACATCCTCCTGTTTCAGTCTCCCACGTATGGGGATTACAGGCATGTGCCATAATGCCCAGTTCAACAGTTACTTCCAAGAATGAAACTTCTTCCCCTAAATACATTTCTATTTCTATCCTCTCAATGAAAATTCACTAGTGCCCTGGACACTGTTGGTACCCTGTGATGTCTAGCGCTATACTCGGTGCCTACATAGCAAGAACAGTATAAATGTGAATTAACATTTTGAGATTTTTGTAATGAAAAATATTGTACCAATAAATTTACCACTATTCCTGTTATTTATAAAAGTTTTTCATAAATTTGACAATACTATACTTGCAACATACTATAACAATTCATCCTACTAAAATTTTTCAGGGCAATGAACTTTACAAAAAATGGATAGAGCTCCAGAAGATAGTAGAGAATAGTGATATTAAAAACAACCCCTTCCCAATTCTAAGGTGCATTTTGAAATCTTCAATAATGAAACTAAATAGTATATACACACTATATCCAGGCTATTGATTTCTCAAAGCTCCTAAAGTTGATCTTTACTTTAAATTTTTTCTTTCGACTTCCGGGAAGATGGTGATGGAGAAAAGCGGGGCTTACGAGCCCCGCTAACAACCAATCTCTATTACCACAAAATCAGTGCCTTTCATAGCCAGAAAACACCATCAGCAGAGAAACAAAAAATGTAATTTCAAGGGACAGAGAAAACGAGGGCTGGAAAAACGAGACACCAGAAACCAGACCGCATGCTGCAGCCGGAGCCGCGGTGCGAAGCGGTGGGCGCCATTTTCCCTTGCATCACCAGGCTCCAGAGAGGAGGGGAACTCATAACGGAGCTCAGAACCAGAGAGGAGATACGCCAGCCTCACGCCCGAGGACGTGGCAGCAGCGCGCAATGCCTTACTGCCGGTGGCAGCGGCGATCTCACCAGATGGTACCAGACCAATGCACTCAACAGCCCACCAGGCTCCAGAGAGAAGCAGTGGACAGCGAGCCGAGGTGAGCTGCTGCGGATCAGCTGGGAGGAATTCAGCAGATTTCTCGGCGTAGGGAACATCTAAAGCTCCCAGAGGCTGGGCTCAGCACACCCTGCAGGGACCCAGAGCGGAGCTCAAAAACAGAAAAGAAATACGCCAGCCTCACGGCCAAGGGCGTAGCAGCAGCGCCACATTGCCACTGGCAGCAGCAGCAGCAAATTCACGGAGTCCACAACAGCTCCATCTGCACACTCAACAACAGTGAGTCAAATTGTGGCCACTAGAGGAGAAATCCCAGTACTGTACTCCCAGGGACTTGACCCAGTAGGGGAGTGGCAGTGGCAGAGATATCACACCATAGGAGAACGCCCAACCTGACACCCCCCATGGTCTAAAGCAGCCTCGATTGACTCCCTGGGTCTGAGACTCTGTGATACAACCCAGTAAAGGAGTAGTGGTGACTGAGATACTACAGACTCGAGATCCAGAGCACCTTAAGTGAAGTTGTAGTGACCCAGGGAAGAACTCAGAGAAGGCACAAACTTCCAAAATCATGGGAAAGAGGAATAACAATGGAGCAATGAATACCCACAACCCCACAACATCAGAACCTGATAAAACAGAAATTCAGAGATTTCTAGAAGATCAAATCAGGAAAATAACTGTAGAAATAATAGAGCTGTTTCAAAAAGAATTCAGAGAGAGCCAAAAAGAGATAAAGGATGCAATTAATGAAGTAAAGGCCTCAATTCAAAGTACAAACAACCAATTAGACCACATGGAGAATAGAATCTCGCTCCTAGAAGATGATCATTCAAAAAATGAACGCATAGTTTCTAATTTAGAAAAAAAAAAATCCGACAGCAGGAATCTGACATTGAAGAAATATGGGCCCATTTTAAGAGAGCTAACCTAAGAATAATTGGAATAGAGGAAGGAAAAGAAGGTGAAACCAAAGGGATCAACAATCTTTTCAAGGAAGTAATAGCAGAAAATTTTCCAAACATAGAGCAAGAGGTCGATACACAGATCTAGGAAACTTATAGAACTCCCTTTAGAGAGAATCAGAGAAGAAGATCCCCACCCCATATAATTGTCAAAATGACCAATGTGGAAGCCAAGCAGAGAATCTTAAAGGCAACAAAAACAAAGGGCCAAGTGACATTCAGAGGCAAACCAATTAGAATCACTCCAGACTTCCCAAACCAAGTCATGAGAGCCAGAAGGGCTTGGAGTAACATATTCCAAACTCTGAAAGAAAACAACTTCCAGCCAAAAATTTCCTACCCAGAAAACTTTCTATCAAATAAGAAGGGATAAGAAATAAGAAGCTTCCATGACAAACAGAAACTGAAGGAATTTATGTCTTCAAAACCAGTGCTAGAGAAAATACTCAAAGAGATTAACTACAAAGAAGAAATAGGTAACACACACCAGAACCAGAGAAACAAGATTTTCCATTCAACAGACAACTAAGACTGGTTATCTGTGGCGATTCATTATTTACGTTAGTCTTTTACCTATCTCTAAATTGTACTGTTTGCTTTTATTGTTGCTAATTTTTAGGATTTCTGTTTGGAATATCAATATACCTTCAGATATAGCATTTGGAAATATTTTATCCCATTCTATCAGTAACTTTTAACTCGGTTTACATTGTCTGTGGATATACAATATTTTTTTTATTTTTTAGGGAGTTTATTTACCCTTTTGTTGCCTGTGCCATTGAAATCATATCCAAGAAATCACTGCCAATTTCAATGTTGTGAGGTTTTATGACCCAGATTTTCTTCTAAAAGTTTATAGTATTAAGGTTTATATTTAGGTCTTTTATCTATTTTGAGTTAATATTTGTATATGTGTTAGGTAAGGGTCCAATTTTATTCTTTTTCATGTAATTATTATTTTCCAACAATATTTAGTTAAAAGATTAGTATTTCCTCCACCAAATGTTCGTGGAAACCTTGTCAAAAATAACTTGACAATATATGGAAGAATTTATCTCTAGGCTTTTATTTAACTCCAATGGTTTATATATCTGCCTTTAGAATAGTACTATACTGTTTCAATTATTGTAGCTTTATTTGGTTTGAAATCAGAAAATATACATCTTCTAGCTTTGTTCTTCTTCAAGATTGTTTTGGGTATCTAGAGTCCATATTCCATATCAGGATAGATTTTTTCTAAAAAATAAATTAATAAATGTATGATAGTTTCTCCTAAAAAAAAAAAAGAAAAAACATTCTCTGGTAAGAAAGAAAGCAAAAAGAAATATTGAAATGTTATCTTTAAGTCATCAAAAGCTTGGTATCAGACAAATGAAATTGTTATGTGAGATTATCATTGTTAATATTGGATAAATTGCTATAAAACTAGATGTCAACCACTAATCCAAGCATGGGAAGGAGGGATGGGGAGGGAACGGGGTGGGGATCGGGTAGGGGCTAACTGGGCGATGTGTGCATGTATGTCTACAAAAGTATTTTCTTTATACCATTATGATGTATGAATACATTGCACCAATAAAAAGATAAAAATTAAAAAAAAATTTCTTTCCTTTTTAGTGCTGAGAATTAAAACCAGAGCTCTGTGCATACTAAACACATACTCTACCACTAAGCCACACACACACACACACACACACACACACACACACACATGCATATACATATACATCTTTAATATTCCCCCACCCTACTTCTGTCCTGTTGTCCTTAATAATGCATTATAAGGGACTGATCTTTCTTAAGCAGATACATTTTCATTGTTTCAAAACAAAATTTTCAGTGAAGACACTTGAAGTAACCCAGTGCTCAATTGCAAAAGCCCTTCTGTTAGCCCAATAAATCAAAGCATAGTAATGAGGCCAATTCTTGGATTTAGTTTTGGTATGGTCAGCAGCTTTAATTGGTCTCAGAGCCACAAGTTACATACTGACTCCAGGAAGCTATCTTAAAAAGATCTGCCATGAGCCACAGAAGACCCAGGTGGCAGAGAGTAAAAAACCAGTACAGTCAGTTAGTTCTACCTCTCTCCCTGGAAATCATCCCAAAATGCTAAGTGCATTAATGGAGTCGCTTAAGTATTCTTTCACATACTTGTCTCTGACTTCTTTCCTCAGAATTATAACAAGGCATCTAACAGATGTTCATTTAGTTATTTATTGACTACATAAGTCATGATTTATTACGTATGTATATATTCATATGGGATCCTGTTCTGAAAATCTGACACTCCACAGAATATAGGAAATTAAGATGATGTGACAAATATTTTATTATATTTTTAGTTAATATCCTTTAAACACAGAACCATGGCAGTCTGTACAAAGTCAAGAGCATGACAATCCCCCTCTCTGCTTCCAGATCACCAGACCCCAGAGTGATGCTCATTTTCAACACAGAGTCAAAGGGGTCACAGGGACATCCATGAAAAGGGAAAAGAGAAATCTCTTGTATGCATAATCTGGAAAACCCACACTCTTCTAGAAGGAGCTGTGTAGTTACCATGTCATAGTCCTGGGAGCTGGAAGGTGATGTGTGAGGCCATGGAGGGCTGATGAGAAGCCAGGGTTCTTTCTGGCTCCATTCTTTTCTAAAACACTCCCTCAATTGTACAATCTTGAATTCAAATCTTCCCTGAGGTAGGTGACGGAGGAGTTCCTTTTCCTTTCTGTATATTTTGTTGTCAGAGTCTAGGAACTTTGGGAGGGCACATGTAAGAGCTTTTAATGGAATGGAATTAATTGTAATATGTAAAATGAGAGCTATTCTCTTAGGAAACTTTACTATATATCAGAAATGTTATTTGTTTGCTTGAAACAAGTTGGTCATAGAATTATTACTATCTTAATATTATTATGTTAGTATAACTATTTAAATATATTAAGTTAATATTTTCACTAATTTTGAGATAAGTCATAGTTTTGAAAGCCTTTTGTTCCTAGTTAGCTTTGTGATAGGCATTATACCTGTTTGTGTAAAAAAAAAATAGTTTCACTAATAAGAGAAATTTTTGTCTATTAAAATCTTATAGTTATTTATTATATGTATAGATATATGTTACTACCCCAAATTACTGTAGATACAAGTAATTATTGTTTTCCTTATTGCCAACCTTAAGCTGTCTTTTTTTTTGTGTGTGTGTGTGTGTGTGTGTGGTACTGGGGATGGAACCCAGGGGCTTTATCCCTCCAGGATATACTCCCGGACCTATTTTCTATTTTATTTGGAAACAGGGTCTCACTAAGTTGCTGAGAGCCTCACTAAGTAGCTGAGGCTGTCTTCGAACCTGTGTGATCCTCCTGTCTCAGCCTCCCAAGCATGGGGATTACAAGAGAGCACTACCATGCCCGGTAAGCTGTGGTTATTTAACCTGTCCTGACGTGTCTATCTGTTATGTTAAGAGGATGTGATTTTAACAGAGCATCTATGCTACCAGCTTTGAAAGAGCACAGAGCAATGCCTCTCTTAGAGAAACATAATCAAGTTGAAAGTTATTCTCTCCATTATGTATGTGACCATGTCAGTCTGGGTTGCTTGTCTGATATCAAATTATATTGCTGTTTTACAGTGTTCTTGTTTTTTCTGACCAATTTATAAACTCTGGAGTCTGGAACTATATTTCAAAATAGAAAAGGTGGCAAATTCTAAGCCAAACACTTAAAGGAGGAAGCACAAGGATGACACTGAGGAAGACAAAAGGGGAAGAATAGAAAGAAGGAGTCCAGGCAGCCAGGCTTTGTGGCACAAACCTGTAATCCCAGCACTTGGGAGGCTGATACAAGAGTATCATAAGACCAAGGCCAGCCTCAGAAACTTAGCCAGACTTTGAGCAACTTAGTGAGACCCCATTTCAATAGAATAAACCCAAAAGTCTGAAGGTGAGCCGGGGTGGTGCTACATGTATGTAATCACATTACCTGAGAGGTGGAGACAGGGAGATTGCAGATTCAGTGCTAGCCTTAGCAACTGAGGGAGGTTCTCAGCAACTTGGGGAGACTCTGTTTCAAAATGATATAAAAATGACTGGGGGTACTTTTAGAAGACAGATTGCTTCTGGGTTCAATCCCTAATACTATAGGTGAAAAAAAAAAGGTCTGAGTGTGTAGTTTGATTTACCAAGGAGATTGCTGTGTATCAGAAAATACTAAAATTAACCTGAATAATGTGTGTGTGTGTGTGTGTGTGTGTGTGTGTGTGTGTGTGTGCATCTGTGTGTTAAACTGGGAATTAAAACCAGGGGCACTCTACCTCTGAGCTATACCCCCGGTCCTAGTTTAATTTTCATTTTATAACAAGGTGTTGATATTTGACAAGAGTGGCTATGAACCTGCAATTCTCCTGTGTCAGCCTTTCAATTTGGGGGTTATAGTTGTATGTCACCACATCCAGTGCACTGTCCTGAGTTCCGATTGGCATTTCATTAGCCAGTTGGCAGGAGAGCTATCAAAAGAGAAGTAAACCAGGCTCAGGTGCCCTCTCTCTGGTGGGAGAGTCGGGTCTGTACACATCCTAGAAACTGAAGGGAACTGGGTGAGGATGCAGACAGAGACAATTGTAATATCCACTGCACTGCACGCTAGTGGAAAGAAACAGCATCAAGCTGTCCAGTGGGCTTCATCAAGGAGTTTTGTGCCCTTCTAACCAGCAGTGCCCTCTCCTGGATCCATAGTTCTCAACAACACAAGGCTGGGAAGAATGCAAGACAAAGTCTCAGCACTACCGGGAATCCACATCCTCGTGTCCTCAGCATATCCCAGGAGGAGGACTGGAACTGTATTCCACACCTCTGTGTCCCATTCTGTCTAGGAACCTTTATAAAAGTGTCTACTTCCCCTACTTGTAGTGGGTACTGCTCTCTCATCAATAGGTGCCCAGAAACCCTGCACTTAGTTGGTCCTTTGTATAAGGTAAAGTCTCTAAGGGAATGTCTAGAATGTCTCTACACAGGGTCTCCCCTGATTGTGTCTTTATTCAGTCATAGTTACAAAAATCTGAACGTGTTACTTGGGAGGCGGAGACAGGAAGATCAGCTTCAGCAACTAGTGAAATCATGCCTCAAAAAAGTCAAATAAAAAGGGCTAGGAATGTAGTTTGAAAGTAGAATGACCTTGGGTTCAATTTTGGATCAACAAAATTAGATAGATAGATAGATAGATAGATAGATAGATAGATAGATAGACAGACAGATAGATAGAAATATATAATACGGCCAGGCTTGGTGGTGCATGTTTGTAATACCCACGCTTGAGAGGCAGAGACAGTAGGATCGCGCAGGTTCGAAGTCAGCCTTGCTGGCTTAAGAGACCCTGTTTCCAAATGAAATATAAAATAGGTCTGGGAGTGTAGCCCGGAGATAGAAGCCCCTGAGTTCCATCTCAAGTACCACAAAAAAACCATAATGTGTATGTAAATAACAATGAAAGAATGAAAGAAGAAAATTATATAAGTGCCTGGACAATAATCTCAAATCCCAAATAAAATAATAGCATCTCCATACAAGATGTTTTACTGGCAAAGGTCCCAGAAAGAGACACACAGGAAAATGCTATGCTGGCTAATTCAGCCATTATGGGAGTCCTTACACCATGTAAGGAAAATCCAAGGGGCAAGATGAAATAAACATAGCTAAAAAGATAGGAGGGTATGGGAGCAGGTCCTGAGAAAAAAGGAGATGACAGGAAAAGAACAGGCTGCTGAGTACATAGGCAGGGAGAGGAAGGCATAGACAATGCCTTCTAACAATGCAGAAAAGCATGTTGAGATTGGGAGCATCAGAGAAATGGGTAGAAGATCGAGAGAGGAGCCCTGGAAGCAGAGTATGAGCCAGAAGAAGATCAAAAGGGAGGAGAGGCAGACAAGAGGGCAACAACTTCTGAGGAACAGAGCCACAGATGGGATGCAATGAGCTTCAAGGAAAAAGTAGGAACAATGTTGAAGGTCTGGGAAGGACTGGAATAAACAATGAACATAAAGTTTGATGGATGTGTGAGAGAGATGGGAATTGATTGAGTAGAGTAACTGAAGAAATGAAAGTTCCCATGAAGGTAAAAGCCATTATAGAGCATCCTGTGCCATGGTGGTGCACGCCTGAGATCCCAGTATATGGGAGACTTAGATCCCATATACATGGTGGTGCACGCCTGAGATCCCAGTATATGGGAGACTTAGATCCCATATATATGGTGGTGCACGCCTGAGATCCCAGTATATGGGAGACTTAGACAGGCTGAAAACCGGTGATCCTTCAGACTCAGCGTCCCAGTTCTGGGGATACAGACATGTACCCCAAACCCTGAAAATGACAGTGTTTTTTTTATTTTTTTATTTTTATTTTTATTTTTCAAGTATTTTTATTTTTTTATTTTTTTTATTTTTCAAGTGTTTTTAAAGATTTTTATTTTTATTTTGGCATTCATCAAATACCAAATCTTCTTCTCCCTAAACTTCTTTACCAGTTTCCTCCCCCTATCACCAGGCTGATTACTGAAATGGCAATACACAGGGGAATGAAATGAAAAATATGTTGCAAGATGAAAGTGGAAAGAACACTGCATCCATTGGAAAAGGAAAAGAGGGATCCACAGACCATGAGCAGAGTTTGGGAAGCTGGGCAAGTTTGGGTCAGTGGCTGGAGATATCACCTCCCCCAGGTTCCAGTATATATACCCACATCAGTGTTACAGTTACCTGTTTTCCTTCAAATTGGTTGTCAGGCTGGAGTGACTATGACATCAGAGGGTTGCAGCCTTCCTGATTGGAAGGGCCAGACTCCATCAGTGCTCTGGGAGGCAGTAGGCAACTGCTTTTCCTCAGAGCTCTTCTCCAGTGCTGACTTCTCACCATTCTGGAGAAGGTACACCGGGCTTCTGTCCGAGAGTATAGAAAAAGGTGTGGAGAAATAAATATACTGGATTCTGGAAGTGAAAGAAGAGACTGAGATAACTCATGGCCACTAGTCAAGCATCCTCCCAGTATGAGGTAATGGTGAATTGTGCAGATATGAACATAGATACACATGCATTAGTTTGGTAGTTTGGTTTCCTTTATTTTGGGTAGATACCCAGAAGTGGTATTGCTAGATCAAAGGGTAGATTTGTTCCCATTCTTCTCAGGATTCTCCATACTGTTTTCTAAAGTGGTTGCACTAATTTGCAGTCCGCCAACAATGTTTTAGAGTTCCCACTTCTCCACATCCTCTCCAGCATCTGTTGTTGTTTGTGTTATGAAAGACTGCCATTCTAGTTGGAGTTAGGTGAAATCTCAGGGTAGTTTTGATTTGCATCTCTCTGATTGCCAATGATGTTGAGCATTTTTTCATGCATTTTTGGCCATTTGAATTTCTTCTTTTGTGTAGTGTCTAATTTGTTCACTTGCTCATTTTGTTATTGGATGCTTTGTTTTCTTGGTGTTGAGTTTCTTGAGTTCTTGGTATATTCTAGATATTAGTCCTCTATCAGAGGTGTAGGTGGCAAAAATTGTCTCCCATTCTGTGCACTCTCGATTGAGGTTCATGACAGTTTCCTTTGCTGATCAGAGACTCTTCAGTTTCATGCAATCCCATGTATTGATTCACCTTTTGGTTTGTTGTGCCTCTGGGGTCTTGTTGAGAAAGTGTTCATCTGTGCCTATGTGTTGGAGTGTTGGACCTATGCCCTCTTCAAGGAGCTTCAAGGACTCTGGTTTGATTTCCAAGTCTTTAATCCATCTTGAATTGACTTTTGTAATAGATGAGAAATTGGGATTAATTTCCAATTTTCTGCATACGGTTAACCAGTTTTGCCAACACCATGTGTTGAACAGGCTATCTTTTTTCCCCAGTGTATGTTTTTGGCCCCTTTGTCAAAAATCAATTGGCTGAAAGTGTGTGGACTTATTTCTGGGTCTTCTATTCTGCTGCATTGGTCTAAGTATCTGTTTCTGTGCCAGTACCATGCTGTTTTTATTACAATGGCTTTGTAGTACAGTTTAAAGTCAGGTATTGTGATTCCTCCTGCATGGTTTTTGTTGCTGAGAACTACTTTGGCTATTCTGGGCTTTTTATTATTCCAAATAAATTAAGGAGTGATTTTTCTATGTCTGTGAGGAATGATATTGGTAGTTTAATGGGCATTGCATTAATCTGTAGATCACTTTTGAAAGGATGGCCATTTTAATGATATTTATTCTGCCTATCCATGAACTTGAAAAATCTTTTCATATTCTAAGAACTTCTTCGATTTCTTTTTTCAATGTTTTATAATTTTCTTTGAGGGGATCTTTTATCTCCTTGGTTAAGTTTATGCCTAAGTATTTTATTTTTTTGTGGGAGATCCTGAGTGGAAGTTTGTTCTGAATTTTTTTCCAGTGGATTTATTTATTATTATTATTATTATTATTATTATTATTAGTGGTGGTACTGGGATTCCTGGAAGCCCTTCTACCTCCAGGCTACACTCCCAGACCTATTTTTACATTTTTATTTGGAAACAGGATCTCCTAAGCCAGCACGCGTGGCTGGCTTCGAACCTGCGTCCTCCTGTCTCAGCCTCCCAAGCGCGGGGATTACAAGTGTGCGCCACCACGCCCGGTCCAGTGGATTTATTTTTGGTGTACAGAACAGCTTCTGATTTTTGAGATTGATTTTGTATCCAGACACTTTTCTGAATTTGTTAATCAGTTCTATAAGCCTGTAGGTTGAGTTTGTTGGGTTTTCTAAATATAGTAACATGTCATCTGCAAAGAGTGAAAGTTTGAGTTCTTCTTTGCCTATTTTCACTCCTTTGATTTTCTTTTCTTGCCTTATTGCTCTGGCTAGAGTCAGTGGTGATAATGGACATCCTTATCTCATTCCTGTTTTAGAGGAAATTCCTGAAGTTTTTCCCCATTTAATATGATGTTGGTGGTGGACTTATTGTAGATTTCCTTAAAGTTGTTGAGATATGTCCCATCTAATCCAATTCTCTGCAGTGTTTTTTCATAAATGGATGTTGAATTTTATCAAAGGCTTTTTCAGTGTCTATTGAAATGATCATGTGATTTTTGTCTTTGATTCTGTTTATATGGTGAATTACATGGATTGATTTTCATATGTTGAACCAGCCTTGCATCCCTGAGATGAACCCTTCCTGGTCATGGTTTATGATTTTCTTTATGTGGTTTTGAGTGCATGTTGCTAGTATTTTGTTTAATAGTTTTGCATCCAAGTTCATCGGAGATATAGGCCCATAGTTTTTCTTCCTTGAACTCTCTTTATTCGGTTTGGGTGTTAGTGTGATGTTGGCTACATAGAATGTATTTGGGAGAATCCTAGTTTTTTCTTTCATGAAATAGTTTGAGGAGTATTAGGGTTAGATCTTCTATAAAGGTTTTATAGAATTCACTTGGGAAACCATCTGGCCCTGGTCTTTTCTTTGATGGTAAGCTCTTTATTACTGTTCCAATTTCTTTGATTGTTATCACTTGGTTTAAGTGTTCTATATCTTCTTGACTCAGTTTAGGAAGGTTGCATTTATCTAGGAAGTTGTCGATTTCCTCCAGATTTTCCATTTTGTTGGATTATAGTTTTTCAGAGTAGTTTCTGATAATCCTCTGGATTTCTACACTGTCAGTAGTAATGTCTCCTTTTTCATCTCTTATCTTCATAATTTGGGTTGATTCTCTCTTTTTTTTTTTTTAGTTAGGTTGGCTAGTGGTTTATCTATCTTGTTACTTTTTTCAAGAAACCAGCTTTTCATTTTATTGATTTTCTGTATTGTTTTTTTAAATTCTATATTTTGTTAATTTCTGTCCTAATTGTAATAATTTCCTGTCTTCTACTGGCTTGGGGCTTCAATTGTTCCTGCTTTTCAAGGGCTTTGAGGTGTGTCATTAAGTTATTTATTTGAAGATTTTCTGTTTTTCTTATGTGAGCACTCAGTGCTGTAAATTTTCCTCTTAATACTGCCTTCAAAGTGTCCCAGATGTTTTGATAGGCTGTATCTTTATTTTCATTTGTTCCTAGAAATTTCTTGATTTCACCTCTTACATCTTCTATGACCCATTCTTCATTCAGAAATGTGGTGTTCAGTCTCCATGTTTATGTTGTTTCTCTGAGTCTTATAATTGATTTCTAGTTTCATTCAATTATGGTCTGAAATGACACAGAGAAGTATGTAACATTTTTTTAAATTTGCTAGTGCTCATTTGGTGTGATCTCTTTTAAAGATGGTTCTGTGAGAAACTGAGAAAAATGTAAACGCCACTCTTGTTGGGTGAAATATTCTGTATGTGTCCAACATGTCCATTTGTTTAATGTTGTTTTTTAGTTCTGAGGCATCTTTACTGACCCTTTGTCTGGAAGATCGGTCTAATGTTGTGAGACATGTGTTGAAGTCTCCCAGTATTATTATATTGGGATTTATGTGTGACTTCATGTCACAATGAGTTTGATTTATGAAAGTAGCTGTGCCTGTGTTTGGGGCATAAATGTTGATTATTGTTATTTCCCCTTGCTGGATTACTCCTGTTACCAGTAAAATATGCCCTTCTTTGTCTCTTCTAATAAGTTTGGATTTGAAGTCTAAGTTTTCTGATATAATAACAAATGTTATTTGTTTACTTTATACATGTTAGTCATAGAATTCTTACTATTTAAATATTATTAACTCAATACAACTATTTATACACATGAAGTTTGAGATAGTCATAGTTTTGAAAGCCTGTTGTTCCTAATTGGTTTTGTAATAGGCATTATACCTGTTGTATATAAAAAATACTTCTACTATTTAGAAAGCTTTTTGTCTTTTGCTATATTATAGTTCTTTATAAATTACTATAAGTATTTATTTAATATTAAATTTTCATTACTGTCTGCAATAAGCAGTGTGTTTTTAACCTGCCTTTTATATCTGTTATTTTAAAGACTGTGTGTATCGTAAGAGAGCATCTTTGAGGCCAACTTAAAAAGAGCACAGTGCAGTAAATCTCTTAAAGAAATGTAATAAAGTTGAAATTTCTATCCATTATGTGTGTTCCCATTTCTGTTTGGGTTTCCTTATTTCTTCCAAATTATACTGTTTATACAATTATACTGCTGTTTAACAGTGTTCTGGTTTTTTCCTGACCAATTTCTTGAACTCTGAAATGGAATCTGAATCTCTACTTCATGTAAAAAAAATAGAAAAGGTGGAAAATTCTAAGTTAGGCACTTGAAGGAGAAAGCACAGGAATGATATTGTGGGAGACAAACCAGAAAGAATAGAAAGAAGGAAGCTAACCACCCAGGTGTTGTGGCACACACCTGTAATCCCAGCACTTGTTGGCTGATCAAAGAGTATCATAGGATCAAAGCCAGCTTCAGCAACCTTGGGAGATTCTGAGCAACTGAGTAAAACTTGTTTTTGAATAAGAAATAGAAAGGGCTGTAGTTTAGTGAGTATGGTACCACATGCCTGTAATCACCGGACATGGGCAGCTGAAAATGGAAGATTGCAGAATCAAAGCTAGCCTCTACTACTTAGTGAGGCCCTCAGAAAATTAGCTAGGCCCTCAGCATTAGGGAGACTCTGTTTCAAAATGCCCTAAAAAAACTGGGAGTACTCTTAGATGATAGAATGCTTCTGGGTTCAATCCTAGTATTACAAGTGGAAAGTAAAGGGTTGGGAGTATATTTAGTAATTAGAATGTCCCTAGGTTCAACCTGGAGGATCTCCAAAAATATAGATATGTTGATAAAATATCAATAAAAACATATATAAATAAAAATGAAGGAAATTGTATGAGTGAATAGACAATAATTCTAAATCCAAAATAAACAAATGACATCTCTATAAGAGATGTCTTACTGGAAAAGTTCCCTGGAGGAGACACAGAGGAAAATGCTATGTTTCATGGTTCAGCCATTTAGGGAGTACTTATAAATTGGAAGGCATATCAAGGAGGCCTGATGAAATAGAAATAATTGAAGATAGGAAAAAATGGGCACAGGTACTGAGAAAAAGGAGTCAATCGGAAGAGCCCGAGCTGCTGAGTAGACAGGCATGAAGAGGAGACGCACTGACATTGTGTGCACCCAACAATGCAGAAAAGCATCTTGGGATTGGGAGCATCAGGGAACAGGGGAGTGATTGAGGAGAGGAGCACTGGAATCAGAGTATGAGCCAGAAGCAGAGCAAAGGGAGGAGAGACAGACAAGAGGGCAACAGATTCTGAGGAAAAGAGCCACTGCTGGGATGCGATGGGCTTTGTGTAAATTGAGAACAATATCCAGATTTTGGGAAGAACTAGAATATAGAATGAACATAAAGTGTGATGTGTGTGTGAGAGAATAATGGGAGCTGAGTGAGTGGAGTAACTGAAGAGATAAACATTCTCAAAAACTAGAAACCATTATAGAGGGTCCTGTGCCATGGTGGTCCATGCCTGAGATCCCTGTACTGGGGAGACTGAGATAGGAGGATCACAGGTTTCAAGCCAGCCTCAGCAACTTAACAAGACTCTCTTCAACTCACCTAGATCTTGTTTTGTTTATTTGATGCATTGTAATCTTATGTTATTATAGGGTACAATGTGTGATATAAAAACATATTCACCAATTCAAAATGGCAACTGAGGGACACAGCACTTCTCAGTAGCTGAAACAAATAAAGTTCAACTACTTAGATAGCAGTGTCTTAATCAACAAAATAAATACATCCCAGGAACCCAAACTCATCCCGGTACCTCAGCGGTGTTCTGAACTCGAAGAAGAAGAAGAACAAAGATCGGGCACTATATGTACTACTGATACAATCGGGACCTCCGCTGGCGGGCTGCCGGCCAACCAACCTGCACTCCCGAGCTCTGACTGAAACCACCGCGGCAAGATACCCGAGACTGAAAATGAACATAGAGCCTCATCTTAAGCAGCGAGCAGCACCCACGTCAGAATTCTGTGTGCTCACCAGCGACTGGATCACAATGGCACAGAGACTCCCACGGACGCCTTGATCAAGGAAGCCAGGTACCTGAGTGCGTCCAGGGAAAGTGTGGGTCCTAGTGTGTGCCCCAGGCCCAGCACTGGCCCGGGGCATCTGTCCCACGCCTCAGAAACAAGCACTGTCCTCATGCACCCTGTCTGCGCCCCGACCCCCGCTAGTAGTCAGTGCCTGCGCCACCCCCACCCCTAAATCAGAGCCTACCTTGTGTGCCTAGCTCCCGCCCCCCACTGGAGCCCAGACACCCACCTTGCTGGAGGCCTGATTCCAGGTGGCGAAACCTCTGTGCACCTGTGGGATCTCTTCGGGCACCCAGCTTCTATGGCCTGCAGGAGGCAGAGATCATTGCTGGACACCTCGCAGCGCCTGTGCGCCCCGGACACCTGTGCACCTATCCCGCGCCCCTGGCCCACCACTGGGAGTTCCCGCCCACCCGGCAGCCTGATACTCAGTTCTAGTCTAAAACACAGCCAATGCACTGTAGAGGAGCATAGCAGCAAGGACTAGGCAGCTGCACCCGCCCACACCTGGGTCCAGTAATAGCAGCGCACCCAGCCTGCACTCTTGGAACTGGAAGAGCTCTGGCAGTAAGTGTGGGCATCCAGGAACCAGCAACTCTTTGCCCAGTGCACATCTGGGGACCACACCGGCTAGCACAGTTAGAATTTCCAGAGACACAGGAAAATCCAATGAGACACAATATCTGCACAGGACTGCAGGGGGAGGTTCCAAGTCTACTTTGGACACCCTCCACTCCTGCTGTAGGGAAGCACATGCCGGAGTCTAGGGTGGTGAGTGCAGAGGTGCTGACTACAGGTTGGAATTACGCGGAACCTGGGAATTATACAGTGACACCAGACATCCTGACACATAAACCCAAAGCAGTTAAAGGAAAGAAAGGTGTCCAAACACCCAGAGTGACCTAAAAAGATAAAAATAGAGTACAAAGAAAACTAAGACATTAAAGTATAGTCTGAAAACTACCAAAGCAATTAGATACGCAAATATTATATGGATCTGACCCCATATTCGTAAATAAGTAGGACTGGCTTTCTTTTTTTTTACAGTTTCTGTGGATGTTTTGTTTTGTTTTGCTTTTACAGTGTTTTTGTTTTGGTATGCTTATTGCTGTTTTATTTTTTTCCCCATCCTGCTTTTACTTTAACTTGTTTTTTTATATATATATTTGATAGTTTGCCTTGTTTTCTGATTTCACACAGATGCTAGTTCCTTTTATTTTATTCTTGTCCTTTTTTACTCTTTCTTCCTCTTTCCTTCCTTTTTTCATTCTCCTCCTTTGATTGGTTTGTCCTTTCTTTTTCTTGGATTACATAATAGTCTTGGTATCTTGTGTGGCTTTTTTTTTTTAATGTTTGTCTGCTACTTCCATTACCCCTCTTACAAACGTCCCCACACTAACCTATACACTCTTATCCCCCAAAATATTCCCCCATAATATACCTCCTTATTTAATACTCAAAGTATTTCATATCTCCTTACTTACTCTACTAACGACAAGAGTCCTACAAGTTAACTCTCTCTCATTCTCAGCAAGATATTACCTTATCATACTTAAAGTCTTTCTCAACCTACACATATCCTCTACCTAATCCGATTCCTTTACCCATCACCCCAGCTCCTCCCACATCACCTACCCTTAACACAGGAAAAGCTCTGCTGACTTGCCGATACCCCTAAACTCCTAATATTAAGATTGGACTAAGCATAATACTCACAAATGATGGGTAGAAATCAGAAAAACACGATAGAGAACGCTATAAATATGAGTACCAGGAATTATGAAGAGACAGCAGAAATCACGAATACTAACCTACTAGAAATGCAAGAAGGGGAGTTCAGAATCTTGATGTACAATATGATGAAAGGATTAAAACAAGTATAGAGGAAGTGAAAGGTGAGTTAGAAACACTAAAAAACAATCAGAAAGAGGTCTGGAATGACATGAAAGAGGCAATAAATAAAATGAAGACAGCAATAGAAAGAAATTCTGGAAGATTAGATGAAATGGAGAACAGAATATCAATATTAGAAGACAGTACATCCCAAACTGAAAACACAGTCAGTGATATACAGAAATCTTTACAGCACAAAACCTAAACATCCAGCAAATATGGGATAATATGAAGCATCCTAATTTACAGATAATAGGCATTGAAGAAGGAATAGAGGTACAGACCAAGGGCATCTGTAATATCTTCAAGGAAATAATCTCAGAGAATGTTCCAAATATGGAAAGAGACTTGGAACTTCATGTCCAGGAGGCATACAGAACTCCACTAAGACAGAACCAAAGAAAGACCATTTCACGCCACATAATAACCAAAATGACCAATACAGAGGCTAAGGAAGGAATCTTAAAAGCAGTGAGAACAAAAGGACAGGTTACATATAGAGGCAAAACAATAAGAATCACCCCAGACTATACAACCCAGGTCATGAATGCTAGGAGAGACTGGTACGACGTGATTCAGACCCTGGAAGAAAATAACTTCCAGCCCAAACTAATCTATGCAGTAAAACTACTATTCAAGATCAATGGTGAATCTAAAGTCTTTCAGGATAAATAAAATCTCAAAAAATTTATGAATTCAAAGCCAACACTAAGAAAATTCTTAAAGAAATAAACCATAAGGAAGAAAAAAGAAGCAGACTTCAGAATCAGAGAAGAGAGGAAGTTAATAAGTGGGCCATTTAAGTAGAGAAGAAAGATCAAACCACCCAAGAGTAGACAGAACACAAAATGGCAGAAACAAAAATCATATTTCAATAATATCTCTTAATGTCAAAGGACTTAACTCACCAATCAAAAGACATAGACTGGCAATGTGGATTAGGAAACATAATCCAAACATATGCTGTCTGCAAGAAGCTCACCTCACAGCCAAAGACATTCACAGGCTGAAAGAGAAAGGATAGAAAAAGATATACCATGCCAACAGTGACCAAAAAAGAGCAGGGGTAGCAACCCTGATATCCAACAAAACAGACTTTAAACTAAAACACATCAAAAGAGACAAATCAGGGCACTTCCTTTTATTAAAAGGTACAATACACCAAGAAGATATAATGATAGTAAATATTTATGCCCCAAATGTGGGTGCAACCACATTTGTAAAACAAACCCTTCTGGACATAAGATCCCAAGTAGACCCAAATACAATAATTCTGGGAGACTTTAATATGCCTCTCACACCACTGGATCGATGTCCAAGGCAAAAGATGAGTAAAGATGCTTTAGAAATAAAGGAAACCATAAACCAAATGGACCTAATAGACATTTTCAGATTATTTCAACCAGGAACTACAGAATACACATTCTTCTCAGCAGCTCATGGAACCTTCTCCAAAATAGACCACATCCTGGAACACAAAGAAAATACCAGCAAATTCAAAAAATGTAATATAATTCCTTGCATCTTTTCAGACCACAACAGAATAAAAGTAGAAATCAACAACAGGAAATTCAAAAGAAAGTATTCAAATTCATGGAGAATGAATGATACACTATTGCATGATGAATGGGTAAGAGCAGAAATTAGGGAAGAAATAAAGAAATTTATGGAAACAAACGAAAACAGAGATACAACCTACCAAAATCTATGGGACACCATGAAGGCAGTATTAAGAGGAAAGTTTATTGCATTGAGTGCCCACATAAGAAGGACAGAGAACCACCAAGTAAAGAACCTAATGACACAACTCAAGGACCTAGAAATTCTGCAACAGTCTATTCCCAAAGCCAGCAGAAGGCAAGACATCATTAAAATTAGAGCAGAAATAAATGAAATAGAGAACAAAAAACAATTCAAAGAATCAACAAAACAAAAAGTTGATTCTTTGAAAAGATTAATAGAATTGATAAACCCCTGGCCAACCTAACCAAAAGAAAAAGAGAATCAACTCAAATTATCAAAATTGGAAATGAAAAAGGAGATATCACCACAGATAGTGAAGAAATTCAAAAGATTATCAGAAACTACTTTAAAAATTTATACTCCAATAGACTTGAAAACCTGGAAGAAATTGATAGATTTCTAAGCACAGTTAACCTTCCTACCCTCAGCAAAGAGGACATAGCAAGCCTAAACCAGCCAATAACAACCAAAGAAATAGAAACGGCAATAAAAATTCTTCCACCAAAGAAAAGCCCAGGCCCAGATGGGTTCCCAGCTGAATTCTACAAAACCTTCAGTGAACAACTAATACCAATACTTCATAACATGTTCTGGGAAATTGAAAAAGATGTAACTCTCCCAAATTCCTTCTATGAGGCCAGTATCACATTAATCCCCAAATCAAATAAAGATATTCAAGAAAGGAAAACTACAGACCAATATCCTTAATGAACATAGATGCAAAACTTCTAAACAAAATACTAGCTATACGCATTCAAAACTATATCAAGAGAATAATACATCATGACCAAGACGGTTTCATCCACTGGTTCAACATATGCAAATCAATATATGTCATTCACCACAAAAGTAGAACCAAGAACAAAAACCCTATCATCATAGCAATAGATGCTCAAAAAGCATTCGACAAAATCCAACACTCATTTATGTTTAAAACACTGCAAAAAATTGGGACAGAAGCAATGTACTTCAACATCAATAAGGCAATATACTGTAAACCCAAAGCCAACATTCTATTGAATGGGGAAAAACTGCAAGTATTTCCGCTAAAGTCAGGAAAAAGACAAGGATGCCCACTATCACCACTCCTTTTCAATATAGTCCTTGAGACTCTTGCTGTAGCAATCAAACAAGAGAAGGAAATCAAAGAAATTCACATAGGAAGAGAGGAATTAAAATTATCCCTATTCGCAGATGACATGATCCTTTATCTGGAAGACCCAAAAAACTCAACCAAAAGACTTCTGGAGCTGATTGACAAATTCAGCAAAGTCGCAGGATACAAAATCAACCTAAAGAAATCAGTGGCCTTTCTTTATGCCAACAACGAATCCACAATGAAAGAAACAAAGAAAACAATTCCATTCACTATAACTTCAAAACCAATAAAATACCTAGGAATAAACCTAACCCAAGATGTAAAAGACCTCTACAACACAAACTATAAAACATTAAAGAAAGAAATTGAAGAAGACCTTGGAAGATGGAAAGATCTCCCATGCTCATGGATAGGCAGAATAGATATCATCAAAATGACCATTCTGCCAAAACTGATCTATAGATTCCATGAAATTCCCATTAAAAACCAGCGACATTCTTCAGAGACCTATAAAAATAATCATGAGCCCACTATCACCACTCCTTTTCAATATAGTCCTTGAGACTCTTGCTGTAGCAATCAGACAAGAGAAGGAAATCAAAGGAATTCACATAGGAAGAGAGGAATTAAAATTATCCTTATTCACAGATGACATGATCCTTTATCTGGAAGACCCAAAAAACTCAACCAAAAGACTTCTGAAGCTGATTGACAAATTCAGCAATGTCGCAGGTTACAAAATCAACCTAAAGAAATCAGTGGCTTTTCTTTATGCCAACAACGAACAAACAATGAAACAAACAAACAAACAAAAAAATTCCATTCACTATAACCTCAAAACCAATAAAATACCTAGGAATAAACCTAACCCAAGATGTAAAAGACCTCTACAACAAAAACTATAAAACATTAAAGAAAGAAATTGAAGAAGACCTTGGAAGATGGAAAGATCTCCCGTGCTCATGGTTAGGTAGAATAAATATCATCAAAATGGCCATTCTGCCAAAACTGATCTATAGGTTCAATGCAATTACAATTAAAATACCAGTGGCATTCTTCAGAGACCTAGAAAAATCAATCATGAACTTCATATGGAAAAAGAAAAGACCTAGAATAGCCAAAGCAATTCTCAACAATAAGAAAGATGCAGGAAGCATTACAATCCCAGACATCAAACTATACTATAGAGCAATAGTAGTAAAAACAGCATGGTACTGGCACAATAACAGATATACTGACCATTGGATTAGAATAGAAGATACAGAAACAAACCCACGCATCTTTAGTCAATTAATCTTTGACAAAGAGGCCAAACACATTCACTGGAGAAAAGACAGCCTTTTAAACAAGTGGTGCTGGGAGAACTGGCTACCCATTTGTAAAAAGATGAATCTAACCCCCTTTATCTCACCAAACACAGGAATCAACTCAAGATGGATCAAAGACTTAGAAATTAGACCTGAGACTGTGAAGTTATTAGAGGAGAGCATAGGTTCAACACTACAACATATTGGCACAGGCAGTAACTTTCTCAACAAACCCCCCAAAGCTCAGGAAATTAAAGCAAGAATAAACAAGTGGGATAACATCAAACTAAAAAGTTTCTTCTCATCAAAGGAAACTATCAATAACCTAAATAGGAAGCCAAAAGAATGGGAAAGGAACTTTACCAGCCACCATTCTGATAGGGGTTAATATCCAGAATATACAAAGAGCTCAAAAAACTCTACACTAGCAAAACAAACAACCCAATCAAGAAATGGGCAAAAGAACTAAATAGACACTTCACAAAAGAAGGACACTTCACAAAAGAAGAGATACAAAGGGCCAATAGATACATGAAAAGATGTTCTTCATCACTGGCCATCAGGGAGATGCAAATCAAAACTACACTGAGATTTCATCTAACCCCAGTCAGAATGGCAAGCACAAAGAAATCAAACAACAAATGCTGGCGAGGATGTGAGGAAAAAGGAACTCTTTTACACTGTTGGTGGGAATGGAAACTAGTTCAGACACTATGGAGATCTGTGTGGAGATTCCTAAGAAAGGTAGAAATAGATCCACCATATGATCCAACTATACCACTCCTGGGTATCTTTCCAAAGGTGTTGAATTCAGAGAAATACAGCAACATATGCATGCCTATATTCATAGCAGCACAATTTGTAATAGCCAAAATATAGAACCAACCCAGATCTCCATCAATAGATGAATGGATAGCAAAACTTTGGGAAATACACACAATGGAATTCTATTCAGCCATAAAGAAGAACAAAATTATATCATTTGCAAAAGATGGAAAGTCCTGGAGAACATCATGTTAAGTGAGATCAGCCAAACACAGAAGGAGAAGGTACATTATGTTTCCTCTAATATGCCCAAACGAGGAAACACAGAGGATACCAGTGGGACTCCAGATAATGGAGGGGAAATATCAGCAAAGTTTGAATGGAAAGATAGGAGAGGAGGAAGGCTGATCTTGATTAATGAGGGTCTGCATCTGAATTTGTGTAAAATTATGAATATGACATGGTTAACCTGGACAACCATTGGTGGGAGGGGGTAAGGGAAATGGGTGGGGGGGAAAGGGCACCAAATATAGTTTAAATGTATACTACTTATGTTAAATAAAAAAATTGTTAAAAGAAAAAAACATATGCACCCAACTCTTGGTGCCCTCTGGACTGACCTTCCCTCAATCTACATGTGTTTGAGATGGGAACTGGTATTTTTGAGACATTCAAAGCATCATTCCTACTATTGCACTCTTCATAGCTTTTACCCACCCTCCCTTCTCTAATCCTCCTTAGACACTCCCCTGAAGTCTCTGCTCCTATATCTGATATTGCCCATATTTTCTATTTTTCTAGGTTCCACACCTAAGACAGAATATATATATCTATTCATTTTTTGAAACTGGCTATATTCAATTAATGTAATATTTTGTAGTTCCATTTATTTTCATCCAAATGAATTGATTTTGTATTTTATGGCTCAAAATTCCATTGTGTATATATACCAAAATTTTGTGTTACATTCTTCCATTGACAGACAACTAGGCTTTTCCACATTTTCTCTATTATAAATTGTAGTGCTATGGTCATGGATATGCAAGTATCATGCTAATATTCTGCTTTCATTACCTTTGAAAAGCTGCCCAGTAGTACCATTGCTGGGTCATATGGCAGTTTCCTTCCAAATCTGAGAAACCTCCATACTGATTTCCAAGGTTGTTGTACCAACAACAGTGTAATAAGAAAGTTTCTACCTGTACTTATATGTTGGGAGTCCTGGACCTAAGGACTCTTGTAGCAATGTACAAATTTCTCATGTAATTTCTATGTCTTGAAACCATCTTGCGTTTATTTAGTGCAGGGTTGAGAGGATAGGGTTTAATTCCATTTTTTACATATAAATAGCCAGTTTTTCCATCAGAATTTGTTGAAAAGGCTGCCCTTTCTCCTTGTATATTTTTGACAACTATGCAATACAGCAGGAGCTTAATGTTTGATGGATGTGTACGAGAGGCATGGGGGTTGAGTGAGTGGAGCAAGTGAAGAGATAAAAGTTCCTGTGGGGGTAGAAGCCATTTAAGAGGGGTCTGCCATGGTGATGCACGCCTGTGATCCATGTACTTGGGAGCCTGAGACAGGAGGATCACAGATCCAAGGGCTGCCTCTGTTAATTAGAATCTGAATAACTCAACAACCCTGTTTAAAAAAAATTTAAAGGACTGAGGTTATAGTTCAGAGATAGAAGGGGCCTGGGTTCAATCCCCACTAACAAGTAAAAAAAAAAAGTACTTAAGATACTAATCACCTGAATTGAAGTGAAGTGCCACAGGTTAAGTCTGCAGGTTCCTAGGACATTAGAACATTGTTCTCACTTTGGATAGCAAGTATCATGTTTGTTGCTCCTAAAAAACTGGCTGGAAATTTGATGATTCCTGCGAGTCCCCCTCAGGGTTCATAATTCTCTAGAAAAACTCACTGAACATAGGGAAGCATGCTATCTACCACCACTAGTTCGTTATGGTGGAAAATGACACAAACTGGGAGCAGTTAAGAGATGAGACACATGGCCTGAGGTCTGGGACTGTCCCATATAGTTAGCGTCCCTGTCCTCTGATACATGATTCTCCCAGGACTTGGCAGTATATCAGGAAGGACTAAAGCAAGAGAGAGAGAGAGAGAGAGAGAGAGAGAGAGGGAGAGGGAGAGGAAGAAGGAGGGAAGGGGGAGAGAGGGAGGGAGGGAGGGGGAGAGGGAGAGGGAGAGAGAAAGGGAGAGGGAGAGGGTTTTAATACTAAGCATTAAAACCAGAGGCACTCTGCCTCTGAGCTATACCCCCAGTCCTAGTTAACTTTTCATTTTGAAACAGGTGTTGATATTTGCCAAGAATGGCTGTGAACCTGCCATTGTCCTGTCCCAGCCTTTCAATTTTAAGGTTATAGGTATATGTCACTGCATGCGGTGCACTGTCCTGAGTTTCTACTGGCATTTCATTAGCCAATCAGCAGGAGAGCTGTCAATAAAGAAATACACCAGGCTCAGGAACCACCTCTGTGGTGAGAGAGTCAGGTGCGTGCACATGCTAGAAACCGAAGTGTACTGGGTGAGAATGCAGATGGAGACAATTGTAATGTCCTCTGCACTGTGTGTGGATGTCAAGAAAGCAGCCCTCTCCTGGATCCATGGTTCTTAGCAACAACAGGCTAGGAAGACAAAGTCTCAACACTCACTGGGATTCCACATCCCGGTGTCCTCAGTATATCCCATGAGGAGGGCTAGGACTGAATTCCCACACCTCTATGTGCCATGCTGTCGAAGAGCCTTCCTAAGTGTCTATTTCCTATAAGGTTAATGAGTACTGCTCTCTGATCAATGGCCTCCCAGAACCCCTGTACTTAGTAGATCCTTACTGTAAGGCAAAGTCTTTAAGCAAGCGTCTAGAATGTCTCTAAACAGTGTCTCCCCTGATTGTGTCTTTATTCAGTTATGGTTACCAAAATCTACACGTTACTTAGGAGGCTGAGACAGGAGGATCAGTGGTTTGAGACCATCTTCAGCAAGTCTGAGATCCTACCTCAGAAAAATCAAATCAAAAGGGCTATAGATTTGGCTCAAAGGTAGAATAGCCCAGAATTCAATTCCCAGCACCTAAATAAATAAATAAACTCTAAATTTGGCATGGCAGTGCTTGCCTATAATCGCAATACTTGGGAGGCTAAGGCATGATGATTGCAGGCTGGAAGATAGTCTCAGCAAATAGTAAGACTCTTATCACCCTAGCAATAACTTGTTTTAAAGAAAAAAATTGGAATAAGAGTATAGCTCAGAAATGGGATTCTAGTGGGTTTGAGAGAGGTTGAGCTCAGGGGAATCGCTGCCCTGGCAGACACCCTTGGATCACCTGCTACTAGGTGATATTGTCTACCATCATTTCCTCTTAGGTGTGTGTGTGTGTGTGTGTGTGTGTGTGTGTGTGTGTGTGTGTTACTGGGGACTGAGTCAGGAGACATTCTACCTCCAAAATACACCTTCTGCCTATTTTATTTTATATTCAGCAACCAGGGTCTCACTATGATTATCAGAGCCTCACTACTTTGAGACCTTCCTGTAATATGCAAACTCCTGTCTCAGCCTCCCAGGTACTGGTGTTACAAGCATCACCAAGCCCCAGCTATCTTACTTTTCACAGCACAAAGTTGATTCCCTTTATGTTTTTTATCCAACCTTTTTTGTGCATTGAAACCAGGGACATATTACGTTTGAGTTACACCCAAAGCCCAATTTTATTTTTTATTTTGCAACAGGATCTTATTAAGTTGCTGAGGCTGGACTTAAACCTGCATTCCCACGGTCTCAGTATTTCCAGGGGTGGTATACAGGAGTGTTCCATGATCCCTGACTGTATCCTCACTTTCTAAGAGTCACAGATCCCTGTCTGAGCTCTACTTGTCTTCTGGTGTTCTACTGCCTCACTTTCTCTCCATATGCAAACTCTAGATGCCCAATTCTGTGCTGTTGCTTCAATGTTCTCAGAGATCCCCTCTGAATAACACATCTGTCGGCATCCATCAGCACCTCCTTACTTCTTGCAGCTAAATAGTGTCCTACTGCAGTGGTAAACCACTTTGTCTATGCATCCATCCACTGTTGGACATCTGTGTTGTTTCTGCCCTTGGCATGGTCACCAATGCTGCTACGAACATTTGTGTCCCGGCTTTTGTTGGAGTGTCTGCTTGCAGTGTGTCTGGGGTGGAGTATACCCCAGAGTGGAGTAGTTGGTTTTTTTGGGGGGATTGTTTTTATTTTTCTTTGTGCACTGTTTGAGGCTGGATCACCTATAATAGGTCCAGGAAAAATATAAAGAAGAGAAGGTGGTGCCTGAGTTCCATCCCAGTGGCTCATGAGGCTGAGGCACTAGGTTCTCAACTTTGAGCTCTGCCTGGCCTACTTGGCAGCATCTTCTCAAAACAAACACCTTAAAAGGGCTGGGGATTCAGGTCAGTGGGACAGAGCTCCTGGTTTGGATTTGTTTTAGTGTGTGCACACATACACACAAGCAGAAAGACCATGAGTGGTGGGAGAGAAGTTGAGCTCAGGGGAGTCTGCAGTGGCAGGTGACGGTGGATTGCCTGCTAGGTGATACTGCCTGCCATCATTTCATACTAGGGGTTCTTTTGTGTGTGTGTGGTACTGGGGATTGAACCAGGGGGCATTTGACCTCCAAGTTACACCCTCAGACCTACTTTATTTTATATTAAAATAGGGACCCACTATGGTTATAAGGGTCTCACTACTTGTTGAGCCTGTCTCCTAACCTGTAGTTCTCATGTCTCAGCCTCCCAGGTACTGGTATTACAAGCACCACCATGCCCCAGCTATCTTACTTTTCTCAAAATAATACTGAATCTCTTTTTTTTAATGCTAACCTTTTTTGTGGTACTATGCATTGAACCCAGGTATATATTATCTTAGAAATATACCCACAGCTCAAGTTTATTTCTTATTTTGAAACAGGATTACACTAAGTTACTGAGATTGACCTTAAACATGCACTCCTCCTCACTCAGTCCACCAAGTGGTGGGATTATAAGAGTGTTCCATCATGTCTGACTTTATCCTCATTCTTAACAGTCACAGATCCCTACTACAGTCCCATCTGTGATAGCCATGGTTTTTGAGCATCATATTTATCCCCCAAAGTTCTACTGCCTCATCTTTTCTCCTTATATAAATTCTGGATGTTCAGTTCTGTGCTGTTGTTTCAATTTTCTCACTGGATCCACTCTTAGTCATTGACACATCTTTCAGCATCCATCAACACTTCATTATTTCTTGAAGCTTATCTATAAGCCAAAATGTGTATATGCATCCATCCACTGATGGACATCTGTGCTCTTTCCACCCTGGACAATGGTCAACAATGCTACTAGGAACATTTGTGCCCAGAACTTGTTTGAGTGTCTGCTCCCAGAGTGTCCAGAAATATAAACCCAGTGGAAGCCGGGCGTGGTGGCGCACGCTTGTAATCCCAGCAGACCCGGAGGATCGCAGTTCGCGGACAGCCTCAGCTACTTAATGAGGCATCTGCAACTCAGTGAGACCCGGTTTCAAAAAATAAATAATAAAAATTAGGGCAGGGGCCGTAGCTCGGAGGTCAAATGACCCTGGGTTCCTACCCAAGACCCGCAAAAAAAAAAAATTAATTAATTAATTAATTAATTAATTTTAAAAAATAAAATAAACCCAGTGGAGTTGCAGGATCATATGGTGATTCTGTGTTCATCTGCTCGAGAAGCACCACACTGATTTCCACAGCAGCTTCACCATTTTACATCACCACCACAAAGGTTCAAGGAGTTTCATATTCTCCAGCCCTTGCCAACACTTGTGGTTTCCCATGTTTTTATCATCGCCATCACCACTCTTGTGAAGGGGTTTCTCATTTTTGGTTTATATCTGTATATATGATCCTGGGTTTGAAGACAGGGTGTTTAACCTCTGAGATATACTGCTGGATTTTATTATTAAATTAGAGTCTCCTTACATTGATGAGTATCTCACGAAGTGGCTGAGGCTGATCTCAATCCTGCTGATCCTCCTGTCTCAGCCTCCCAAGTACTGGGATTACAGGCACAGGCCTGCATGCTTGGCACATAGTGGTTTGATTTTTTATTCCTGCATCAATTTTGTATGCTGTGTGCAAAAAAATTTACCCACTTTGATATTTTAGATCAGTTCATTACTGTTCTTATATTTTATTAAATTATTAGATTGTCTAATAAATCTTAGTTTCTTCAACAAATTATATTTTATTAATAGATTAGGATTATATCTTGTATCATAATGATGTGGAGCTTTGTTGGTGATATTTATGGTAATATTTATATATCGGTAGCAGCTATTTGTATTTGTGTGGAACTTTGTATGGAATACATATATATAAATGCTATACCATCAGCACTTGTTAAATTGTATTCTGGATTTCTGAATCAGGGTCATGCTAAGTGACATCATGCAGGCTGAAAACCAGTGATCCTTCAGGCCCAGCGTCCCAAGTACTACAGTTACAGACATGTACACCAAAACCTGAAAATGACAGTGTTTTTTTATTTTTCAAGTGTTTTTAAAGATTTTTTTTTTTTTTTTTTTTTGGTATTCGACAAATTCCAAAAGTTCCTCTCCCTAAACTTCTTTACCAGTTTCCTCCCTCTGCTGCCAGGCTGATCACGGAAACGGCAAAACACAGGGACATGAAATAAAAAGTCTACTGCAAGATGAAAGTGGAAAGAACATGGCATCCGTTGGAAAAAGAAAAGAGGGAGCCACACACCATGAGGAGAGTTTGGGAAGCTGGGCAAGTTTGGGTCAGTGGCTGGAGATATCACCTCCCCCAGGTTCCAGTATATATACCCACATCAGTGTTACAGTTACCTGTTTTCCTTCAAATTGGTTGTCAGGCTGGAGTGACTATGACATCAGAGGGTTCCAGCCTTCCTGATTGGAAGGGCCAGACTCCATCAGTGCTCTGGGAGGCAGTGGGCAACTGCTTTTCCTCACAGCTCTTCTCCACTGCTGACTTCTCACCAGTCTGGAGAAGACACATCGGGCTTGTGTCCAGAGTCTAGAACAAGGCGTGCAGAAGTAAGAATATTGGATTTGTGAAGTGAAGGAAGATACTGAGAGAACTTCATGGCCACTAGGCAAGCATCCTCCAAATCCGAGGTCCAGTGTCCCCAGGTTAGCTCCTCAGGGCAGTGCCTGAAGGTGGAGGTGGCTGACGAGACCCCAGGGACATCAGGTGAGTAGATTGGAGGGAAAATGGTTTCCAAGGGTGACTAGTAAAGAGAGAGGGTACAGAGGAAGGAAGACACAGGAAGGCAGGCATTGGAGGACAGGACAGGATGCGGGCCAAGGATATTCAGGGACACAGAAAATCTAAATAGGAAGGTGGGGAGGTGAGATTAAAGGACAGAAAAGAGAAAAAGGAGGCTCAGTAAGATTTCCCCCTACCCATGGGGAAAAGTGTCTAAAATGAAGAAGTGTTGAAGGACAGAAGATGAACCATTAGCAAGGAGAATCAGGGACAGAGGGATATGACAGAGGGGAAAGACAGAAGTGTGTCTTGGGGGCTGGCAATGGCTGAAGAGGTTTGGGTTTGGAGGGCCAGGGTTTCTTGGGCTTAGATGGTCAAAGGCTTAATTCCAAAGACCAGAGCTTATCTCTGGTTTCTTTTGTCAGTCTCAAAGGTGAAAAGCAGTTGCCAAATTGACTTCTCTGGCAGGAAGAGGAAGAGGGAATGGTCATCAAAAACTGAGGAGGATCTGAAAAAGAATACACCAGGCATTTTTTATTCCATCCCATGCAAAGGTCCTAGCTGCTCCCTCCATTATTATGAACAAAAGAAAGCCAGGACATGGGACATACATTCCAAGGGGAAACTGCCAGGAAGGCCAAACTCAGACCTGAGGCTAGGAAGGAGCACCTCCACGGAGTCATCTGAAGAGTCTATGGAATGGGAGTGCTACTCAAACAGCCAGAGTGAGCAGCAGGAGGAGGTTGCAGGATTGGCTGCCTCAAGGGTAAAACCTCGCTCCCCTCCTCTGTCCTTGATGGACAATACAAATATGGAGTGGTGTACAGATACTCAAGAGGAGCTCACGGACAAGCTGCCAGGATTAGTTGACACTCTCCTGGTGTTAAATCCACCTCAGTCCCCTGCAAAGGAGGAGGCCATGGAATGGACCTCACATTCCCAGGAAAACCAGCCTGGATTCACTGCCTCAGCACCACAGGCACAGCCCAGACTCTTCCATCAGTCCCAGGCCCAGAAGAGGAAGAGGGAGTCCTCCTTCTTGCCTGGAAAGGAGCTGGAGAAGAAAGCACCGGACCTGAACTCTGAGCAACAACATCCCTCCTGTACCATGGACACACAGTGTGGGCCCAAGATGACAGCAAAAAGAAAGCGCGTGTCCTCAGTGCTCCCTGAGCACCACGAGGTCTTCACCAGGATGCTTGGTAGGGAGAGTCCCCAGAGAGCATCCTCTAATCCTGATCCCTAGAAACACAAGACACTAACAATTATGTCACTGTCCCAAGAGAACAGATGTCGTGCTAGCCCTGAGTTCTCTCTTTAGGGAGGACTCAAGATCCTTTTCTCATTGGAGAGAATTAGATGATAGAGGGTCAGAAGAGACTTGAGAGAGGCCCCCACATTGGGTAACAAGTTTGCTTCCATTCCTCTGACATCAAGGTATTTCTGACTCCTCTGGATCTAAACATCTTCATCCCTAGAATGGTGATTGGGCCAAGTTTACACACTGAGATGACTATGAAAGGGGAAAATGACCCGAGTTCTATTAGCTACCACCTGGCTTCTGAGATGCTGCTTTCACAGACAATGAAATGTCTCCAGGGTTTACCTCAAGGTCTTAATCATGGGGATGTGGGTGACACTGAAGCTCTCAGACACGGCTCCTGCTTAGAGCCTCAGGACGCAGCCACTGCACCTCGCCTGGTGCATATTCCTTCTGTCCTCTTCCTCTCTGGGTCCCAACCCTAAAACTTGTCCAAGACAAGGAGGGTTTTCCTTCCTGCTCTCTGTCGCTAATCGCAATGCATTTCAGGATCCCAGACTCACCTGTGTGCTCTGTTTACAGAGGATCCTGTCATCAAAAGATTCCTGGCCTCAGACACGGAGCTGAGGGTTTCAGACAAGGTGAGCTGGGTGTGTGCTGAGCAGTGCCCCTGCTCCTGCCCAGTCTGGTATGCTGAGGGTTTCTAACCCCATGCTGCTTCTCCTCCATGCAGCTGCAAGCTGACACTCCCAAGGTCCTGGCCCCTTTGTGACTTGCCATTTCGTCCCTTCATGAGACCAGTGGTTTCTTTCTGAGGAGATAGTGGGGCCCTGTCTCTACTTGGGATCCTTGGGATCTGAGCCCTGGGCCCCACACTGCCATCCATGTCCTCTCTGCTTGGTGCCCCCTGAGCTTGTTCCAGCCTCCTCCTCTAAGCTCTCTGGGACCCTCTGTGCTCTGATCACGGCCCTCCTCACCTAGCCATCCTAAAAGTACTCCCCAAAAGGTCTTGTTGTAGTGGCCATCAGGGTGAAGCTAGGGTGCCCTTGCCCTGATTTCTCTGACTCCCTGGGGCCCTTCCCCCAAAAGCAAGTCACCCAACCGAGGTCTTTCTTTTGAGCTAAGTCCCCTGCCGAGCATCCCTTCCCTCTCTTCCAGACTTTCTCCTCTACCAGGTATGACCTCTCTTTGTATTGTGTTCCTCTCTCCTGCAGTACCTCCTGTCCATGGTCATAGCTTATTTTAGCCGAGCTGGCCTCTTTTCCTGGCAATACCAGAGAATACATTTCTTCCTGGCTCTGTGAGTATTGGGCCTCAACCTGTGTCCGGTGAGAGGGAGAATTGGGACTCCAAACTTTCTTTTCTTTATTTCTTTCCTTCCTTTCTTCTTCTTGGAGCCAATGTGTTTTGGTGGCTTTACATGAACTCACCGACAATCTTTCTATATCAGGGTTCAGCACCTCCCAGGACTCATGAGCAACTGCATTGCTACTCAATTTCTTGACCAAGGCTGGAATCTGGGCAGGAATCCTGCTGTCCCTAAATGAAACTCACTTACCAACTTGATATTCCCTGCCCTTTCTTTCACTGCTCCTTGCAAAGGTCCATCTCCCTATCATTTCTCATGTTTCCTGTCTAGGTTTGTTTACACCTAGGCAAGGGGAAAAATTCTTTATCTTTAAAATCAGAAAAGACACCAAACACTGGGCATGTTTCAGGCACCCTGAGACAGGGGACTGCTTGAGCCAGGACTCAGAGGCCCACCTGGGCACCATCATGAGAGCCAGGCTCAAATCAAAATAAAACAGTGTGAAAATCTTTGTGCTGCCTTCCTGGATCACTCAGCAGCTATCGACATAAATTCAATAATAATAATAATAATAATAATAATAATAATAATAATACATTTTGGATTAACTTTTCATGTCAAACTCTTCCTTGTCTCATAATCCTATTGGATTGGTGGCCTGATTAAGGTTCACTGTGTGGTTTATGTGTGTGTCTGCGTGTGTGTGTGTCGTGTGTGTGTGTGTGTGTGTGTGTGTGTGTGTGTTTGTGTGTGTGTGTGTCAGTGACTATTGGTACTTTGGATTGAGCCCAGGGTCTTTCTACTTTAGAGCTTCACCTCCAGTCTTTATTTTAATCTTTTATCAGTGTTTAACTCATTTGCAAAGGGCCTAAGGAGCTGAGGATGGCCATGAACTTGGAATGTTCCTGTCTCAGCTGCCTAAGTACTATGATTATATGGGCAAACCACCATTCCTGGCTCCTATTTTATTTATTTATTTATTATTTATTTATTTGTATGTTTAAATAGGACCTCAGTAAATGGCAAAGTGCCTAAATTGCTGAGACTGGCCCGGAAACTGTTCTCCTTGTTTTAGCCTCTAAAGTACTGAGATAACAAGACTTGACGACTTCATGTGGTTTTCAAGGTTTTATTTTATTGAAATATTCATGCTTTTTTGGTTGGTGGTGGTAAAGGGAATTAATCCCAGATTTCTACCTCCAAATTACACCCCAGCGCTTTAACATTTTTATTTTAAAACAAGGTTATATGCTGGCAATGGTGGGGACACTTGTAATCTCAGCACTTGGGAGGCTGATTCAGAAGGATTGTGTTTTGTGGACAGCCTCAGCTATATGGAGAGGCAATTTGAAAATCAGTGTGACCCTGTTACAAAAAATGAAAAAAAAGAGTTTGGTTAGAATACGCCTGGGTTTTATCCTCAGTACAAAAAGAAAAAAAAAAAGGAATTAAACCAAGTCAAAAAAGTAAGTTTCCCAGGGCCTCCCTACATCCCTACGTTTCTGAGACTGGCTTAGAACCTGTACTTCTCTGGTTTCAGGCTCTACAGTACAGGGATTACAGGTGTGAGGCACCATGCCTGGCTTGACACATTCTAAAACACTCGGCCATGTCAAGTTTTTCATTTTGTTAGTTCTTATGATATAGAATTGAGTCTCTGACTATATTTGACTATAAATGAATCTTTCTTTTAAAAACATGTTAAGAAGAGCATCTTCTGTGACAGGACATACAAGCCATGGCAAGAGAGATCTAAGATGTGCTTGTTGAATTAATGCACCATAGGAACCAAGCCGTTTCTTACACTTTTGGTAGGAGAGGGAAGATTAGAGAAATAAATCAAGGTCAGGTCATACCCTCAGGATGCTGTCGCTGTGCTAGAGAGTGGGATGTGTGCACATGGAAGAGGGCCAGGGCGGAGAGGGGGATTCATGATGTCCACCTCATGGGTGAGGGTGACAGGAGACAGAGTCAGGCTGTCCAGGTGCATTTCATCCTTCTCAACACCCCTTGAGGTGCTGCTGAGAAGGTGTCTGTCCAGCAGAGGCCTCTGGGCCCAGGGCTGTCCATATAACCCTGGACAGAGCTCACACTGTCCTGTGTATATAAATATGACTCTTCCTGTTTGGCAAACTGAGGACAAGTACACATTCTTCCTGGTGTGACCATTCTAAGTGATTTGATTTCTCTCTCCAGCTACATCGCCTGTGACATGGAGGAGGACCACCAGGCTCCTAAACGATCCTTTTTTCCATTCCTCTATGGAGAGAGCTCTACGCAGCGTCCCTTGTTCCACAGGCTGTGCTTCCAGTTAATGAAGTCCATGCAGTGGAATCTTCGAGTTTCCCCAAAGGAGTGTGAGGAGGTGGGTGGCCTTCGGGGATTTAGAGCTGCAGGGATGGGCTGACAAGATACCAGGAAGCATGGGAGTGGTCGGTGGGATCTGGGGCTGAGAAAGAACTGGAGGCTGCACAGGGACTTCCTGGTCTTCCTGGCCAAATATCTTTCTTTATGGAGCTGTTTCTCTTTGCAGATCCAAGCTTACAATCCAGGGCTCTGGGTGTGGAACCGAGACCGCACCCTCCTTCCTGGATCTCCAGGGACCATGGAGACCTGAGGACATCAGCCCAATTGAAGGTATGAACATGACCAACGTGTGCATTAAATCACAGGCTCCATTCTCTAAGTGTGCTCTCTGAATCACCTGATATCTTTGCCATAGTGCAGACCTGTGAGCGTTACTTTGAATGTAGTAAAATTTTTTAGTATGGGGGCAGTAAACTCTAATGGTCAAAACTGCATATAATGGTTCAGAACTGGGCTTAGGAATGAAGGGTTAAAGAAAAATTAATTTTTTAAGCTGGTCTAAATTCTAGTTAGATTTGACTTTAGCTATACCTTACTTCCATCCATGTCTAGCTAGTGACATTCCCTAATTCTTTTTTTATTAATTTTTATTGGCGCATTTTATTTATTCATCATAATGGGGTAAAAAACTTGTGTAGCCATAAATGCACACATCACCCAGCCAGCCCCCACCCATTCCTCACCTGACTCCCTCTCCATCTCTCCCTCCAATGCTTGGTTTAGTGGTTGACATCAACATGAATAAGTACATCATGCGATTTAAACAGTTTCCCTCTCACCACCTCCCATCCCCACAGGTAGGATGTCTTATTTGCTCCTCAAAAGGATCTCTTTTTTCACCTGGAGTTCCTCCTATGACTCCATTCACCCTAACTTTCACATATTAGGGAAAGCATCCGAGGAAACCAAAGTAGTACAAAGAGAGAAAGAAGAACTCAAACTTTCATTCTTTGCAGATGATATGAGACTATATTTAGAAAAACCAAAAAACTCAACCTACAGGTTTATAGAACTGATCAACAAATACAGAAAACTGTCTGGATACAAATCAATCTTAAAAAATCAGAAGCTTTTCTGTATAACAACCATAAACCCACTGAAAAAGAAATTCAGAAAACACTTTCACACAATATCACCCACAAAATAGTAAAATAATTAGGAATAAACATAACAAAGGAGGTAAAAGATCTCCTCAAAGAAAAGTATAAAACATTGAAAAAAGAAATCAAAGAAGATCTTAGAAGATGGAAAGATCTTCCATGTTCATGGATAGGCAGAATAAATATTATCAAAATGGCCATACTTCCAAAAGTGATCTACAGATTCAACGCAATGCCCATTAAACTACCACGATCATTCCTCACAGGCATAGAAATATCAGTCCTTAAATTTATTTGGAATAACAAAAAGCCCAGAATAGCCAAAGTAGTTCTCAGCAACAAAAACCATGCAGGAGGAATCACCTACACTTGAAAAAAGATAGACTGTTCAACAAATGGTGTTGGCAAAATTGGTTAACCGTATGCACAAAATTGGAAATTACTTCCACTTTCGCACCCTGAACAAAAGTCAATTTAAGATGGATCAAAGACTTGGAAAATAGACCAGAGAGCTTAAGGCTCCTCGAAGACGGCATAGGTCCAACACTGCAACACATAGGCACAGATGAACACTTTCTTAACAAGACCCCAAGGGCACAACAAACCAAAAGGCAAATCAATGCGTGGATTGCATGAAACTGAAGTTTCTTTTCAGCAAAGAAAACTGACAAGAACCTCAATAGAGAGCCAACAGAATGGGAGAAGATTTTTGCCACCTTCCCCTCTGTTACAGGATTAATATCTAGAATAGAGAGAGAACTCAAGAAACTCAACACTAAAAAAGACATTTTCTAATTCTGACACCTTTCTCTCCTTCCAGATTGCTGGACTCCAGAGACATACACATTTTCAAGAAAACGTTGAAGGGGTTACGGCGACATACGGGAGGATAAAAAGAGAAATGTTTTTTATGGATCATCAGAATATATCACAAATGTTATTTTTTTTCATTTTTAAACTTTTTATTGTTATATTATATTCATACATAATGTTGGGGTAAAAAAAATGTGTGTGTACATACATGTACTCATGACTGATTTAACGGCTACCCAATTCCCACCCCATTCCCTCCTCATCTTTCCTTCCTTTGCTTGGCTTAGTGGTTGACTTTCATATGTTTAAGTACATTGGTTGTTTTAGAGATTTTCCTTCTTACACCCTCCTTTCTCCTCCTTTAGGTTGTCTTATTTGCTCTTCTATAGGATTTCCTTTTCCTTCTAGAGTTCCTTCTAGGACCCATTTCTCCCTAGCTCTCACATATTAGGGAAAGCATCGGATTTCTTATTTTTTTGTGACTGACTAATCTCATTTAGAGATAGATAGTGTCCCCAGTTCTATCCATTTCCCTGAAAATGATGTAATTGAGTTTTTTTTAATGGCTGAGTAAAATTCCATTGTGTACATATCCTACAGTTTTGTAATCTACTCATCTGTTGATGGACATCTTGGCTGGTTCCATAGTTTGACTATGGTGAATTGTGCAGCTATGAACATAGATACACATGCATTAGTTTGGTAGTTTGGTTTCCTTCCTTTTGGCTAGATATCCAGAAGTGGTATTGCTGGATCAAATGTTAGATTTGTTCCCACTCTTCTCATGATTCTCCATACTGTTTTCTAAAGTGGTTGCACTAATTTGCAGTCCACCAACAATGTTTTAGAGTTCCCACTTCTCCACAAGCTCTCCAGCATCTGTTGTTGATTGTGTTTTGGAAGACTGCCATACTAGTTGGAGTTAGGTGAAATCTCAGGGTAGTTTTGATTTGCATCTCTCTGATTGCCAATGATGTTGAGCATTTTTTCATGCATTTTTGGCCATTTGAATTTGTTCGTTTGTGAAGTTTCTAATTAGTTCACTTGCCCATTTTGTTATTGGATGCTTTGTTTTCTTGGTGTTGAGTTTCTTGAGTCCTCTGTATAATCTAGATATTAGTCCTCTATTGGAGGTATAGGTGGCAAAATTTGTCTCCCATTCTGTTGAATCTCAATTGAGGTTCTTGACAGTTTCCTTTGCTGATCAGGTCTTCAAATTCATGCAATCCCATGTATTGATTCGGCTTTTGGTTTTTTGTGCCTTTGGGGTCTTGTTGAGAAAGTGTTCATCTGTACCTATGTGTTTCAGTGTTGGACATATGCCCTCTTCAAGGAGCTTCAAGTTCTCTGGTTTGATTTCCAAGTCTTTTATCCATCTTGAATTGACTTTTGTACAGGGTGCGAAAGAGGGATTAATTTCTAATTTTCCGCATATGGTTAACCAGTTTTGTCAACACCATTTGTTGAACAGGTTATCTTTTTTCCAGTGTATGTTTTTGGCCCCTTTGTCAAAATCAATTGGATGAAAGTAATCAGACTTGTTTCTGGGTCTTCTATTCTCCTCCATTGGTCTATATATCTGTTTCTGTGCCAGTACCATGCTGTTTTTATTACAATGGCTTTGTAGTACAGTTTAAAGTCAGGTATTGTGATTCCTCCTGCATGGTTTTTGTTGCTGAGAACTACTTTGGCTATTCTGGGCTTTTTGATATTCCAAATAAATTTAAGGACTGATATTTCTCTGTCTGTGAGGAATGATCGTAGTAGTTTAATGGGCATTGCGTTGAATCTGTAGATCACTTTTGGAAGTATGGCCATTTTGATAATATTTATTTTGCCTATCCATGAACCTGAAAGACCTTTCCATGTTCTAAGATCTTTTTTGATTTCTTTTTTCAATGTTTTATGATTTTCTTTGAGGAGATCTTTTACCTACTTGGTTAAGTTTATTTCTAAGTATTTTATTTTTTTGTGTGAGATCCTGAGTGGAAGTGTTTTTTTAATTATTTTCATTGATTTATGGTTGTTGTACAGAAAAGCTTCTGCATTTTTAAGATTGATTTTGTATCCAGACACTTTTCTGAATTTGTTCATCAGTTCTCTAAACCTGTAGGTTGAGTTTGTTGCATTTTCTAAATAAAGTATCATTTCATCTGCAAAGAATTAAAGTTTGAGTTCTTCTTTGCCTATTTGTACTTCTTTGATTTTCTTTTCTTGCCTTATTGCTCTGGCTAGAGTCTCTAGTACTATATTGAAGAGAAGTGGTGATAATGGACATCCCTGTCTCGTTCCTATTTTAGAGGGAATTATTGAAGTTTTCCCCCATTTAATATGATGTTGGTGGTGGTTTTATTGTGGATTGCCTTAATGTTGTTGGGATATGTCCCATCTATTCCAATTGTCTGCAGTGTTTTTTTTCATAAATGGATGTTGAATTTTATCAAATGCTTTTTCAGCATCTATTGAAATGATCATGTGATTTTTGTCTTTGATTCTGTTTATATGGTGAATTACATAGATTGATTTTCGTATGTTGAACCAGCCTTGCATCCCTGGGATGAACCCTCCCTGGTCATGGTGTATGATTTTCTTGATGTGGTTTTGAATGCATGTTGCTAGTATTTTGTTTAATAGTTTTGCATCCAAGTTCATCAGAGATATAGGCCTGTAGTTTTCCTTCCTTGAACTGTCTTTATTCGGTTTGGGTATTAGTGTAATGTTGGCTTCATAGAATGTATTTGGGAGAGTTCTATTTTTTCTTCCATGAAATAGTTTGAGGAATATTAGGGTTAGATCTTCTATAAAGGTTTTATAGAATTCACTTGGGAAACCACCCGGTCCTGGGCTTTTCTTTGATGGTAAGTTCTTTATTGCTGTTTCAATCTTTTTTATTGTTAGAGGTTGGTTTAAGTGTTCTATATCTTCTTGAGTCAGTTTAGGAAGGCTGCATTTATCTAGGAGTTTGTCGATTTCCTCCTGATTTTCCATTTTGTTGGAATATAGTTTTTCAGAGTAGTTTCTGATATTTCCCTGGATTTCTACACTGTCAGTAGTAATGTTTCCTTTTTCATTTCTTATCTTCATAATTTGGGTTGATTCTCTCTTTTTTTTTAGTTAGGTTGGCTAGTGGTTTATCTATCTTGTTACTTTTTCAAGAAACCAGCTTTTCGTTTTGTTGATTTTCTGTATTTTTTTTTTGTTATTGTCTACTTCGTTAATTTCTGCTCTAATTTTAATAATTTCCTGTCTTCTACTGGCTTAGGGCTTCAATTTTTCCTGCTTTTCAGGGCTTTGCGGTGTGTCATTAGGTTATTTATTTGATAATTTTCTGTTTTTCTTATGTGAGCACTCAGTGCTCTAAATTTTCCTCTTAATACTGCCTTCAAAGTGTCCCAGATGTTTTGATAGGCTGTGTTTTTTCATTTTTTCATTTTGAAAGGCTGTATCTTTTTCATTTTTTTCTAGAAATGTCTTGATTTCCCCTCTTACACTTCTATGACCAATTCTTCAATCAGAAATATGGTGTTCAGTCTCCTCATTTATGTTGTTTCTCTGAGTCTTATAATTGATTTCTAGTTCTCTTTCCATTATGATCTGAAATGACACAGGGAGGTATGTAACACTTTTAAAATTTGCTAGTGCTCATTTTGTGTGATCTATTTTGGAGATGGTTCTGTGAGCAGCTGAGAAAATGTAAACTCCACTGCTGTTGGGTAAAATAGTCTATATGTGCCCAACAGGTCCACTTGCTTAATGTTGTTTTTTAGTTCTGAGGCATCTTTACTGACCCTTTGTCTGGAAGATCGGTCTACTGTTGTGAGACGTGTGTTGAAGTCTCCCAGTATTATTGTATTGGGATTTATGTGTGACTTCATGTCACAACGAGTTTGATTTATGAAAGCAGCTGCATCTATGTTTGGGGCACAGATGTCTATTACTGTTCTTTCCTCTTGCTGGATTATTCCTGTTACCAGTCAAATATGACCTTCTTTGTCTCTTCTAATAAGTTTGGGTTTGAAGTCTAAGTTGTCTGATATAATAACAAATGTTATTTGTCTAGTTTATACATGTTAGTCATAGAATTCATACTATTTAAATATTATTAATTCAATACAAATATTTATATACATGAAGTTATTATTTTCACTAGTTTGAGATAGTCATAGTTTTGAAAGCCTGTTGTTCCTAATTGGTTTTGTAATAAGCATTATACCTGTTGTATATAAAAAATACTTCCACTATTTAGAAAACTTGTTGTCTTTTGATATCTTATAGTCTTTACAAATTACTATATATATTTATTGAATATTAAATTTTCATTATTTTCTACAATAAGCAGTGTATTTTTAACCTGCCCTAGTACATCTCTTATTTTAAAGAGGGTGTGTATTGTAAGAGAGCATCTTTGAGACCAACTCAGAAAGAGCACAGTGCAATAAATCTCTTAAAGAAATGTAATAAAGTTGAAACTTCTATCCATTATGTGTGTTCCAATTTCTGTTTGGGTTTCTTTATTTCTTCCAAATTATACTGTTTATACAATTATATTGCTGTTTAACAGTGTTCTGGTGTTTTCCTGACCAATTTTTTGAACTCTGAAATGGAATCTGAATCTATATTTCATGTAAAAAAAATAGAAAAGGTGGAAAATAATAAGTTAGGTACTTGAGGGATAAAGCATAGGAATGATACTGTGGGAGACGAACCAGGAAGAATAGACAGAGGAAAGCTAACGAGCCAGGTGTTGTGGCACACACCTGTAATCCCAGCACTTGGTGGCTGATCAAAGAGTATCATAGGATCAAAGCCAGCTTCAGCAACCTTGGGAGATTCTGAGCAACTAATAAAACTTGTTTTTTAATAAGAAATAGAAAGGGCTGACAGTGAGTGAGTATGGTACCACATGCCTGTAATCACAGGACAGGGGCAGCTGAAAATGGAAGGTTGCAGAATCAATGTTAGCCTCTACTACTTAGTGAGGTCCTCAGAAAATTAGCTAGGCCCTCAGCATTAGGGAGACTCTGTTTCAAAATGCCCTAAAAAGACTGGGAGTACTCTTAGAAGATAGAATGACTCTGGGTTCAATCCTAGTATTACAAGTGGAAAGTAAAGGGTTGGGAGTATATTTAGTAATTAGAATGTCCCTAGGTTCAACCTGGAGGATCTCCAAAAAATATAGATATGTTGATATAAATATCAATAAAAACATATATAAATAAAAATGAAGGAAATTGTATGAGTGAATAGACAATAATTCTAAATCCAAAATAAACAAATGACAACTCTATAAGAGATGTCTTACTGGAAAAGGTCCCAGTAGGGGACACAGAGGAAAATGCTATGTTACATGGTTCAGCTATTTAGGGAGTCCTTATAAATTGGAAGGCATATCAAGGAGGCCTGATGAAATAGAAATAACTGAAAAGATAGGAAACAATGGGTGCAGGTCCTGAGAAAAAGGAGTCAATCAGAAGAGCCTGAGCTGCTGAGTAGATGGGCATGAAGAGGAGACACACTGACATTGTGTGCACCCAACAATGCTGAAAAGCATCTTGGGATTGGGAGAATCAGGGAACAGGGGAGTGACTGAGGAGAGGAGCACTGGAATCAGAGTATGAGCCAGAAGCAAAGCAAAAGGAAGGAGAGACAGACAAGAGGGCAACAGATTCTGAGGAAAAGAGCCACTGATGGGATGCTATGGCTTCGTGTAAAGTGAGAACAATACCCAGGGTTTGGGAAGAACTAGAGTATAGAATGAACATGAAGTGTGATGGGTGTGTGAGAGAATAATGGGAGCTGAGTGAGTGGAGTAACTGAAGAGATAAACATTCTCAAAAACTAGAAACCATTATAGAGGGTTCTGAACTCAAAGAAGAAGAACAAAGATTGGGCACTATATGTACTACTGATACAATCGGGACCTCCGCTGGCGGGCTGCCGGCCAACCAACCTGCACTCCCGAGCTCTGACTGAAACCATCGTGGCAAGATGACCCGAGACTGAAAACGAACATAGAGCCTCATCTTAAGCAGCGAGCAGCACCCATGTCAGAATTCTGTGTGCTCACCAGAGACTGGATCACAACGGCACAGAGACTCCCACGGACGCCTTGATCAAGGAAGCCAGGTACCTGAGTGTGTCCAGGTTAAGTGCGGGTACTAGCGTGTGTCCCAGGCCCAGCACTGGCCCGGGGCATCTGTCCCACACCTCAGAACCCAGCACTGTCCTCGCGCACCCTGTCTGCGCCCCGGACCCCTGCTAGTAGTCAGTGCCTGCGCCACCCCCACCCCTAAATCAGAGCCTACCTTGTGTGCCTAGCTCCTGCCCCCCCACTGGAGCCCAGACACCCACCTTGCCGAAGGCCTGCTTTCCAGGCGGCGAAACCTCTGTGTACCTGTGGGATCTCTTTGGGCACCCAGCTTCTACGGCCTGCTGGAGGCAGAGATCATTGCTGGACACCTCGCAGTACCTGTGTTCCCCGGACACCTGTGCACCTATCCCATACCCCTGGCCCAACGCTGGGAGTTCCTGCCCACCCGGCAGCCTGATACTCAGTTCTAGTCTAAAACACAGCCCAATGCACCGTGGAGGAGCATAGCAGCAAACTCTAGGCAGCTGCACCCACCCACACCTGGGTCCAGCTCACCCAGCCTGCACTCTTGGAACTGGCAGAGCTCTGGCAGTAAGTGTGGGCATCCAGGAACCAGCAACTCTTTGCCCAGGGCACATCTGGGGACCACACCAGCTAGCCCAGTTAGAATTTCCAGAGACACAGGAAAATCCAACGAGACACAATATCTGCACAGGACTGCAGGGGGAGGTTCCAAGTCTACTTTGGACACCCTCCACTCCTGCTGTAGGGAAGCACATGCCGGAGTCTAGGGTAGTGAGTGCAGAGGTGCTGACTACAGGTTGGAATTACGCGGAACCTGGGAATTATACAGAATCTAATAACAGTGACACCAGACATCCTGACACATAAACCCAAAGCAGTTAAAGGAAAGAAAGGTGTCCAAACACCCAGAGTGATTTAAGAAGATAAAAATAGAGTACAAAGAAAACTAAGAGACATCGCATTATATTCTGAAAGCTACCAAAGCAATCAGATACGCAAATATTATATGGATCTGACCCCATATTAATAAATAAGTAGGACTGGCATTTTATTTTTTTTTAATGTTACTGTGGATGTTTTGTTTTGTTTTGCTTTTACAGTGTTTTTGTTTTGGTATGCTTATTGCTGTTTTATTTTTTTCCCCATCCTGCTTTTACTTTAACTTGTTTTTATATATATTTGATAGTTTGCCTTGTTTTCTGATTTCACACAGCTGCTATTTCCTTTTATTTTATTCTTGTCCTTTTTTCCTCTTTCTTCCTCTTTCCTTCCTTTTTTTATTCTCCTCCTTTGATTGGTTTGTCCTTTCTTTTTCTTGGATTACATAATAGTCTTGGTATCTTGTGTGGATTATTTTTTTATGTTTGTCTGCTCCTTCCATTACCCCTCTTACAAACTTCCCCACACTAACCTATACACTCTTTTCGCCCCAAAACTTTTCCCCATAATGTACCTCCTTATTTAATACTCAAAGTATTTCATATCTCCTTACTTACTCTACTAACGACAAGAGTCCCACAAGTTAACTCTCTCTTATTCTCAGCAAGATATTACCTTATCATACTTAAAGTCTTTCTCAACCTACACATATCCTCTACCTAATCCGATTCCTTTACCCATCACCCCAGCTCCTCCCACATCCCCTACCCTCAACACAGGAAAAGCTCTGCTGACTTGCCGATACCCCTAAACTCCTAATATTAAGATTGGACTAAGCATAATACTCACGAACGATGGGTAGAAATCTGAAAAACAGGACAGAGAATGCTATAAATATGAGTACCAGGAATTATGAAGAGACAGCAGAAATCACGAATACTAACCTACTAGAAATGCAAGAAGGGGAGTTCAGAATCTTGATGTACAATATGATGAAAGGATTAAAACAAGTATAGAGGAAGTGAAAGGTGAGTTAGAAACACTAAAAAACAATCAGAAAGAGGTCTGGAATGACATGAAAGAGGCAATAAATAAAATGAAGACAGCAATAGAAAGAAATTCTGGAAGATTAGATGAAATGGAGAACAGAATATCAATATTAGAAGACAGTACATCCCAAACCGAAAATACAGTCAGCAATATACAGAAATCTCTACAGCAACAAAACCTAAACATCCAGAAAATATGGGATAATATGAAGCGTCCTAACTTACTGATAATAGGCATTGAAGAAGGAATAGAGGTACAGACCAAGGGCATCTGTAATGTTTTTAAGGAAATAATCTCAGAGAATTATCCAAATTTTGAAAGAGACTTGGACCTTCATGTCCAAGAGGCATACAGAACTCCACTGAGACAGGACCAAAGAAAGACCACTCCACACCACATAATAACCAAAATGACCAACATAGAGGCCAATGAAGGAATCTTAAAAGCAGTGAGAGCAAAAGGAAGGGTGACATATAGAGGCAAAACAATAAGAATCACCCCAGACTATACAACCCAGGTCATGAATGCAGGAGAGACTGGTACGACGTGATTCAGATCCTGAAAGAAAATAACTTCCAACCAAAGCTTATCTATACAGCAAAACTACTATTCAAGATCAATGGTGAAACCAAAGTCTTTCAGGATAAACAGAATCTCAAAAAATTCATGAATTCAAAGCCAACACTAAGAAAATTCTTAAAGAAATAAACCATAAGGAAGAAAAAAGAAGCAGACTTCAGAATCAGAGAAGAGAGGAAGTTAATAAGTGGGCCATTTAAGTAAAGAAGAAAGATCAAACCACCCAAGAGTAGACAGAACACAAAATGGCAGAAAACAAAAATCATATTTCAATAATATCTCTTAATGTCAAAGGACTTAACTCACCAATCAAAAGACATAGACTGGCAATGTGGATTAGAAAACATAATCCAAACATATGCTGTCTGCAAGAAACTCACCTCACAGCCAAAGACATTCACAGGCTGAAAGTGAAAGGATAGAAAAAGATGTACCATGCCAACGGTGACCAAAAAAGAGCAGGGGTAGCAACCCTGATATCCAACAAAACAGACTTTAAACTAAAACACATCAAAAGAGACAAATCAGGGCACTTCCTTTTATTAAAAGGAACAATACACCAAGAAGATATAATGATAGTAAATATTTATGCCCCAAATGTGGGTGCAACCACATTTGTAAAACAAACCCTTCTGGATATAAGACCCCAAGTAGACCCAAATACAATAATTCTGGGAGACTTTAATATGCCTCTCACACCACTGGATCGATGTCCAAGGCAAAAGATGAGTAAAGATGCTTTAGAACTAACGGAAACCATAAACCAAATGGACCTAATAGATATTTTCAGATTATTTTAACCAGAAACTACAGAATACACATTCTCCTCAGCAGCTCATAGAACCTTCTCCAAAATAGACCACATCCTGGGACACAAATTAAATACCAGAAAATTCAAAAAATGTAATATAATTCCTTGCATCTTTTCAGACCACAACGGAATAAAAGTAGAAATCAACAACAGGAAACTCGAAAGAAAGTATTCAAATTCATGGAGAATGAATGATACACTATTGCATGATGAATGGGTAAGAGCAGAAATTAGGGAAGAAATAAAGAAATTTATGGAAACAAATGAAAACAGAGATACAACCTACCAAAATCTATGAGACACCATGAAGGCAGTATTAAGAGGAAAGTTTATTGCATTGAGTGCCCACATAAGAAGGACAGAGAACCACCAAGTAAAGAACCTAATGACACAACTCAAGGACCTAGAAATTCTGCAACAGTCTATTCCCAAAGCCAGCAGAAGGCAAGAAATCATTAAAATTAGAGCAGAAATAAATGAAATAGAGAACAAAAAAAACAATTCAAAGAATCAACAAAACAAAAAGTTGGTTCTTTGAAAAGATTAATAGAATTGATAAACCCCTGGCCAACCTAACCAAAAGAAAAAGAGAATCAACTCAAATTATCAAAATTGGAAATGAAAAAGGAGATATCACCACAGATAGTGAAGAAATTCAAAAGATTATCAGAAACTACTTTAAAAAGTTATACTCCAATAGACTTGAAAACCTGGAAGAAATGGATAGATTTCTAAGCACAGTTAACCTTCCTACACTCAGCCAAGAGGACAAAGCAAGCCTAAACCAGCCAATAACAACCAAAGAAATAGAAATGGCAATAAAAATTCTTCCACCAAAGAAAAGCCCAGGCCCAGATGGGTTCCCAGCTGAATTCTGCAAAACCTTCAGTGAACAACTAATACCAATACTTCATAACATGTTCCGGGAAATTGAAAGAGATGTAACTCTCCCAAATTCCTTCTATGCGGCCAGTATCACATTAATCCCCAAACCAAATAAAGATACTTCAAGAAAGGAAAATTACAGACCAATATCCTTAATGAACATAGATGCAAAACTTCTAAACAAAATACTAGCTATACGCATTCAAAACTATATCAAGAGAATAATACATCATGACCAAGTCGGTTTCATCCCAGAAAAACAAGGCTGGTTCAACATATGCAAATCAATACATGTTATTCACCACATAAATAGAACCAAGAACAAAAACCACATCAGCATAGCAATATGTCAATTTTGTCAAAAAGCATTTGACAAAATCCAACACCCATTTATGTTAAAAACACTGCAAAAAGTTGGGACAGAAGGAATGTACTTCAACATCAATAAGGCAATATACTGTAAACCCAAAGCCAACATTCTATTGAATGTGGAAAAACTGCAAGTATTTCCGCTAAAGTCAGGAAAAAGACAAGGATGCCCACTATCACCACTCCTTTTAAATATAGTCCTTGAGACTCTTGCTGTAGCAATAAGACAAGAGAAAGAAATCAAAGGAATTCACATAGGAAGAGAGGAATTAAATTTATCCCTATTCTCAGATGACATGATCCTTTGTCTGGAAAACCCAAAGAACTCAACCAAAAGACTTCTGGAGCTGATTGACAAATTCAGCAAAGTCGCAGGATACAAAATCAACCTAAAGAAATCAGTGGCCTTTCTTTATGCCAACAACGAATCCACAATGAAAAAAACAAAGAAAACAATTCCATTCACTATAACTTTAAAACCAATAAAATACCTAGGAATAAACCTAACCCAAGACATAAAAGACCTCTACAACAAAAACTATAAAACATTAAAGAAAGAAATTGAAGAAGACCTTGGAAGATGGAAAGATCTCCCGTGCTCATGGATAGGCAAAATAGATATCATCAAAATGACCATTCTGCCAAAACTGATCTATAGATTCCATGTAGTTCCCATTAAAAACCAGGAAATCAAAGGAATTCACATAGGGAGAGAGGAATTAAAATTATCCTTATTCACAGATGACATGATCCTTTATCTGGAAGACCCAAAGAACTCAACCAAAAGACTTCTGGAACTGATTGACAAATTCAGCAAAGTCGCAGTTTACAAAATCAAACTAAAGATATCAGTGGCTTTTCTTTATGCCAACAATGAATCCACAATGAAAGAAACAAACAAACAAAAAAAAAAACAATTCCATTCACTATAACCTCAAAAAAGATAGGAGAGGAGGAACGCTGATCTTGATTAATGACGGTCTACATCTGAACATGTGTAAAATTATGAATAAGACATGGTTAACCTAGACAACCATTGGTGGGGGGGAAACAGGGGCGGAAGGAGAGGGCACCAAATATAGTTTAAATGTATACTATTTATGTTCAATAAAAAATCTGTTAAAAAAACACCTAGAAAATACATACTGAAGAATGAAAAAAAAAGAAAAATAATCATGAACTTTATATGGAGAAAGAAAAGACTTAGAATAGCCAGAGTAATCCTCAACAATAAGAAACATGCAGGAGGCATTACAATCCCAGACTTCAAACTATACTATAGAGCCATAGTAGTAAAAACAGCATGGTACTGGCAAATAACAGATATACTGACCAGTGGATTAGAATAGAAGATACAGAAACAAACCCATACATCTATAGTCAATTAATCTTTGACAAAGAGCCAAACACATTCACTGGAGGAAAGACAGCCTTTTCAACAAGTGGTGCTGGGAGAACTGGCTAACCATTTGTAAAAAGATGAATCTAAACCCCTATATCTCACCAAACACAGGAATCAACTCAAGATGGATCAAAGACTTAGAAATTAGACCCGAGACTGTGAAGTTAGTAGAGGAGAGCATAGGTTCAACACTACAACATATTGGCACAGGTAGTAACATTCTCAACAAAACCTCCAAAGCTCAGGAAATTAAAGCAAGAATATAAACAAGTGGGATAGCATCAAACTAAAAAGTTTCTTCTCCTCAAAGGAAACTATCAGTAACCTAAAGAGGAAGCCTACAGAATGGGAAAAGATCTTTACCAACCACCATTCTGATAGGGGTTAATATCCAGAATATACAAAGAGCTCAAAAGACTCTACACTAGCAAAACAAACAACCCAATCAAGAAATGGGCAAATGAACTTAATAGACACTTCACAAAAGAAGAGATACAAAGGATCAATAAATACATGAAAAGATGCTCTTCATCACTGGCCATCATGGAGATGCAAATCAAAACTACACTGAGATTCCATCTAACCCCAGTCAGAGTGGCAAACATAAAGAAATCAAACAGCAACAAATGCTGGCGATGATGTGAGGATAAAGGAACTCTTTTACACTGTTGGTGGGAATGGAAACTAGTTTAGACACTATGGAGATTTGTGTGGAGATTCCTAAGAAAGGTGGGAATAGATCCACCATATGATCCAGTTATGCCACACCTGGGTATCTTTCCAAAGGGGTTAAATTCAGAGAAATACAGCAACATATGCAGGCCTATGTTCATAGCAGCACAATTTGTAATAGCCAAAATATAGAACGAACCCAGATCTGTATCAACAGATGAATGGACAGCAAAACTTTGGGAAATACACACAATGGAATTCTATTCAGCCATAAAGATCAAAATTATATCATTTGCAAAAGATGGAAAGCCCTGGAGGACATTATGTTAAGTGAGATCAGCCAAACACAGAAGGAGAAGGTACATATGTTTCCTCTAATATGCCCAAACTAGGAAACACAGAGGATACCAGTGGGACTCCAGACAATGGAGGGGAAATATCAGCAAAGTTTGAATGGAAAGATAGGAGAGGAGGAAGGCTTATCTTGACTAATGAGGGTCTGCATCTGAATTTGTGTAAAATTATGAATATGACATGGTTAACCTGGACAACCATTGGAGGGACGGAGTAAGGGAAACGGGGGGGGGCCCATATATAGTTTAAATGTATACTACTTATGTTCAAAAAAAAATTGTTAAAAGAAAAAAAAAACATATGCACCCAACTCTTGGTGCCCTCTGGACTGACCTTCCCTCACCCCACATGCGTTTGAGAAGGGAACTGGTATTTTTTAGACATTCAAAGCATCATTCCTACTATTGCACTCTTCATAGCTTTTCCCCACCCTCCCTTCTCTAATCCTCCTTAGTCACTCCCCTGAAGTCTCTGCTCCTATATCTGATATTGCCCATATTTTGTATTTTTTAGGTTCCACACCTAAGACAGAATATATATCTATTAATTTTTTGAAACTGGCTACACTCGATTAATGTAATATTTTGTAGTTCCATTTATTTTCATCCAAATGAATTGATTTTGTATTTTATGGCTCAAAATTCCATTGTGTATATATACCAAAATTTTGTGTTCCATTCTTCCGTTGACAGACAACTAGGCTTTTCCACATTTTCTCTATTATAAATTGTAGTGCTATGGTCATGGATATGCAAGTATCATGCTAATATTCTGCTTTCATTACCTTTGAAAAGCTGCCCAGTAGTACCATTGCTGGGTCATATGGCAGCTTCCTTCCAAATCTGAGACCTCCATACTGATTTCCAAGGTTGTTGTACCAACAACAGTGTAATAAGAAAGTTTCTACCTGTACCTATATGTTGGGAGTCCTGGACCTAAGGACTCTTGTAGCAATGTACAAATTTCTCATGTAATTTCTATGTATTGAAATCATCTTGAATTGATTTAGTGCAGGGTCGAGAGGATAGGGTTTAATTCCATTTTCTACATATAAGTAGCCAGTTTTTCCATCAGAATTTGTTGAAAAGGCTACCCTTTCTCCTTGTATATATTTGACAACTATGCGATACAGCAGGAGCTTAATGTTTGATGGATGTGTGCGAGAGGTTTGGGGGTTGAGCAAGTGGAGCAACCGAAGTGATAAAAGTTCCTGTGAGGGTAGAAGCCATTAAAGAGGGGTTTTTGCCATGGTGATGAACGCCTGTGATCCATGTACTTGGGAGTTTGAGACAGGAGGATCACAGATTCAAGGCCAGCCTCTGTTAATTGGAATCTGAATAACTCAACAACCCTGTTTAAAAAAAATTTTTAAAGGGCTGGGGTTATAGTTCAGAGATAGAAAGGGCCTGGGTTCAATCCCCACTAACAAGTAAAAAAAAAAAGTACTTAAGATACTAATCACCTGAATTGAAGTGAAGTGCCACAGGTTAAGTCTGCAGGTTCCTAGGACATTAGAACATTGTTCTCACTTTGGATAGCAAGTGTCATGTTTGTGGCTCCTAAACAACTGGCTGGAAATTTGATGATTCCTGCGAGTCCCCCTCAGGGTTCATAATTCTCTAGAACAACTCACGGAACATAGGGAAGCATGCTATCTACCACCACTAGTTCGTTATGGTGGAAAATGACACAAACTGGGAGCAGCTAAGAGATGAGACACATGGCCTGAGGTCTGGGACTGTCCCATATAGTTAGCGTCCCTGTCCTCTGATACATGATTCTCCCAGGACTTGGCAGTATATCAGAAGGACTAAAGCAAGAGAGAGAGAGAGAGAGAGAGAGAGAGAGAGGGAGAGGGAGAGGAAGAAGGAGGGAAGGGGGAGAGAGGGAGGGAGGGAGGGGGAGAGGGAGAGGGAGAGAGAAAGGGAGAGGGAGAGGGTTTTAATACTAAGCATTAAAACCAGAGGCACTCTGCCTCTGAGCTATACCCCCAGTCCTAGTTAACTTTTCATTTTGAAACAGGTGTTGATATTTGCCAAGAATGGCTGTGAACCTGCCATTGTCCTGTCTCAGCCTTTCAATTTTAAGGTTATAGGTATATGTCACTGCATGCGGTGCACTGTCCTGAGTTTCTACTGGCAGTTCATTAGCCAATCAGCAGGAGAGCTGTCAATAAAGAAATACACCAGGCTCAGGAACCACCTCTGTGGTGAGAGAGTCAGGTGCGTGCACATGCTAGAAACCGAAGTGTACTGGGTGAGAATGCAGATGGAGACAATTGTAATGTCCTCTGCACTGTGTGTGGATGTCAAGAAAGCAGCCCTCTCCTGGATCCATGGTTCTTAGCAACAACAGGCTAGGAAGAAAGGAAGACAAAGTCTCAACACTCACTGGGATTCCACATCCCGGTGTCCTCAGTATATCCCATGAGGAGGGCTAGGACTGAATTCCCACACCTCTATGTGCCATGCTGTCGAAGAGCCTTCCTAAGTGTCTATTTCCTATAAGGTTAATGAGTACTGCTCTCTGATCAATGGCCTCCCAGAACCCCTGTACTTAGTAGATCCTTACTGTAAGGTAAAGTCTTTAAGCAAGCGTCTAGAATGTCTCTAAACAGTGTCTCCCCTGATTGTGTCTTTATTCAGTTATGGTTACCAAAATCTACACGTTACTTAGGAGGCTGAGACAGGAGGATCAGTGGTTTGAGACCATCTTCAGCAAGTCTGAGATCCTACCTCAGAAAAATCAAATCAAAAGGGCTATAGATTTGGCTCAAAGGTAGAATAGCCCAGAATTCAATTCCCAGCACCTAAATAAATAAATAAACTCTAAATTTGGCATGGCAGTGCTTGCCTATAATCGCAATACTTGGGAGGCTAAGGCATGATGATTGCAGGCTGGAAGATAGTCTCAGCAAATAGTAAGACTCTTATCACCCTAGCAATAACTTGTTTTAAAGAAAAAAATTGGAATAAGAGTATAGCTCAGAAATGGGATTCTAGTGGGTTTGAGAGAGGTTGAGCTCAGGGGAATCGCTGCCCTGGCAGACACCCTTGGATCACCTGCTACTAGGTGATATTGTCTACCATCATTTCCTCTTAGGTGTGTGTGTGTGTGTGTGTGTGTGTGTGTGTGTGTGTGTTACTGGGGACTGAGTCAGGAGACATTCTACCTCCAAAATACACCTTCTGCCTATTTTATTTTATATTCAGCAACCAGGGTCTCACTATGATTATCAGAGCCTCACTACTTTGAGACCTTCCTGTAATATGCAAACTCCTGTCTCAGCCTCCCAGGTACTGATGTTACAAGCATCACCAAGCCCCAGCTATCTTACTTTTCACAGCACAAAGTTGATTCCCTTTATGTTTTTTATCCAACTTTTTTGTGCATTGAAACCAGGGACATATTACGTTTGAGTTACACCCAAAGCCCAATTTTATTTTTTATTTTGCATCAGCATCTTATTAAGTTGCTGAGGCTGGACTTAAACCTGCATTCCCACGGTCTCAGTATTTCCAGGGGTGGTATACAGGAGTGTTCCATGATCCCTGACTGTATCCTCACTTTTTAAGAGTCACAGATCCCTGTCTGAGCTCTACTTGTCTTCTGGAGTTCTACTGCCTCACTTTCTCTCCATATGCAAACTCTAGATGCCCAATTCTGTGCTGTTGCTTCAATGTTCCCAGAGATCCCCTCTGAATAACACATCTGTCGGCATCCATCAGCACCTCCTTACTTCTTGCAGCTAAATAGTGGCCTACTGCAGTGGTAAACCACTTTGTCTATGCATCCATCCACTGTTGGACATCTGTGTTGTTTCTGCCCTTGGCATGGTCACCAATGCTGCTACGAACATTTGTGTCCTGGCTTTTGTTGGAGTGTCTGCTTGCAGTGTGTCTGGGGTGGAGTATACCCCAGAGTGGAGTAGTTGGTTTTTTGGGGGGGATTGTTATTATTTTTCTTTGTGCACTGTTTGAGGCTGGATCACCTATAATAGGTCCAGGGAAAATATAAAGAAGAGAAGGTGGTGCCTGAGTTCCATCCCAGGAGGCTGAGGCACTAGGTTCTCAACTTTGAGCTCTGCCTGGGCTACTTGGCAGCGTCTTCTCAAAACAACCACCTTAAAAGGGCTGGGGATTCAGGTCAGTGGGACAGAGCTCCTGGTTTGGATTTGTTGTAGTGTGTGCACACATACACACAAGCAGAAAGACCATGAGTGGTGGGAGAGAAGTTGAGCTCAGGGGAGTCTGCAGTGGCAGGTGACGGTGGATTGCCTGCTAGGTGATACTGCCTGCCATCATTTCATACTAGGGGTTCTTTTGTGTGTGTGTGGTACTGGGGATTGAACCAGGGGGCATTTGACCTCCAAGTTACACCCTCAGACCTACTTTATTTTATATTAAAATAGGGACCCACTATGGTTATAAGGGTCTCACTACTTGTTGAGCCTGTCTCCTAACCTGCAGTTCTCATGTCTCAGCCTCCCAGGTACTGGTATTACAAGCACCACCATGCCCCAGCTATCTTACTTTTCTCAAAATAATACTGAATCTCTTTTTTTTTAATGCTAACCTTTTTTTGTGGTACTATGCATTGAACCCAGGTATATATTATCTTAGAAATATACCCACAGCCCAAGTTTATTTCTTATTTTGAAACAGGATCACACTAAGTTACTGAGATTAGCCTTAAACATGCAATCCTCCTGCACCAAGTGGTGGGATTATAAGAGTGTTCCATCATGCCTGACTTTATCCTCATTCTTAACAGTCACAGATCCCTACTACAGTCCCATCTGTGATAGCCATGGTTATTGAGTATCATATTTATCCCCCAAAGTTCTACTGCCTCATCTTTTCTCCTTATATAAATTCTGGATGTTCATTTCTGTGCTTTTGTTTCAATGTTCTCACTGGATCCACTCTTAGTCATTGACACATCTTTCAGCATCCATCAACACTTCATTATTTCTTGAAGCTTATCTATAAGACAAAATGTGTATATGCATTCATCCACTGATGGACATCTGTGCTCTTTCCACCCTGGACAATAGTCAACAATGCTACTAGGAACATTTGTGTCCAGAACTTGTTTGAGTGTCTCCTCCCAGAGTGTCCAGAAATATAAACCCAGTGGAAGCCGGGCGTGGTGGCGCACGCTTGTAATCCCAGCAGACCCGGAGGATCGCAGTTCGCGGACAGCCTCAGCTATTTAATGAGGCCTCTGCAACTCAGTGAGACCCGGTTTCAAAAAATAAATAATGAAAATTAGGGAAGGGGCCATAGCTCGGAGGTCAAATGCCCCTAGGTTCCTACCCAAGACCCGCAAAAAAAAAAAAAATTAATTAATTAATTAATTAATTAATTTTAAAAAATAAAATAAACCCAGTGGAGTTGCAGGATCATATGGTGATTCTGTGTTCATCTGCTCGAGAAACACCACACTGATTTCCACAGCAGCTTCACCATTTATTAACAACATTACAAAGTTCAAGGAGTTTCATATTCTCCATCCCTTGCCAACACTTGTGGTTTCCCATGTTTTTATCATCGCCATCACCACTGGTGTGAAGAGGTTTCTACTTTGGTTTATATCTGTATATATGATCCTGGGTTTGAAGACAGGGTGTTTAACCTCTGAGATATACTGCTGGATTTTTTTTAAAATTAGAATCACCTTATATTGATAAGTATCTCACGAAGTGGCTGAGGCTGATCTCAATCCTGCTGATCCTCCTGTCTCAGCCTCCCAAGTACTGGGATTACAGGCACAGGCCACCATGCTTGGCACATTGTGGTTTGATTTTTTATTCCTGCATCAATTTTGTATGCTCTGTGCAAAAAAAATTTACCCACTTTGATATTTTAGATCAGTTCATTGCTGTTCTTATATTTTATTAAATTATAGGATTGTCTAATACATCTTAGTTTCTTCAACAAATTATATTTTATTAATAGATTAGGATTATATCTTGTATCATAATGATGTGGAGCTTTGTTGGTGCTATTTATGGTGATATTTATATATTGGTAGCAGCTATTTGTATTTGTGTGGAACTTTGTATGGAATACATATATATAAATGCTATACCATCAGCACTTGTTAAATTGTATTCTGAATTTCTGAATCAGGGTCATGCTAAGTGACATCATGCAGGCTGAAAACCAGTGATCCTTCAGGCTCAACGTCCTAAGTACTACAGTTACAGACATGTACCCCAAAACCTGAAAATGACAGTGTTTTTTTATTTTTCAAGTGTTTTTAAAGATTTTTTTTTTTTTTTTTTTTTTTTTTGGTATTCGACAAATTCCAAAACTTCCTCTCCCTAAACTTCTTTACCAGTTTCCTCCCTCTGCTGCCAGGCTGATCACAGAAAGGGCAAAACACAGGGACATGAAATAAAAAGTCTACTGCAAGATGAAAGTGGAGAGAACATGGCATCCGTTGGAAAAAGAAAAGAGGGAGCCACACACCATGAGGAGAGTTTGGGAAGCTGGGCAAGATTGGGTCAGTGGCTGGAGATATCACCTCCCCCAGGTTCCAGTATATATACCCACATCAGTGTTACAGTTACCTGTTTTCCTTCAAATTGGTTGTCAGGCTGGAGTGACTATGACATCAGAGGGTTCCAGCCTTCCTGATTGGAAGGGCCAGACTCCATCAGTGCTCTGGGAGGCAGTAGGCAACTGCTTTTCCTCACAGCTCTTCTCCAGTGCTGACTTCTCACCAGTCTGGAGAAGACACATCGGGCTTGTGTCCAAAGTCTAGAACAAGGCGTGGAGAAGTAAGAATATTGGATCTGTGAAGTGAAGGAAGATACTGAGAGAACTTCATGGCCACTAGGCAAGCATCCTCCAAATCCGAGGTCCAGTGTCCCCAGGTTAGCTCCTCAGGGCAGTGCCTGAAGGTGGAGGTGGCTGACGAGACCCCAGGGACATCAGGTGAGTAGATTGGAAGGAAAGTGGTTTCCAAGGGTGACTAGTAAAGAGAGAGGGTACAGTGGAAGGAAGACACCGGAAGGCAGGCATTGGAGGACAGGACAGGATGCGGGCCAAGGATATTCAGGGACACATAAAATCTAAATAGGAAGGTGGGGAGGTGAGATTAAAGGACAGAAAAGAGAAAAAGGAGGCTCAGTAAGATTTCCCCCTACCCATGGGGAAAAGTGTCTAAAATGAAGAAGTGTTGAAGGACAGAAGATGAACCATTAGCAAGGAGAATCAGGGACAGAGGGATATGACAGAGGGGAAAGACAGAAGTGTGTCTTGGGGGCTGGCAATGGCTGAAGAGGTTTGGGTTTGGAGGGCCAGGGTTTCTTGGGCTTAGATGGTCAAAGGCTTAATTCCAAAGACCAGAGCTTATCTCTGGTTTCTTTTGTCAGTCTCAAAGGTGAAAAGCAGTTGCCAAATTGACTTCTCTGGCAGGAAGAGGAAGAGGGAATGGTCATCAAAAACTGAGGAGGATCTGAAAAAGAATACACCAGGCATTTTTTATTCCATCCCATGCAAAGGGCCTAGCTGCTCCCTCCATTATTATGAACAAAAGAAAACCAGGACATGGGACATAGATTCCAAGGGGAAACTGCCAGGAAGGCCAAACTCAGACCTGAGGCTAGGAAGGAGCACCTCCACGGAATCATCTGAAGAGTCTATGGAATGGGAGTGCTACTCAAACAGCCAGAGTGAGCAGCAGGAGGAGGTTGCAGGATTGGCTGCCTCAAGGGTAAAACCTCGCTCCCCTCCTCTGTCCTGGATGGACAATACAAATATGGAGTGGTGTACAGATACTCAAGAGGAGCTCACGGACAAGCTGCCAGGATTAGTTGACACTCTCCTGGTGTTAAATCCACCTCAGTCCCCTGCAAAGGAGGAGGTCATGGAATGGACCTCACATTCCCAGGAAAACCAGCCTGGATTCACTGCCTCAGCACCACAGGCACAGCCCAGACTCTTCCATCAGTCCCAGGCCCAGAAGAGGAAGAGGGAGTCCTCCTTCTTGCCTGGAAAGGAGCTGGAGAAGAAGGCACCGGACCTGAACCCTGAGCAACAACATCCCGCCTCCACAATGGACACACAATGTGGGCCCAAGATGACAGCAAAAAGAAAGCGCGTGTCCTCAGTGCTCCCTGAGCACCACGAGGTCTTCACCAGGATGCTTGGTAGGGAGAGTCCCCAGAGAGCATCCTCTAATCCTGATCCCTAGAAACACAAGACACTAACAATTATGTCACTGTCCCAAGAGAACAGTGTCGTGCTAGCCCTGAGTTCTCTCTTTAGGGAGGACTCAAGATCCATCTCTCATTGGAGAGACTTAGATGATAGAGGGTCAGAAGAGACTTGAGAGAGGCCCCCACATGGGGTAACAAGTTTGCTTCCATTCCTCTGACATCAAGCTATTACTGACTCCTCTGGATCTAAACATCTTCATCCCTAGAATGGTGATAGGGCCAAGTTTACACACTGAGATGACTATGAAAGGGGAAAATGACCCGAGTTCTATTAGCTACCACCTGGCTTCTGAGATGCTGCTTTCACAGACAATGAAATGTCTCCAGGGTTTACCTCAAGGTCTTAATCATGGGGATGTGGGTGACACTCAAGCTCTCAGACACGGCTCCTGCTTAGAGCCTCAGGACGCAGCCACTGCACCTCGCCTGGTACATATTCCTTCTGTCCTCTTCCTCTCTGGGTCCCAACCCTAAAACTTGTCCAAGACAAGGAGGGTTTTGCTTCCTGCTCTCTGTCGCTAATCGCAATGCATTTCAGGATGCCAGACTCACCTGTGTGCTCTGTTTACAGAGGATCCTGTCATCAAAAGATTCCTGGCCTCAGACAAGGAGCTGAGGGTTTCAGACAAGGTGAGCTGGGTGTGTGCTGAGCAGTGCCCCTGCTCCTGCCCAGTCTGGTATGCTGAGGGTTTCTAACCCCATGCTGCTTCTCCTCCATGCAGCTGCAAGCTGACACTCCCAAGGTCCTGGCCCCTTTGTGACTTGCCATTTCGTCCCTTCATGAGACCAGTGGTTTCTTTCTGAGGAGATAGTGGGGCCCTGTCTCTACTTGGGATCCTTGGGATCTGAGCCCTGGGCCCCACACTGCCATCCATGTCCTCTCTGCTTGGTGCCCCCTGAGCTTGTTCCAGCCTCCTCCTCTAAGCTCTCTGGGACCCTCTGTGCTCTGATCACGGCCCTCCTCACCTAGCCATCCTAAAAGTACTCCCCAAAAGGTCTTGTTGTAGTGGCCATCAGGGTGAAGCTAGGGTGCCCTTGCCCTGATTTCTCTGACTCCCTGGGGCCCTTCCCCCAAAAGCAAGTCACCCAACCGAGGTCTTTCTTTTGAGCTAAGTCCCCTGCCGAGCATCCCTTCCCTCTCTTCCAGACTTTCTCCTCTACCAGGTATGACCTCTCTTTGTATTGTGTTCCTCTCTCCTGCAGTACCTCCTGTCCATGGTCATAGCTTATTTTAGCCGAGCTGGCCTCTTTTCCTGGCAATACCAGAGAATACATTTCTTCCTGGCTCTGTGAGTATTGGGCCTCAACCTGTGTCCGGTGAGAGGGAGAATTGGGACTCCAAACTTTCTTTTCTTTATTTCTTTCCTTCCTTTCTTCTTCTTGGAGCCAATGTGTTTTGGTGGCTTTACATGAACTCACCGACAATCTTTCTATATCAGGGTTCAGCACCTCCCAGGACTCATGAGCAACTGCATTGCTACTCAATTTCTTGACCAAGGCTGGAATCTGGGCAGGAATCCTGCTGTCCCTAAATGAAACTCACTTACCAACTTGATATTCCCTGCTCTTTCTTTCACTGCTCCTTGCAAAGGTCCATCTCCCTATCATTTCTCATGTTTCCTGTCTAGGTTTGTTTACACCTAGGCAAGGGGAAAAATTCTTTATCTTTAAAATCAGAAAAGACACCAAACACTGGGCATGTTTCAGGCACCCTGAGACAGGGGGACTGCTTGAGCCAGGACTCAGAGGCCCACCTGGGCACCATCATGAGAGCCAGGCTCAAATCAAAATAAAAGTGTGAAAATCTTTGTGCTGCCTTCCTGGATCACTCAGCAGCTATCGACATAAATTCAATAATAATAATAATAATAATAATAATAATAATAATAATAATACATTTTGGATTAACTTTTCATGTCAAACTCTTCCTTGTCTCATAATCCTATTGGATTGGTGGCCTGATTAAGGTACACTGTGTGGTATATGTGTGTGTCTGCGTGTGTGTGTGTCGTGTGTGTGTGTGTGTGTGTGTGTGTGTGTGTGTTTGTGTGTGTGTGTGTCAGTGACTATTGGTACTTTGGATTGAGCCCAGGGTCTTTCTACTTTAGAGCTTCACCTCCAGTCCTTATTTTAATCTTTTATCAGTGTTTAACTCATTTGCAAAGGGCCTAAGGAGCTGAGGATGGCCATGAACTTGGAATGTTCCTGTCTCAGCTGCCTAAGTACTATGATTATATGGGCAAACCACCATTCCTGGCTCCTATTTTATTTATTTATTTATTATTTATTTATTTGTATGTTTAAATAGGACCTCAGTAAATGGCAAAGTGCCTAAATTGCTGAGACTGGCCCGGAAACTGTTCTCCTTGTTTTAGCCTCTAAAGTACTGAGATAACAAGACTTGACGACTTCATGTGGTTTTCAAGGTTTTATTTTATTGAAATATTCATGCTTTTTTGGTTGGTGGTGGTAAAGGGAATTAATCCCAGATTTCTACCTCCAAATTACACCCCAGCGCTTTAACATTTTTATTTTAAAACAAGGTTATATGCTGGCAATGGTGGGGACACTTGTAATCTCAGCACTTGGGAGGCTGATTCAGAAGGATTGTGTTTTGTGGACAGCCTCAGCTATATGGAGAGGCAATTTGAAAATCAGTGTAACCCTGTTACAAAAAATGAAAAAAAAAGAGTTTGGTTAGAATACGCCTGGGTTTTATCCTCAGTACAAAAAGAAAAAAAAAAAGGAATTAAACCAAGTCAAAAAAGTAAGTTTCCCAGGGCCTCCCTACATCCCTACGTTTCTGAGACTGGCTTAGAACCTGTACTTCTCTGGTTTCAGGCTCTACAGTACAGGGATTACAGGTGTGAGCCACCATGCCTGGCTTGATACATTCTAAAACACTCGGCCATGTCAAGTTTTTCATTTTGTTAGTTCTTATGATATAGAATTGAGTCTCTGACTATATTTGACTATAAATGAATCTTTCTTTTAAAAACATGTTAAGAAGAGCATCTTCTGTGACAGGACATACAAGCCATGGCAAGAGAGATCTAAGATGTGCTTGTTGAACTAATGCACCATAGGAACCAAGCCGTTTCTTACACTTTTGGTAGGAGAGGGAAGATTAGAGAAATAAATCAGGGTCAGGTCATACCCTCAGGATGCTGTCGCTGTGCTAGAGAGTGGGATGTGTGCACATGGAAGAGGGCCAGGGCGGAGAGGGGGATTCATGATGTCCACCTCATGGGTGAGGGTGGCAGGAGACAGAGTCAGGCTGTCCAGGTGCATTTCATCCTTCTCAACACCCCTTGAGGTGCTGCTGAGAAGGTGTCTGTCCAGCAGAGGCCTCTGGGCCCAGGGCTGTCCATATAACCCTGGACAGAGTTCACACTGTCCTGTGTATATAAATATGACTCTTCCTGTTTGGCAAACTGAGGACAAGTACACATTCTTCCTGGTGTGACCATTCTAAGTGATTTGATTTCTCTCTCCAGCTACATCGCCTGTGACATGGAGGAGGACCACCAGGCTCCTAAACGATCCTTTTTTCCATTCCTCTATGGAGAGAGCTCTACGCAGCGTCCCTTGTTCCACAGGCTGTGCTTCCAGTTAATGAAGTCCATGCAGTGGAATCTTCGAGTTTCCCCAAAGGAGTGTGAGGAGGTGGGTGGCCTTCGGGGATTTAGAGCTGGAGGGATGGGCTGACAAGATACCAGGAAGCATGGGAGTGGTCGGTGGGATCTGGGGCTGAGAAAGAACTGGAGGCTGCACAGGGACTTCCTGGTCTTCCTGGCCAAACATCTTTCTTTATGGAGCTGTTTCTCTTTGCAGATCCAAGCTTACAATCCAGGGCTCTGGGTGTGGAACCAAGACCGCACCCTCCTTCCTGGATCTCCAGGGACCATGGAGACCTGAGGACATCAGCCCCATGGAAGGTATGAACATGACCAACGTGTGCATTAAATCACAGGCTCCATTCTCTAAGTGTGCTCTCTGAATCACCTGATATCTTTGCCATAGTGCAGACCTGTGGGCCTTACTTTGAATGTAGTAAAATGTTTTAGTATGGGGGCAGTTAACTCTAATGGTCAAAACTGCATATAATGGTTCAGAACTGGGCTTAGGAATGAAGGGTTAAAGAAAAATTAATTTTTTAAGCTGGTCTAAATTCTAGTTAGATTTGACTTTAGCTATACCTTACTTCCATCCATGTCTAGCTAGTGACATTCCCTAATTCTTTTTTTATTATTTTTTATTGGCGCATTTTATTTATTCATCATAATGGGGTAAAAAACTTGTGTAGCCATAAATGCACACATCACTCAGCCAGCCCCCACCCAGTCCTCACCTGACTCCCTCTCCATCTCTCCCTCCAATTCTTGGTTTAGTGGTTGACATCAACATGAATAAGTACATCATGCGATTTAAACAGTTTCCCTCTCACCACCTCCCATCCCCACAGGTAGGATGTCTTATTTGCTCCTCAAAAGGATCTCTTTTTTCACCTGGAGTTCCTCCTATGACCCCATTCACTTTAGCTTTCACATATTAGGTAAAGCATCTGAGAAACCAAAGTAGTACAAAGAGAGAAAGAAGAACTCAAACTTTCATTCTTTGCAGATGACATGAGACTATATTTAGAAAAACCAAAAAACTCAACCTACAGGTGTATAGAACTGATCAACAAATTCAGAAAAGTGTCTGGATACAAATCAATCTTAAAAAATCAGAAGCTTTTCTGTATAACAACCATAAACCCACTGAAAAAAAATTCAGAAAACACTTTCACTCAATATCACCCACAAAATAGTAAAATAATGAGGAATAAACATAACCAAGGAGGTAAAAAAATCTCCTCAAAGAAAAGTATAAAACATTGAAAAAAGAAATCAAAGAAGATCTTAGAAGACGGAAAGATCTTCCATGTTCATGGATAGACAGAATAAATATTATCAAAATGGCCATACTTTCAAAAGTGATCTACAGATTCAACGCAATGCCCATTAAACAACCACGATCATTTTTCAGAGACATAGAAATATCAGTCCTTAAATTTATTTAGAATAACAAAAAGCCCAGAATAGCCAAAATAGTTTTCAGCAACAAAAACCATGCAGGAGGAATCACATTACCTGACTTTAAACTGTACTGCAAAGCAATTGTAATAAAAACAGCATGGTACTGGCACAGAAACAGATACATAGACCAATGGAGCAGAATAGAAGACCCAGAAACAAGTCCAATTACTTTCCGCCAATTGATTTTTGACAAAGGGGCCTAAAACCTACACTGGAAAAAAGACTTTTCAACAAATGGTGTTGGCAAAATTGGTTAACTGTATTCAGAAAATTGGAAATTACTTCCACTTTCTCACCCTGAACAAAAGTCAATTTAAGATGTATCAAAGACTTGGAAATTAGACCAGAGAGATTACGGGTCCTCGAAGATGGCATAGGTCTAACACTGCAACACATAGGCACAGATGAATACTTTCTTAACAAAATCCCAAAGGCACAACAAACCAAAAGCCAAATCAATGCGTGGATTGCATGAAATTGAAGTTTCTTTTCAGCAAAGAAAACTGTCAAGAACCTCAATAGAGAGGCAACAGAATGGGAAAAGATTTTTGCCACCTTCACCTCTGTTATAGGATTAATATCTAGAATATAGAGAGAACTCAAGAAATTCAGCACTAAAAAAGACATTTTCTAATTCTGACACCTTTCTCTCCTTCCAGATTGCTGGACTCCAGAGACATACAGATTTTCAAGAAAACGTTGAAGGGGTTACGGCGACATACGGAAGGATAAAAAGAGAAATGTTTTTTATGGATCATCAGAATATATCACAAATGTTATTTTTTAATTTTTAAACTTTTTATTGTTATATTATATTCATACATAATGTTGGGGTTAAAAAAAAATGTGTGTGTACATACATGTACTCATGACTGATTTAACCGCTACCCAATTCCCACCCCATTCCCTCCCCATCCCTCCTTCCATTGCTTGGCTTAGTGGTTGACTTTCATATGTTTAAGTCCATTGGTTGTTTTAGAGATTTTCCTTCTTCCCCCCTCCTTTCTCCTCCTTTAGGTTGTCTTATTTGCTCTTCTATAGGATTTCCTTTTCCATCTAGAGTTCCTTCTAGGACCCATTTCTCCCTAGCTCTCACATATTAGGGAAAGCATTGGATTTCTTATTGTGACTGACTAATCTCACTTAGCATAGTGTCCCCCAGTTCTATCCATTTCCCTGAAAATGATGTAATTGAGTTTTTTTAATGGCTGAGTAAAATTCCATTGTGTACGTATCCCACAGTTTTGTAATCCACTCATCTGTTGATGTACATCTTGCCTGGTTCCATAGCTTGATTATGGGGAATTGTGCAGCTATGAACATAGAACATAGATACACCTGTATTAGTTTGGTAGTTTGGTTTCCTTTCTTTTGGGTAGATACCCAGAAGTGGTATTTCTGGATCAAATGTTAGATTTGTTCCTATTTTTCATCATTCTGTTTTCTAAAGTGGTTGCACGAATTTGCAGTCCGCCAACAATGTTTTAGAGTTCCCACTTCTCCACATCCTCTCCAGCATCTGTTGTTGTTTGTGTTTTGGATGATTGCCATTCTAGATGGAGTTAGGTGAAATCTCAGGGTAGTTTTGATTTGCATCTCTCTGATTGCCAATGATGTTGAGCATTTTTTCATGCATTTTTGGCCATTTGAATTTCTTCTTTTGTGTAGTGTCTAATTTGTTCACTTGCCCATTTTGTTATTGGATGCTTTGTTTTCTTGGTGTTGAGTTTCTTGAGGTCTCGGTATATTCTAGATATTAGTCCTCTATCGGAGGTGTAGGTGGCAAAAATCATCTCCCATTCTGTGACTCTCAATTGAGGTTCTTGACATTTTCCTTTGCTGATCAGAAGCTCTTCAGTTTCATGCAATTCCATGTATTGATTCGGCTTTTGGTTTGTAGTGCCCTTGGGGTCTTGTTGAGAAAGTGTTCATCTGTGCCTATGTGTTTCAGTGTTGGACATATGCCCTCTTCAAGGAGTTTCAAGGTCTCTGGTTTGATTTCCAGGTCTTTTATCCATCTTGAACTGACTTTTGTACAGGGTGAGAAAGTGGGATTAATTTCCAATTTTCTGCGTAAAACCAGTTTGGTCAACACCGTTTGTTGAACAGGTTATCTTTTTTCCAGTGTATGTTTTTGGCCCCTTTGTCAAAAATCAATTGGCTGAAAGTAATTGGACTTGTTTCTGGGTCTTCTTTTTTGCTCCATTGGTCTATGTATCTGTTTCTGTGCCAGTACCATGCTGTTTTTTATTACAATTGCTTTGCAGTACAGTTTAAAGTCAGGTATTGTGATTCCTCCTGTATGGTTTTTGTTGCTGAGAACTACTTTGGCTATTGTGGGCTTTTTGTTATTCCAAATAAATTTAAGGACTGATATTTCTATGTCTGTGAGGAATGATTGTGGTAGTTTCATGGCATTACATTGAATCTGTAGATCACTTTTGGAAGAATGGTCATTTTGATAATATTTATTCTGCCTATCCATGAACATGAAAGATCTTTCCATCTTCTAAGATCTTCTTTGATTTCTATTTTCAGTGTTTTATACTTTTCTTTGAGGAGATCTTTTACCTCCTTGGTTAAGTTTATTCCTAAGTATTTTATTTTTTTTCTGGGAGATTCTGAGTGGAAGTGTTTTTTGAATTTTTTTCATTGATTTATGATTGTTGTACAGAAAAGCTTCTGAATTTTTAAGATTGATTTTGTATCCAGACACTTTTCTGAATTTGTTGATCAGTTCTGTAAGCCTGAAGGTTGAGTTTGTTGCATTTTCTAAATAAAGTATCATGTCATCTGCAATAAGTGAAAGTTTGAGTTCTTCTTTGCCTATTTGTACTCCTTTGATTTTCTTTTCTTGCCTTATTGCTCTGGCTAGAGTCTCTAGTACTATATTGAAGAGAAGTGGTGATAATGGACATCCTTGTCTCATTCCTGTTTTAGAGGAAATTCTTGAAGTTTTTCCCCATATAATATGATGTTGGTGGTGGGCTTATTGTAGATTGCCTTAATGTTGTTGAGATATGTCCCATCTATTCCAATTCTCTGCAGTGTTTTTTTCATAAATGGATGTTGAATTTTATCAAATGCTTTTTCAGCATCTATTGAAATGATCATGTGATTTTTGTCTCTGATTCTGTTTATATGGTGAATTATATAGATTGATTTTCGTAGTTTGAACCAGCCTTGCATCCCTGGGATGAACCCTACCTGGTTATGGTGTATGATTTTCTTGATGTGGTTTTGAATGCATGTTGCTAGTATTTTGTTTAATAGTTTTGCATCCAAGTTCATCAGAGATATAGGCCTGTAGTTTTCCTTCCTTGAACTGTCTTTATTTGGTTTGGGTATTAGTGTAATTTTGGCTTCATAGAATGTATTTGGGAGAATTCCAATTTTTTTTTTCATAAAATAGTTTGAGGAGTATTAGGGTTAGATCTTCTATAAAGGTTTTATAGAATTCACTTGGGAAACCATCTGGTCCTGGTCTTTTCTTTGATGGTAAGCTCTTTATTGCTGTTTCAATCTCTTTGATAGTTATTGGTTGGTTTAAGTGTTTTTTATCTTCTTGACTCAGTTTAGCAAGATTGCATTTATCTAGGAAGTTGTTAATTTCCTCCAGATTTTCCATTTTGTTGGAATATAGTTTTTCAAAGTAGTGCTGATAATCCCCTGGGTTTCTACAATGTCAGTAGTAATGTCTCCTTTTTCATCTCTTATCTTCATAATTTGGATTGATTCTCTTTTTTTTTTAGTTAGGTTGGCTAGTGGTTTATCTATCTTGTTACTTTTTTTCAAGAAACCAGCTTTTCATTTTATTGATTTTCTGTATTTTTTTTATTGTCTATTTCGTTAATTTCTGCTCTAATTTTAATAATTTCCTGTCTTCTACTGGCTTAGGGTTTCACTTGTTCTTGCTTTTCAAGGGCTTTGAGGTGTGTCATTAGGTTATTTATTTGATGATTTTCTGTTTTTCTTATGTGAGCACTCAGTGCTCTAAATTTTCCTCTTAATACTGCCTTCAAAGTGTCCCAGATGTTTTGATAGGCTGTATCTTTATTTTCATTTGTTTCTAGAAATTTCTTGATTTCATCTCTTACATCTTCTATGACCCATTCTTCAATCAGAAGTGTGGTGTTCAGTCTCCTCATTTATGTTGTTTCTCTGAGTCTTATAATTGGTTTCTAGTTTCATGCCATTATGGTCTGAAATGACACAGGGAAGTATGTAACATTTTTTTAAATTTGCTACTGCTCATTTGTGTGATCTATTTTGGAGATGGTTCTTGAGCAACTGAGAAAAATGTAAACTCCGCTGTTGTTGGGTGAAATAGTATATATGTGTCCAACAGGTCCACTTGATTAATGTTGTTCTTTAGTTCTGAGGCATCTTTACTGACCCTTTGTCTGGAAGATCGGTCTAATGATGTGAGATTGTGTTGAAGTCTCCCAGTATTATTGTATTGGGATTTATGTGTGACTTCATGTCACAACGAGTTTGATTTATGAAAGTAGCTGCACCTACATTTGGGGCATAGATGTTGATTATTGTTCTTTCCTCTTGCTGGATTATTCCTGTTACCAGTCAAATATGACCTTCTTTGTCTCTTCTAATAAGTTTGGGTTTGAAGTCTAAGTTGTCTGATATAATAACAAATGTTATTTGTCTAGTTTATACATGGTAGTCATAGAATTCTTACTATTTAAATATTATTAACTCAATACAACTATTTATATACATGAAATTATTATTTTCACTAGTTTGAGATAGTCATAGTTTTGAAAGCCTGTTGTTCCTAATTGGTTTTGTAATAGGCATTATACCTGTTGTATATAAAAAATACTTCCACTATTTAGAAAGCTTTTTGTCTTTTTCTGTCTTATAGTTCTTTATGAGTTAATATATGTATTTATTTATTATTAAATTTTCATTATTGTCTACAATAAGCTGTGTGTTTTTAACCTGCCCTAATATATCTGTTATTTTAAGGAGGGTGTGTATAGTAAGAGAGCAATCTTTGAGACAAACTTAGAAAGAGCACAGTGCAGTAAATCTCTTAAAGAAATGTAATAAAGTTGAAACTTCTATCCATTATGTGTGTTCCCTTGACTGTTTGGGTTTTTTTGTTTATTTCAAATTATACTATTTATACAATTATACTGCTGTTTAACAGTGTTCTGGTTTTTCCTGACCAATTTTTTGAACTCTGAATTGGAATCTGAATCTATATTTCATGTAGAAAAATAGAAAAGGTGGAAAATTCTAAGTTAGGTACTTGAAGACGAAAGCACAGGAATGATACTATGGGAGACAAACCAGGAAGAATAGACAGAGGAAAGCTAACCAGCCAGGTGTCATGGCACACACCTGTAATCCCAGCACTTGGTGGCTGATCAAAGAGTATCATAGGATCAAATCCAGCTTCAGCAACCTTGGGAGATTCTGCACAACTGAGTGAAACTCATTTTTGAATAAGAAATAGAAAGGGCTGAAGGTGAGTGAGTATGGTACCACATGCCTGTAATCACAGGACATGGGCAGCTGAAAATGGAAGATTGCAGAATCAATGCTAGCCTCTACTACTTAGTGAGGCCCTCAAAAAATTACCTAGGCCCTCGGCATTAGATAGACCCTGTTTCAAAATGAGAGAAAAAGATTGGGAGTCCTTTTAGAAGATAGAATGCTTCTGGGTTCAATCCTAGTATTACAAGTGGAAAGTAAAGGGTTGGGAGTGTATTTAGTAAGTAGAATGCCCCTAGGTTCAACCTGGAGGATCTCCAAAAAATATAGATATGTTGATATAAATATCAATAAAAATATATGTAAATAAAAATGAAGGAAATTTTATGAGAGGATAGACAATAATTTTAAATCCAAAATAAACAAATGACATCTCTATAAGAGATGTCTTACTGGAAAAGGTCCCAGGAGGGGACACAGAGGAAAATGCTATGTTAGATGGTTCAGCCATTAGGGGAGTCCTTATAAAATGGAAGGAAAATACAGGAGTAATGATGAAATAGAAATAACTGAAAAGATATGAGGAAATGGGCGCAAGTCCTGAGAAAAAGAAGTCAATCAGAAGAGCCTGAGCTGCTGAGTAGACAGGCATGAAGAGGAGAAGCACTGACATTGTGTGCACCCAACAATGCAGAAAAGCATCTTGGGATTGGGAGCATCAGGGAACAGGGGAGTGACTGAGGAGAGGAGCACTGGAGTCAGAGTATGAGCCAGAAGCAGAGTAAAAGGGAGGAGAGACAGACAAGAGGGCAACAGATTCTGAGGAAAAGAGCCACTGCTGGGATGCAATGAGCTTTTTGTAAAGTGAGGACAATATCCAGATTTTGGGAAGAACTAGAATATAGAATGAACATGAAGTGTGATGGGTGTGTGAGAGAGTGATGTGAGCTGAGTGAGTGGGGTAACTGAAGAGATAAAAGTTCTCAAAAGCTAGAAGCCATTATAGAGGGTCCTGTGCCATTTTGGACCATGCCTGAAATCCCAGTACTAGGGAGACTGAGATAGGAGAATCACAGGTTCAAAGCCAGCCTCAGCAACTTAACAAGACTCTCATCAACTCATCTAGATCTTGTTTTATTTATTTGATGCATTGTAATCTTATGTTACTATAGGGTAGAAAGTGTGAGATAAAAAAATATGCACCCAACTCTTGGTGCCCTCTGGACTGACCTTCCCTCACCCCACATGTGTTTGAGATGGGAACTGGTAATTTTTAGACATTTCACAGCATCATTCCTACTATTGCATTCTTCATGGCTTTTCCCCACCCTCCCTTCTCTAATCCTCCTTAGTCACTCCCCTGGATTCTATGCTCATCTATCTGATGTTGCCCTTATTTTCTATTTTTCTAGGTTCCACACCTAATACATAATATATATCTATTCATTTTTGAAACTGGCTACACTCAATTAATGTAATATTTTGTAGTTCCATTTATTTTCGTCCAAATGAATTGATTTTGTATTTTATGGCTCAAAATTCCATTGTGTATATATACCAAAATTTTGTCTCCCATTCTTCTGTTGACAGACAACTAGGCTTTTCCATATTTTCTCTATTATAAATTGTAGTGCTGAGACCCCTGGAGAAACTGGACCCAGTAAGACGCTGGGTTCTGGGCGGGGGTCGCGGGGTGGGCAAGCCAGATGGGGCCCGAGTCGCGGGACTCTGGGCCCCAGGCCGAACTGCGAGTAGCACGCCAGACCCCTGGAGAAACCAGGCCCAGTAAGACGCTGGGTTCTGGGCGGGGGTCGAGCACAGGGCACGCCGGATGGGGCCCGGGTTTTGGGACTCTGGGCCCCAGGCCGAACTGCGAGTAGCACGCCAGACCCCTGGAGAAACCAGGCCCAGTAAGATGCTGGGTTCTGGGCGGGGGTCGAGCACAGGGCACGCCAGCTGGGGCCCGGGTTGCGGGACTCTGGGTCCCAGGCAGAACTGCGAGTAGCACGCCAGACCCCTGGAGAAACCAGGCCCAGTAAGATGCTGGGTTCTGGGCAGGGGTCGCACGCGGGGCACGCCAGCTGGGGCCTGAGTCGCGGGACTCTGGGCCCCGGGCCGAACTGCGAGTAGCACGCCAGACCCCTGGAGAAACCGGGCCCAGAACAGAAAAAGATAAAGAAAAATATCGGAGAGGTGGTAAGAAAGCCATTATGGATGCCAGGACACTGGAGATGCAGACAAAACTTATCTAAATGCACTGGAACTTATGGAAAAATTCGCCGTGAAAGAGGACTGCTATTTCTCTATATTGTTAAGAATCTCAGACATCACATAAAAGGAGAGAGTTTAGCGGAGACCAAGGAGAAATGCGGTGTTGAAAGAGTTCTCCGTGATGGTGGTGGAGACTTGTATTCAGGAGAAGCAGAAACCGGATCTTACCAACTTTATTTTTTTGGAGAAATTACACCAAATGTCGAATGTAACCATCACGCATGCTTAGGAACACTGGACAACATTCAGAGTGGAAAAAGAGCCTGGGAAGGATTTGAAACGGTGGAGGCAGTGGCAATGCCAGTGGCCAATATTCGGGGGAGGCAGAGATCTGATACATTACAACTGGAACCTTTGAAATAATAACCACAGAGACAGTGATCGGAACCTGCTGAGGGGTTAGGCGGGCGCCGGGGCCAGTGGCCGACATCGGAGCTTGCTGGGAGGCAAAGCCACTACTGAGGCCTCCGTGACCGGGATTGGAACCTGCAGAGGGGTTAGACCGATGCTGGGGCCAGCGAGGCCGGCATTGGAGCCTGCCATGATACAAGGCTTGTGCTAGGGCCTCCGAGGTCGGGTCCGGAACTTGCTGAGGGGTTAGGCCGGTGCTGGGGCCAGCGAGGCTGGCATCAGAGCCTGCCATGAGGCAAGGCCGGTACTTGGGCCTCCGAGGCCAGGATATGAGCCTGCCGAGGGGCTAGGCCGGTGCTGGGGCCAGTGAGGCCGGCATCGCAGCCTGCCTTGAGTCATGACCAGTGCTGGGGCCTCCGAGGCCGGGATCGGAGCCTGCCGAGGGCTTAGGCCGGTGCTGGGGCCAGTGAGGCCGGCATCGGAGCCTGCCATGAGGCATGACCAGTGCTGGGGCCTCCGAGGCCGTGATCGGAGCCTGCCGAGGGGTTAGGCTGGTGCTGGGGCCAGTGAGGCCGGCATCGGAGCCTTCTTTAAGGCAAGGCCGGTACTGGGGCCTCGAGGCCAGGATAAGAGCCTGCCAAGGGGTTAGGCCGGTGCTGGGGCCAGCGAGGCCGGCATCGGAGCCTGCCGTGAGGCAAGGCCGGTACTGGGGCCTCCGAGGCCAGGATAAGAGCCTGCCGAGGGGTTAGGCCGGTGCTGGGGCCAGTGAGGCCGGCATCGGAGCCTGCCGTGAGGCAAGGCCGGTACTGGGGCCTCGAGGCCAGGATAAGAGCCTGCCAAGGGGTTAGGCTGGTGCTGGGGCCAGCGAGGCCAGCATCGGAGCCTGCCATGAGGCAAGGCCGGTACTGGGGCCTCCGAGGCCAGGACAAGAGCCTGCTGAGGGGCTAGGCTGGTGCTGGGGCCAACGAGGCTGGCAGAGGAGCCTGCCGTGAGGCATGACCAGTGCTGGGGCCTCCGAGGCCGGGATCGGAGCATGCCGAGGGGTTAGGCCGGTGCTGGGGCCAGCAAGGCCGGCATCGGAGCCTGCCGTGAGGCAAGGCCGGTACTGGGGCCTCCGAGGCCAGAATAAGAGCCTGCCGAGGGGTTAGGCTGGTGCTGGGGCCAGCGAGGCCGGCATTGGAGCCTGCCATGAGGCATGACCAGTGCTGTGGCCTCCGAGGCCGGGATCGGAGCCTGCCGAGGGGTCAGGCCGGTGCTGGGACCATTGAGGCCGGCATCGGAGCCTGCCTTGAGGCAAGGCCAGTACTGGGGCCTCTGAGGCCAGGATAAGAGCCTGTCGAGGGGTTAGGCCGGTGCTGGGGCCAGTGAGGCTGGCTTCGGAGCCTGCCTTGAGGCAAGGCCGGTATGGGGCCTCCAAATCCGTGATCGGAGCCTGCCAAGGGGTTAGGCTGGTGCTGGGGCCAGCGAGGCCGGCATTGGAGCCTGCCTTGAGGCAAGGCCGGTACTGGGGCCTCTGAGGCCAGGATAAGAGCCTGCCGAGGGGTTAGGCCGGTGCTGGGGCCAGCGAGGCTGGCATCGGAGCCTGCCTTGAGGCATGACCAGTGCTGGGGCCTCCGAGGCTGGGATCGGAGCCTGCTGAGGGGTTAGGCTGGTGCTGGGGCCAACGAGGCCGGCATTGGAGCCTGCCATGAGGCTAGGCCGGTGCTGGGGCCTCCGAGGCCGGGATTGGAATCCTGCCAAGGGGTTAGACCGGTGCAGGGGCCAATGGCCAGCATAGGAGACTGGCGTGAGGCAAGTTCACTCCTGCGGCCTCCAAGGTCGGGACCAATGCCAGCTTAGGGGTTAGACCGGTTCAGGGGCCAGCGAGACCAGAACTGGGGCCTCCCATGAGGCAAGGCCGCTGCTTGAGCCAGCGAGGTCTGGATCAGTCCACTGAGTAGCCAGGCCACTACTGGGACCATCAAGAGTGGGATTGGTACTTGCAACGCAGCATGCACAGAGAAATATCGCAGAAAATATAAATCAGACGCTTCTCTTAATCAGCAATAACTAGGAGGAAAAGGGCAACAGGAAGAGGTTGAGCTATAGAAAGGGCCCTATAGTGAAGCATCTAATGTGACCAATCAGTGGGTATGTAATACTGAAGGACGGAGCCTCTTTAAAACGCAGGAGGTACATAAACAAATGTATCAAAGTAAATCACCAAAGAAGTGTGGGATGGAGGGAGGGGGAGGGAATGGGATGGGGGCTGGAGGAGGGCTAATTGGATGATGTGTGCTTGTATATCCTCTCAAGTCTTGTACTCCAATGTGATTGATATATGACTACAATGCACCAATTTAAAAAATAAATTAATTTAAAAAAATAAAAAAAATAAATTGTAGTGCTATGGTCATGGATATGCAAGTATCATGCTCATATTCTGATTTCATTACATTTGAAAAGCTGCCCAGTAGTACCATTGCTCGGTCATATGGCAGTTTCCTTCTGTCACGGACTAATCTCAGTCGGTTTGTAATGGTCCGTTCCCGGTCAAATGCTCAGAAAGATGGGGCAAAAGGCAGGTGAAATTCTGCAGAATCTTATCTGCAGTGGTTCTTTTCCCTCTATGAATTCCTTAAGTTTTTAGGTACGACGCTTTGGAAAAGAACCTGAGATGGACAAAGGCTTCTTGAGCCAATGACACTTTATTACGAAAACCCCAAGAAATTTATACCCTTCCCCAGTAAAGTTAAGAGAAAAGGGGGGATGGGTGTCTTTCAGCTGGCTGTTGGCCTTTGAAGAATTAACTCCTGTTTCTCCCCAAGGTCTTGCAGATAAGCAGTTCCAGGTGGCAGTCTCCCAGAACAAACAGGAATAGTCAAAGCTTGGGAACTTCTCGGGGAATCTTCTTTAACTTTTCCTGGAACTTTTCATCTTTTGGGCTCAGTTCATATAGCAAGTGTGGGGAGATGTGGTGATTCAGGTGGATGTGATGGAGTATCTTCAGTTGTTGGCATCTTATCTTCTAAATCTGAAAGCTTAAGCATACTCACAACACAGTTTGGCAGACAAAATACCACAAACAACACCACAAGGTTCTTAGTTCTAATTGTCAGATGTATTTCCTTAACTGCTGAGCACTCTTCTTTAAACAACAAGCCTATTAAAAGCCTACTCATCTTTAATAATCCACTTCCCTGTCACAAACTCTCTGCAGCCTGCTTCTAACTTTCTAATTCCTTTCTTTCCCAGTTGGGACTTTCTTATGATAAGCTCTTCTTCATGCAAAAATGCTTTTCTTACTCTTATGGTATTTCCTTTCCTTCATACATATATTTTTAGAACGTCTATCCTTTATTTTGTCATATTCATTTCTAACTATGCGGCCAGTTTTTCTATCTCTAGGAATGCTCACACTGAGGTAAAAGTTAACAGTCTTTTTCTTTGGGTCTATTGTATTTGGGCAGCTAAGTTGTTTCTTTAAGGTCACACACAAGGTTTCTCTCTGTCTCTAGGCAGGATTTCAAGGGTAAATAATTACTTTGAACTGAGCTACTTTGCCGGAGTTAATGGATAGTGATGAAGGTCGGAGGCCATTTGTGATTGCTGCAGCTGGGGTGCTTATCACAGTACCTGAATTCTGGCCAGTTTCTCATTATTATTGAGCAGAGCCAAGGACGTTTAGACAAATTATTAGAGTTTATTTCCACGGACTCAATTTCTTTTTATAGTCCTAATTTCACATCACTGGAGCAATTCGTGTAGAAAGTTAAAAGGAATAATAGTGAAGGGTATCTAAAAGTGGGGGGTACTTTGGCCAGAAACGATACCTCCTTCTCGGGGCTTTTTTGCCGATTAACTATGTGGAGTGGGGTCTCAACACATAGATGCCGAGGCAGCAGGATGTCTTGGCATCCTTCAAAATCTGAGACCTCCATACTGATTTCCAAGGTTGTTGTACCAACAACAGTGTAATGAGAAAGTTTCTACCTGTACCTATATGTTGGGAGTCCTGGACCTAAGGACTCTTGTAGCAATGTACAAATTTCTCGTGTAATTTCTATGAGAGAGAGAGAGAGAGAGAGAGAGAGAGAGAGTTACTATGGATTAAAACCAGAGGCACTCTGCCTCTGAGCTATACCCCCAGTCCTAGTTAACTTTTCATTTTGAAACAGGTGTTGATATTTGCCAAGAATGGCTGTGAACCTGCCATCGTCCTGCTCCAGCCTTTCAATTTTAAGGTTATAGGTATATGTCACTGCATGCGGTGCACTGTCCTGAGTTTCTACTGGCATTTCATTAGCCAATCAGCAGGAGAGCTGTCAATAAAGAAATACACCAGGCTCAGGAGCCCCCTCTGTGGTGAGAAAGAGTCAGGTGCGTGCATATGCTAGAAACCGAAGTGTACTGGGTGAGAATACAGATGGAGACAATTGTAATGTCCTCTGCACTGTGTGTGGATGTCCAGGAAGCAGCCCTCTCCTGGATCCATGGTTCTTAGCAACAACAGGCTAGGAAGAAAGGAAGACTAAGTCTCAACACTCACCGGGATTCCACATCCCGGTGTCCTCAGTATATCCCATGAGGAGGGCTAGGACTGGATTCCCACACCTCTATGTGCCATGCTGTCGAAGAACCTTCCTAAGTGTCTATTTCCTATAAGGTTAATGAGTACTGCTCTCTGATCAATGGCCTCCCAGAACCCCTGTACTTAGTAGATCCTTAGTGTAAGGTAAAGTCTTTAAGCAAGCGTCTAGAATGTCTCTAAACAGTGTCTCCCCTGATTGTGTCTTTATTCAGTTATGGTTACCAAAATCTACACGTTACTTAGGAGGCTGAGACAGGAGGATCACTGGTTTGAGAACATCTTCAGCAAGTCTGTGAGATCCTGCCTCAAAAAAATCAAATCAAAAGGGCTATAGGTTTGGCTCAAAGGTAGAATACCCTAGAATTCAATTCCCAGCACCTAAATAAATAAATAAATAAACTCTAAACTTGGCATGGCAGTGCTTGCCTATACTCGCAATACTTGGGAGACTAAGGCATGATGACTGCAGGCTGGAAGATAGTCTCAGCAAATAGTAAGACTCTCATCACCCTAGCAATAACTTGTTTAAAAAAAATAGGAATAAGAGTATAGTTCAGAAATGGAATTCTAGTGGGTTTTATCCCAAGTATTATAAAAATGGATATTTTATATATAATTGAACTGTAATTTAATTGAATTGATTTGAAAATATAGAAAAATCAATTTATAACTTTAAGATCATTGGATCTAGTCAGCTTATTGATATTTGGCTTCTGAACCCATATTTAAAAATCATAGAGAGAGCTGGGTGTTATAGTACTTTATTCATTCAACCAATGCTGGGTCTAACTAAGTACAGATCCTTTGTCTTAAAGTGCTTTTGTTGTTGTTTTTGTTCTATTTTTTAATCTGTGCTGCCAGCCACATGACCATAAACAACTGTCCTACTGAAGTAGGGACCTAGTATCTTTTAACCTTATACTCTCAAAATCAGATCTGCAATATGTTATTTATATGGGTATACTAAATTACTAATGAGTTAGTAGGTAGAGGCAAATTACAGAATTAAAATTGGTATTAAAATCAAGGGATATATAAAAAAATAACCGGGCATGTTGACACACACTTGTAATCCCAGCATTTGAGAGGCTGACACAGGAGGAACATGGTTCATAACTTAATGAGGCCCTTTGCAACTCAGTGAGACTCTTGTTTCAGAATAAAGAATAAAGAATAGGGCTTGGTTTATAGCTTGGAAGAAGAATGCTCCTGGGTTCCATCCCTTGTACTGCAAAAGAAAGGATATATAAAAATATAAAATCTACAGAAAATTTTAGAGTGTACAGATATTGGTGTGTTAGAACTTTAATGTGAGTTCCTACGCGCCTCTTTTAAAATACTATAAAATTATTTTTTTTTTTTTTTTTTTTTTTTTTTTTTTGATAACATAATTTAATAACTGTTTTATTTATTTTTTTTTTAATTTTATTTTATTTTATTTTTTTTTTATTTTTTTTTAACAATTTTTTTTATTGAACATAAATAGTATACATTTACACTATATTTGGTGCCCTCTCCCCCCGCCCCCGTTTTCTCCCCCCCCCCCACCAATGGTTGGCCAGGTTAACCATGTCTTATTCATAATTTTACACATGTTCAGGTGAAGATGCTCCTTAATCAAGATCGGCCTTTCTCCTCTCCTATCTTTCCATTAAAACTTAGCTAGTATTTCCCCTCTAATATCTGGGGTCCTACTGGTATCCTTTGTGTTTTCTAGTTTGGGCATATTAGAGGAAACATGTGTATCTTCTCCTTCTGTGCTTGGCTGATCTCACTTAACATGATGCTTTCCAGGGCTTTCCATCATCTTGCAAATGATAAAATTTTGTTCTTCTTTATGGCTGAATAGAATTCCATTGTGTGTATTTCCCACAGTTTTGCTATCCATTCATCTGTTGATGGTGATCTGGGTTGGATCCATATTTTGGCTGTTACAAATTGTGCTGCTATGAACATAGGTATGCATATGTTGCTGTATTTCTCTGAATTCAACCCTTTTGGAAAGATACCCAGGAGTGGTATAGCTGGATCATATGGTGGATCTATTCCCACCTTTCTTAGGAATCTCCACACAGATCTCCATAGTGGCTGAACTAGTTTGCACTCCCACCAACAGTGTAAAAGAGTTCCTCTTTCCCCACATCCTCGCCAGCATTTGTTGTTGTTTGATTTCTTTATGCTTGCTACTCTCACTGGGGTTAGATGGAATCTCAGTGTAGTTTTGATTTGCATCTCCCTGATGGCCAGTGATGAAGAACATCTTTTCATGTATCTATTAGCCCTTTGTATCTCTTCTTTTGTGAAGTGTCTATTTAGTTCATTTGCCCATTTCTTGATTGGGTTGTTTGTTTTGTTGGTGTAGAGCCTTTTGAGCTCTTTGTATACTCTGGATATTAGCCCCCTATCAGAATGGTGGCTGGTAAAGATCCTTTCCCATTCTGTAGGCTTCCTCTTTAGGTTATTGATAGTTTCCTTTGATGAGAAGAAACTTTTTAGTTTAATGTTATCCCACTTGTTTATTCTTGCTTTAATTTCCTGAGCTTTGGAGGTTTTGTTGAGAAAGTTACTGCCTGTGCCAATATGTTGTAGTGTTGAACCTATGTTCTCCTCTACTAACTTCACCGTCTCAGGTCTAATTTCTAAGTCTTTGATCCATCTTGAATTGATTCCTGTGTTAGGTGAGATATAGGGGTTTAGCTTCATCTTTTTACAAATGGCTAGCCAGTTCTCCCAGCACCACTTGTTGAAAAGGCTGTCTTTTCTCCAGCGTATGTGTTTGGCCCCTTTGTCAAAGATTAATTGACTAAAGATGTGTGGGTTTGTTTCTGTATCTTCTATTCTAATCCACTGGTCAGTATATCTGTTTTTGTGCCAGTACCATGCTGTTTTTACTACTATTGCTCTATAGTATAGTTTGAAGTCTGGGATTGTAATGCCTCCTGCGTGTTTCTTGTTATTGAGAATTGCTTTGGCTATTCTAGGTCTTTTCTTTCTCCATATGAAGTTCATGATTGATTTTTCTAGGTCTCTGAAGAATGTCACTGGTATTTTAATGGGAATTGCATTGAACCTATAGATCAGTTTTGGCAGAATGGCCATTTTGATGATATTTATTCTGCCTATCCATGAGCACGGGAGATCTTTCCATCTTCCAAGGTCTTCTTCTATTTCTTTTTTTAATGTTTTATAGTTTTTGTTGTAGAGGTCTTTTACATCTTGGGTTAGGTTTATTCCTAGGTATTTTATTGGTTTTGAGGTTATAGTGAATGGAATTGTTGTTTTTGTTTCCTTCATTGTGGATTCGTTGTTGGCATAAAGAAAGGCCACTGATTTCTTTAGGTTGATTTTGTAACCTGCGACTTTGCCGAATTTGTCGATCAGCTCCAGAAGTCTTTTGGTTGAGTTCTTTGGGTCTTCCAGGTAAAGGATCATGTCATCTGCGAATAAGGATAATTTCACTTCCTCTCTTCCTATGTGGATTCCTTTGATTTCCTTCTCTTGTCTGATTGCTGCAGCAAGAGTCTCAAGGACTATATTGAAAAGGAGAGGTGAAAGTGGGCATCCTTGTCTTGTTCCTGACTGTAGCGGAAATTCTTGCAGTTTTTCCCCATTCAATATAATGTTGGCTTTGGGTTTGCAGTATATTGCCTTGATGATGTTGAAGTACTTTCCTTCTATCCCAATTTTTTGCAGTGTTTTTAACATAAATGGGTGTTGGATTTTGTCGAATGCTTTTTCAGCATCTATTGCTATGATGATGTGGTTTTTGTTCTTGGTTCTATTTATGTGGTGAATAACATGTATTGATTTGCGTATGTTGAACCAGCCTTGTTTTTCTGGGATGAAACCGACTTGGTCGTGATGAATTATTCTCTTGATATAGTTTTGAATGCGTATAGCTAGTATTTTGTTTAGAATTTTTGCATCTATGTTCATTAAGGATATTGGTCTGTAGTTTTCCTTTCTTGAGGTATCTTTATTTGGTTTGGGGATTAATGTGATACTGGCCTCATAGAAGGAATTTGGAAGAGTTCCATCTCTTTCAATTTCCCGGAACGTGTTATGAAGTATTGGTGTTAGTTGTTCACTGAAGGTTTTGTAGAATTCAGCTGGGAACCCATCTGGGCCTGGGCTTTTCTTTGGTGGAAGAATTTTTATTGCCGTTTCTATTTCTTTGGTTGTTATTGGTTGGTTTAGGCTTGCTATGTCCTCTTGGTTGAGTGTAGGAAGGTTAACTGTGTTTAGAAATCTGTCAATTTCATCCAGGTTTTCAAATCTATTGGAGTATAAATTTTTAAAGTAGTTTCTGATAATGTTTTGAATTTCTTCACTATCAGTGGTGATATCTCCTTTTTCATTTCTAATTTTGGTAATTTGAGTTGATTCTCTTTTTCTTTTGGTTAGGTTGGCCAGGGGTTTATCAATTCTATTAATCTTTTCAAAGAACCAGCTTTTTGTTTTATTGATTCTTTGAATTGTTTTTTTGTTCTCTATTTCATTTATTTCTGCTCTAATTTTGATGATTTCTCGTCTTCTGCTGGCTTTGGGAATGGATTGTTGCAGAATTTCTAGATCCTTGAGTTGTTTCATTAGGTTCTTTACTTGGTGGTTCTCCATCCTTTTTATGTGGGCACTCAATGCGATAAACTTTCCTCTTAGTACTGCCTTCATGGTGTCCCATAGGTTTTGGTGGGTTGTGTCTCTGTTTTCGTTTGTTTCCATAAATTTCTTTATTTCTTCCCTAATTTCTGCTCTTACCCATTCGTCATTTAGTAGTGTATCATTCATTCTCCATGAATTTGAATACTTTCTTTCGAGTTTCCTGTTGTTGATTTCTACTTTTATTCCATTGTGGTCTGAAAAGATGCATGGGATTATATTACATTTTTTGAATTTGCTGGTATTTTCTTTGTGTCCCAGGATGTGATCTATTTTGGAGAAGGTTCCATGGGCTGCTGAGAAGAAAGTGTATTCTGTAGTTCCTGGTTGAAATACTCTGAAAACGTCTATTAGGTCCATTTGGTTTATGGTTTCCTTTAGTTCTAAAGCATCTTTACTCATCTTTTGCCTCGAAGATCGATCCAGTGGTGTGAGAGGCGTATTAAAGTCTCCCAGAATTATTGTGTTTGGGTCTACTTGGGATCTTATGTCCAGAAGGGTTTGTTTTACGAATGTGGTTGCACCCACATTTGGGGCATAAATATTTACTATCATTATATCTTCTTGGTGTATTGTTCCTTTTAATAAAAGGAAGTGCCCTGATTTGTCTCTTTTGATGTGTTTTATTTTAAAGTCTGTTTTGTTGGATATCAGGGTTGCTACCCCTGCTCTTTTTCGGTCACTGGTGGCATGGTATATCTTTTTCCATCCTTTCACCTTCAACCTGTGAATGTCTTTGGCTGTGAGGTGAGTTTCTTGCAGACAGCATATGTTTGGATTATGTTTCCTAATCCACATTGCCAGTCTATGTCTTTTGATTGGTGAGTTAAGTCCTTTGACATTAAGTGATATTATTGAAATATGCTTTTTGTTTTCTGCCATTTTGTGTTCTGTCTACTCTTGGGTGTTGTGATCTTTCTTCTTTACTTAAATGGCCCACTTATTAACTTCCTCGCTTCTCTGATTCTGGAGTCTGCTTCTTTTTTCTTCCTTATGATTTATTTCTTTAAGAATTTTCTCTAGTGTTGGCTTTGAATTCATGAATTTTTTGAGATTCTGTTTATCCTGAAAGACTTTGACTTCCCCATTGATCTTGAATAGTAGTTTTGCTGGGTAGATTAATTTGGGCTGGAAGTTATGTTCTTCCAGGGTCTGAATCACGTCATACCAGTCTCTCCTAGCATTCCTGACCTGGGTTGTATAGTCTGGGGTGATTCTTATTGTTTTGCCTCTATATGTCACCTGTCCTTTTGTTCTCACTGCTTTTAAGATTCCTTCCTTGGCCTCTATGCTGGTCAATTTGGTTATTATGTGGCGTGGAGTGGTTTTTCTTTGGTCCTGTCTCAGTGGAGTTCTGTATGCCTCCTGTACTTGAAGATTCAAGTCTCTTTCCATATTTGGAAAATTCTCTGAGATTATTTCCTTGAAGATATTACATATGCCCTTGGTCTGTACCTCTATCCCTTCCTCAATGCCTATTATCCGTAAATTAGGGCGCTTCATATTATCCCATAATTGCTGGATGTTTAGGTTTTGTTGCTGTAAAGATTTCTGTATATCGCTGACTGTGTTTTCGGTTTGGGATGTACTGTCTTCTAATATTGATATTCTGTTTTCCATTTCATCTAATCTTCCAGAGTTTCTTTCTATTGCTGTCTTCATTTCACTTATTGCCTCTTTCATTTCATTCCAGACCTCTTTCTGATTCTTTTTTAGTGTTTCTATTTCACCTTTAACCTCCTCTATACTTGTTTTAAAACCTTTCATCATATTGAACAACAAGATTCTGAACTCCCCTTCTTGCATTTCTAGTAGGTCAGTATTCGTGATTTCTGCTGTCTCTTCATAACTCCTGGTTCTCATATTTATAGTGTTCTCTGTCCTGTTTTTCTGATTTCTACCCATCGTTCGTGAGTAATGTGTTTAGTCAAATCTTAATATTAGGAGTTTAGGAGTATCGGCCAGTCAGCAGAGCCTTTCCAGTGTTGAAAGTGGGTGATGTGGGAGGAGCTGGGGTGATGGGTAAAGGAGTCAGATTAGGTGGAGGATATGTTAGGTTGAGAAGGACTTTAAGTATGATAAAGTAATAACTTGCTATGAATGAGAGAGAGTTAACTACTAGGACTCTTGTTGTTAGTAGAGTAGTTATGGATATAAAAAATACTTTGAGTTTTAAACCATGAGGTATATTATGGGGAAAAGTTTTGGGGGAGAAATGTATGTAGGTTAGTGTGGGAAGGTTTGTAAATAGGGATGCTGGTAGGAGCAGACAGACATAAAAAAAAAAAAAAAAAAAAAAAAAAAAAAGAATCCCCTCAAGATACCAAGACTATTATGTAATCCAAGAAAAAGGAAGGTAAACCAATCAAAGGAGGAGAATGAAAGAAAAGGAAGGAAAAGGGAAGAAAGAGGAAAAAGGAAGAGGAATAAAATAAAAGGAACTAGCAGCCGTGTGAAATAAAAAAATAAGGCATACTATCCAATGTATATATATATAAAACAACAAGTTAAAGTAAGAGAAGTTTGGATTAAAAGAAGAAAAAAAAAGAAAAAAAAAGAAAACAGCAATAACCATACTAAAACAAAAGCACTTTAAAAGCAAAAGAAAACATAACATCCACATTAAAAGTAAAACAAACAGTCCTACTTATTTACGCATATGGGGTCAGGTCCATATAATATGTGTGTATCTGATTGCTTGGTAGCTTTCAGGATACCGTCCAATGTCTCTTAGTTTTCTTTGTACTCTATTTTTATCTTCTTAAGTCACTCTGGGTGTTTGGACACCTTTTTCTCCTTTAGCTGCTTTAGGTTTATGTGTCCGGGTGTCTGGTTTCACTGTTATTTGATTCTGTACAGTTCACAGATTCTGCGAAATTCTAACCTGTGGTCAGCACATCTGCACTCACCACCCTCGCCTCCAGCCTGTGCTTCCCTACAGCAGGGGTGGAGAGTGACTAAAGTGTAATTGGCACTTCCCCCTGAGGTCCTGAGCAGATTTTGTGGCCCGATGGATTTTCTTGTGTCTCTGGAAATTCCAGCTGGGCTAGCCAGGTGTGGTCCCAAGATGTGCCCTGGGCAAATGAATGCTGGTTCCTGGGTGGCCACACTTACTGCCAGAGCTCTGCCTATTCCAAGAGTGCAGGCTGGATGCCCTGTTAATACTGGACCCTAGTGAGAGTGGGTGCAGCTGTCTATTGCTGCTGGTATGTTCTTCCAAGGTGTATTGAGCTGTGTTCTCACTTAGAACTAAGCATCTGGCTACCAGGAGGTTGGGAATACCCCGCGGTGGGCCAGGGGTGTAGGGTAGGTGCTCAAGGGTCCAGTGTGCGGTGTCCAGCAATGGTCTCTGCGTCCCGCGGGACGTAGAGGCTGGGGGTGCCCCAAGGAGATTTCCGGGTCTCCCAGTGCTTTTGCAGCCTGGAGGGTAGGCTCTGGCAAGGTGGCAGGGGTTAGCCACAGAAGCAGGCTCCAATTTAGGAGGGCAGTGTACAGGCACTGATTACTAGTAGGGGACAGGCAGGATGCGCGAGGAGAGTGCTCTGAGGCTTGAGCCCGTGGTGGGGGTTTGAGACTGCGACTCCGCACACGCTAGGACCCCAGTTACTAGGGCGCCCTCAGGTACCTGTCTTGGTGCAGGAATCCGTGTGAGTCTCTGTGCCGATGTGATCCGGTCGCTGGTGGACAGACAGAGTTCTGGTGGGTGCTGCTCGCTGCTTAGGATGCGGTCCTAAGTCCGTTTTTATTCCCGGATTATCTTGCCGTGGAAATATCGGGCAGGCAGCTCCTTGGACAGCTGCCAAAGCAGCCCGCGGCTCAGCGTTCCGGTCCGCGGTCAGATTGTATCTGAGCAGGTCCCGTGTCCGATCTTTGTTCTTCTTGTTCACGTTCAGGGTTCCGCCGAGGTACAGGATGTGTTTTGGTTCCTGGTATGTATTTGTTTTGTTGATTTAGACACTGCTTTCTCAGTATTTAAACTTTATTTACTTCAGCTACTGAGAGGTGCTGTGTCCCTCAGTCGCCATTTTGAAAAAAAAAAAAAAAAAAAAAAAAAAAAAAAAAAAAAAAAAAATAAAAAAAAAAAAAATAAAAAAAAAAAAACTATAAAATTATTTTTAAGTTTAAAATTCTGTTCATTTATTCATGAGTTCAGTCATGCAACACATACATCTATTGCCAACTATGTGTCAGATAAAATGATACCATAATTCAGTATATGTTAGTACTAACATATAATATTACTGTGTTAATAGCAATATTAACCTATTCCTTTTATTTTGTGGTACTGGGGATTGAACTCAGGCACATTCTAGCTCCTAACTATACCTCCAGCCCGATTTTTTATTCTTTATTTTGAAACAGGATCTTAGTAAGTTTCAAAGGGCCTCACTAAGTAGCTGAGGCTGGCCTCACACCACAATCGTCCTGTCTCAGCTTCCCAAATGCTGAGATTACAAGGATGCACCACCACGCTTGGTAATATTAACATATTCTGAAGCTGCCTGAAAATATTAACATAGCACTGAATGTTCTGTAGATTCATAATACAAAAAGTAGTGGAAAGACATCATCTGTAGAGAAATGAAGCACTTTAGGTTAACTGCCTTTGTTTACTATAGTTTTGTATGCCATAGCTTTATATCATCTGATACTTATATCTATTAATCATTATGTTGAAAATAAGAAACTATACAATTGTATTAGTTAGGATTTTATGGCTTAAAGATATTTTCTTAATATTTATAGTTTATTTCTTCAATCATGTCTAAGTGAAAAATCACATCAACCAAATGTATAAAAAGGTGAATAGAACAAATATTTTCTCATGAATACGAATGTTTAAATTAGTATTTCATTATATGAGGACAGTGTAGAGGATGCCCTCTCACTCTGGCCACAGGTGCTATGATGGATTAATAGCTTGATTAATTCCTAAGAGCCAATACGCTGATTAGTAGCTTACATTGTTCTAAAAATTACCAGTAATTGGTGAGAATAGAAAATGTTTCTCTTAGGCAGAGATTCACTAAAAATATTTGAAATCATCACAACAAGCAAACTTTGATCAAAGTAAACTTCCCAAAAAGGAACCAGTTGAGGGTTTTCTTCTGACACAGGGATTGAGAGGGAGAGGCAGAATGTAATACACTAGGTGAAATTGTGTGTGTACAAATGCATCACTATGTGCCTGTGATGTGTAACAACAATATACCAAAATAAAAGCATTAAAAGTCATATAGTAAAGTATTAAAAGTGGCATTAATTTCATGATTGCATAGGTCTTCATCATACAGTTCTTTATATTTTATGTAGTTTTAGAATCTGTATAAAACTTGTCAAGGAGGTTACTATATAAAAAAGAACTACTTGAAAAAATAAACTGAACTTTTTAAAAAGGTACATTGCAAATATTGTTAAAAGTAATGCATTTTACTAAACTGCATTTCTTGTATGTACATTTAATTTTGATTTTTCAATATGCTTATTTATTAAATATATCTCTATGTGATTTTTGTAAATGATAAATAAGTAAAGTATTAAAGTGTTTTAAGGCTAGGCAAAAATATCTAGTCAATGAATTAGGAAAAAATACCAAGTATAATACCTATGTAATACATTTATTTAGACAAGTCAAACAGCATTAAGCTGTGAAAATAGTTGAAATCTATGTTATTTTAAAATATTTAAATTGGGCATGGTGGCATATCCCAGGAGGGGACACAGAGGAAAATGCTATGTTAGATGGTTCAGCCATTAGGGGAGTCCTTATCAACTGAAATGAAAATCCAGGAGCTATGATGAAATAGAAATAACTGAAAAGATAGGAGGAAATGGGCGCAGGTCCTGAGAAAAAGAAGTCAATCAGAAGAGCCCGAGCTGCTGAGTAGACAGGCATGAAGAGGAGAAGCACTGACATTGTGTGCACCCAACAATGCAGAAAAGCATCTTGGGATTGGGAGCATCAGGGAACAGGGGAGTGACTGAGGAGAGGAGCACTGGAGTCAGAGTATGAGCCAGAAGCAGAGCAAAAGGGAGGAGAGACAGACAAGAAGGCTACATATTCTGATGAGAAGAGCCACTGATGGGATGCAATGGGCTCCGTGTAAAGTGAGAACAATATCCAGGGTTTGGCAAGAACTAGAATATAGAATGAACATGAAGTATGATGGGTGTGTGTGAGAGTGATGGGAGCTGAGTGAGTGGAGTAACTGAAGAGATACAAGTTCTCAGAAAGGTAGAAGCCATTATAGAGGGTCCTGTGCCATGCTGGTACATGCCTGAGATCCCAGTACATGTGTTTGAGATGGAAACTGGTGATTTTGTAGGCATTCACAGCATCATTCCTACTATCACATTCTTCGTGGCTTTTCCCTACTCTCCCTTCTCTAATCATCCGTAGTCACTTCCCTGCATTCTCCGCTCGTGTATCTGATGTTGCCCCTATTTCCTATTATTTCTCTAGGTTCCATGCCTAAGATAGAACATACATCTACTCACTTTTGCAGGCAGACTACACTCACTTCATGCAATATCCTGAAGTTCCATCCATTTGTCTCCAAATGATGTGATTTTGTTCTTCAGGGCTGAGCAAAATTCCATTGTGTGTATATACCACAATTTTATTATCTATTCTTCTGTTAACAAACACCTAGTAGTCTTACTGACAAATTTACCTGTACCTATATGTTGGAGTGTTGGACCTAAGGACTCTTGCAGCATTTCCAACATTTCTCATGTGATTTCTATGTCTTTGAATCATCTTGGGTTGACTTTGTGCAGGTGGAGAGGATGGGGTTTAATTCCATTTTCTACATAATAGCCAGTTTTCCCATTCCATTCATTGCAAAGGTGTGGTTTCTCCTTGTATGTCTTTGGCAGCTCTGCAATACAGCAGGTGCTTAATGTTTGATGGATGTGTGAGAGAGGCATGGGAGTTGAGGGAGTGGAGCAACTGAAGAGATGAAAGTTCCCATGAAGGTAGAAGCCATTAAACAGGGGTCTCTGCCATGGTGTTGCATGGCCGTGATCCATGTACTTGGGAGGCTGAGACAGGAAGATGACAGATTCAAGGCTAGCCTCAGGGTATTAATGAGAACCTGAGCAAGTCATCAAGACCCTTGATTCAAAATAAAATTATTTTAAGGTTTGGGGTGTAGCTCAGAGTTAGAAGGCCCCTGGATCCAATCTCCAGTAACAAACAAAAAATAAAAAAATAAAAATAGCCGGACATTGGTAGTGCACACTTGTTATCCCAGTCCTTGGGAGGCTGAGATGGGAGGATCGCACAGGTTCAAAGCCAGCCTCAGCTCTTTAGTGAGACTCTCGGCAACTTAGTGAGACCCTGTTTCCAAATACAGTATAAAATAGTTATGGGAGTATAACCTGGAGGTAAAAAACAAAAGCCCCTGGCTTCCTCCCCCAGTAACCAAGAAAATAAATATATAAATAAATAATTTTGATGCTAATCACCTGAATTTACATGAAATGCCACAGGTTAAGGCTATAGGTTCCCATGATATTAGAACATTGTTCCCACGCAGGATGGCAAGCGTCAAGCTTGTCACTATTTGGGGAGGTGTGTGTTGGGATTCATGCCAGTGGTACAGCGCTCCTGTGTTGGATCTGGTGTAGAGTGTATACAAACTTACATAAAAGCACTCAGACACACAGACATAGGAGAGGGAGAACTCTGAGTGGTGGGAGAGAGGTTGAGCTCAGGGGAGTCGCTGCCCTGGCAGACACCCTTGGATCACCCACTACTAGGTGATATTGTCTACCATCATTTCCTTAGTTGTGTGTGTGTGTGTGTGTGTGTGTGTGTGTGAGAGAGAGAGAGAGAGAGGGAGAGAGAGAGAGAGAGAGAGAGAGAGAGAGAGAGAGAGAGAGAGAGAGATTGGGGACTGATCCAGGAGACATTCTACCTCCAAAATACACCTTCTGCCTATTTTATTTTATATTCAGCAACCAGGGTCTCACTATGATTATCAGAGCCTCACTACTTTGAGACCTTCCTGTAATATGCAAACTCCTGTCTCAGCCTCCCAGGTACTGGTGTTACAAGCATCACCAAGCCCCAGCTATCTTACTTTTCACAGCACAAAGTTGATTTCCTTTATGTTTTTTATCCAACCTTTTCTTGTGCATTGAAACCAGGGACATATTATGTTTGAGCTACACCCAAAGCCCAATTTTATTTTTTATTTTGAAACAGGATCTTATTAAGTTGCTGAGGCTGGACTTAAACCTGCATTCCCACGGTCTCAGTATTTCCAGGGGTGGTATTACAGGAGTGTTCCATGATCCCTGACTGTATCCTCACTTTTTAAGAGTCACAGATCCCTGTCTGAGCTCTACTTGACTTCTGGAGTTCTACTGCCTCACTTTCTCTCCTTATGCAAACTCTAGATGCCCAATTCTGTGCTGTTGCTTCAATGTTCTCAGAGATCCCCTCTGAATAACACATCTGTCGGCATCCATCAGCACCTCCTTACTTCTTGCAGCTAAATAGTGTCCTACTGTAGTGGTAAACCACTTTGTCTATGCATCCATCCACTGTTGGACATCTGTGTTGTTTCTGCCCTTGGCATGGTCACCAATGCTGCTACGAACATTTGTGTCCCGGCTTTTGTTGGAGTGTCTGCTTGCAGTGTGTCTGGGGTGGAGTATACCTCAGAGTGGAGTAGTTGGCTTTTTGGGGGGGATTGTTTTTATTTTTCTTTGTGCGCTGTTTGAGGCTGGATCACCTATAATAGGTCCAGGGAAAATATAAAGAAGAGAAGGTGGTGCCTGAGTTCCATCCCAGTCGCTCAGGAAGCTGAGGCACTAGGTTCTCAACTTTGAGCTCTGCCTGGCCTACTTGGCAGCATCTTCTCAAAACAAACACCTTAAAAGGGCTGGGGATTCAGGTCAGAGGGACAGAGCTCCTGGTTTGGATTTGTTGTAGTGTGTGCACACATACACACAAGCAGAAAGACCATGAGTGGTGGGAGAGAAGTTGAGCTCAGGGGAGTCTGCAGTGGCAGGTGGCCGTGGATTGCCTGCTAGGTGATACTGCTACCATCATTTCATACTAGGGGTTCTTTTGTGTGTGGTACTGGGGATTGAACCAGGGGGCATTCGACCTCCAAGTTACACCCTCAGACCTACTTTATTTTATATTAAAATAGGGATCCAATATGGTTATAAGGGTCTCACTACTTGTAGATCCTGTCTCCTAACCTGCAGTTCTCATGTCTCAGCCTCCCAGGTACTGGTATTACAAGCACCACCATGCCCCAGCTATCTTACTTTTCTCAAAATAATGTTGAATCTCTTTTTTTTTATCCTAACCTTTTTTTGTGATACTATGCATTGATCCTAGGAATATATTATCTAAGAAATACACCCACAGCTCAAGTTTATTTCTTATTTTGAAACAGGATCACACTAAGTTACTGAGATTGACCTTAAACATGCACTCCTCCTCACTCAGTCCACCAAGTGGTGGGATTATAAGAGTGTTCCATCATGCCTGACTTTATCCTCATTCTTAACAGTCACAGATCCCTACTACAGTCCCATCTGTGATAGCCATGGTTTTTGAGCATCACACTTATCCTCCAAAGTTCTACTGCCTCATCTTTTCTCCTTTATACATTCTGGATGTGCAGTTCTGTGCTGTTGTTTCAATTTTCTCACTGGATCCACTCTGAGTCATTGACACATCTTTCAGCATCCATCAACACTTCATTATTTCTTGAAGCTCATCTATAAGCCAAAATGTGTATATGCATCCATCCAATGATGGACATCTGTGCTCTTTCCACCCTGGGCAATGGTCAACAAAGTTACTAGGAACATTTGTGTCCAGGCCTTGTTTGGGTGTCTGCTCCCAGAATGTCCAGAAATATAAACCCAGGGGAGTTGCAGGATCATATGGTGATTCTGTGTTCATCTGCTCGAGAAGCACCACACTGATTTCCACAGCAGCTTCACCATGTTACATCACCACCACAAAGGTTCAAGGAGTTTCATATTCTCCAGCCCTTGGCAACACTTGTGGTTTCCCATGTTTTTATCATCGCCATCACCACTGGTGTGAAGGGGATTCTCATCTTTGGTTTATATCTGTATATATGATCCTGGGTTTGAAGACAGGGTGTTTAACCTCTGAGATATACTGCTGGATTTTTTTTTAAATTAGAGTCTCCTTACATTGATGAGTATCTCACGAAGTGACTGAGGCTGATCTCAATCCTGCTGATCCTCCTGTCTCAGCCTCCCAAGTACTGGGATTACAGGCACAGGCCACCATGCTTGGTACATTGTGGTTTGATTTTTTATAACTGCATCAATTTTTTATGCTGTGTGCAAAAAAATTTGCGCACTCTGATATTTTAGATCAGTTCATTGCTGTTCTTATATTTTATTAAATTATAGGATTGTCTAATATATCTTAGTTTCTTTAACAAATTATAGATATTTTATTAATAGATTAGGATTATATCTTGTATCATAATTATGTGAAGCTCTGTTGGTGATATTTATGGTCATATTTATATATTGATAGCAGCTATTTCTATTTGAGTGGAACTGTGTATTGAATCCATACATATATATAAATGCTATACCATCAGCACTTGTTAAATTGTATTCTGAATTTCTGAATCAGGGTCATGCTAAGTGACATCATGGAGGCTGAAAACCAGTGATCCTTCAGGCTCAACGTCCCAAGTACTACGGTTACAGACATGTACCCCAAAACCTGAAAATGACAGTGTTTTTTTTATTTTTCAAGTGTTTTTAAAGATTTTTTTTTTTTTTTTTTTTTTTTTGTATTCGACAAATTCCAAAACTTCCTCTCCCTAAACTTCTTTACCAGTTTCCTCCCTCTGCTGCCAGGCTGATCACGGAAATGGCAAAACACAGGGACATGAAATAAAAAGTCTATTGCAAGATGAAAGTGGAGAGAACATGGCATCCATTGGAAAAAGAAAAGAGGGAGCCACACACCATGAGGAGAGTTTGGGAAGCTGGGCAAGATTGGGTCAGTGGCTGGAGATATCACCTCCCCCAGGTTCCAGTATATATACCCACATCAGTGTTACAGTTACCTGTTTTCCTTCAAATTGGTTGTCAGGCTGGAGTGACTATGACATCAGAGGGTTCCAGCCTCTCTGATTGGAAGGGCCAGACTCCATCAGTGCTCTGGGAGGCAGTGGGCAACTGCTTTTCCTCATAGCTCTTCTCCACTGCTGACTTCTCGCCAGTCTGGAGAAGACACATCGGGCTTGTGTCCAGAGTCTAGAACAAGGCGTGGAGAAGTAAGAATATTTATTTGTGAAAGTGAAGGAAGATACTGAGAAAACTTCATGGCCACTAGGCAAGCATCCTCCAAATCCGAGGTCCAGTGTCCCCAGGTTAGCTCCTCAGGGCAGTGCCTGAAGGTGGAGGTGGCTGATGAGACCACAGGGACATCAGGTGAGTAGATTGGAGGGAAAATGGTTTCCAAGGGTGACTAGTAAAGAGAGAGGGTACAGAGGAAGGAAGGAGGATATAGGAAGGCAGGCATTGGAGGACAGGACAGGATGCGGACCAAGGATGTTCAGGGACACAGAAAATCTAAATAGGAAGGTGGGGAGGTGAGATTAAAAGACAGAAAACAGAAAAAGGAGGCTCAGAAAGAGTTCCCCCCACCCATGGGGGAAAGTGTCTAAAATGAAGAAGTGTTGAAGGAGAGAAGATGAACCATTAGCAAGGAGAATCAGGGACAGAGGGATATCACAGAGGGGAAAGACAGAAGTGTGTCTTGGGGGCTGGCAATGGCTGAAGAGGTTTGGGTTTGGAGGGCCAGGGTTTCTTGGGCTTAGATGGTCAAAGGCTTAATTCCAAAGACCAGAGCTTAACTCTTGTTTCTTTTGTCAGTCTCGAAAGTGAAAAGCAGGTGCCAAATTGACTTCTCTGGCAAGAAGAGGAAGAGACAATGGTCATCAAAAACTAGGAGGATCTGAAAAAGAATATACCAGGCATTTTTTATTCCATCCCATGCAAAGGTCCTAGCTGCTCCCTCCATGATTATGAACAATAGAAAGACAGGACATGGGACATAGATTCCAAGGGGAAACTGCCAGGATGGCCAAACTCAGACCTGGGGCTAGGAAGCAGCACCTCCACGGAGTCATCTAAAGAGTCTATGGAATGGGAGTGCTACTCAAACAGCAAGGGTGAGCAGCAGGAGGAGGTTGCAGGATTGGCTGCCTCAAGGGTAAAACCGGGCTCCCCTCCTCTGTGCTGGATGGACAATACAAATATGGAGTGGTGTACAGATACTCAAGAGGAGCTCACGGACAAGCTGCCAGGGTTGGTTGACACACTCCTGGTGTTAAATCCACCTCAGTCCCCTGCAAAGGAGGAGGCCATGGAATGGACCTCACATTCCCAGGAAAAGCAGCCTGGATTGACTGCCTCAGCACCACAGGAAAAGCCCAGACCCTTCCATCATTCCCAGGCCCAGAAGAGGAAAAGGGAGTCCTTCTTGCCTGGAAAGGAGCTGGAGAAGAAAGCACCGGACCTGAACTCTGAGAAACAACTTCCCTCCTCCACCATGGACACACAGTGTGGGCCCAAGATGACAGCAAAAAGAAAGCGAGTGTCCTCAGTGCTCCCTGAGCACCACGAGGTCTTCACCAGGATGCTTGGTAGGGAGAGTCCCCAGAGAGCATACTCTAATCCTGATCCCTAGAAACACAAGACACTAACAATTATGTCACTGTCCCAAGAGAACAAATATCGTGCTAGCCCTGAGTTCTCTCTTTAGGGAGGACTCAAGATCCATCTCTCATTGGAGAGAATTAGATGATAGAGGGTCAGAAGAGACTTGAGAGAGGCACATGAGGTAACAATTTTGCTTCCATTCCTCTGACATCAAGCTATTACTGACTCCTCTGGATCTAAACATCTTCATCCCTAGAATGGTGATAGGGCCAAGTCTACACACTGAGATGGCTATCAAAGGGGAAAAGGACCCGAGTTCTATTAGCTACCACCTGGATTCTGAGCTGCTGCTTTCACAGATAATGAAGGGTCTCCAGGGTTTACCTCAAGGTCTTAATCATGGGGATGTGGGTGACACTCAAGCTCTCAGACACGGCTTCTGCTTAGAGCCTCAGCAAGCAGCCACTGCACCTCGCCTGGTACATATTCCTTCTGTCCTCTTCCTCTCTGGGTCCCAACTCTACAACTTGTCCAAGACAAGGAGGGTTTTCCTTCCTGCTCTCTGTCTCATAGCAATGCATTTCAGGATCCCAGACTCACCTGTGTGCTCTGTTTACAGAGCATCCTGTCATCAAAAGATTCCTGGCCTGGGACAAGGAGCTGAGGGTTTCAGACAAGGTGAGTTGGGTGTGTGCTGAGCAGTGCCCCTGCTCCAGCCCAGTCTGGTGGGCTGAGGGTTTCTAACCCCATGCTGCTTCTCCTCCAGGCAGCTGCAAGCTGACACTCCCAAGGTCCTGGCCCCTTTGTGACTTGCCATGTCATCCCTTCATGAGACCAATAGTTTTTTTTCTGAGGAGATAGTGGGGCCCTTTCTCTACTTGGGATCCTTGGGATCTGAGCCCTGGGCCCCACACTGCCATCCATGTCCTCTCTGCTTGGTGCCCCCTGAGCTTGTTCCAGCCTCCCTCCTCTCAGCTCTCTGGGACCCTCTGTGCTCTGTCTGACCAAGGCCCTCCTCACCTAGCCATCCTAAAAGTACTCCCCAAAAGATATTGTTGTAGTGGCCATCAGGGTGAAGCTAGGGTGCCCTTGCCCTGATTTCTCTGACTCCCTGGGGCCCTTCCCCCAAAAGCAAGTCACCCAACCGAGGTCTTTCTTTTGAGCTAAGTCCCCTGCCCAGCGTCCCTTCCCTCTCTTCCCTACTTTCTCCTCTACCAGGTATGACCTCTCTTTGTATTGTGTTCCTCTCTCCTGCAGTACCTCCTGTCCATGGTCATAGCTTATTTTAGCCGAGCTGGCCTCTTTTCCTGGCAATACCAGAGAAAACATTTCTTCCTGGCTCTGTGAGTATTGGGCCTCAACCTGTGTGTCTGGTGAGAGGGAGAAATGGGACTCCAAACATTCTCTTCTTTCTTTCCTTCCATTCTTCTTCTTGAAACCAATGTGTTTTGGTGGCTTTACATGAACTCACCGACAATCTTTCTATATCAGGGTTCAGCACCTCCCAGGCCTCCTGATAATCTGCATTGGTACTCACTTTCTAGACCAAGGCTGGAATCTGGGCAGGAATCCTGCTCTCCCTAAGATGAATCTCACTTACCAACTTGATATTCCCTGCCCTTTCTTTCACTGCTCCTTGCAAAGGTCCATCTCCCTATCATTTCTCATGTTTCCTGTCTAGGTCTGTTTACACCTAGGCAAGGAAAAAATTTCTTTATCTTTAAAATCAGAAAAGACACCAAATACTGGGCATGTTTCAGGCACCCACCGTCTCAGCTCCTCAGGAGGCTGAGGCAGGAGGACTGCTTGATCTAGGACTCAGAGACCCACCTGGGCACCAGCATGAGAGCCAGGCTCAGAGCAAAATAAAACACAGTGTGAAAATCTTGTTCTGCCTTCCTAGATCAGTCAGCAGCTCTCAACATAAATTCAATAATAATAATAATAATAATAATAATAATAATAATAATAATATATTTTGGATTAATTTTTTATATCAAACTCTTCCTTGTCTCATAAACCTATTGGACTAGAGGCCAGATTAAGGTACCCTATTTGGTGTGTGTGTGTGTGTGTGTGTGTGTGTGTGTGTGTGTGTGTCTGAGTTGGTGGTACTGAGGATTGAGAACAGGGTCTTTCTACCTCAGAGCTATACCTCAGGTCCTTTTTTTTTTTAATCTTGTATCAGTGTCTCACTAATTTCCAAACGGCCTAAGGAGCTGAGGATGGCCATGAACTTGGAATCATCTTGTCTCAGCTTCCTAAGTTCTAAGATTATACCAGTGAACCACCATTCCTAGATCCTATTTTATTTATTTATTTATTTATATGTTTAAATAGGACCTCAATAAATGGCAAAGTGCCTAAATTGCTGAGACTGGCCTGGAATGTTTTCCTTCTGTTTTAGCCTATAAACTACTGAGATAATAAGACTTGACCACTTCATCTGGTTCTCCAGGTTTTATTTTATCAAAATATTCATGCTCTTTTGGTTGATGGTGGCAAAGAGAATTAATACCAGAAGAATTCTGCCTCCAAATACAACCCAGCCCTTTTAATTTTTTATTTTAAAACAATGTTATAAGCTGGGATAGGTGGGGCACACTTGTGATCTCAGCATGTGGGAGGCTGATTCAGAAGGATTGTGGTTTGTGGACAACCTCAGCTATATGGAGAGGCCATGTGAAAATGAGTGTGACCCTGTTACAAAAAAAAAATGAAAAAAAATTTCAGAGTTTTGGTGTAACTTGGATTTAGAATGCCCCTAGGTTTTATCCTTACTACAAAAAAAAAAAAAGAAAAGAAAGAAAAAAAAAGAAAAATTAAACCAAGTCAAAAAAGTAAGTTTCCCAGGGCCTTGCTATGTTTTTGAGACTGGCTCAGAACCTGGACTTCTCTGGTTTCAGGTAATACAATACTGGGATTACAGGTGTGAGCCACCATGCCTGCCTTGATACATTCTAAAACACTCGGCCATGTCAAGTTTTTTGTTTTGTGAGTTCTTATGATCTAGAATGAGTTCTGAATATATTTGACTATAAATGACTCTTTCTTTCAAAAAAAATGTTAAGAACAGCATCTCTGTGACAGGACATACAAGCCATGGCAAGAGAGATCTAAGATGTGCTTGTTGAATTAATGCACCATAGGAACCAAGCCGTTTCTTACACTTTTGGTAGAGAGAAAGGATTAGAGAAATAAATCAGGGTCAGGTCATACCCTCAGGATGCTGTCACTGTGGTAGAGAGTGGGATGTGTGCACATGGAAGAGGGCCAGGGCGGAGATGGGGATTCATGATGTCCACCTCATGGGTGAGGGTGGCAGGAGACAGAGTCAGGCTGTCCAGGTGCATTTCATCCTTCTCAACACCCCTTGAGGTGCTGCTCAGAAGGTCTCTTTCCAGCAGAGGCCTCTGGGCCCAGGGCTGTCCATATAACCCTGGAGAGAGCTCACAGTGTCCTGTGTATTTAAATCTGACTCTTCCTGTTTGGGAAACTGAGGCCAAGTACACATTCTTCCTGGTGTGACCATGCAGAGTGATTTGATTTTTTTCTCCAGCTACATTGCCTGTGACATGGAGGAGGACAACCAGGCTCCCAAACAATCCATTTTTCCATTCCTCTATGGAGAGAGCTCTACGCAGCGTCCCTTGTTCCACAGGCTGCGCTTCCAGTTAATGAAGTCCATGCACTGGAATCTTCGAGTTTCCCCGGAGGAGAGTGAGGAGGTGGGTGGCCTTTGGGGATTTATTGCTGGAGGGATGAGCTGACAAGAGACCAGGGAGCATGGGAGTGGTCGGTGGGATCTGAGGCTGAGAAAGAACTGGAGGCTGCACAGGGACTTCCTGGTCTTCCTGGCCAAACATCTTTCTTTATGGAGCTGTTTCTCTTTGCAGATCCAAGCTTGCAATCCAGGGCTCTGGGTGTGGAATCAAGATCTCACCCTCCTTCCTGGATCTCCAGGGACCATGGAGACCTGAGGACATCAGCCCCATGGAAGGTATGAACATGATCCACGTGTGCATTAAGTCACAGGCTCCATTCTCTAAGTGTGCTCTCTGAGTCACCTGAAATCCTTGCCATAGTGCAGACCTGTGGGTCTTACTTTGACTGTAGTAAAATTTTTTGAAGTAGGGGGGCAGTAAACTCTAAGGGTCAAAACTGCATATAATGGTTCAGAACTGGGCTTAGGAATGAAGGGTTAAAGAGAAATTTGGTTTTTTAAGCTGGTGTAAACTCTAGTTAGATTTGACTTTAGATACACCTCACCTCCATGTCTAGCTAGTGACATTCCCTAATTTTTTTATTATTTTTTATTAATGCATTATATTTATATATCATAATGGGGTAAAAACTTGTGTAAGCATAAATGCACACATGACCCAGACAGCTCCCACCCAGTCCCCACCTCACGCCCTCCCCATCACTCCCCTGCTTGGTTAGTGGTTGACTTAGATATGAATAAGTACATCATGTGCTTTAAAGCATTTCCATCTCCCCACCTCCCATCCCCACAGGTAGGTTGTCTTATTTACTCCACTATCGGATCTCTTTTTTCACCTGGAGTTCCTCCTATCACCCCATTCACCCTAGCTTTCACATATTAGGGAAAGCATCTGAGGAAATCAAAGAAATACAAATAGGGAAAGAAGGACTCAAACTTTCACTCTTTGCAGATGACATGAGACTATATTTAGAAAAACCAACAAACTCAACCTATAGGCTTATAGAACTGATAAACAAATTCAGCAAAGTGTCTGGATAAAAAATCAAACTTAAAAAATCAGAAGCTTTTCTGTACAACAACCATAAACCCACTGAAAAAGAAATTCAAAAAACACTTTCACTCAAGATCACCCACAAAAAAGTAAAATACTTAGGAATAAACTTAAACAAGGAAGTAAAAAATCTCCTCAAAGAAAATTATAAAACAATGAAGAAAGAAATCAAAGAAGATTTTAAAAGATGGAAAGATCTTCCATGGTCATGGATAGGCAGAATAAATATTATCAAAATGGCCATACTTCCAAAAGTGATCTTCAGATTAATGCAATCCCCATTAAACTACCAGAATTATTCCTCACAGACAGAAAAATCAGTCCTTAAATTTATTTGGAATAAAAAAAGCCCACAATAGTCAAAGTAGATCTCAGCAACAAAAACCATGCAGGAGGAATCACAACACCTGACTTTAAACTATACTACAAAGGCATTGTATAAAAACAGCATGGAACTGGCACAGAAAGAGATATATAGACCAATGGAGCAGAAAAGAAGACCCAGAAACAAGTTTACACACTTTCAGCCAATTGACTTTTGACAAAGGGGCCAAAAACATACACTGGAAAAAAGATAGCCTGTTCAACAAATGGTGTTGGCAAAACTGGTTAACCATATGCAGAAAATTGGAAATTAATCCCACCTTCTCACCATGCACAAGAGTCCATTCAAGATGGATCAAAGACTTGGAAATTAGACCAGAGAGCTTAAGGCTCCTCGAAGAGGGCATAGGTCCAACACTGCAACACACAGGCACAGATCAAAACTTTCTCAACAAGACCCCAGAGGCACAACAAACCAAAAAGCAAATATATGCGTGGGATTGCATGAAACTGAAGAGCTTCTGTTCAGCAAAGGAAACTGTCAACAACCGCAGTCGAGAGCAAACTGAATTGGAGAAGATTTTTGCCACCTACACCTCTGATAGAGGACTAATATCTAGAATATACCAAGAACTCAAGAAACTCAACACCAAGAAAACAAAGCATCCAATAACAAAATGGGCAAGCGAACTAAATAGACACTTCACAAAAGAAGAAATTCAAATGGATTAATATCTAGAACATATAGAGAACTCAAGAAACTCAACACTAAAAAAGACATTCCCTAATTCTGACACCTTTCTCTCCTTCCAGATCGCTGGATTCCAGAGTGATACACATTTTCAAGAAAACTTCGAAGGGATCACAGCGACATCTGGGAGGATATAAAGAAAAATTGGGGGGGGGGAATCATCAGAATATATAACTAATGTTATTTTTTCATTTTTAAAATTTTTTTATTATAATTCATGCATAATATTGGGGTAAAAAACTTGTGTGCACATACATGTACACATGACTGATTTAACCCCTACTCAATTCCCACCGCATTCCCTCCCCATCCCTCCTTTCCTTGTTTGGCTTAATGGTTGGTTGACTTCGATATGTTTAAGTACATTGTGTGTTTTAGAGATTTTCCTTCTTCCCCCCTTCTTTCTCCTCCTTTAGGTTGTCTTGTTTGCTCTTCTATAGGATTTCCTTTTTCATATAGAGTTCCTTCTATGACCCATTTCTCCCTAGCTCTCACATATTAGGGAAAGCATCTGACTTCTTATTTTTTGTGACTGACTAATCGCACTTAGCATAATGTCCGCCAGTTCTATCCATTTCCCTGAAAATGATGTAATTGAGGTTTTTTTAATTGCTGAGTAAAATTCCATTGTGTACATATCCCATGGTTTTGTAATCCATTCATCTGTTGATGGACATCTTGGCTGGTTCCATAGTTTGGCTATGGTGAATTGTGAAGCTATGAACAAAGATACACACACATGCATTAGTTTTGTAGTTTGGTTTCCTTTCTTTTGGCTAGATACCCAGAAGTGGTATTGCTGGATCAAATGGTAGATTTGTTCCCATTCTTCTCAGGATTCTCCATACAGTTTTCTAAAGTGGTTGCACTAATGTGCAATACCACCAACAATGTTTTAGAGTTCCCACTTCTCCACATCCTCGCCAGCATCTGCTGTTGTTTGTGTTTTGAATGATTGCCATTTTAGTTGGAGTTAGGTGAAATCTCAGGGTAGTTTTGATTTGCATCTCTCTGATTGCTGATGATGTTGAGCATTTTGTCATGCATTTATTGGCCATTTGAATTTCTTCTTTTGTGAAGTGTCTATTTAGTTCGCTTGCCCATTTTGTTATTGGATGCTTTGTTTTCTTGGTGTTGAGTTTCTTGAGTTCTTGGTATATTCTAGATATTAGTCCTCTATCAGAGGTGTAGGTGGCAAAAATCTTCTCCAATTCAGTTTGCTCTCGACTGCAGTTGTTGACAGTTTCCTTTGCTGAACAGAAGCTCTTCAGTTTCATGCAATCCCACGCATATATTTGCTTTTTGGTTTGTTGTGCCTCTGGGGTCTTGTTGAGAAAGTTTTGATCTGTGCCTGTGTGTTGCAGTGTTGGACCTATGCCCTCTTCGAGGAGCCTTAAGCTCTCTGGTCTAATTTCCAAGTCTTTGATCCATCTTGAATGGACTCTTGTGCATGGTGAGAAGGTGGGATTAATTTCCAATTTTCTGCATATGGTTAACCAGTTTTGCCAACACCATTTGTTGAACAGGCTATCTTTTTTTCCAGTGTATGTTTTTGGCTCCTTTGTCAAAATTCAATTGGCTGAAAGTGTGTAGCCTTGTTTCTGGGTCAACTGTTCTGCTCCATTGTTCTATGTATCTGTTTCTGTGCCAGTCCCATGTTGTTGTTTTTTATTACAATGACTTTGTAGTACAGTTTAAAGTCAGGTATTGTGATCCTCCTGCATGGTTTTTGTTGCTGAGAACTACTTTGGCTATTGTGGGCTTTTTATTATTCCAAATAAATTTAAGGACTGAATTTTCTATGTCTGTGAGAAATGATCTTGGTAGTTTAATGGGGACTGCATTAATCTGTAGATCACTTTTGGAAGTATGGCCATTTTGATGATATTTATTCTGCCTATCCATGAACATGGAAGATCTTTCCATCTTCTAAGATCTTTGATTTCTTTCTTCAATGTTTCATAATTTTCTGTGAAGAGATCTTTTACCTCCTTGTTTAAGTTTATTCCTAAGTATTTTATTTTTTTGTGGGAGATCCTGAGTGGAAGTGTTTTCTGAATTATTTTTTCAGTGGGTTTATGGTTGTTGTACAGAAAAGCTTCTGATTTTTTAAGATTGATTTTGTATCCAGATACTTTCCTGAATTTGTTGATCAGTTCTAGGGCCTGTGGTTGAATTTGTTGGGTTTTCTAAATATAGTACCATGTCATCTGCAAAGAGTGAAAGTTTGAGTTCTTCTTTGCCTATTTGCACTCCTTTCATTTCCTTTTCTTGCCTTATTTCTCTGGCTAGAGTCTAGTAGTATATTGAAGAGAAGTGGTGATAATGCACATCCTTGAATCCTTCCTGTTTTAGGGGGAATTCTTGAAGTTTTTCCCCATTTAATATGATGTTGGCAGTAGGCTTATTGTAGATTCCCTGAATGATGTTGAGATATGTACCTTCTATTTCAATTCTCTGCACTGGTTTTCCATAAATGGATGTTGAATTTTATCAAATGCTTTTTCAGCATCTATTGATATGATCATGTGATTTTTGTCTTTGATTCTGTTTATATGGTGAATTACATGGATTGATTTTCGAATGTTGAACCAGCCTTGCATCGCTGGGATGAACCATACATGGTAATGGTGTATGATTTTCTTGATGTTGTTTTTGAATGTATGTTGCTAGTAGTTTAATAGTTTTTCATCCAAGTTCATACGAGATACAGTCCTGTAGTTTTCCTTTCCAGAACTGTTTTTATTTGATTTGGGTATTAGTGTGATGTTGGCTTCATAGAATGTATTTGGAAGAGTCCCAGTTTTTTCTTTCATGAAATAGTTTGATGAGTATTTGGGTTAGACCTTCTATAAAGATTTTATAGAATTCAGTTGGGGAACCATGTGGTCCTGGTCTTTTCTTTGATGGTAAGCTCTTTATTGCTGTTTCAATCTCTTTGATTGTTATTGGTTGGTTTAAGTGTTCTATATCTTGACTCAGTTTAGGAAAGTTGTATTTATCTAGGAAGTTGTTGATTTCCTCCAGATTTTCCATTTTATTGGAATATATTTTTTCAAAGTAGTTTCTGATGATCCTCTGGATTTCTACACTGTCAGTAGTAATATCTCCTTATTCATCCCTTATCTTCATAATTTGGGTTGATTCTCTTTTTTTTAGTTAGGTTTGCTAGTGGTTTATCTATCTTGTTACTTTTTTCAAGAAACCAGCTTTTGATTTGTTGATTTTCTGCATTTTTTTTATTCTCCATTTTGTTAATTTCTGCTCTAATTTTAATAATTTTCTGTCTTCTACTGGCTTTGGGGTTCAATTGTTCCTTCTTTTCAAGGACTTTGAGGTGTGTTGTTAGGTTATTTATTTGAAGATTTTCTGTTTTTCATATGTGAGCACTCAGTGCTATAAATTTTCCTCTTAATACTGCCTTCAAAGTGTCCCAGAGGTTTTGATAGGTTGTCTCTTTATTTTCATTTGTTTCTAGAAATTTCTTGATTTCACCTCTTATATCTTCTATGGCCCATTCTTCATTCAAAAGTGTGGTGTTCAGTTTCCATGTTTATGTTGTTTCTCTGAGTCTTATAGCTGATTTCTAGTTCCATTCCATTGTGGTCTGAAATGACACAGGGAAGTAGGTAACATATTTTAAATTTGCTGGTGCTCATTTACTGTCTCAGGGTGTGATCTATTTTGGAGAAGTTTCCAAGAGCAGCTGAGAAAAATGTAAACTCAACTATTGTTGGGTGAAATATTCTATATGTGTCCAACAGGTCCATTTGATTGATGTTGTTCTTTAGTTCTGAGACATCTTTACTGACCCTTTGTATGGAAGATCACACCTATGTTTGGGGCAGAGATGTTGATTATTGTTCTTTCCTCTTGCTGGATTATTCCTGTTACCAGTAAAATATGACCTACTTTGTTTATTCTAATAAGTTTGGGTTTTTTTTTTTTTAAGATTATTTGAAAGGTTTTATTAAGTTTGGGTTTGAAGTCTAACTTGTCTGATATCATAACAAATGCTATTTGTTTACTTCATACATGTTAGTCATAGAATTTTTTCTATATAATATCAACTTAATACACCTATATATGCATGAAGTTATTATTTTCACTAGTTTGAGATAGTCATTGTTTTGAAAGCCTGTTTTTCCTAATTGGTTTTGTAATATGTATTATACCTGTTGTATGTAAAAAATATTTCCACTATTTAGAAAGTTTTTTGTCTTTTGATATCTCATAGTTCTTTATTATACTTATAGATCTATGTTACTACCCAAATTATTATAATTATTTATTTAATATTAAATTTTCATTACTGTCTTCAATAAGCAATGTGTTTTTAACCTGCCCTAATATATCCGTTGTTTTAAAGAGGGTGTGAATCGTAAGAGAGCATCTTTGAGACCAACTTAGAATGAGCACAGCGCAATAACTCTCTTAAAGAAATGTAATAAAGTTGAAACTTCCATCCATTATATGTGTTCCCATGTCTGTTTGGGTTTCCTTATTTCTTCCAAATTATACTGTTTATACAATTATACTGCTGTTTAACAGTGTTCTGGTTTTTTCCTGACCACTTTTTTGAACTCTGTAATGGAATCTGAATCTCTATTTCATGTAGAAAAAATAGAAAAGGTGGAAAATTCTAAGTTAGGCACTTGAAGGAGAAAGCACAGGAATGATACTGTGGGAGACAAACCAGGAAGAATAGAAAGAAGGAAGCTAACCAGCCAGGTGTTGTGGCACACATCTGTAATCCCAGCACTTGGTGGCTGATCAAAGAGTATCATAGGATCAAAGCCAGCTTCAGCAACCATGGGACATTCTGAACAACTGAGTAAAACTCGTTTTTGAATAAGAAATAGAAAGGGCTGAAGATGAGTGAGCATGGTACCACATGCCTGTAATCACAGTACTTGGGCGGCTGAAAATGGAAGATTACAGGATCAATGTTAGCCTCTACTACTTAGTGAGGCCCTCAGAAAATTATCTAGGCCCTCAGCAATTAAGGGAGTCCCTGTTTCAAAATTAGATAAAAATATTGAGAGTACTTTTAGAAGATAGAATGCTTCTGGTTTCAGTCCTGGTATTACAAGTGGAAAGTAAAGGGATGGGAGTGTATTTAGTAAGCAGAATGCCCCTAGGTTCAACCTGGAGGATCTCCAAAAAATATAGATATGTTAATATAAATATTAATAAAAATAAATGTAAATAACAATGAAGGGAGGAAGGAAATTGTATGAGTGAATAGACAATAATCCTAAATCCAAAATAAACAAATGGCATCCCAATAAGAGATGTCTTACTGGAAAAGGTCCCAGGAGGGGACACAGAGGAAAATGCTATGTTAGATGGTTCAGCCATTAGGGGAGTCCTTATAAAATGGAAGGAAAATCCAGGAGCTATGATGAAATAGAAATAACTGAAAAGATAGGAGGAAATGGGTGCAGGTCCTGAGAAAAAGGAGTCAATCAAGAAGAGCCTGAGCTGCTGAGTAGATAGGCATGAAGAGGAGAGCCACTGACACTGTGTACACCCAAGAACGTAGAAAAGCATCGTGGTACTGGGAGCATCAGGGAACAGGGGAGTGACTGAGGAGAGAAACACTGGAATCGGAGTATGAGCCAGAAGCGAGCAAAAGGGAGGAGAGACAAGAGGGAAACAGATTCTGGGGAGAAGAGCCACTGATGGGATGGAATGGGCTTCGTGTAAAGTGAGAACAATATCCAGGGTTTGGAAAGAACTAGAATATAGAATGAACATGAAGTGTGATGGGTGTGTGAGAGAGTGGTGGGAGCTGAGTGAGTGGAGTAACTGAAGAGATAAAAGTTCTCAAAAGGTAGAAGCCATTATAGAGGGGTTCGTGGACAGCCATTGTGGTATATGCCTGAAATCCCAGTAGTTTGGGAGACTGAGGAGCATCACAGATTCAAAGCCAGCCTCAGCAACTTAACAAGACTCTCATCAACTTATCTAGACCTTGTTTTATTTATTTGATGCATTGTAATCTTACATTATTATAGGGTACAAAGTGTGAGATAAAAACATATGAACACAACTCTTGGTGCCCTCCAGACTGTCCTTCCCTCACCCCACATGTGTTTGAGATGGGAACTGGTAATTTTGTAGACATTCACAGCATTCTTTTTTGCATTCTTCGTGGCTTTTCCCAACCCTCCTTTCTCTAATCCTCCGTAGTCACTCCCCTGGATTCTCTGCTCATCCCTCTGATGTTGCCCATATTTCCTATTATTTCTCTAGGTTCTACGCATAAGATAGAACATACATCTACTCATTTTTGGAGGAAGACTACACTCACTTCATGTAATATTCTGAAGTTCCATCCATTTGTCTCCAAATTATGTGATTTTGTTCTTCATGGCTGAGCTAAATTCCATTGTGTGTATATGCCAAAATTTTATTATTTATTCTTCTGTTAATGAACACCTAGGCTGTTCCATAGTTTCGCCTTTGCAAATTGTGCTGCTGTGGACATGCATATGCAAGTATCATGATAATGTTCTGATTTCATTACCTTTGGGAAGCTGCCCAGTAGCTCCTTGCTGGGTCATATGGTGGTTTCATTCTGATTCTTCTGAGAATGCTCCATAGTGATTTCCACAGTGGCTGTACTAATTTGCTGTCCCAGCTACAGTGTAATAGGGTTCTTATTTCCCCATATTTTCACAAGCCTTTATTAAGATTTGTGTTCATGATGACTGCTATCCTAACTGGAATTAGATGACATCTCACTGTATTTTTAATTTGCAATTTCCCTGATTGCTAAAGATGTTGATCTTTTTTCCATATATTTGTTGGCTATTTGCATTTCTTCTTTTGAAGAGTATATTCAGTTCAGTGACCCATTTTTAGTGGATATTTGTTTTCTTAGTGTTAAACTTCTTAAGTGCATGCTCTCTCTCTCTCTCTCTCTCTCTCTATATATATATATATATATATATATATATATATATGTGTGTGTGTGTATGTGTGTGTGTATATATATATATGTGTGTGTGTATATGTATATATACATACATATATACATATAGTCAGATATTAGACCTTTGTCAGATGGGCAGATGGTGAAGGACTTCTTTCATTCTGTAAGCTCTCTCTGTTGAATACAATGGTTTTCTTTGCTGCACAAAAGCTTTTTAATTAGCCAGGCCTGATGGCACATGTTTGTAATCCCAGCATTTGGGAGGCTGAGACTGGAGGTTCCCAGTTCAAGGACAGCCTCAGCTACTACTTAGTGAGGCCCTTTGCAATTCCGTGAGACCCTGATTCAAAATAAAGAATAAAAAATATGGCTGTAGCTGTAGCTCAGAAGTAGAATATGCCTGGGATCCATCCCCAGTACTGTGAGAAGCTTTTTAATTGAATTCTATCCTAGTAATTAACTTTTTATTTCTGTTCTCTTATTGAGGAAATTAACTGTACATGTATATTGGAATGTTGGACCTCAAGACTCTTGTAGCATTTCCAACATTTCTCATGTGATTTCTATGTCTTTGAATCATCCTGAGTTGACTTTTTGCAGGTGGAGAGGATAGGGTTTAATTCCATTTTCTAGTCGGGCAAGGTGGCCATGCTTGTAATCCCAGCATTCATGAGGCTGAGACATGGAGGATCGCGGTTTGTGGACAGCCTCAGCTACTTAGTGAAGCCCTCTGCAACTCAGTGAAACCCAGTTTCAAAATAAAGAATAAAAAATAGGGCAGGGGGTGTAGCTCATAGGTCAAATGCCCTTGGTTTCCATTCCCAAACTCGCAAAAAAATAATCATTTTCTACATAAGAATAGCCAGTTTTCCCATCCCCATTTATTGCAAAGGTGTGGTTTCTCCTTGTATGTCTTTGGCAGCTCTGCAATACAGCAGGAGCTTAATGTTTGATGGATGTGTGAGAGAGGCATGGGAGTTGAGGGAGTGGAGCAACTGAAGAGATGAAAGTTCCCAGGAAGTTGGAAGCCATTAAGGAGGGGTCTCTGCCATGGTGATGCATACCTGTGATCCTTATTCTTGGGAGGCTGAGATAGGAGGATGACATATTCAAGGCCAGCCTCAGGATATTAATGAGAACTGAGAAAGACCCTTGTTTCAAAATAAAATTTTTTAAGGGCTAGGGTGTAGCTCAGAGTTAGAAGGCCCCTGGATCCAATCTCCAGTAACAAACAAAAAATAAAAGAAAATAAAAATAGCTGGGTGTAGTAGTGCACCCTTGTTATCCCAGCCCTTGGGAGGCTGAGACAGGAGGATCGCACAGGTTCAAAGCCACCCTCAGCTCCTTAGTGAGACAATATTTCCAAACACAGTATAAAATAGTTCTGGGATTATAACCTGGAGGTAAATAAGCCCCTGGGTACCACCCCCAGGACCACCAAATTAAATATATAAATAAATAAATAAATAAATAAATAAAAATAATTTTGATGCTAATCACCTGAATTTATGTGAAATGCCACAGGTTAAGGCTATAGGTTCCCATGATATTAGAACATTGTTCCCACGCAGGATGGCAAGCATCCAGCTTGTGGCTATTTGGGGAGGTGTGTGTTGGGATTCATGCCAGTGGTACAGCACTCCTGTGTTGGATCTGGTGTAGAGTGTATACAAACTTACATAAAAGCACTCAGACACACAGACATAGGAGAGGGAGAACTCTGAGTGGTGGGAGAGAGGTTGAGCTCAGGGGAGTCGCTGCCCTGGCAGGCACCCTTGGATCACCTGCTACTAGGTGATAATTGTCTACCATCATTTCCTCTTAGTTGTGTGTGTGTGTGTGTGTGTGTGTGTGTGTGTGTGTGTGTGTGTTTTACTGGACTGAGCCAGGAGACATTCTACCTCTAAGATACACCTTCTGCCCTATTTTATATTCAGCAACCAGGGTCTCACTATGATTATCAGAGCCTCACTACTTGTTGAGGCTGTCCTGTAATATGCAAACTCCTGTCTCAGCCTCCCAAGTATTTGGATTACAAGCATCACAAAGCCCCAGCTATCTTACTTTTTGCAGGATAAAGTAGATGCCCTTTACGTTTTTTATCCAAACTTTTTTTGTGCATTGAAACCAGGGACATATTATGTTTGAGCTACACCCAAAGCCCAATTTTATTTATTTTGAAACAGGATCATACTAAGTTGCTGAGGCTGGACTTAACCCTGCATTCCCATGGTCTCAGTATTTCCAGGGGTGGTATTACAGGAGTGTTCCATGATCCCTGACTGTATCCTCACTTTTTAAGAGTCACAGGTCCCTGTCTGAGCTCTACTTGTTCTGGAGTTCTACTGCCTCACTTTCTCTCCTTATACAAACTCTAGATGCCCAATTCTGTGCTGTTGCTTCAATGTTCTCAGAGATCCCCTCTGAATAACACATCTGTCGGCATCCATCAGCACCTTCTTACTTCTTGCAGCTAAATAGTGTCCTACTGCAGTGGTAAACCACTTTGTCTATGCATCCATCCACTGTTGGACATCTGTGTTGTTTCTGCCCTTGGCATGGTCACCAATGCTGCTACGAACATTTGTGTCCCGGCTTTTGTAGAGTATACCTGGAATGGAGTCACAGGATCGTACAGTGATTCTGTGTTTTAGGGTAGAAGAGCATAACACAGTTTTCCACGGTAGCTGCATCAGTAGAACAGTAAAGGGAGTTTCTTTTTCTACAATTCTTACTCAAACTTGTATTTTTCCATGATTTTTATTATACCATCATCTCTAGTGTAAAAGGCTTTCTCATCATTTTTTTGTGTATATGTGACGCTGGGTCTTGAAGCCAGGTGTGTTTAATCTCTGAGATATACCCCTGGATGTCTTTTTTTTTTTAATTAGAGTCTCTCTACATTCCTAAGAGTCTCAATAAATTGCTCAGGCTAGGATCAAACCTGCTGGTCCTCTTGCCTCAGCCTCCCAAGTTCTGGGTTTACGGGCACGTGCCACCAAGCTAGGCTCCTTGTGGTTTTGATTTGCATTCCTGCATCAATTTTGTAGGCTGTGCGCAAATAAATGTAAGCATCAGGAAACCAGGAACAGCTAAGGAGGCAGGCGCTGGAAGAAGAGTATGATCCAGAAACAGAGCAAAAGGGAGAAGAGGCAGACAAGAGGGAAAGAGCTTCTGAGGAAAAGAGCTACCAGTGGGATGGAATGGGCTTCGAGAGAAAGTGGGAACAATGTTGAGGGTCTGGGAAGGCCTGGAATATAGAATGAATTTAAGGTTGATAGATGGTGAGAGAGGAATGGGAGTTGAGTGAGTGGAGTAACTGAAGAGATGAAAATTCCCATGAGGGTAGAAGCCATTATAGAGGTCCTGTGTAATAGTGGCGCAAGCCTGAGATCCCAGTACTCTAATACAGAAGTATTGGAGGTTCAAAGCTAGCCTTGGCTACTTAAAAAGACTCTCATCAACTCCTCTAGATTTTACTTTCTTTTTCTTTTTTTTTGGGTGCATTTAAATTTTACATCATTTTAGGGTACAGTGTGTCATAAATATATGTCTCTATAACTCTCGGTGCCCTTTCAGCTGACCTTCCTCCACCCCATGTGTCTTTGATATTGAAGCTGGTCGGTCATTTTTTAGACATTCACAGCATTATTTCACTATTGCTTCCTTTATGGCATTGTACTCAGCCCCCCTTATCTAAGCCTCCATAGTCCCTTCTTTGAAATCTCTGCTCATCTATCTGATACTGCCTTTATTTCCATATATTTCTCTAGGTTCCACATCTAAGAGAGAACACATATCTATTCATTTTTTGAGACTGGTTACACTCAGTGATATAGTCTAAATTCCACCCATTTTCCTCTAAATGATATTATTTTGTCCTTTATGGCTGAATAAAATTCGGTTGTGTGTATACTCAAAACTTTTTCTGTCATAATTTTTTTAACATTTATCTGCAAAAGTTGTCATACCTGATAAACTGTATTTTACCCATTCTCACCATTTTTAGAGTAATATAGTTGGTTTTTTTGGGGGGGGTTGTTTTTATTTTTCTTTGTGCACTGTTTGAGGCTGGATCACCTATAATAGGTCCAGGAAAAATATAAAGAAGAGAAGGTGGTGCCTGAGTTCCATCCCAGTGGCTCAGGAGGCTGAGGCACTAGGTTCTCAACTTTGAGCTCTGCCTGGGCTACTTGGCAGCGTCTTCTCAAAACAAACACCTAAAAGGGCTGGGGATTCAGGTCAGTGGGACAGAGCTCCTGGTTTGGATTTGTTGTAGTGTGTGCACACATACACACAAGCAGAAAGACCATGAGTGGTGGGAGAAAAGTTGAGCTCAGGGGAGTCTGCAGTGGGAGGTGGCCGTGGATTGCCTGCTAGGTGATACTTCTACCATCATTTCATTCTAGGGTTTCTTTTTTGTGTGTGTGGGTATTGAACCAGGGGGCATTCTGCCTCCAAGATATACCCTCAGACCTACTTTATTTTATATTAAAATAGGGATCCACTATGGTTATAAGGATCTCACTACTTGTTGAGCCTGTCTCCTAACCTGCAGTTCTCATGTCTCAGCCTCCCAGGTACTGGTATTACAAGCACCACCATGCCCCAGCTATCTTACTTTTCTCAAAATAATACTGAATCACTTTTTTTATCCTAACCTTTTTTGTGGTACTATGCATTGAACCCAGGAATATATTCTCTTAGAGATACACCCACAGCCCAATTTTATTTTTTATTTTGAAACAGGATCTCACTAAATTGCTGAGGCTGGTTTAAACCTGCAAACCTCTTCACTCAGTCCACCAAGTGGTGGGATTATAAGAATATTCCATCATGCCTGACGTTATTCTCATTCTTAACAGTCACAGATCCCCACTACAGTCCCATCTGTTACAGCCATCGTTTTCTGAGCATCATTCTTGTCTTCCAAAGTTCTACTGCCTCATCTTTTCTCCTTATATAAATTCTGAATGCTCAATTGTGGGCTGTTGTTTCAATTTTCTCACTGGATCCACTCTGAGTCATTGACACATCTTTGAGCATCCATCAACACTTCATTATTTCTTGAAGCTGAATAATCTACTGTATCTATAAGCCAAAATGTGTATATGCATCCATCTACTGATGGACATATGTGCTCTTTCCACCTTGAGCAATGGTCAATAATGCTACTAGGTACATTTGTATCCAGACCTTGATTGAGTGTCTGCTCCCAGAGTGTCCGGAAATATAAACCACATGGAGTTGCAGGATCATATGGTGATTATGTGTTTATCTGCTTGAGATGCACCACACTGTTTTCTACAGCAGCTTCACCATTTTCCATCACCACTACAAAGGTTCTAGAAGTTTCATATTCTCCATCCCTTGCCAACACTTGTGGTTTCCCATGTTTTTATTACAGCCATCATCAGTGGTGTGAAGGGGTTTCTCATCTTTGGGGTAATATATATTTTAATATTCCTGGGCTTGAAGACAGGGTGTTTAATCTCTGAAATATACTGCTGGATTTTTTTTTAGTTAGAGCCTCTCTACATTGCTAGGAGTCTCACTAAGCATAGTCTGAATGTATGCCATTGTCAGTATGTTCCACATAAAAATAAAAAAATAAGAAGAATCTCCCTACATTGATAAGTGTCTCACTAAGTTGCTGAGGATAATCTCAAACCTGTTGATCCTCATTTCAACCAGTTTTAAGGCAGAATTTCTCTCACGGTGTTTATATTTCAGATAATCTTTCAAACATTTTCCTAAACCTCCTCAAAGAAACCTAGTGATAAGATCATGATATTATTGTATCCATTGAGACACAATAATCTTGGCTCCACTGATTCCCTGTACATTTGTGAAATGGAACCAAGTTTCTAAGTTTCCCTTATCTCTAACTGGATTCCAAAGTGTGGCTGGGATTGCTTCATGGAGCTAAAATAAGAAATTTGGTTAAAGAATAAACAACTGGAAAGCCGACTGGTTATAATCCATGGCCCCACTGAATGTTGCTTCATTTCTCTTGTTCATGTGCTCCCCATAACTACAGCATCCTTGCTAATTTCCAAACACAAGCAATGGATGTGACTATAAAACTAGGTCCATGTGTTCAGTAAAGCAGGAATCAAGAGAAATGCTATATCCCTTTTAAGTGTGAACAATATTTCTACAGTTGCAAATTACATACTTAAAGTGACAGAGAGCATTACACACAATTGCAGACATGGACCCCACCTGCTCACCCCACTAGGAATTCAAGGAGAAGACTAAAGTACTGCTCATGTACTCAGTGTAGCTACTGGCTTCACAGAGTACTGTTTTATGTGTATCTAGTCTTTAGAGCAGGTATCTACCATTCAGTGTCAATGAGTTGTTCTTGGCAGATTATTAAGTCATATTTAAAATGACAAAGCACAACTGGGTGTGGTAATGAATGTCTGAAATCCCAGTACTTGGGAGGATAAGATAGGAGGATTGCAGGTTCCTGACTCAGCAATTTAGCAAGGGCTCTCAGTGACTTAGTCAGAACCTGTCTCAGCCTTACAAATACATAAGACTGGTCCTGTACCAGAGAGCTAGAATGCCCATGGGTAAAATACTAGATACCACCATAGTAAAAATAATCACTTTTATTTTATTATAATTAATAAAAAGATAACCCAGCATATATCAATCTGAAATCTTGAGTTAAGGTTTTGCAATGATTTAACATCTGTCTGATCTGGGTACTCTGGTTTGGATCTGCATAACCCATGTGTTAAAGCCTTGGTTCCCAGCCTGTGGCTCTAGTGGGAGATGGCACGAGTTTGGAGGTGGGGTCAACTTGGAGCACATTAGGTCATTGGGGGCATATCCTTAAAGGAGTTATTTAAAAACAGGCACCTTTCTGTTTGTGTCTTTTTGCTATCTGGTTATCAAACACAAGCCATACAGCCTCCTCTGCCACATATGTCCCTCAAGATGTTCTGTGCTGCCCCAGGCCCACAGTACAGATTCCTAAAGAGACATTCAGCTGAATATCTTTGTCAAATAAAGTCTTTTCCTTTGCCTTTCCACTTATTACTCAATGCACTGGGGTCTTTTGTGCATGCTTACTGCTCTCTTGCAAAGTCTTATTTGTGCTTTCCCTAAACATTTTTTTTTTGGTGGTACTAGGGATGGAACCCAGGGCCATTGCACCTCCGAGCTACACACTCATCCTAATTTTTGTCTTTATTTTTTAAACAGGATCTTACTGAGTTGCAAAAAGTCTCACTAAGTAGCTGAGGCTATCCACAAACCACGCTCCCCTGGTTTCTGCTCCCTAAACTTCTTTACCAGTATCCTTCCTCTCCTGCCAGGCTGATCACACAAATGGGAAAACATAGAAGACAGGAAAATAAAAAGAGGTTGCAAGATGAAAGAGGAGAGAACATGGTATCCACTGGAGAGAATAAAAAGGGAGCCACAGACCATGAGGAGAGTTTGGGATGGTGGACAATTCTGAGTCAGTGGCTGAAGACCACTTCCCCCAGGGCTCCAGAATAAGTGTTCACATCAGACTTACAGTTACCTGTTTTCCTTCAGATTGGTTGTTGTGCTGGAGTGACTATGACATAAAAGGGTTCCAGCCTTCCTGATTGGAAGGGTCAGACTCCATCAGTGCTCTGCGAGGCAGTGAGCAATGGCTTCTTCTCAGAGCGTTTCTCCACTGCTGACTTCTCCCCAGTCTGGAGAAGGAACAACAGGCTTAGGTTCAACCAGAGTCCAAAAGAAGGCATGGAGAAATCAGAATCTTGGATTTCTGGGAGGGAAAGAAGAGATTGGGAGAACTCATGGCCACTTCCCAAGCATCTTTCCAGTATGAGGTCCAGTGTCCCCAGGTTAGCTCCTCAGGGCAGTGCCTGGAGGTGCAGGTGGATGATGAGGTCCCAGGGCCATTAGGTGAGTATACAGAAGCTAAAAGTGGTATCCAAGTGTGACTAGTAAAGAGAGCAGATCAGAGGAAGGAAGGGTAACACAGGAAGGCAGGCATTGGAGGACAGGACATGATGCGGGACATGGATGTTCAGGGACAAGAAAATCTATATAGGAAGTAGTCAGGTGGGGAGATGAGATTAAAGGACAGGAAACAGAAGAAGCTCAGACAGAGTTCTCCCCACCCTTGAGAGAAAGTGTCTATAATGAATAATAGTTGGAAGAGAGGGAGATGGACCATTGGCAAGGAGAATCAGGGACAGATAGATATCACATAGGGGAAAGACAGAAGAGTGTCATGGTCGCTGGCAATGGATGAAGAGGTTTGGGTTTAGTGGGCCAGGTTTCTTGAGCTAGGTAAGTTAAAGGCTGAATTTCAAAGATCTGAGTTTCACTCAGGTTTCTTTCCTCAGCCTTGAGGGTAGAATGCAGCCATTGTCTTCACTTCTATGGCCTGAAGAGGAAGAGGGAATGGTCATCAAATACTGAAGAGGATCCAGAAGAGGATACACCAGGTATTTTTCCTTTAATCCAATGGGGAGATTCCAGCTGCTCATCTCAGGATTGTGAACAGAAAAAAGACCTCGCATGGTCCTTGGATTCCCAGGAGGAGCTGCCAGGATGGCCAGACTCAGACCAAGGGGTAGTAACCAGCACCTCTGCTGAGTCCTCTGAAAAGAACATGGTCTGGGAGTGCTACTCAGATTGTCACAGGGAACAGGAAGGGGAGGTGCCAGGATAGACTGCATCAAGAGTAGAACTTGGCTCCCCTCCTCTGTCCTGGATAGAGAATACAGATATGGAGTGGCCTTCAGATGCTCAGGAGGAGCTCAAGGACAAGCTTCCAGGATTGGCTGAAGTAGTCCTGGTGTTAAATCCCGGCTCTCCACCTCAGTCCCATGCACAGGAGGTCATGAAATAGTCCTCACCTTTGCAGGAGCAGCAGCCTGGATTGATAGCCTCAGCACCAGAGGCAGAACCCAGACTTTCCAACCAATCCTGGGCCCAGAAGAGGAAGAGGGAGTCCTTCTCCTCTGAGAAGCTGGAGCAGAAGGCTCTGGACCTGAGCCCTGAGCCACAACACCTCTTCTGCAGCATGGACACACAGTATGGGCTCCAGAGGTGGCAAAGAGAAAACGAGTATCCTCAGTGCTCCCTGAGCACCACAAGGCCTTCACCAGGCCGCTTGATGGGGAGAAGACCCAGATAGCATCTTCTAATCCTGATACCTAGAAACACAAGACACTAACAATTATGTCTCTGTCCCAGGAAAACAAGTGCTCTGAGTTCTCTGTTTATGTAAGACACAGGATCCATTTCTCTTTGGAGACACTTAGATGACAGAAGGTCAGAATAGACTTGAGAGAGGCCCCCACATGGGGTCACAAGTTTGCTTCCAGCCCTACCCTTTAACACTGAGCTCTTACTGACTTCTCTGAATCTAAATGTCTTTATCTCTAGAAAGGAGAAAGAACCAAGTCAACCCATGAGGTAAAAATCAAAGGAGAAAATGACCTGAGTTTCTATCTGAGTTACCACCAGGCTCCTGAGGTGCTGCTTTCACAGACAATGAAGGGTCTTCAAGGTTTATCTGAAGGTCTTATTTTTTTTAATTTATTTATTTTTCTTTTTTATGTGGAACACATTGAAAATGGTATACATTCAGACTATGCTAGGTACCCTCCCCACCTTTCCTTTCCCCTCTCCCAACAATGAGTGACCAGGTTAACCATGCTATATTTATATTTTTACACAAATTTTGATGTAGCTCCTTCATTAATCAACCTCAGCCTTCTTCCTATCCTATCCTTCCATTCTAGCTTTGATGAGGTTTCTCCTCCATTGTCTGGAGTCCCTCTGGTATCCCTAATACTCCCTAGTTTGGGCATATTAGAGAAAATATAAATCCCTTCTCTTTCTGTGCTTGGTTGATATCATTTAACATAATGTTCTCCAGGTCTTTCCATCTTCCAGCAAATGACATGATTTTGTTCTTTTTTTATAGCTTAGTAAAATTCCATTGTATGTATCTTCCATAATTTTGCAATCCATTAATCTGTTGATGGAGACCTAGGTTGGCTCCATATTTTGGCTATTACAAATTGTGCTGCTATAAACATGGGTATGCATAGGTTGCTGTATTTCTTTGGTTTAAACCCTTTGGAAAGTTACCCAGGAGTGTTAAAGCTGAATCATAATATAGATCCATTCCTACTTTTCTAAGGAATCTCCAAACTGATCTCCATAGTGGCTGAACTAGTTTGTACTCCTAGAGGAGGGCATAGTCTCAACACTCCAACATATAGGCACATTAACTTTCTCTACAAGACCTACAAAGCACAGGAAATGAAAGCAAAAATGAACAAGTGGAATGGCATCAAACTAAAAAGTTTCTTCTCATCAAAGGAAACCATCAAGAACCTAAAAAGAAAGCCTTCAAAGTTGGAGAAGATCTTTACCAGCCACCACTCAGATAGAGGGCTAATATCCAGATTATACAAAGAGCACAAAAGTCTCTACACTAGTAAAACAAATAACCTAATCAATAAATGGGCCATTGAACTGAATAGGCACTTCACAAATGAAGAGACAAATATGGACAATAGATACATGAAAAGATGTTCAACATCACTAGCCATCAGGGAGATGCAAATCAAAACTATGCTGAGATTCCATCTAACCCCCAATCATAACTGAAAAGAACTTAGGAGTAAAACCTTATTTTCTTATTATATAAATATGAAATCTGTGGATCTATATGCATGTTGAGGGCATGCCTCTGCTATCACTATATTCATGAGGCTGTTTGTCAAACATTTTATATTTAAGTATTGCCATTTGGGGGTAATAATCTACCTATGTAATCATGCTAACTAAAAGAAATGCCAGTTATTACAGGGTCCATGGCTTGAATGTATCCTCCCAGAAGCAATGTATTGGACACCTAATGCGCAACACAACAGTGTTGCAGGTAGGCCTACAGAGAGCTTGATGAGAACATCAGGGTTCTGTGCTCATGAATGGACTGATGCCATCATCAGGAAGGCTGACTGTTATAGAAAGGTGAGTTTAGCCTCTCTTTCTCTCTCAGCCTCCCTCCCTTTCCTCCCTCTTTCCCTCTCCCACTCCCCTCCAACTCTCATATGTGCCCCCTCACACACACACCCACATACACACTATGTCTTTGGTCTTCTGCCTTTACTAAGAGACGAAGCAGCAAAAGGTCATTTTCAGCCCCCTTTTTTTTTTTGACTTTCCAGTCTCCATAGTGTGAACCAGTACACTTCTATTCATTATAAACTACCCAGTCTGTACTATTTTTATAGCAGTACAAATATCTTAACACTACTACAATATAAGGTAACAGAAAAAATAAACAAGAAAAAATAAAACTATGAGTATGGTAGTGGGTTCCAAATTCTCAGTTACTTCCAGAAATTGTTTCCTTCAAATGGCAAATATCTTGTTAAAAATTATGTATTTCCAGTTTATTGAATGTAAAACTGTCTTTGTTGTTCCAAGTTTATATTCAATTCTGACAAACATTAGTAGTCAGTAGTATACTGAAAGGGAAAATTCACTCTTATCAAAATCCTACTCTTTTTCCATCCATCTTTGTAAAAGAGTTATTTTTCTTAAAGTTGTTCCTTATTTTAAAAAAAAACCTCATGAAAAGACAGCTCTAAACGTACAACATAAGATATATAAGAATCTAAAGAAAAAATGCCATCATATAATATTGTTTCCTTCTAAAGCATTAAAATGTTTATAGGTAGTAGCTTTGTTCTAACTTGCTTATCTCTTGCCTCTAGCTTTTGTACATGATGGCGTCCTTAGTAAAAGTTGGTTGAATTAATGGTTGAATGGGTAGGAAAGTACAAATCAAAACAGCTCTTTACCTTAAAAGTTTTGTTTCTCATATTGCTCACCTTTCAGAAGCTATCGTGGCAATCCCAGGAATTAAACTTTTAATTTCTTATTAGCTGCCACAAAATTTTTATTTTGAAATGTTGAAATTCTGTAAACCTACTGTATAGATTGTACGTAAAGATTTTACAACAGTGGAAATATATTCCACTAAGTAGATCAATTAATGCATAAATATTATGTAAAAAACAAATGAAGCATTACATATAATTTTTAATTTCTGATATACTTATGTTCAAAGTTCTTCTACGTAATGCAACTATAACATTATAAGGCAGATGGATAGCTTTGCAGTAATGAATAGACTTAGACATGATGAGATATATAGAAAACCATTACAAGAAGAAAATCCTTGAAAGATAATCTCATGGTTAATTCTATGTTATTTCTCCAGGACACTGGAAGTCAGAAAGATCAACAGAAACTATTTTGATAAAAGAACCAATCCCATCAAATGAAACTTTGTCTGCCAAGCTCCAATTAAGCCATTCTATAGGATTCACACAGAACAGAACTTTTTCATCAGGCTTCAGATAAAGAAGAAAAAATCTCACATTAAGATTTCCCGTCAAGATGTCTAAAAAAAGGATTCAAGTGCAAAATTCAAAGAGGGCACAATGAGCTGTGTGTGAGTTATTTTGGGAATAGTGTGGCAAGGGCAAAAAGAAAGGCAAGAACAACTGGATGACACAAAAGTCAGACAAAACCTCCTTTATGGATGATGGATAATTCCAGTGAGCACCGTAGGTTTAAGGGACAAACTAAAGTCCAAGATGGAGATGTAAACTGAGCCACCAGTGAGTCTTATGCATTTTTAAATGTTTTCTATGTTCAGATTGTTAGATCATATCTGCCATGTCTCAAGAGTCACCAAAGCAAATGGGGTGGCCCACGCAATGTACTTTCTCCAGGAACAGTGTTTGAGCAGGCCCAAGATACAGTGGAAAATTCAAAATGAAGTAGCACTAGCCATCACTCTTCCTTCTCTTCAGCACACAGGTGTCTGCAGCAGCCCAAAGCCAAGAGGGTAATATGAAGGGCACAGAAACAACGGAGGCCTAATAAATTATTCTTTCCCAACCTCAACGGGTGGATTCCGCCTCACTCTTAATAGGGGGCTGAGGGTTAATGAAGAATTAAATGAACCAATGTGTTTGGACAACATGTTAATCAATTTTTTTAAAAGTTGATTTTCCTTAATTTTTCCCCTCTCATTTCTTCCTTACTTAAAAAAAGGAAATGAGATTTAATCATCTTACTGTATTTTTCAGTGATTTACATTTACAAAAAGTTCAATTCTTTGCCGAGATCTCTGGTTTATAGAAAAGTTAGTAACAAGTTGATTGTGGTATCAACATGGTAACAAAATAGACAGAATGTATCCTGGGTTTGGGAAATAGGTCATATTCTGGCTTGTAATCCCAAAATGTAGCAGGCTGCCCACAATATATTATTAGCAAATACTAAATTAAAACAATTGAAATTACATAAATAATACAGAAATCCTAACAACTATTCCTGAATAACATGTTTGTGAACAATTGGTAAATAATTACCATTATTATATATTAGAGGCCCAAAGTCAATCAAGGATTAATACAATCTGGCCCCAATCCTAAAAGTGCTTTAAAGGTTGCTTTACAGGAAAATAAAGGTATTTTACAGACCTCAGTCAAATTACTTCCCTGAATTTGTTTCAACTCAGCTTCCGGCGTATGGTTCCACAGTTGAGCACCCCTGTAGCCTGAGTGAGCCCTCATGTTTTGGGATCATCTGTTTCTCACCTGGGTATGCTCTGAAATTCATGAGTAAACCGACAGTTAGGAGGGTTTTCTCAGGAGGCGGGACTTCCGGAAGACAGGCTTTCCTAGGCTGAGCTTCCAGTAGGGGACTTCCGAGGGCGGGGCTTCCGGGAGGCGCCGGCCTAGGGAAATCTCCACAGTCACAGAGCTGCAGGTACCTAGTTACTAAGGAAGCGATTGCAAACAGGGAAAAGGGGAGAGCCCAACCAACCCCCAGGAAAGTTCAGAAGCTGCCACCATTTACCTAAGAGTTCCACAGCTTATGACTTAAACGTCAACCCACAAGAATACAGAACCAAACCTGCATCTCGAAGATTCTCTGCCTCACAACCCTCTGTGCCCTAGAAGTCTCCAGAGTAACTAGTGTCTCAGGAGTGTGGCCTTGGAATCTCACAGATGAGATAAGCATCAGGATGCTGTCGTCATCGTGGCTAAGCTAGTCAGGTGTCCTTCTGCCTTCAGATGGCGGCAGTTCAAACCTGACAGACCTTTCTGCTAGCTGACCTTCATGTCCTCACACAGCCCACATTGTATAGATATGCCTTATAAAACTGGGCTAAACCATAGTGAGCGCTCTGAAAATAAAGGAGATATGTCATGTTCCCTTTTGATATCCTAGAGCCTGTCATTGTGTGCTTAATTAAAGTACTCATGTAAGAGGCCCATGATAAGGAAATGGTAACTGCCACTTTTTATCACATATTGCTGAGTTTTGCACAGGTTTTTAATTTATTTTTTTCTTGGTAACTGGGTTTGAATGCAGTGCAGTCTACCTCTGAGCTCCAACCCAAGACTCATTTTTTTTTTCTTTTAAACAGGATCTTGCTAAGTTGCTAAGGGTCTGCAAAGTTATGGAGGCTGGCCACAAACCTGTGATCCTTCTGTCTCAATCTCCCAAATACTGAAGTTACAGGTGTGCACCACCATCCCCAGCCATGCACAGGTTTTTTTGAGAGACTGAAATTATAAAAATATGCATTGCTTTCTTAGATATAGCAAAGCCACAAGATAACAAAAATCATATTGAAATACTGAGAAGTCAGATACTTCCATTAGAGTCTACACATATGAATTAGAGATACCATCAGTTATTAATTTTCTAATTTTCAGTATGCTATAAGCACTGCAACCATTCATCCTGAAATTCTTAACACAGTATGTTGCATACAATATTCCTCAGTTTATACTAATTCTATATGTAAATATGTGGCTTTATAGCTTAGAAAGTTTATTCACATATAAATTATCCAGACTGATCATTTTTAGCCTCCTCATAGCTAAATTTTTACATACATTTTTTGTTTCACCTTATGCTTACAGTAAACCATCAAGGTATGTCACCTTACAAATGTGGAGAACAGAACAGAGCTTTTGAGACATTCCCATTCCTAGTGTGTAAACCAGAATTGGAAACCAGGTTTGTCTAACTGTAAACCCAAGGTTGTTTCCAGTATATGAACTGGTCTCATGGTGTGAACTTCACTTTAGCCTTATACTGTAAATATGATTATTTCACTGTACAGATTCATTCATTCAATGAAGATGTGTTGATAACCTTGGTGCCAAATACCATTCTAAGCACTGATCAAAGTTTGCAAATTTTCTGCCTTCTCTGAAGTTCACATTCTGGGATGGAGGTGGGAAAAAATAAACATGTTAGATGGAAAGTGCTGTCAGCTCTACAGTATTCAGGGAAGAGTGTTTCAGGTGGAGGCACTAGGATGTGCAAATTCCCTGAGACAGGGATCTGCTTGGCATATTTAGTGGTGACTTGGAAGCCATATGCCTGCAATATTGGTGGGAAAAGAGACAGCAGGAAAATATGACTAGTAGAAAAGAAGCTTAGGTTAAATCACAGAGTTATGTAGATCTCTGAATGAGTTAAATCAAAGAATAGTTTCTATCCATTACAGGACACAGCTTGGATAATCATGATCATAGCTGTGTAAAGAATACAATACAAGAGGGCAAAGGAAAAACCCAGAGAGACTAGGTAAGCGGCTGGCTTGTGCTGTAGTTCAACTAGAGAAAAGGTAGATTAGATGAGGCTGATGGTAGAAGTCAAGTTGGCTACAGTTCTGGAGGCTGGAAGTTCAAAATCAAGGTGTTGTCATCTGGCAAGGGCCTTCTTGCTGCATTATCTCCTGGCAGAAATTAGAGAGTGCACAAGTGGACCAAAGTCCCTTTTACAACAAACCTACTGTCACTATAGCAAACCCACTCCTACAATACTGTAATCCAATCATGTAAACAGAACCCTCATGACTTAATCACCTAATCACCATAGCCCTGGGAATGAAGCTTCCAAAACACAAACACTGGGGGACACATTCAAACCATGGCAGATTGAGTTGCCAGTTACTGAGTTGGACAATAGTTTGGAGATAAGGTGATCTTCTAGGGGTGAAGATAGTTTTAGACATATTACATCGAGATACCTTCTCTGGAAGGTATAAGAAAGCCAGTTGGATACCTGCACATGGATTGTAGAAGAAGAAAAGCCCATTTGGGAGGAACAAGTGTGGAGCATCTATCAAAGTATTGATGTTACAGATCAGGGGATAAGAGAGTCCAAGAAAGACTTGGCGCATTCTACCATTAGCATTTAGAGAGAAGGAGGAGTTGGTCAGGGAGGCTGAGAGTTGGCAAAAGGGAAGAAGAACTCATATAACTTAAGAAGAAAGCATTTCAAGAAATGTGGTCAGTTTGCTTAAGTATCAGTGGTAAGTCAAGAGAGATGAGAGTCAAGAACTGACCACTGAATTGAGAGTGACTGGACAATGGATGGAAGTTAGTGGTCCCAGATTCCCTGAAATTATAAAGCTGAGGTTCTAAAAGGGTAAGAAAATGAATAACCAAGGTCAGGTAGCCAGTTACCAGTAGAATTGGGTGCAGAGACATACACTGAATAGAAGCCTTTCTGAAATAAGCCACTTTCTTTTCAATCTCAGACGAGAATTTTTCCTGATATCTTATGTCGGGTATGGTGGCACACATCTGTAATCCCAGGACTTGAGAGGTTGAGAGAGGAGGAACAGAAGCTTGAAGCCAGCATCAGTAACTTAGCAAGACACCTAGAATCTTAAACTCTATTTAAAAACAAAAAATAAAAAGGATTTGGGGTTTAGCTCTGAAGTAGAATGCCTCTGGGTTTAATCACTGGAACCAAAATAAATGAAAAACATATGATGTCACCCTTCCCATGGTAACTGTGACTCATTAGAGGAATTCTCAAAGAATATTAAGACTTTAAACAAAAATGATAAACTTCAATAGTAAAATCCCAGGGCACAATGACAGTCAGACAATGGTTTGAGTTTCATGGCAAAATAAGAGTCCTTCAAATCAAATGAAATTTGCAGCCTTAGCAGCCATGGCATGCCCAGGTATTAAAACTCACTTCCACGTAAAGATGTGTCTTATGGTTCCTCAGAAGGAATTCTCTGTTCATTCTATTTTAGTAGATGATACCCATTCAAATAAATAAAACTTGAGGCCCAATTATATGCAATTACTAATATGTGTAGTGAGGATTTGGATAATGTTGATGTGACTTCACACTTTTTTTGTTTCACTTGATTTTTTTAATCAAGTTGCCAAAAAGAGTGTGTGGAGGGGAGGATGAAATATATATATATATATATATATATATATATATATATATATATATATATTTTTTTTTTTTTTTCATTTAGCAAGTCAAAAAATATTTGGGGAGCCAGGAGACATGAAAGCCTTAAATACAGAGTCCATTAAAGTATAAAAGCCATATTTTGTTGTGTGTTTGTGGGAGGGGGCACTGGGGATTGAACCCAGCGCCATTCCACCTCTGAGCTCCACCCCCATCCCTATATTATTTTTATTTTGAAATAGGGTCTTGGGAGATAATGAGAGTCTTACTATTTGCAGAGGCTGACCTAGAGCCTGAAGTCCTCCTTTCTTAGCCTTGCTGCCTTTCTTTCCTGAGAAGGAGAGAATGAAAAGGGCCCCTGGCTCCTATTGGACCAAGAGCAGGATGCAGGTGGCCCACAGGTTACCTGGCATAGCCAGCCTCTGCTGAAAGCGGCAGTGCAGCAGCTCAGCACAGCCCTGTAGACCCACCTGGGCACCTGGTCCCCTGGACCTGCGCAGGAGGGAGCTGCCTGCAGTCTCCCAAGCCCCAAGGGGACAGTTGTTGCTGATCCGAAGCAGGAGCAGCTCTCAGGACACCTGCGAGGACCCACCCGGGGACGCGGCGCACAAGGGCCCCAGAACCCTCTGCCGCTGGGGTTAAGTGCTCTCAACCACCATCACCACCAAAATGGGTCTGAAGGCATCGCCTCAGTCTTTAGAGTCCTCCCTTCCTAATTTTCTGAGAAGGGAAAAACTCAACAAGATGGCGATATGGGAACCTCTGTCCTATTGGAGCCTTCCCAGAATTCCCCAGCAGCCCAGCAGGGGCCACTGTATCAGTGAGCTCTAAAGGGTAGGAGCTGAAATGGATCTTTATCACTACAAAGTGTATCTTATTTATGGCTAGCCAATGTTGGATGCAGTTTTTCCAGGGTATGAAAACCAGGCAAGTTGTAAATAGTTAAGTCTCCTATTTTAAACTGTGTTTTTTACAGTCAGATGCATAAAACTGATTTTGTTGTTGATAGGCTTTGGTGTGTGTACCTCCGAGCAATGCCACCAGCACATTTTTTTTTTTAAAGGGGGAGTCAGAGACAGGAGGATCGCGCAGGTTCGAAGCCAGCCGCGCGCGCTGGCTTAGGAGACCCTGTATCCAAATAAAAATGTAAAAATAGGTCTAGAAGTGTAGTCCGGAGGTAGAAGGGCTTCCAGGAGCCCCAGTACCACCAAAAAAAGGGGGGTGCCATTGCCGGGCGTGGTGGCGCACACTTGTAATCCCCGCGCTTGGGAGGCGGAGACAGGAGGATCGGGCAGCCGTGCTGGCTTAAGAGACCCTGTTTCCAAATAAAAATATAAAAATAGGTCTGGGAGTGTAGCCCGGAGGTAGATGGGTTTCCAGGAACCCCAGTACCACCAAAAAATACAAAAATAAAAAATAAAAAAAGAAGAAAAGAAAAAGAAGAAAAAGGGTGCCAGTAAGCTGCTGAGGCTATCCCTGAGCCTGGCATTGAACCTGTGATCCTTCTCTGTCAGCCTCCCAAGTACTGTGATTTAGACATGCACCACTGCACTGGAAGTTTTGTTGGTAGCGTTTAAGTTAATAGGTTCAATTTTGTTTGGAAGACAGCAACAGGCAGGGGGATAAAAAGGGACACTTTGGGGTAATTTTTATCACCCTGACAACCAGGTTAGAAGTACCTCTGAGTACACAGGCAATCCATGACTCCACCAGGTCCAGACAGATGCCCAAATCTCTCCATGCCTCTGTAAGCCCAAATTCTGAGATTGGAGATTTTCACTTGGCCCATTTTGAACATTGATGTTTCATACAGGAGATCATCTGTGCAAAAGTAGAGGGATCTGACATTCATACAGGAATTTATACACATATAAAAAGATGAGTGGGAGGATTATAATCTACAAGAATCTACTTAGGTGGGAGAGTTAATAGGTATGTAATGCCAGGGCCTATTCTTGTCCAATAGTAAAATAAATTCACCAGCAGGAGGAGCAATGACATCGAGTATTAGGATCGGTCTTCCACCATAGGGCCTTAAAGAGGATTCCTACGTTTTTTTATTCTGATCAGTTGCTCTAATAAGCCCTGTGTCACCTAACTTTTTATAATGGCCTGTGTTACATAAAATCCACTCACAATGCAATCCAAGAGATCCCTTCAGGTATCTTGGGAAGCCACACAACTAGGAGATTCGTTTTACAGAATGTACTTATTAGCAAAATGTAATTATTGGATGGCTTATCTCTCTCTGCACAAAATAGGAGATACGTGAAATGACTACTATCATTCTGTGTTATGAGAAGTATTATCCAAAAGCACAGGTTGTATACACATATACTTATAATATTGGTTTTGGTTTTGGTTTTTGCTTTTTTCTCTAATTTGAAAGCACCCGAAGCACAGATGAGATCATGTTCAGTTTCTGGCGATCTGGAAGTCGTTCCAAGGCCCGAGTCCTGTGTGCTCTAGGCCATCTTCTTGGGTTAGTGCAACTGCTGGTCAGAGCTCCAAAATACAATGCTGAAGGCTGCCTCGTTAGCAGCATCTGCTAGAACGTTTATCTAATTTTGTTAGGTTGCACTGTTTGGCTAGGGCCCACCGTTCGAGGCAAGCAGGAGTAACTCAGAGGCCTCGTGCAGCCTCCCCCACACTTCTTCTTACAGAGTGAATCAGAAACGGTGAATAGACGTTCTTGGAAAATTTTTGTTGTGTTGTGGCTTTCTAGGACTTGTCTGGCTTGCTTTATGGACACCATTCAAACTTGGGGTAGTTTAAATATTCCATAGTTTATTTTTGGTTTCCCCCAAATTAAATTCATGTGAAGTCCCCTTTGGTCAATAAGTCAGGGTGAATGCCCCCTCCTGATGCCTTCCACCAACTTTGCAACTGCTCATGTACAGTGCGATCTGGTTGTCTTGCTATTTCATGGACAGATTGTCCTAAGACAACTGTTTTCCAGACTGGTATGATTTGCCTTCCTTTTTCTTGGATAATCTTATAACATTATAATGTTCACATTCTCTGCCTCAAGCTGCATTTTAATATTTAATTATTTGTTACTATTTAGCAGTTAGTAATAGTTTATGAAAATATATCTTAGTCATTCAACAAATATTTACTAAGTGCACTGTTGGTAACAGCAAACAAAACATCCTTCCCTTCCTGGGGATTATATAAAATTTACTTTTATTAATGTATCATGTCATTATAATTTTATGAAAATTTATGAAATTGTGATACCTCCGTTCAATTTAGGAGATATGTTAACCAACTCATATTAGCTTCAATACAAGCTAAGTTTCTGTTTAATTTGAAGTTTGTTTTTGCTTTGTTTTGTTTGTGCTGTAGATTAAACTCAGGGTCTTGCTATGCTAAGCAACCACTCTACCAGTAACCTACAACTCCAGTCCCCATTCTTGTGGAGGTCTCAATGAGAATAACATCACCCAGTTTCCATGACAACACTTAGACAGCCTTCTTGGTGTTTTCTAGGTAATTTTCACTATGCCCCTATTTTAGTATATATTCTTCTCACTCTGTTGCTTGCCTAGAATTGTCAAATCTCTGACAGCAACCTCCCCCAATGTATGGTCAATGGGTATATATATATATATATATATCTTCAAAACACCCAACGCCAGATGAAAAAGAGCCAGCAGGTGGCAGTAGTGAACCACTTTGTAACTAGCCCCACCACAATCCCAGCAAATGTCACCTTAGCAGAGTGCTTCCCCCACCACCTATCTAAAATAGCACCTGTTGGCTCCAGTCCTTCATTTTGTTAACCCTTTATTGTTATAAATAGCTCTTGTCACTCTTGTCACCAAATGACATAACATTTAGTTTCTTTCCTCTTTTTTTTTTTTTTTTTTTTTTTTTTTGCAGTACTGGGCATAAAACCCAGGGGCATTGAACCACCTAGCTACACCCCCAGCTCTATTTTTTTTTATTATTTATATTTTAAACAGTGTCTCGTTGAGTTGCGAAGGGCCTCACTAGGCAGCTAAGGCTGTCCAAGAACTGCGATCCTCCTGTCTCAGCCTCCTAAATGCTGGAATTATAAGTGTGCGCCACCATGCCTGGCTTTCTTTCCTCTTTTTACTAAAATGTAAATTTGACAGCAGGGTCTCTGTTTTGTTTATTGTATTGACACAGGGTCTGGCAACCAATTCATACTCAGTATATATATATATATATATATATATACACACATATATATATGTGTGTGTGTATATATGTATGTATATATGTGTATATACATATATGTATGTATATTGAATGAATATATATATATATATATATTCTACATATATATATATATATATATATATATATATATATATATATGTAGAATAAAACATTTTTTGCCTGAGAATTCGGTAGAGGAACAACAACCTGGGACACTATACATTTATTTAGCAACCAAATTTAGTGTAAATGTTGTATTTTGTCTTTTGGGTACTAGGGATTGAACACAGGAACATTCTACCTCTAAGCTACACCCTCATTCCTTTTTATTTTTTATTTTGAAAAAGAGTCTCACTAAGTTTCTGAGAGCCTTGCTAAGTGGATGAAACTGGCTGAAAACCTATGATCCTCCTGACTGTGCCTCCCATGTACTGGGATTAAAGGCTTAAGCCACTCAGGTACATATTTGATTAAGCATTATTTTAGGTATTTGGGGGAGATAATTCTATATCATTTTTAGGAGTTACAGTCAGTTTAACATACCAGGAGAATATAAGAAGGGGTATAATGAAGGGAAATTCCAACACCCATAATAAATGAGGTCATAAATATCAATGAGCATTAATGGGAAAATCAGCCTCATATACTGTAGTCGGTGAGTGGGATTAGGAAGTATTGAATGGGAATGCCCGGTAGCCTTCTGACCCGGAGCAGTGCATGGTTAAGCAATGGATTTCCTGGATCATGGTAAACAGAATTTCCTTTATGCTGTTTATGAGAGAGGAAACATGGTGTTCTACATTTCGATCTCTCATTGTTTCTTCAGGGATGAGTTGCTCCAGTTAGCCCCGCAGCCAGGCCGCTCTTTGGAAAACTCCAGCCACTGTGACTATCAACCAAGAGCGATTTGTACTCTAGTCCTTCTTGCAAAACATTTAGTAAATATTTAGGCTTTTGACCTCCCTGGATTTGCAAATCATATCTTTGTTTACCAGGTGGAGGTCACAGACCTCCACCACACCAGGTAAAGCATACACAGTGATCTAAGTTTGGAGACAGCTGAAATGTACCATCTTGAAAACTTGAAGCAAGGTCCTTCAAGATGTCAATAAGAAGTTGGCCTTTGAACACAGCACATTCTATATGGATTTAACTTTGAACTGACTATGGTGAAGTTACACTGAGGTAATAGACTACCTTAAGTGGTTAGAATTTAAAACGATGATCCAAATCTTCAAAGGTTTTGTTTGCTCTCACTCAAGGTTACAGGTTAATGCAAATGTGGGCAGTAAGCAAGATAAGATGAATTGTTTTGTGGCTGGGATGACATTTTCCATTCTTTGTACTTGCCTTCTTTGGGAAAATATACTTTTCTCCAAAGATAGTTTGTAGGACAATATGATAGCGGGTTCAGCAGCTAGAGGGCCATCCATTGTCACCATAGGCCCCAGGGCTTCTCAAAGGCCTGAGAGATTCCTTCTTCCCAGAGCACATCCTTGTGAATATAACTTGGTCCTTCCCTATTTTATTTTTTATAACCCAAGCCAAGCTGCTGCCCTGCCCCCCAGGAGGGAGTCCATCTTCCTTGTATACACATGTGGTTTTTCTGTCTTGATTTACATAGTGAAACTAAAAGCACTTTGTTCACAGACTACCAACAAGTCATTTCCATTTTCACTTTCCATGAGCTATTTTTATACACAGAGCAAATATTCTCACTGACACCTTGTTGCCCTAATGGGGTATTTTTACTATTAGGGTAGACTACTTTTCAACATACCAACAGGTCATTTTCTTGCTGCCTAGTCTGAAAAAATCCAATTCTAGGAGGTAGGCTATAAATTTATCTTTGATCTACAAATGGTTTACTTATCAGTAATATAGTTGTGTTGTTGTCAGAAGATTTGAGCTTCTTTGGACCATCAAGGTAGACATCTTTCCTTACCCTGCTGAAAGAACTCAATTCAATGAATCCTGTTGAATTTGAACCATCACTTTGACATTGAAAACTGTTTCCATCTAAAAGTAGAATGAAAAAACAAACTGATCATAAAACAATAAAAATCTAGGTTTGTTCTTGGTGTGATGTCACACACCTATAATCCAATCCTTGGGAGGTTGAGACAGGATGATCGATTGTAGTTTTGAGGCCAACTGCAGCAATTTAGGGAAACCCTGTTTCAAAATAAAATATAGTCATGCCTGGCGTGGTAGCGCACGCTTGTAATCCCTGCACTTGGGAGGCTGAGGCAAGGGGATCGTGCAGGTTGAAGCCAGCCTCAGCTACTTAGTGAGGCTCTCAGCAACTTAGTGAGACCCTGTTTCCAAACAAAGTATAAAATAGGTCTGGGAGTATAGCTCAGAGGTGGAAAGCCCCTGGGTTCCACCCCCAGTACTACCAAAAATAAATAAATAAAATAAAATAGAGTCAAACTTGGTGGCACACATCAGTAATCTTAGTATCTGAGAGGTTGAGACAGCAGAATCACAAGTTGGATGACAGTCTTAGATATTTAGGAAGGCCCTTAGGAATTTAGTGAGCTAGGGGTGTAGCTCAGAGGCAAAATGCTCTAGGGTTCAATTCCCAGTAGTACAAAAAATAAATAAATAAAATAGAAATAGAGGTGTGGCTCTAAGTAGAGCAGCCCTGGATTCCATATCTGGTACCCCCCAAAAAAATCTAGGTTTGTTAAAGACTGTAAAAGATCACAATCAACTTTATCTCTAACCCAGAGAAGGAGATAGACATACAGATAGATGTAAATACATGTTCATACAATCACACATATTCTTATGAATGTACATACACGTACTTTAAAAAATCTATTAACTTTGCTAACACTTCAATTCATCAGTGGATAACTTGGATTCTCGTACCACCTTGCATCTGTGCATCACTTTCGATTAACAATTGGTTCATGATTCTAGATAGAGTCATGTTCAAAGGCACAGGTTGGGTGGCGTTGGTTTGGGCTCCGTGAGATTAAGTCCCTGTTCTGGCGCTATGGCCTTGCTAATACACATAACCGCTGTGTGGCTCTCTTTTCTCACTTACATGATCATATTTACCTCCTAGGAGTAAAAGAAGGGATACACAAAGTGACAACAAGTAGACTTCGGCTTGACCCCTAGCTTGAAGAAGATGTTCAAAATTGGTGGCTTCTTATGTCATTCCTTCAGCCCTATATAATTTTTCACCAGGGCAAGGAGTCATCTTCAAGGACAAACTAACTCTACAGAGTCAAATTCAAATTCAGAAAATAATTTTGGAGCAGAAACAAACAACATAGATAAGGGGATCACAGAGGAAATGATCCGTTTAAAAGAAGACCGTTAGTAGATATGCTTTCTAATCAGAACAAAGCGGAATGATAGGGAATTTGAAAAATTGGTTTCTCAATAAATAAGCCCATTGACCTCTAGTCAAAGTATTGTTTTGTCTTCGATATTGCATACACTGTTTTCTCAGAAAACAGACCCATAAGTGGAGGAAATTTGATTGAAAAGACATTTTTGTTTCCTGGAATCCATTAATCATTTATCGGAGAAAAAGTTGGCTCAAACATAGTTGAGAACAGCTAGTTAAAATTTAGTCAACCTAAGTGATACTACACAATGCAGGACAAACATAGGTCACTAAATAGCTACAGGCCATTTATTTTTTTCCTCATATGTTATCTTGTCTAATACAATTCTGATTTAGAATTTGAGATTGTGGTGAGAAGTAAATTATTTTTCTGAAGTTTTGATAACACATCTCAGATTTCCATGCAGGTCAGTAAAATAGCAAGAATAAAAAGCATTCCAAGGCTAAATGGCATAAGATGGAATTTTAAATTTTCCCAGTTTATCAATCTTGTATGTATGTATATATATACATATATATATATATATATATATATATATATAGAGAGAGAGAGAGAGAGAGAGAGAGAGAGAGACAGAGAGAGAGAGAGACAGAGAGAGAGACAGAGAGAGAGACAGAGAGAGGGGGAGAGGTACATCTAAAGAAACTATGAAGTTAAAAGTTCTTAAGCAAACTTCAACAAATTGGCTCAACAAATTGTTCCCTTAAATTTGTTGAGTTGATATTTTATGTTCTTTAGTTAAAAGAGCTAAAATGACAGGTGGTCCATCACAACAGACTGCTTGAACACTGTTGCTGATTGAAATGCACTTCCCCACAAGGCTTGCAGTCTGGTTCTATCATCACTTTGATCTCTGGTTGGTGGAATTAATGTGGGAGGACTTTCTACCTAAATTAGAAGATGGAGTGCTTTCTTTGGGGAGCTTCTCAGAGTGCACTTAGTTGCAACAGATCATTTATTAAAGGGAACTTCCTAGAGCTGGAACAGCACAGCTGGTTCCCCCTGAACCAAATCTATCAATTTTTATGAAATAAAAATTCTAATGCCAAAACCATTCAGTAATTCATAAGCCTTTTAAACATTCACTTAATGCCTTTGATGAATCAGACAACATACTCAACATATGATGCCACTGAATTGTAGCAACAGCCCTATGAAGTAGATACTTTAAGCACTATTTCTGTTGCACCAACATGAATAATAGAACTCAGAGAGGTTAAGTAACTTGTACTGAGTGCCCAGCTATGGGAATTCAAACCCACACAAATCGACTCCAGAGCTCTTTAGTTTGTGTTTCCCAGTCAGGCTGTACTCTCCTGAAAAGCAGGGGTGATGCCTTAATCATCTTTGATATTCAAATAAAATAAAAAAAAACATAGCTGGGTGTGGTGGCGCACTCTTGTAATCCCTGCGCTTGGGAGGAGGAGACAGGAGGATCGCGCTGGTTCGAAGCCAGCTTCACTGGCTTAAGAGACCCTGTTTCCAAATAAAAATATAAAAAAATAGGTCTGGGAGTGTAGCCTGGAGGTAGAAGGGTTTCCAGTAACCCCAGTACCACCAAAAATAAATAAATAAAATAAATAAAAAATAAAACATAGTTGAAAGGGCTGGGTGTGGTTCAGTGGCAGAATATAAGCCCAGCATGCACATGCCCCTGGGTTACATTCCCAGTATGAATGATAAAAATAGTAATCAAGAATTAATTGCCAGGCATGGTGGCACAGGCTTGTAATCGCAGAATTCAGGAGGCTAAGACCAGAGGATCACAGTTTATGGACTGCCTTATCTACTTAGTGAGGCCCTCTGCAACTCAGTGAGACCTGGTTTCAAAATAAAGAATAAAATATAGGGCACAGGGTGTAGCTCGGAGGTCAAATGTCCCTGGGTTCTATCTCCAGACCTGCAAAAAAAAAAGAAAGAAAAAAAGAAGAAAAAAAATTAACTATTAAGCTGGCCGTGGTGGTACATGCTTGTAATCCCCCCATTTGGGAGGCTGAGATAGGAGGATCACAGTTCATGGCTAGACTCAGCTACTTAGTGAGGCCTGTTGCAACTTTTTCAAAATAAAGAATAAAATGTAGGGTTGGGGGTGTAGCTCAGAGGTGGAATGCCCCTGGATTCCACCCCCAATACCACAAAAAAAGAGAATTAATTATTAGCATGACAAATACATTATCATGAATGATCAATCATTACAAATATTCTTTTGTGTGAATATTAAATCATTTATTTAATAATTACCCTCAGAAAAGTCACTTCTTTTTACAATTTGAAAGATTTGAGAGGTATTAGAATTGTAGACTTAGCTGGGTATGATAGCACACACCTATAATTCCAGTACTTGGGAGGCTGAGGCAGGTGGATCACAGGCTAGCCTCAGCAACTTAGCAAGACTCTCAACAACCTAGTGAGACCCTGTTTTCGAACAAAACATATAATAAAATAAGGATAGGGGTGTAATTTAGAGATAAAATGCCCCTGGGTTCAATCCCTGGTACAGAAAAAAAAAAAAATAGTATAGATTTTAAAGGATGACTTCCAGCACCGTACAGTTGAAATCAAATCAGGTGTTAAATAGTGATATGCCTGGTGCTGGGTCACAGAAATAAGATTTCATTACCAACTGGGGTCAATATGACACGTATACGCATGGCACAAGGTTGCTACGAATGCAAGGAAAGTAGAGCTGGCTCCCAGGTCCTGTTGTTTTATTTTGGAGGAAGTGTGTGTCGGGAAGAATAAGGGTGTGTAGGATTCTGACAGGAAGATATTCAGGAGTGTGTGTGAAGGCAAATGAGGCAAAGGGTGCTCCACAGAGAAAGAACACACTCAGAGACGAGCTACATGATGTAGTCGGGGTGCTTTGTGACTCAATTTGGTTAGTCTAGAAGGCATAAGAAATAGAATCAAGGGAGAAAACGCAGCAAGGGCAGGAAGAGACATTTATGACACTTAACACTCACTATGGTGGGAAATAGGGAGTCCTTGAAGGTTTTTGAGAAGCTGAATGCCATAATCAGAGCTCCATTATTGGAGATTAGCAAATGGTTTGGAGCAGGAAATGAGGGGCATCGAGGAAGGGAGATCAGTTGGCCCACTTCTAGTTGGTGTGGTGATGTGACTGGCAATAACTGAAAAGGCAGAGAGGGGAGCCATTAAGGAAATGACAGGTCTGGTTCTCCTGGGTTCACTTTGTTATAAAAATTTTGGATTAGTTACAGAACATGAACTTATGCTTACGTTACAGAAAAAAAGGTAAAAGATGCCACTGTAACTTCCTAGGATCAAACATTAAAGTGTTAGTATTTCTTTTAAACTAGATGAATCTCTTTCACTTATTTCATCAAAGTTTTCTTGCTGGCAGAGGAGAGAATGAGGGATGAGCAAACAGAAGGACATTAGTAATAGCATTAGTAATAGCGGCAATGTCCAAAGGTACATCATCAATAGGTGATGGCAGATGTCTTCCTCTAATACACAAGGAAGCCATAGGGTCAGGACAGTGACGATGGACCTTCCTTGACATCTGATTTGCTTTCTTCCAGCTACACTTCTACACTTGGGAGGTGGATCTCCCTAGCCCCTGCCTCTCATATCTAGGGTTTCCTCTGAAGTAAACAGATGGAACCTCAGGAAAAACAAGTGTGCTCCTGGCTTATTCCCCACCATGGCAGATGAGGTACATGCCAGCCAGTTCTTCTACTCAGAAATGAACACAACAGCTCTGCTGGGCGTGGTGGCGCACGCTTGTAATCCACGCACTTGGGAGGCTGAGACAGGAAAATCGCACAGGTTTGAAACCAGACTCAGCTACTTAGTAAGGCTCTCGGCAACCTAGTGAAACCCTATTTCCAAATAAAATATAAAATAGGTATGGGAGTATAGCTTGCGGTAGAAAAAAGCCCTGGGTTCCACCATAGTAACACACACACACAAAAAGAAAGAAAGAAAGAAAGAAAGAAAGAAAGAAAGAAAGAAAGAAAGAAAGGAGGGAGGGAGGGAGGGAGGGAGGGAGGGAGGGAGGGAGGGAGGGAGGAAAGAAGGAAGGAAGGAAGGAAGGAAGGAAGGAAGGAAGGAAGGAAGGAAGGAAGGAAGACAACAGCTCGTGAAAGGCTAGGAGTGTAGCTCAGTGTTAGAGTATTTGCCTAGCATGTGCAAGGTCCTAGCTTCCATTCCTACTGCAAACAACAAAACAAGTCAAAACAAACAAAAAAGCCTGACAACAAAAATAGCAACAAAATCCTCACTGTGAATGGAGGGCCTAGAAAAATGGTGGATGCAGAGGGGTACTAATGCATGTCCAGGGTCCTTCATTCCTGGGACTCGAGACCAGGTCACAGGGTGGGGGGCAGGGAGGCATAGCCACCTCCTGCCTTAGCCATGGGTTAAAAATAATAACTTAGCTGGGTGTGGTGGCGCATGCTTGTAATCCCCGCACTTGGGAGGCAGAGACAGGAGGATCACGCAAGTTCGAAGCCAGCCTCGCTGGCTTAAGAGATCCTGTTTCCAATTTTTAAAAAAATATAAAATAGGTCTGGGAGTATAGTCCAGAGGTAGAAGGGCTTCCAGGAACCCCAGTACCATCCAAAAATAAAATTAAAAGTAACTTAGTCATACATGAGGGCGCACACCTATAATCCCAGTACTTGGGAAGCTGAGACAAGAGTAACAGGCTTGAAGCCAGCCTCAGGAACTTAGCGAGACCTGTTTCCAAGTAAAGATAAATAAATAAAAAGGGCTGAGAGTGTTGTTCAGAGGTAGAATATCCCTAGGTTCAATCCCAGTTTATTTACCCCTCCCCCCAGATGATAACATTACCTCTTCCCTGAGCTAAGAAAGGTCTTTGGGTAACTTAGGCTGTAGCAACAGGCCCCATCATGAGCCTGGGCTGGGCTTGCTCCAGCCCTGGTCTCTCTGTTTTCTCTGCCATATACGGGAAGAAGTTGCTTCATGTAGCTCCCCTCCCCCTTCAAAGCAAGGGCTAATGCTCCACTAGCCTTTGGAACTGAGTTTTGGAGCAGGGGAAATGGCTAAGCTCAGCCAAAAAAAAGGAGGAGCTTAAACCTGTGTGCAAAATCTGGGAACCTGACTTAGCATGGGTTGGAGCCAGGATGAGGAAAAAGACACCGGAAAAAGGACCCTGCTCTTCAGGGAAGGAGGCCTCGTGATCAGCTTCCAGCCACTAGCAGGCCCGGCCCATCCTGGGACGTAGATAAAGGGACAGGTGGAGCCCAAGAGGTCAGGGTTGGACAGTACCGGGTTGGAAGCAGCTCTGGGCACCCAGACATCATGAGTTGGTTCTTGCACCCCCGGAATTTAATTCTCTGCTTCTCCAATCTTTTATTGCTATCTTCAACATGCCTGGCAGTAAGTGCACTATTCATAAAACATATTTTAATGAAAAGCTGCAACATAAACAATATGATAAATTGGAAAAATTTCTTTCTTTTTTTCCCCTTAGTATGTTGCTACCAGAGACAACTGCTGCATCTTAGATGAAAGATTTGTAAGTAGATTTTCTGTTTCTCGCTTTTTGTTTTACCTGGAGAGGGGAAGAGCCTAGAAGCAAATCTTAACATAGATATCTTTTGACTCTTTAAGCTTTTTAAAACAGACGAGCTGGGCGTGGTGGCGCACGCTTGTAATCTCAGGGCTTGGGAGGGTGAGACAGGAGGATCGCACAGGTTCAAAGCCAGCCTCTGCTACTTAGTGAGGCTCTCGGCAACTTAGTGAGACACTGTTTCCAAATAAAATATAAAATAGGTCTTAGAGTATAGCCCAGAGGTAGAAAAGAAAAGCCCTTGGGTTCCACCACCAGTACCACCAAAAAAAAAAAAAAAAAAGCACAGTAGAGGTTGAATTTTAGTCCTAGACTGTAAGTGCTGCTTTTGTCGAGATGTTTAATGACCTCATGTTTATTATATTTCCAGGGTAGTTACTGTCCAACTACCTGTGGCATTGCAGATTTCCTATCTACTTACCAAAACACAGTGGATAAGGACCTACAGAGTTTGGAAGACATGTTAAATCAAGTTGAAAACAGAACCACGGAAGCCAAAGAACTGATCAAAGCAATCAGAGTCAGCTACAATCCTGATGAGCCCAGACCAAGTAAGAAACTAAGGCTACTGACTGACTGCGATGGCTCACCTCACCGAGAGTCTCTTTTATTGTTTCCTTTCTTCTATTTGCTTAAGGATTTTCATCTTTCTCTGCTCTGGCTGTTTATCACAGATATGATAGTCGATGCTACTAAGAAGTCCAAAAAGATGGTAGAAGACATCATGAAATATGAAGCACAGATTTTAACACATGACACGAGTATTCGGTAAGCATTTTGGTTTTAATTTGCTCTCCAAGTCAAATTGAATTTTTTTTAATATATTGTGTTTCAATGAAAGTGTCCTAAAGGTTTTGCTTTCATTTAAAATATCCAGTAGAAGTCAGGTGTGGTGACAACTACTTGTAATCCCTGTACTTGGGAGGCTGAGACAGGAGGATCGCAGGTTCAAGGCCAGCCTCAGCTACCTAGTGAGGCCCTCCAGAACTTAGTGAGACCTTGTTTAAAAATAAAGAATAAAAAATAGAGTTGGAAGTGTAGCTAGGAGGTAGAATAACCCTGGGTTCAATCCCCAGTACCAAAATAAAGAAATAAAGAAATAAATATTTAGTTGATAGTATCTTTAACCCAATGGAGTCAAAAGTGTTCAGAGCAGTATGAATTGTCCTGGCTCTTATTGGCTTTTAAATAATCACATTGATGAATGGTGTTCTAAATGTTTTCAAATGTTATTAAGACCTCATTCATCTTACAGTGTACAACTAAACACATGGAAATTTGAGATTTAAAAATAAAGTCATCCTCATAAAAATGTCAAGAAACCTGTTGTTAGAAATTAGAAAGCAGAAGCATAGGAAATATTTTGGCTACTAAAGTAAATTATATTGAAGATGGAAAAGAAAAAAGAACATCTTGAGAAACTAAATTTAAGAAATGTAAAACCACAAAACACATGTGGCCGATTGAAGATGGTAGAGTGGGCCTGAAGTTAGATTTTCTCTCTTCATTTGGGAGTAAAATGTTACTAGCTTTCCAGGGTCTCATAAACCTTCTGAGCATGGACTGTCAGGTAAAGTTTTAGTTTCTTCTTCAATTTGGATTCTATATTTATGTCAAAGCCACTTAAGACACTGTGATCAATGGTGACTGGAGAGAACTGGTCCAGAAAGGATTTCTACTCTTTTTTTTTTTTTTTTTGCATCAGAAGGCTGTTGCTATTATTGTTGTGATTATTATGATCGTTTAATTTGCATCAGTTTTTCCCATCATTGAAGTTGAAGGAGACTACTATATTGTGTAGGAAAAAGAGTGCTCCAGTAGCTTGCCCCCCTCCTGTACTTCAAAGAAGCAAAGGCTTAAACATGGTTGATAGTTTTCTATCATTTCTGGACATTTATAAGCAACCATATAAGAAACTACAAAATCAGGGTTTTTATCCCCCCCCAGGACTTTTCCAAAGCTATGTAATTAGAAATATGTATGTAATAGGAAAGTGCAACTGTTTTATTGTCTATGTGATAATGACACAGATACCTTTTGCATATAAGTTAGAGATGGGAGCCCAGAAATAGATCCACAAGGGAAAATAAATAATGCACCAGCACATGTGACCATGGACCACTGAGCAGAGCCTTCCCTGCCTTTGAATCATCAGCCGGCATTCCCCTCAACCACACGACTCATTTATGTGAATTGTTACCTGATGCCCCTTATGGGTTTGATGAAAATTAGAATGATCACTTACAATGACCTTTGATTATTGACAAGGACTTTGTTACTTGTGTTGAAAGTTGAGACTATCTGCCTCATTCTAGAAAAGAACATATATTTCTTTTTTATCCAGGCATGGCAGAGCATGCCTGTAGTCCCAGTACTTGGAAGGGTGAAGTAGGATTGCAGGTTCAAGGCCAGCTTCAGCAACTTATTGAGAACCTGTTTGAAAATAAAAGTCCTTGTGTTTAATTTCCATTCCCAGTACCACAAACAAAGTAAAAAAACTAAAAAAAATTATATTTTTATTTTAATTGATTTTGGGGGATTGTTGGTTTTCTTTCTGTCCAAAAAGCTAGACATTTTAATTCATTTCAATTTATAAACATGATTTTTCAGATTTCCCAAGAATTGTCTTATTTATCAGGAGGGAATTCTTGAAAAGCAAGGCTGTATTTCTATGAGAAAATAGAAAGTTAGGTGTCTGTTAGCAGATAAATGGATAAAGAAAATGTGATATATACACATACATAGTGAAATTTTACTTGGCGACAAAGAAGAACAAAACTACCTCATTTGCAGAAAAATGTATGGAACTGAACAAAATCATGCTTTGTGAGATCAGCCAGTCTCGGAAAGTCAATGCTTGTGTGTTTTCTCTCATGTGTGGCAATCAGAAAAAAACACAGGAAACAGAAGGGACTTCAGATAAGTAAGGAGAGAGGCGGGTAAAATAGTGGAAGGGGATTGGGGCAGGGAGATGAGAAGGAGCAAAACAAGGCCGGAGGAAGGAAAGAGCTCAAATGATACTATGTCCATATATGAAGGTGTCACTGCCAATCTCACTGGCATATGTGAGGAAGGAGGGAGGGGAGAGGGTAGGATGCAGAGGGAAACACGCCAAGTGGGTGTGTGTGTGTGTGTGTGTGTGTGTGTGTGTGTGTGTGTTTGTATTGCTTTGAGCCTCACTATGATGTATAATTACAATGCACCAATACAAGTTTAAAAAACACAAAATTAGCTGGGCATGGTGGCGCACGCTTGTAATCCCTGCGCTTGGGAGGCTGAGACAGGAGGATCGCACAGGTTCAAAGCCAGCCTCAGCTACTTAGTGAGGCTCTCAGCAACGTAGTGAGACCCTGTTTCCAAATAAAATATAAAAAACATCTGGGAGTATAGCCTGGAGGTACAAAGCCTCTGGGTTCCACCCCCAGTACCACCAAAAAAAAAAAAACCCCACAAAATTACTCTTCTGAAAGGACTCCTGATCTCCTATTGCCTTATTGTTCTATTTGTAGATTTTTGCAGGAAGTATATGCTTCAAATAATCAAAAGATCATTAACCTGAAGCAGAAGGTTGCCCAGCTTGAAGAGAAGTGCCAGGAGCCTTGCACAGACACTGTACACATTCAGGATATAACAGGGAAAGGTAAGCGAGAGGTCGGTGTTGCAATCACGCTGATGAAAGCAAATATACAATGTAAAGGAGTTCGTATGTATTAGAACGGGTAGGAATAATTTGGAAAGCGTCTAGCCTTTACATCTAAGGATTCCAATAGCCTGGAGGTAGCAATGATAGTTTGAAAGGAATGATGATGTAAGAAGCAAATATCTCTTGAAAAATGAATAGTGAACAACAAGTTAAAAGTTCTTTGAGGCCGGTGCAGTCTTACCTGGATTTCAAACCACAGCACGTGTTTCTTTTTCTCCTTCTTCAGATTGTCAAGACATTGCCAATAAGGGGGCCAAAGAGAGTGGACTTTACTTCATCAAGCCTCTGAGAGCTAAGCAGCAGTTCTTAGTCTACTGTGAAATTGATGGCACAGGGAATGGATGGACTGTGCTGCAGAAGGTAATTTCTTCTCAGCATCACATATATTTAAGATAGGTACACATTGTTCCTGCTACAGGCCCAATGCTTGTCTAAGCATCTTAACCCAGTATCCCTAAGTGGTGGGTACCTTTATTTCATTGACTCACAGAGGAGGAAACCCAGGCATGAGAGCTTCAGTAACTGAATCCAGGCCGTCTGATGTTAAGTCTGTGCTCTGACTCAACACAGTGCTGGTGCTGCTGCTCCTGCAGATTCATGATGGCACGGAAGCAAAACCCTCTAGAGACAAATAGAAAGGACCTCTTTCATCAGATAGTCTAAGACCCATCACAAGAAAATATAGCCCTGTAGGAATACAGTTGGGCTGATCCAAGACAAAGATCCTTTGTGACCTCTAACAGCAGCTGGCCCAGCTGTGAATTCAGATCTCTTTATTGTGTTTACCTCCTACCACCATTACCACTACTCCTGCAGGGACACTCAGAGGGAGTGAGGCCATTCCATCACTAACACCAAGAACCAGTAATATGAAGCTTGAGTTCTGAAGTCCTCTGTGGTCTTTAAAAAAAAATCGACCACCAATTTAGAATTCACCATATACCAGGTGCTCTTCTAAGTGTTTCATTTTTATTCTTTCATGTAATCCTCAAAACAGCCCTAAAACTCCCATTGAATAACTGGGGAAACAGATACAGCTTGCCCAGGTCACTTGGTTGGTAGTTAATAGAATCATACTCTCCAAATTTTTGAAGAATGTTGATAGCATTTTCTTTACATGTGCTGATAATCTAGTCTCTCCTCTTGTCATTGTGCAATTAGAGGCTGGACGGAAGTGTGGACTTCAGGAAAAACTGGATTCAGTATAAAGAAGGGTTTGGTCATCTGTCTCCTACTGGAACCACAGAGTTTTGGCTGGGAAATGAGAAGATTCATTTGATAAGCACACAATCTCCAATCCCATATGCATTACGAATAGAGCTGGAAGACTGGAACGGCAGGACCAGGTACCATGTGGAAAGAACATCTCACTTTCTGTTGTAGAGATTTTTCTGGAAGGTGCCCTTTCCAAATTTCAAGAGACCGATGGCAAAAACAGAGCATAGCCAGACATTTTTCCCAGGAGTCAGTTTGCTTCTCGGGAAGTCCAAAGAGGCAGGTTCTCTCTGGGATGGATCTGAACGTATTGGTAAAGTTTACTTACCCTGGAAACATTCAGAGTAATAATCGTAGGGATTTTGATATGGACCAGAAATAGAGCATGACCTTAAATTGAATCTAATCCATACAACTATTTCAAGAAGCTGGTATCATTATGAATCACATTTTACAAAGTAACTTGCCCAAGGTCATATTGCTGGTAAATGGTAGAGAGGTGAGTTCAAGTAGTTAAAGTAACAACTGCCCTCTTCATGACTGGCCTGGCTAAAAGTGAATGCAGACCCTTCAGACTTCAATTCAGTTAATGGTCATAGATTCTATCAAACCATGAGCTTTCCTAAAAGTAAATCAGCTAGCTCGTAACTCGTAACTCAATTAACTCATAAAGTATGATCTAGAATTTATAGGTCAGATTTATCTGGGATTTTGAGTATTGTCTTACCCAAATTAAATTAAGAAAATTATCCAACCCTTTTATAAAATTTATTTAAAAATGAATTTTTAAATAAATGCATAGTTTTTTTGTTGATATTGCTAGTTTAAACTCAGAAACTACATAGTTAATCGACTTTCCCCCTTTAGACCACTTTCATTTTCTAAATACTAGAGAGTAGGGAAGAAAATAAATATTTTCTGGAAGTCTCTGTTCACTCACAAAGGTTCATTATGACCTTCTTTCCACAGAATTAGGATTTCTTTCATAAATGTTCCTGGGGAGAATCTGTGCCCTACAGTTGATGTTCTGTGGGCTGCACTGGAGTCTCTGTGATGTTGTAGGAATGGCTAATGGAGCTGTGTCTCCTCTGAGTGTGATACATTAGTGCATGGTCACTTATCATTTGATAGTTACTGTGACCTGTAATAACAAGTGTGCAATACTAAAAATATAAATAAAAGTAGGAAATATAAAATTAGTCATAGCAGCTGCACATTTTGATTAGATCTAAGGATCCTATATGTAAAAAACATACAAATAGGTGAAGTATTTAGTTTTCACTGGGATGCTTTGAAGGCGCGTATGCCATCTTTCAAACTGTTTTATATATCCATTGCCTCATGCCAGATTTGCAGAAAACTTTACTCAATGTGCCTATTCCAGCCACAAGAAGCAAAGTGAAATCCCAAGTGGCTGCCCTATGAAAGAAGAAACTTCTGAGATTTCCCAGGAGGTTTAGGATATAATGTGTTCATTTCCCTCTTCACAGTACGGCAGACTATGCCATGTTCAAGGTTGGATCTGAAGCAGACAAGTACCGCCTGACCTATGCCTACTTCATCAGTGGAGACGCTGGCGATGCCTTCGACGGCTTTGATTTTGGTGATGATCCTAGTGACAAGTTTTTCACATCCCACAATGGCATGCAGTTTAGTACGTGGGACAATGACAACGATAAGTTTGAAGGGAACTGCGCTGAGCAGGACGGATCTGGTTGGTGGATGAACAAGTGTCACGCTGGCCACCTCAACGGAGTTTACTACCAAGGTATGGCTCTATAGTGTATATTATGTGTTTTTATCACTGGTGTTTAGATATGAAGAAAGGAGGAATAAAAGCAAGGATAATGACTTTTTTTATCATCTAGTTCTTGATTTGAAGCCAGAATTATATAACATCAACTTATGCCTAAAATGGGCCCTTCTACAGGGGTAGCCACCTGGTACCATAGTGCCCGAGACTGTCACCATCAGTTTGAGGCTGGGGTTATAGTGTCTCCTTTAAATATACCATTGTCTGATATGGATAGACTAACATTACCATAACATGTGAGCCCACTTAGCTACTCATGAACTGTGTGTCAGAAACACCCAGTGAGCAGTGAGCAGTGAGCAGGTATGTGGAGAAGAGGACTAGAGAGCAGGGCAGCACTAGTAAGTAAAGACAGGTACTTACGAAAGCTTGAGAAGAGGATCTGACCTAGGGATTGCAGACACCAATGGGGAGAGGCCATCATTTCTATTAGGCTAGACTTATTTGGAACACTGATTTGATTTACTAGCCAACATTTATGTGTGGGAGGGTCCTACTGATGCTAAATTAGAAAGCATAGAATATGGCTACTAATAAGAAACACTGCAAGCAAATTACAAGCAAAGTTACTTCCTGAAGGCACTGTTCTAGCCACTAGTCAACTCGGAATCTTCTCAAAGATTGTTTAAAGCAACCTTCTGGTTTCCATAACATTTTTTTTAATTGGAGAAATCTAAACCAACAAAACCACGCAATTAGAAGACATTCTCGGGGAAGCACTTGATCCCTATGACCCAGGGTAGCTACGTAGGTAGTCCATGCTCCATTTCTGTGTTAGACTCCATAACTCCCTTAAACAATGGTAAGGAATCTGGTCCCTGGGCACAAGAGGTTAGATCAGTCTACTCTCTACTTTACAATGGAGATATACAATAACATTCCAGAACAAGTTTCTAAAGCTCCTCATAGTCCCCTCAATTAACCAGTAAAATTCCATTGAGAGAGAACCTCCGACCACCTGATCAGGAACTATATGGCTCCTGCCATCTTAACCTGCCTGAGGAACACTGTCCACCATAGTTGAGTCGAACATGGCTTGGGAGAGGGAGGTCACATATAAAACTTTGAGGTTCTTGCTTTGTTATTAATGAATTAATTTAAAGTAGAGATGTAACCACGAAGCATACCACACATGTAAGGGGTTGTCTAATAATCATTTATTTTAATTGTAAATCAAGATTTTAAGAATCCTTAGGGATATTTTCAGCTAGTAAATAACACAAATTTGATGTAACTTGCAGTGTAACTTCATGATAGTTCTTCATAGACTTTCTGACATGTGGAAATGCAAGTGTAATGATAACATATATCTGCAACTCGTTTTAGGCGGCACTTACTCAAAAGCATCTACTCCTAATGGTTATGATAATGGCATCATCTGGGCCACTTGGAAACCCCGCTGGTATTCCATGAAGAAAACCACTATGAAGATAATCCCATTCAACAGACTCTCCATTGGAGAAGGCCAGCAACACCAGATGGGGGGTGCCAAACAGGTCAGGCCAGAACACGAGGTTGAAATAGAAGATGAATAAATAATTTTTCTCTGTAGAGTACTTGTAGAGGCTTAACTTTTAATTTCTGTTGACCCATTCAAAGTTTCAGAAAATTTCTGAAAGTTGCTTCCCATATTTTCTTACTGTATTTATTAATTTTAACTTTTTTAAAGGATATTTAGTCTTAAAAGGAAAATAAAACTTGCTTCAGACTATATTCCCAAAGTACCCAAACCAGTTATTTAAAAATTGTTTAGGGACTGGGATGTAGCTCAGTGTCAGAGCACTTGCCTGGCAAGTGCACTGCTCTGGGTTTGGTCCCCAGTCCAAAAAGACAAAAAAAAAAAAAAAAAAAAAAAGACTCCCCTTTAAAAAGTGGTTTAGAAGAGGTAACATTTTTACTTCTTTCCTAAATATAAAAGTAAAATTATCTCTTTTTGGCATTTTTGTGACCATTTGTCATATGGTATTCTGTTTTTATTTCTTAAGTATTTTATTTCATAAGTATTATAATATATACTAAGAAGTATCATATATAGTAATAAATAGGAAAAAATGCTAGAGCCTCAAATGCCTATGTATTTTTCCATTTGTGTTATGACTAAATCAATTATATTTAATTTTAATTCTTCTTTATAAACAGAGAATTTTATCTTTTTAATGTGTTTTTGTTTTGTGTTTTTTGTCATATATTCATAGGCTGGAGACGTTTAAAAGACCATTTCAAAAGTGATTTACTTTTTTAAAGGACTTTATCTGGACAGAGAAAAATATTATTTTTCCTATGGGACAATGGACTTTCAAAGCCTCACTTCATTTTAAGAGTAAAACAAACCCATGTCAAAAACTCCATTAACCATTTTATGTGGGTGATAACTTATCTACATGCACTTCAATAAACATTTTGTTTCCTAAGCCTAGATATATGGTACCTTTTATTGCCCATTAAACACCATCACCTGTATCAACTTAGTTATTACAATTGGACATTCACCAGCCGTTGATGAGCTGTCACTGCACCTGACTTGGCACCACAAAGAGCATGGTCTCTGCCCTCCAGGGGACAGAAGACACCCATAGTCACAAAGTGTGATAGAAGCACAGTCACCACCACATAACTGGTCGCATAGTACACAGAGAACAACTGGAGACAGAAATCTGCTGAGGGATTCTTCCAGCAGACATTTTTGGCTCCAAAATGTCCTGCTCTCTTTCTTGTCCGTTCCCATCTGGTCATGCTCCAAATTACTACTAAGATCAAAGCAAAAACAGTTTCCTCTTTGTGAATCTCTACAATATTTGGGAAAGCAATAAACAGGAAGAGTTATATATTTCTAAGTTTTGACGGAATAAAATTACTTCTGTGATTTATCTAAAGAAGGCCATTTATAAAAAGGCTAGGATGTGGCGCAGTGGTAGAGCAGGTGTGTAGCACACACAAGACCTTGGGGTGCAACGCCAAACCTGTGAGGAAAAGAGAAAGAGAAAAGAAAAAAAAGAAAACAGTTATGTACACAAATGTAAGAATAGCCATAAATTCGGTGACTATGAGAAATTTAAAGAATATTAAGTAGTGGAAAAATAAGCCAGGTAACTTCTTAGTACAATGGAATAAATCAAAATGACCACACAATAAACATAATATAATCAACATGGAAACACTTACAAAGTAAGTGAATTTCAAAGATGAAGAAGGAATTCTGCAATGATAATTATGTAAGTAGTACATTTGAATACATGTCGAATTAACTGTAACCTTGACATACACATTTTGTACGTATTTGTTTTCTCCAACCAATTTATTATAAAATGTAATAAAAATACTAAAATATTAAAGAGGTGTAAAGAAATTCAAACATTTCTGGTTCTTTTCCATTATCACCTGTCCAATATCATTCTCTCAAAAACATTCCGAGACCCTTGTATTTGTGAGTGTCCTGAATACATTTTTGGTCTGAATATTGTATAATCCAGCTTCGGTTGGTAGGAACGGGCTACTTTTCCTGTGGGTATTTGTCTATTGTTTGACTTGCTATAATGAGTCCATATTAATTTTATAATTAATTTGAAAATCCAGCTGAGTTAAGAAAAATAGATCAACTTTAAATTTCCACTTATTTACTTATTAGTATCCAGTTATGAACATTGAAGTTCCACTGTTAGAGAATAAAGCATGAGACTCAACTGGATCATCACCACAGATAAAGTGGATATCAAATGGATTATCTTGATAATCAACTAAAATTTACTTTTAAATGAAAAGAAGAGTTTGGGTCTTAAAAAGACATCTTTTTCTTCACAGCTCGAATCATAGATAACTGTCCATCATCTCTCCTCTTTACTTTCTCAAGCATACAAAAACTCAAGCTGGGCATGATGTTGCAAGTCCTATAATCTTGGTACTTGGGAGGCTGAAGCAGGAGGATCTTGGGTTGGAGACCAGCCTCAGCCACTAAGTGAAACTCTCTGCAACTCAGTGAGGCCCTGTTTCAAAATAAAAAATAAAATAAAAATAGGGCAGGGGGTGTAGCTCAGAGGTCGAATGCCCCTGGGTTCTGTCTCCAGATCCACACACACACAAAAAAGATTAAATTAAAAAAGATCCACACACACAAAAAAAAATTAAATTAAAAAAATAAAAATAGAGCTGGGGGGTGTAGCTCAGAACACAAAATAGACGTGCAAAATCTCACACTTTGAAAAACGTAAAGGAAAGTTTCCAAAAGAAAAGTCCTGGTACTATAATTTTAAATCATACAGAATAGGCAGACCTTTTAAATCAACAATCAGGAGTAATCATTTATAAGCCAAATATCAAGATTTTTAAATATAATTCTGAAGTGGTATATCTTTTTCCAGTTGTCCTATGTTTAGTACTTACATTTTTTGGCACTACAGATTGAACCTAGAGGCATTTTTTACTTGTGATCTACACCACTAGCCCATTTTATTTTTATTTTGAAACAGGGTCTTGCTAAGTTGCTGAGGGTCACCCTAAATTACCACAGTCTGGAGCCTACAACCCTCCATCTCAGTCTCCCAAGTACTGAGAGCACAGGCCTGAGCCACCATGCCAGCTAGTTGTTATATATTAAAGCTTATGTTTCAGATGTGTGGATGGGTTCGAAGTTGAGTGGGAAATGAAAAAATATGAGTATGGGCAGCGTATTTGAGATACTTCTAGTCTACGTTCTTTCACTTCAGTATAAACCAGCCAAGGGGTTTAGAGTAGATACCTTTGGTCTATGCCAACGGCAGAGTGAAGACTGAAGTGCACATTTAACCCTGAGAAAAAGACGTTGAGTTGGTGATTTATTAGTTTTATTTAGTATGTATGTATGTATGTATGTATGTATGTGTTTGTTTATTTATTTATTTATTTATTGTGGTACTGGGGTTCCTGGAAGCCTTTCTACCTTCGGGCTACACTCCCAAACCTATTTTTATATTTTATTTGGAAACAGGGTCTCTTAAGACAGTGCGGCTGGCTTCGAACCTGCGGGATCCTCCTGTCTCCGCCTCCCAAGCGCGGGGATTACAAGCGTTATTAGTTTTATATAGCTCAAAAAGAGGACATGGAGCAGGGCATGATGGTCCATGCCTGTCATCCCACTACCTGGGAGCCCGAGACAAGAGGACCGTAAGTTCAAGGCCAGCCTTAACAACGTAAGGAGACTCAGCAACCTACTGAGACGTTGTTAAAGACAGTAATAAGCTACAATAAAATAGGGCAGAGGCGGTAGCTCTGAGGTAGAATGCCTCTGGGCTTAATCCTCAGTGCCACCAAAAACGGGGGGCAGGCTTGGTGGGGTACACCTGTACTTAAGAGCCTGAGACAGGAGTACCACAGATTCAAGACCACCCTCATCAACTTGGTGAGACCCTCGGCAATGTAGCAAGGCCCTGTTTCAAAATTTAAAAAAAAAAAAAAAAATAGAAGGGCTAGGGTGTAGCTCAGAGATAGAATGCCCCTAGGTTCAGTCTCTAGCATCAAAAAAGTAAAATGAACAAAGTTAAAGATAGTTAAGATGAGTGGATGAAAAATAATAAATTGGTGAAAGAGACAGAGAGTGAGAGGAAGACTGTAGGCATTTCTATGTGTGTGCCTGTGTGCCCACACATGCGCACTACTCAGAGGCAGACGCTGGGCTAAGCGTACTCCTGGTTCTCCCTTCTCATTGGTCTGTGCTAGACCAGACTCTAAAATGATTGGCTGATCTTTATTCAAATTTTCTCTCCCATCCGCTTCTTAGTAAGCAATGATTCTGATTGGTTAGTATGCATTTCTTGTCAGCATTTTTAAATTAATCATGGATGTGTGTGTGTGTGTGTGTGTGTCTGTGTGTGTCTGTGTGTTTGTAAATTATCTAAATGACACTGTACTATAAAGCAGTGTAACTTAGGTTTCTGAGCCCCAAATTCTGAGACAGTCTCTGTTGAGTACAAAAATTAAGAATTAGCATATAGAAATTTGTTCTATATTTTGTTTCTTTTGGTTATATTTATTAAAATACAATTTTATGGGAGGTAGAGACAGGAGGATCTTGCAGGTTCGGAGCCAGCCTCGCTGACTTAAGAGACCCTGATTCCAAATAAAAATATAAAATAGGTCTGGGAGTGTAGCCCGGAGGTAGAAGGGTTTCCGGGGAACCCCAGTAACACCAAAAAATAAATAAATAAAATAAAAATAAAAATAAAATAAAATTTTATGTTTTTGAATCTAATAAAATTGGTGCCCATATTTTGCTTATACCTGCTTTGTTACACTTCATTTTTCTAGATATATATATATATCCTTTTGTTTTTTGTTTGTGGTACAAGGGATGGAACATGGGGTGCTCTAGCACTGAGCTACATGCCCCCCACCTCTTTTTATTTTTTCAGGCAGAATCTCCCTACCTTCCCTGGGCTAACCTTGAGTTTGTGAACCTCCTGCCTCAGCCTCCCATGTCACTGAAATTACATGCACGCACCACTGTGCTCAGCTGACTCTAGTAATTATTTTTATTATATTTTATAAAATAATAGGTCTGTGACTGAATAGTACTCTAATACAGCTGGTCTTTTACCACATACACTTTGAGATTCACTGCTGATATCTTCATTGTATTTATTACTTTTTAAACTTTTTCATCCTGGTTCTGGGGACTGAAGCCAGGGTCCTGCACATGCTGGGCCAGTGCCCTGCCATGGAGCCGCACCCCAGTCTCAGTATTTATCTTTTCAGCTGTGTCTTTAAGATCTAGCTACAGTTTATTGTTTCCTTTTGTGTCCAAGGATAACCAACTGAATGGTACCTGTTTCCAAAGCTTGGGATTTTAAAATTGCCTTAAATAGTAATAACTAAATGCCTTGCAGTGAGCTGGGAATCGTAGTCTCCGCATTGAAGCTTGGGAAGGAGACATTTTGTAAATTATTTGGGGACAGAGCATTATCATATAATTAATTCACCCCATAAAATCGCACACAAATCATACTCCAATAATTCTCTATACACTAGAGGCCTATTAATAATGTTTCCTTTAAGAAGAAAAAATAACAAGCCTGGCACAGTGGCACATGCCTGTAATCCCAGTACTGGGGAGGCTGAGACAGGAGGATCACAGGTGTGAGGCCCTCAGAAATTTAGCTGAGACTCTGTTTCCAAATGAATAATTAAATTAAAAGGAAGCTGCGGTGTAGCTCAGAGGCTAAAAATCCCTGGGTGTGAACTCCAGTATGAAATGGAGAAAGAGGAAGGAGGGGAGCAAAGGAGAAGAGGGAGGAAGGGAGGAAGAAAGGAAGGACACCAGAAGAGACAAACAGCTACTGGCCTTTTAAGCATGAGCTTGGGCCCAAATGGCCCAGTGCAGCCACTGGCCCATCACGAGCATTGATGAGGTCTGACCACTCAAACCAGTTAGAGCTTGCCCTGGAGCAGGTTGAGAAGCTTCCTGGAAGGGCAGAGGGCACAGTTCCAAGCTCTTGTTTATCTCAGTTTCATTGAGAAATACTTGAATGCAGTAAACAGAGGTAAATTTGAGATCATGGCATTTGATCAGGCCTAAAACTGGGTCAAAAATGTGTTTCCCAAATCCCCAATCTGGGGTTCTTGGCCCTCAGTCCAATTTCCCAGGTCCTCACCCAGAGTTTCTTTTACCAGCATCTACAAAAGCCTGCAGTGACCTGAGTGAACCGTGACCCCCAAGGCTGACTGTCGACTCTCCCTGAACAAACAGACAAGGGCAGATTCCACTCGGTGATGCAAGTGGCTGCTTGCCGACTCTCAGGGACAAACAGTTAAAATGTGACTAAAAACACAAACAGAAAACCCCAAAGAGCTAACATGAAGAGACCTTGGACTGGAAATGTTTGCCATTTCTCTGTATGTCACAAAGCTGTGGGAAGAAAACATATGAAATGGCACCAGAGACAAGAAGACAAAAGAAAATTGAGTGTGTTTTTTTTTTTTTTATTTTTATTTTTGGTGGTACTGGGGTTCCTGGAAGCCCTTTTACCTTAGGGCTACACTCCCAGACCTAATATATATATATATATATATATATATATATATATATATATATATATATATATATATATTATAAAACATATAACATATATTATATATTATATATATAATTGTTTTTTTAATTTGGAAACAGGGTCTCCTAAGCCAGCGCGCGCAGCTGGCTACGAACCTGCACGATCCTCCTGTCTCTGCCTCCCAAGCGTGGGGATTACAAGCATGCGCCACCACGCCCGGCTGAGCGTGTTTTATTGTAAGATTGTCAATACAGAAGAAGATTTCAATCTGAAGTTGGTTACGTTTGAAAATACAGTTTTAAAAGTACAAGGATGTCTAAGTTCAAAATTGTTAATTCAAAATTGTAATGAAATTATTTATAGGAAAGTTGTAAAGATACCACAAAAAAAATCCTCTATACCACCACCAAGTGTCCTTTGATGTCAGTAGCATTGTACATATCTACATATCTAAAGTACATTTGTTGAGACTAAGAAACCAACTCTGGCATACTGTTATTGCCTAGATTCACACTTCATTTAGACTTCATCCCATTTTACACTAACGCCCCTTTTCTGTTTCAGAATATACATTATATTCAGTTGTTGCATCTCCTTAGTCACCTGTGGTTTACAGTTTTTAATCTTTTCTTGTTTTCCATGCCTCTGACAGTTTAGAGAAATCTATTCTGTTACAAAGGTCAAGAATTGCATAAAGTATCTCAATGTATTTTATTTCTTTATAGTTTTTCTCCTTTTTTTTTTTTTTTTTTTTTTTTGGTACTGGGCCTTGAACTCTGGAGCACTCTACCTCTGAGCTCCACCCCACCCCTGTTTTATTTTTTTATTTGGAAACAAGGTCTCCCTAAATTGCGGAGGGCCTAGCTAAGTTGCTTCGGATCCTCCTGTCTCAGCTTCCTAACTACTGGGATTACAGACATGGGTCACCACGCTCGGCTCTTCAATGCTTTTTTGTTGAGTGTATCTGAGAAAAATTTTACCCAATGCTTTCTTTAGATTGACTTGTTTTTACTATACCCAAATTGGGGGGGGGGGGTGAGATTAAACAGATGTCGCTAAATAAATCATCCCGGTTTTGCAAGTAGAAGTGGTGAGGGCCTCACAGATGCTGTTTTCCCAGATTCCAATACATCATTAAATCAATACCAATGGGCAGATCCTGTTCGCTAACCACAACAGAAGAACCCCAGTGAAGCCCCCAGAGCAGTGTGCTGAAATTCAGGGCAGTCTAAGGTGGATGGTGTTAGAATGAATCCATGTGGCTGATATTAAGACTTCAACTGATCTTTTATCTGTATAATGGTTACACTTGTCCCAAATAGCACTTATGCCTTAATGCATGTTCCACGCAAACAATTTAGAAAATTCGGAGATAGCACATTACAGGTAAGAGATTTATCTTTAAAAATTGATTTAAGAATAAAAAATAATGGAAAATACTCAAGGACTCCACTTTCATCTACCCCCACACACTCATAATTATTTAGTGGGAATTTTATTGAAAATGCTTAAGCAGCCAGGCGCGGTGGCGCACGCTTGTAATCCCAGTGCTTGGGAGGCTGAGATAGGAGGATCACGCAGGTTCAAAGCCAGCCTCAGCTACTTAATGAGGCTCTCAGCAACTTAGTGAGACCCTGTTTCCAAATAAAATAGAAAATAGGTCTTGGAGTGTAGCCCAAAGGTATAAAGCCTCTGGGTTCCATAATCAGCACCACACACACAAAAAAAAAAAAAGAAAGAAAGAAAGAAAGAAAGAAAGAAAGAAAGAAAGAAAGAAAGAGAGAGAAAGAAAGAAAGAAAAGAAAAGAGAAAATGCTTAAGTAAAAAAAAAAAAAACTCACTAAAATTGCCTAAGAGCAAAAAATGATTTTCTTTTTTTGCAGTACTAGAGATGGAACCAAGGGGAATTCAGCCTCCAAGCTACACCACTAGCACTATTTTTTATTCTTTATTTTGAAACAGGGTCTCTCTGAGTTCCAAAGGGCCTCACTAAGTAGCTGAGGCTGTTCTCAAACCAAGATCGTCCTGTCTCAGCCCCCAAATGCTGGGATTACTAGCACGCACTACCACGCTCCGCTCAAAAAATAATTTTTATATTATTGAAACACAATAGACCTTCATTCCAAAAATGCAAAAAAAAATCCCTATTCCATTAATTAAATAAAATTGCCACTAATAAAAATAGCCACTAATAAAAATAGCCACTATAAAAATAGCCACTAATCTGGAAGCAATTCTATCATAAGAAATAAGGTAATTTCTTCCCTGAATAAAAAAAAATTAAAGGGAAATACAGTTTAATGGAATCAAGCATGATTTTTCTTAAAGCCTTGGTGTCTTCCTCCTCACTCATTAAAGTATAGTTCAGAATCATTTCTGTATATTTAAGGAAATTCCCATTTTCTCTCTACAGATATAACTTCCAGGACAATCTATCCAGGATGTTCCAGTATTCTTTCTCCCAGAGATCACCATGCCACCTCACTCACCTTTAACAGGAAGAGGCTAGGTAAAAACAAACTTTTACAACGCCCTTGGAATACAGGAAACAAACAGAACAAATGCCATGCACAAAGCTAAGTGACTTTGTCAATGTTTTCCAGTGAATCCTTTTATAGCCCGGTCCCTGTTGTAAAATCTGAGGCAGAGGAATATTGGAATTCCTGGAAGAATATTGACAGATGCCAAAGTCTCCTGAAGTTGTATCATTTAGCCATGCCAAATTTTAGAGAATAATTTTCATATTTTCCAATTATGCATTTAATATTGTTTTAACAAAGAATTCCACATTGAAGTACCCTTACCTTCTTGTTATCATGTTGATTTTCATGATAGAAATCATGAGTATTTTTCAGATGCATCAAGTATTTTGACATTTAATGAAATGCTTTACCCAAAATGTAACCAAAAGCATGCAAAGATGATATATCACTCTCAGCATATTTTAATTTTCTATTACTTAATATGAAATTATAATATTCATCATTTTGACTAATAAAAATAGCAATTTTGTAAGGTTTAATCTAATTCTTATTTGAGTACTTATTTGTAAGCAACTTGAAGACAAAGGCTATATTATTTGCTTTTGTATATCAAGCATATAACATACAAGACTGGACAAAGAGTATATACATAATAAATGCTAAACTTAAGCTAATGAATGAGTGAACTACTTTCAGAACTCAATACATTTAAAACAAAAGAGAAAAAAGTTCCTCTACTTCCACAGGATGTAGCCCAGGAAAAAAATTATTTCATTCAAAAGAAAGCTATTGAGCCAGGTGTGGTGGTGCACACTTGTAATCCCTGTATTTAGGAGGCTGAGACATGAAGATCACAGGTTCGTGGCCAGCCTTAGCTACTTAGTGAGGCCCTCTGCAACTTATTGAGATCCTGTTTCAAAATAAAGAATAAAAAAAATTAAGGCTGAGAATGTAGCTCAGAGGTAGAATGCCCCTAAATTCCATTAGTAGTACTGCAAAAAAAAAAAAGGAAAAATATAGCTGTAACCAATCATCTAGATAGTTGCTATTGTGTAAAACCATCTTAAAAGTAGAACCCAGGTGTGGTGGCTCATGCTTGTAATCCCAGTACTGGGATTACAAATACTGGGACCATTTTGGGAAAAGGCAATACAGAGCAGGTGGTAATTTAAGTCACTGACAATTCTTTGAATTTTATTTTTCATCTCTTGCCCTTGGAAAGATACACATATTGTCACTTTAAAAATGATACTTGTATTATTTGTTGTTTGTTAATATTCATGACCTTCTTTCTTAAAAAAAAAAAAACCCTTGCCTATCTGTAGTTTACAGAATTGCTTATTGATGGGGTGGAAAGCCTTCCCTGCCTGGTACACTGCCCAAGCAAAAGAGTGCCCACAAAGGTGCCTAGTGAGGGAATTCAGGCTCTAGAGAGAAAACAAGGGAACTTTCTATTACAGGGTCTGAAGACAACTAAAGGTAACATTTCTAGGGATCCTATCATCGTGTATGTCTGACTATACACACATATATAATTTGATGTGGGCCTACGAGATTGATATTGGCATTCAATTTTACAGATAAGTAAGCCAGCTTGGAGAATTTAAAGTCTGCCCATATCACTTGGCCGGAATCCACACCTCGCTCTCTGTGAAGACCACTATCCTTCCCCATCCTGTGCGGCCGCGTCGCCTCCAGTGTGAAGATCCATGAAGAAGAGCAGAGTAGGGCTAACGGAACACAGGGCGGCGGCTCGTTAGGATATGTGGTGAGAGAAGGCTTCTCCTAGCGGGTGCCCTTTGGGCAGGAGCTCGGATGGAGACAGAGAGTAAGATGAACAGATTCTGGAGGGAAGCGCGGGGAGCCAGGATCAAGCCCTCGGGTGGCATCCTTGGAAATACCTAGGGAGGGTACCAGAGTGGTGGCATTCTATCAGATTGTTTTCTTTTAATTTACATTCAATATCTTTATGCTCAATAAACTCACCTGAAGCTTACCAGGCTGCTCTCTGGTACATCTTTGCTGTACCACACTCATTTTCTAGAAGGGCACTTCCCAAGGCCACAGGAAATGTCTTAGGAAGCCAAGCCTCACCTTCCCTTCCTCGCCTGGCAGTTTGCCAGGGTGGTCCTTGTGGGTGAGTATAACCCAGCTTTTCATGGGATCATTGTCCCCCCAGAGCCTTGCTGTGCTCTGGAGTTCCCTCTGAGGTCTGCAGCTGCCTCAAGAAATCCCAGAGAGCTACATACTATTATCAGGAGTGGCTTTGCCGAGGAAGAGGAATTTGAGGCAAGGTAGGGCTGATTTTCAAATAAATTACAGGATGGCCTGTTAAATTTGAATTTCTGATAAAAAATAAATAAAAAATTTTAAACCAGGCATGGTAGCACACAGTTGTAATAACAGTACTTGGAGGCTGAGATGGGAGAATCCTATCAGGTTCTCGGCCAGCCTCAGCTACTTTGGTGAGGCCCTCCGCAACTTAGTGAAACCCTGTTTCAAAATAAAGAATAAAAAATAGGGCTAGGGGTATAGATCGGAGGTAGAATGCCCCTGGGTTCAATCCTTAGTACCACAATAAAAAATAAATAAATAATAAATATTTTTAGTATATTGCAAATATTGCACAATACATGCTTAATAGTAATGGGGACTGAAGCCAGAGGCATTCTCCCTGTGAGCTATACTTCTAGTCCTTTTATATTTTACCCTAAAACACAAACTCACTAAGTTGTTGAAGGTCTCCCTATGTTGCTGAGTCTGGCTTCAAACCTATAAATCCCCTGTCTCGGCCTCTCTAGTACTGGAATTACAGACCTGTATCACTACACCCAGAGAAATGGTATTTTGATTATGCTCGCTGCTGAAATGACCACCATATCAAGCTAATTAGCATATTAGCACCTCATATAGTTCTCTTTTTATTTTTGCAGTTCCAAGACAAATCTACCCTCTTAGCAAATTTTGGGCACATAATAAAGAATCATTAGCTATGGTCACCATGCTGTAAATTAGAGCTGCAAAACTTATTAATCCTATATTACTGAAATGTACCACGTGGCCACCACCTCTCTATTGCCTTACCTTCCATGCCCTAGAAACCACCATGCCACTCCCTTCTTCTGTGCGTTTGACTATTTTAGATTTCATATGTAAGTGAGATCATGTAGTATTTGTCTATGTCTACAATATTCCATTTACATATTATCTCCAGTTCATTCATGTTGTCATCAAACAGTAGAATTTTCTTCTTTTTGCAGAGTAAGATTCTATTGGGGATGTGGTTCCATGGTAGATTGCTTCCTAGCTTTCCCAAGGCCCTAGGTTCCATTCCAGCACTGCAAAATAAGAGGAGAGAAAGAGAATATCCTATTGTATATATTATCGTATACATGTATATTTTTAACTTGTCCATCAAGGAACAGTTGGGCTTTTTCATAATTTGGCTTTTATGAATAATGCTGTAATCAAAATGGGACTGCAGATATCTCATCAAAATTCGGATTTCATTTCTTTAGAAATATACTGAAAAGTAGGATGCTGGGTCACATAGTAGTTCTACATTGAGCCAAGAATAGATGTGATATGGAGGTGAAGAGCAGAGAAAGCAAATCAGCATGCCCAAAGGCATAGAAAAGACTGGAGAAATAGTATTTTGTATGGCACTTTAGTCTCTCCAATAATTATTGCCACTCACTGAGAACTTATGATGGAGCAAGAGCTGCTTGGAGAGCTTTATGAGGATTATCTCACTTATTCTCCCAAAAACCTATGTGGTAGTTATCACTATCCTTGTTTTTAAATGAGAAAACAGAGGCATGTAAGGTAAAGTAACTGCCCAAGTGCACAGATCTTAGAAATGGTGCAGCAGAGATTGGGAACCATGGAACTCTGGCTCTATGGACTCCCATATCAAACATTTTGGAGAGAGAAAATAATGCAGTTAAGATGAACTTATAGATGGCCATCACGGCCCAGCCTATTACCAGTGCCACTTTTGGAAAGTCAGATCACCCAATCCTGATTCCTGCAAACAGGAAAGTGTATTTTGCTAAATCTCTGCTTCCAGGGGCTCCAGCTAGCTTGCCTCAGCCACCCGCCTGCTCCTTCAGGTATGGAAGTATGCGTGTGTTCTCCTGGGTCCCCCATTGCATTTTCAAAATCACCTCTTCCTGGAATGTGTGATCATCCCTTAACTGCTGGATGGAGAAACATAAGCTACCATTTGTAAGAGCTTATCAGAAGTAAACACGCCGAGGGGAATTGAGCAAGACTTTCTGGGATACCAACATGATGGCAGGAGGAGCAGAACAAGCTTTGACTGTCTAAACAGGACACAGGTAATGATCAACCAAGCCTCCTGCAGATTTAAGTGGGATGGTGCTAGGAGTGGAGGCAATCCTCCTTTCTTTCGGCTGGTTGTGCCCTCATGAGCCAGCCCCTGCCTCAGCCAAGATGTTTCCCATGAAGATTCTCTGCCTGGTCCTGAGTGTGGCTGGCACAGTATGGGTATGATACCATTTATTTTCTCTTCTCACTTTCTCTCCGGTGTTTATTACACAAAGTGTTTGTAGGTCTGACTCCACCAGTTCTGTACCCTGACAGTCCCAGCCTTACGAGCTCTGGGCCTTACAGGCGACTTCCTACATGAGCCTGACAAGAGTGCAGGGAAATACGACTCCGAGAGGAAAGCCAAATGACACCTGTCATTTAGTTCCATGGCATTGCTTTTACTTGCTTGTGTTTTCAGTATTTTTGAAAGGGCCCAAATCATTAACCATCTTTGTCCCTACAATGTCTTGGTGTGTTATGAGACATCCTATTTCTTCTCTAATTCTTAACATATTATTATTTGTCTGTAATAAGCAGAATATCTAATTTCAATCCAGTTTTCTTTTTTTTTATTGGTGCATTATATTCATACATCTTAATGGGATAAAAGATGGTGGAGACATACATGCACACATCACCCAATTAGCCCTTCCCCAATCCCCGCCCTCTTCCCTCCCTATCCCTCCTTCCCATGCTTGCCTTAGTGATTGACTTTGATATATTTGTTTAAGTACATCATGTGCTTTTGAGAGTTTCCCTCTTCCCCCCTCCCATCCCCTCATTTATGTCACCTTATTTACTCATCTACAGAATCTCTTCATCTAGAGTTTAATCCAGTTTTCTGAAAGGTTATTTTTGTGTTTCTTTTGTGAGGGGAAAGAAAGCAAATGAGTTATCTTTGAAAGCACGTAGCAAAGCCAGCAGTGATAAATCAATAGGAGTTTTGAAAGTAATTGTATTAATATAACTTCTAAATATTGTAATAGTCTCCAAAATTTTGCTCCAGAGGCCTTTAAAATGAAGAAAGACTTTATCTACAAGGTTTCTGAGACCCTCTCATCCTATAAATACATGCCCAATATATTAAAGAAACCCAGTACTTCCTAGTTCATTATCCAGGATGCAAATTATTTAAATTTGTTTTCTCCAACCACTCAAAAATCCTAATGTAAGCATAAAATGTGAAAAGAGAAAACTAAAAAGAGTTGTTTGACTTAATTTATTCCACACAGCAAAATAATAAATAAAATATTTTGTGAGAAATAAAACTAAAACAACTTGTTAAAGTGATGTTTTGGGAAAGGCAAAGATTTTAACTATTTCTCCTATCTTCCTAATTAGCATAAATGTTAAATTTTGCCTGTTTTTTTATTGTTGTGCTATTTTATTCTGAAATATGTTTCAACTTACTATTTTATCTTTAGGAAAATAAGATTTTACTTGTTCCTTTAAATAAGTTGGTTATGGTTTCCTGAGTTATTATTATTACTGTTATTTGAATATTTTAAAAAATGAGAATGAGATTGCAAATGTTAATTCCAAACTAAAGTGCTCACAGAAAAATCCTTGTAAGTTCGTGATACAGAATAAAAATGGTGACAACCTAATGGCCATATCCATACCTTAGGAAATAAAGTGTTAATACTAGAAATTTTTATAGCCTATTTGACCTCCTAGTTTAGTAGAAACATGTTAACTATCTCTAATTATAAGATGTTCAGTCACTAACCATTATGTTTGCATTCAATCTACTTTTTTTCATTTCAAATCAAAATGGATTATTGCATGAATGAGCAAACCAAAAGACATTTCCAATTTTAACTGGCCACATTTTGTCCTTAGTAAAGGCTTTTGTAGACTATAACCCCTTGGTCTAAAGGTGATAGCAGAAACTAGAGGAAAGAGGGTCAGTAAGTGAAGACAGTTTAGGTTTCTGACTACTGAAACAATTTGTAAGGAAGAAACTTTGCATTTTAAAGTATCTCTCCATCTGAAGTCATGAATGAAAATGAAGAGATGAAATTTAAGTTATTTCATTGATTCAAATATTTTTTCTTTTTTCATGGGTCCTTTAAAATATAAGATGCTTATTTAGAGTTAAACATATAAGAAATCTGTATGCCTTATTTTCTTTAATTCTCATAACAGCTCCATAAAATGGGCATTAGGATTTTCATTTGAAAGTAAGAAACCTGAGCTTGAAGAAACCCTACAGTGTGGCTTTATTCTTTTGCTTTTCTTTGTTTTACTTACATTTATTAAGATCTTGGTAAAGGAATTAATATCAGGCTATACTTTTAGTAGATAGATTTTTACTTTTTTAGAATTCTATTGGTCCAATATGATTATACATCATAGAGAAATTATAAGTGATACATTCATATGTGTACACAATACTTCCTGTTGTGTTTCCTTCCTAATCCCCTCCCACCCCCTTCTCCCTCCTACATGCTAATAAGATTGGTAGAGATATCTTCATATATGAATATAATATTTGATCCTTTTTTCCCTTAAACCTCCTTTCCCCCCTCTGTTCCTCTCCCCCCCCACACCTTCTACTATTCTACTGGCTACACTCCTTATTAGCATGAATTTCTTTTCTTTCCTATCTTTTCTCTAGTGTGCACTTATGAAAGAAAACATTCAAGCCTTGATTTTCTGAGAATGGCTGATTTCACTTTGCATAATATTCTCTGGTTTTATCCATTTTGTAAATGACATAATTTTGTTATTCTTTATGGTTGAGTAAATAAAATCCCATGGTTTGAATAAACCATATTTTCTTTATCCATTCACCTGGTGACAGATTCCAAGATTGGTTTCATAATTTGACTATCAAACATTGAGGTTTGTCTAACCCCAGTTTGAATGGCAAACACCAGGAATACAAATATAGCAAATGCTGGCAAAGACGTAGTGAAAAAGGAATGCCTATTCACTGTTGATGGGATTATAAATTAATTCAACCGCTATGAAAATGAGTGTGGAGGGTCCTCAAAAGACTGAGAATGGAACCACCTTATGACCTAACTGCATCACTCCTCGGTGTCTTTTCAATGACATACGTACACCCATGTGTATAGCAGCAGTATGGCTTTTAATTTCTGTAAGAGTGCTATTTCTTTCTTGGGACTTGCAGGCATGATCACATCTCTTCTGACTAATGTTGTTGCTGTTGTTCTTTTTTTATATGTATGATTAAATCTTTAAAGACTACAGATACTGGTAAAGGTGAGTTTCTAGCAGAAGGAGGAGGCGTGCGTGGCCCAAGAGTTGTGGAAAGACCTCAGTCTACTTGCAAAGAGGCAGATTGGCCCTTCTGCTCTGATGATGACTGGGTAAGCCTGAGCTTGGGAAACAGGAGGGTCCTTTCCTATGAAGTCACAAGGTCACAGAAACCTTTTCCAACAGGAAATAATAGGATAATAACCTAGCTCCTTACATGTCAAATTCAAGACAACAACTCGAAAGGAGCCTAGGCTCCAAAGCACTCATTAATTACCTCCCAACTCTGGATCATTACTAGGATAAACAGATTGGATTTTAGTGCATGCTTAGGCAAGCATGGGAATCATAGTACTGTGACTCCAAGATTTATGGATCAAGCCTCATGACAGAATTGCTCTATGATATCTAATTAGTCCTTTTAACTCCTTTTAAACCAAAGATGATCAAAAGAGATGGGTGGGGGAACAATGGGAACTGGGGAGAAACCTATGAAATTGTTCTGGATCCAAGAGGTAGATACTTAATGTAATTTTTCTCTCTTCATTTTCAGAACCTAAAATGCCCTTCTGGCTGCAGGATGAAAGGGTTGATTGATGAAGTCAATCAAGATTTTACAAACAGAATAAATAAGCTCAAAAATTCACTTTTTGACTATCAAAAGAACAATAAGGATTCTAATTCCCTAACCAGTAATATGATGGAATTTTTGAGAGGGGACTTTGCAAATGCCCACAGTAAGTACTGCCTACTAATGCTTTGACTTTATAGCAAAAACAACAACGCAAATCCTAAATAAATATGTCTCCTTACAGCTACTGCAGTTTTGTTCCAAAGTACTTAGCATAGACACACATGACTCCATTATGCTCCAGATTTCAAGGCAGGGCTTGTTTCGGTCATTTTCACAAAGCAAAAGATGTAAGCCAAGACCTTTAAAGGTCACAAAGTAGGCCAGAATTTCAGACTGAAGATAAAATTGTAAGCATGTTTTTTTCAAGAATATATACTGAAGCCAGGCATAGTAGCACACTTGTAATCTTGATACTTGGAAGGCTGAAACAGAAGGATTGCAGGTTCAAGTTCAGCCTTAGTCACTTAAAGAAATCCTCAGAAACTTAGTGAGATTCTATTTAGTCTATTTCAAAACAAAAATATATTAAAGAACTGAGGGTATAGCGTAGAGGTAGAATGATCCTGGGTTCAATCCCCATTGTTCCTCCCCCCAAAAAGAAATATATATTAAAACAAAGATGGGCCAGATTTTTTACCTATATTTTTCTTTCTAACTTACAGAGGAGGAAGCTCAGAGGCCAAGAGACTTGTTCAGAGACACATGCTAGGAGTCCAACTCCCAGATTCCACTGAGCTGCTTATATACTTAGATCTTTGAACTTCAAATATAGAGCCTTTGCATGTCTTTTTCACTGGACACTCAAAAGGGCCAGTGCACCTGGGCTGGGCATGCACAGCAAGTTTAGTGAGGTCTCACCCAGTTCCCAAAGACTTGCTTTGCTTTGTTATATCTTCAGGAGACACTTGGCCAATTCGGTGTCAATGGTGCAGCACTAGCTGGCAAGTGAGTGATCCTGATGACACACACACACACACACACACAAAAAAAAAAAAAACCTTAAAAACAATTTCAAATCTATAGGTAGAAAAAACAACTCCTCATTAAGAAAATGCAATAATGTATCCAAGTCCATTGAGGATAGAATAACATATTGGAATTATATTAAACTGATTATTTTATCTCCTAGTTAACCATTAATATTCTAAAGATTTCCTTCTGTATGCTTTGGGATTACTGATTATTAGTAAGACATTGAAACTGATATCCATGGATGACTGCATAACACCATTATCCAAAATCAAATGCACAATAAGCTTGAAACTCAGATTAAATATCCAAAAAACAAATTATAACAAATTAGGTGTGGGAATATTTACAAGTAAATTTCTTCTTTTCGCTAGTTATTGTAAACAAATCACTTGGCAGCCAGTTCAATAACCATGTTTATGTTTTCTATTTTAGACAATGATAATGCATATAACCAGGTGTCAGAAGATCTGAGAAGCAGAATTGAGATCTTGAAAAGAAAAGTCATAGAGAAAATACAGCAAATCCAAATTCTGCAAAACAATGTCAGGTCTCAGCTGATAGATATGAAGCGCCTGGAGGTAAGCCTGTGGCTCCGACTCCCATTTCCTTGTTTTTGAGTAGGGAAAAGGAAAAAGGTAGTCATGCAAGAGTGTCTACTGTATGCAGGGAAAAGTGCTATATTCATTTCAACACTATTATATTCATGTATATAACATACACAATGCTATGATCATTCTAAACAAAATTATTTATAAAATGTTATATTCATATATGTAATAGTATACATAATACACTATAGTCATTCTAAAGAAGATTCTTTAGAATTTCAAAGGCATAACTAGGAGACAAAATAAGCAGTTTAATATTGTCCCAATTATTTTACCCTGTTCTTACTTAATGAACTTGAATACATTATTTTTCATTTTCTTTTTTATTTTATTTTATTTTATTTTATTTTATTTTGCAGTACTGGGGATGGAACCCAGGGACATTCTACCTCCGAGTTCTGCCCCCAGCCCTATTTTTTATTCTTTACTTTGAAACAGGGTCTCACTGAGTTACAAATGGTCTCACTAAGTAGCTGAGGCTGTCCTTGAACTGCGACCCTCCTGTCTCAGCCTCCCAAATGCTAGGATTGTAAGCATTCTCCACCATACTCAGCTTTAGGAGACAAAATAATCACTTTAATATTGTTCCAATTATTTTACCATATCCTTACCTGTGGATTTAAATACATTACTGCATTTTCTTGCTGAGGAGGTTTTCTTCCTACCTATTGATTTCGAATTTTTCCTCAGCCACTCACTTGAATTGACATCGAATTGGTCAAATGTCTCCTGAAACTATTTTACCCCAATCTATAGATGAAGAAAAAAAAGCCCAGAGATCTAAAGTAAAATTTCATGGGTGCATAGAGAGTAACTCTCAAAAGCAAATTTTTAGTACTGTCTAGAGTCCAACATTATATGACAGCCTTAGGCCTCAGCCTAGCTCCCTTAATTAGTAATTTCTTGCAGAGGCAGTAGCACTTTAGGCTGAAAAAGGGCTCTAAGTCTGAGATGAATCTAAATAAAGCCTGTTGCAGATCCTGGCTAGCCTTACCATCTCCAACCTGTCTTTCAATGAGGATGTTCCATAAGTAGAAAACAAAGTGCATGGAAATTAAAAAAAAAAAAAAAAGAAACCCGTTTCCAAAGAATAAATTAACTACCAGGAACTCAATAGACATGTTTTATGTGTTTAGATCTACCTTTCCATCTTACCTTTCTCTCTCTAGGTGGACATTGATATTAAGATCCGCTCTTGCAAAGGGTCTTGCAGTAGGACTGTAACTCATGCGGTAGATCTACAGGACTACGAAGATCAGCAGAAACAACTTGAACAAGTCATTGCCAGAAACTTACTTCCCTCTTCAGATAGACAGAACTTGCCACTGATCAAGATGAGTCCAGTTCCAGACTTGGTTCCTGGACATTTCAAGAGCCAGCTTCAGCAGGCCCCTCCAGAATGGAAGGCAATAACAGAAATGAAGCAGATGAGGATGGAGTTAGAGAGGCCAGGGGGAGAAGGAAACACCCGAGGTGACTCTGCTTCGCGTGGGGCAGGGTCAGAGGCAGGAAGCTTCCCATCCGTGGTAGGTACTAGTTCTCGACACTGGCGACATCAGAACTCTGGGACCTCTGAGCCTGATGGTACCAGCCCTAAGAACCCTGGAAGCTCTGGACCTGGAAGTACTGGCAGCTGGGGCTCTGCAAGCTCTGGACCTGGAGGTTTGAGACCCAGTAGCCTGGGTTATGAGCACAGCAGACCTTCCAGCCCAAACTGGGGTGAATTTACAGAGGAGACTGGAAGTGTAAGTCCAGGGTCAAAGACAGAGTACCACACAGGTAAACTGGTCACTTCTAAGGGAGATAAAGAACTCCTGATTGGGAATGAGAAGGTCACCTCTTCTGGCACGACCACCAAGCGTCAGTCATGCTCAAAAACCATCACAAAGACTGTTATCGGTGCTGACGGCCGCAGAGAAGTGACCAAGGAAGTGGTGAACTCCGAGGATGCTTCTGACTGCGGCGACGCCATCGACTTGGACTCCCGGCACACATTCAGTGCCACAGGCAAACTGGATGACTTTGCCTGGAGGCACCCCTCCGAAGCCGCTTTATATGAGGGTTTCCTTTCACCTTCTTTAAAAGAGTTTGGCTCAGACTCTGGCATCTTCAGAGACTTAGAGGACAGCAGCTCTCATCCCGGTGGTGTGCCTGAGTTCCCTTCCACGGGCAAAACTTCAAGTCTTAAAAGACAACGGGTGACCAGCATCACCTCTTCCAGGAGAGGAGGGTCCACAGTTGAAACCAAAAACTTTAAGATGGCAGACGAGGCTGGGAGAGAAGCCGGGCAGGAAGAGATCGCAAGCACTGCTGGCACCAAGAGAGGCCAAGCCAAAGCTCGCCCTTCCAGAGGTATCCACACTTCTCCTTTGGGGAAGCCTTCCCTGACTTTCTAGATTAAGTTAATTATTTCTGCACTATAAGTGCTCCCAAAGCACCTTGAGCTTCTTTCCTAACCCTCTCATACTCTTTATTAAAATAAAGAGTATTTTTTTCATCTGTTTTTCTTGCTAGACTGTAAGTTCCATGGGGGCAGGAAAATTGTCAATAGTGTTTATCTCTGTATCTCCAAATGCCTGACAGTGCAGACAGCCATCGCACAATAAATACATATTAAATGAATGAATGAATCCTTCTAAAACTCAGTTATCAGTTTCTTTAACCAAATTACTTCACAATTCAAAATGCGTGCTATTGGACTTGTCACCCAACTGACTAACTTCATGTTTAGTGTGTGTCTCCGTTCACATTAAATCAGGTGGAAATCAAATTGCCGTAGTATTAATTAATGCTTAGTTACCTTTGCTGGATATTTGCTATTAGTCGGTACATGCAAGTTAAATTAAAAATCCATTTGAGGAAAATTTGCATTTTGTAGGTATAAATGTCCCTTGCTTGCATAAAATTATATCCCAGTGCAGGCACATCCTTCTCACATGCAAGGAAAGAAGGAATACAGGAAAGAAAGAAGGCAGTATTTGCCTTCCGGAATCTGATCCATGCCTATCTTTGTAAAGTTAAATGAGAGTAATTTCTTCCAACCAGCTTAATTTTTTTTTTAGACTGTGATGATGTCCTCCAAACACATCCTTCAGGTGCCCAAAGTGGCATTTTCAATATCAAGCTACCGGGATCCAGTAAGATTTTTTCTGTTTATTGCGATCAAGAGACCAGTTTGGGAGGATGGCTTTTGATCCAGCAAAGAATGGATGGATCACTGAATTTTAACCGGACCTGGCAAGACTACAAGAGAGGTTTCGGCAGCCTGAATGACAAGGGGGAAGGAGAATTCTGGCTAGGCAATGACTACCTCCACTTCCTCACTCAGAAGGGCGCTGTCCTTAGGATTGAATTAGAGGACTGGGCTGGGAAAGAGGCTTATGCAGAGTACCACTTCCAGGTGGGCTCCGAGGCAGAGGGCTATGCCCTGCGGGTCTCCTCCTATGAGGGCACAGCTGGGGATGCTCTGGTTGAGGGATCCCCGGAGGAGGGGGCAGAGTACACCTCCCACAACAGTATGCAGTTCAGTACCTTTGACAGGGATGCAGACCAGTGGGAAGAGAACTGTGCGGAAGTCTATGGAGGAGGCTGGTGGTACAACAACTGCCAGGCAGCCAACCTCAATGGTGTCTACTACCCCGGGGGCTCCTACGACCCCAGGAACAACAGCCCTTATGAGATTGAGAATGGTGTGGTCTGGGTCCCCTTCCGAGGAGCAGATTATTCCCTAAGGGCTGTCCGCATGAAAATCAGGCCCGCTGGGCACAGTGGCCCACACCTATAATCCCAGTACTTGGGAGGCTGAGACAGGTAGATCGCAGGTTCGAGGCCAGCCTCAGCAATTTAGTGAGACCCTGCTTCAGAATTTAAAAACAAAAAGGCTGGGAGTGTAGCTCTCAGATAGAATGAACCTGGGTTCGACAGAAAGAGAAGCAAAGAAAGAAGGAAAGAAAGAAAGGAAGAAATCTTTCACTGTTGAGCAAAGTGGAGGGAAAAATAAGGAAAATAAGTCAAGATTCTTTATAAAATCTTCTAAAAATTTTCAGGTGCTATTTTATCATTCTTTGTACTGTAGCTAAATGTAACTAAGACATATTTAGTGCTTTGTAAAATAAAACTATCCTAAAGGGGTTTTTTTTAATCTTTAAATAGCTCTGTGGTTTTAAAATTTCTATAATAATATACCAAGGGACACTCATTACACCAGGAAGAGTCGGCAATTCTGAAGGGTGTTGTTTTGGAAACTGTTCTTTCTACACCATCCAAAGTCATAGACCCACTGCAAAATAAAGAAGTGATTTCATCTATTTGATCTGAATGGTTTTCAACCAGTGTTTTAAGTTAAGACTCCCTGCATTGAAACTCTTGAGGAATTCACAATTTACAAAGTATATTGATCTCTCTGCTAGCAAACAAATTCATAAAGGAGGAAAAACATTTTTTCCTAATAGAAATGAAAATCTATTCTTCGAGTGTGCCAGTAGAGACCATAATGCATACTCAATTTTTTTTCAGGGTCTAACCAATTTCCTTCAAAAAAAAAACACATGTAAACAACATGCATATAAAAAACTTTAAATTATTTAGAATTATTCCAAAAACAGATTGAATTTACACATTGATAAATAATTCTCCCAATATTGATTTGATTTCATTTTCTGCCATCCATACACTGTATTTTATGAAAACACCTCACTACAGATGATCTATGCAATTTTCATAAAGTCAACATATTTACACTGGTCATATATCTTATTCGATATAAGTTGTCTCTTTAATCTTGATGGCCAATTTTTAATTTGTATTATTTTCTAATAGAACTACTCACTGTTGGTCCTCAAGTAGGCCCAAACAAACCCGTACATCACTCTTACTTGCCTAGCTTCTAGTACGCAATTATATCTTTTGCCTCAGAATAGAAGGGGGGAGAGAGGAAAAGGAGGCCAGAGGGGAGGGAGGGCAGCAGACAAGGAGGGGAGGGAGGGGAAGGGGGAGGGGGCTAGAGCTAAGGGCCAGGGCCAGAATAGAAAGGAAATCAACATGAGAATTTATAAATGCATCAGGTACGAAGCCCTAGTGTTTCTGCATTTCTTTATGTGGATTCAGAACTCATGGTACAAATAAATGATAACCCCCTAAATCTTTGGAGGCTGAATACAAACCTCTCCAGAATTCAAAGAAGCTTTGTTTCTTTCAGATATCATTGTTCCATATCATCTCCATCTTCACCCACTTACTTCCATACGCCTTCACTGTCTTTGATTAAGAACTAGAAAGCCGGGCGTGGTGGCGCACGCTTGTAATCCCCGCACTTGGGAGGCCGAGACAGGAGGATCGCGCAGGTTCGAAGCCAGCCGCGCGCGCTGGCTTAGGAGACCCTGTTTCCAAGTAAAAATGTAAAAATAGGTCTGGGAGTGTAGCCCGGAGGTAGAAGGGCTTCCGGGAACCCCAGTACCACAAAAGAAAAAAAAAAAAAAAGAACTAGAAAATATTTTGCTTTAGCTGGGGAGATGGCATACACCTATAATCCCGGTACTTGGGAGGCTGAGACTGGAGGATCACACATTTGAGGCTAGCATTTGGTAACTTAGCAACTAAATGAAACCCTTAGCAACTTAGTAATGCCTGTTTTTAAATAAATGCTAAAAAAAAAAAGGGCTAGGAGTATAGTGGTAGATCACTCCTGATTTCAATCTCCTATCCCACACATACACGCAAAAGAAGATATTTTCTCTTCAGAATAACAAACTAAACAGGGACAAAGAATGAGAGAATGAATGTAACTATGACTAAAAAGAGCTGTTAATTTCTAATTTATTTTGATATTTTAATTCATTATAAAAGGACTAGGTAAACATTCAACAAACAATACCAAATATTATTAATATTATTAGAATCATGATAAATGGAGATAGTTTGTTTTAGAGGACAGACACCAAATGTTTCTTTTTCATTCTACCCTGTCTTTAACCCACTACTTCTTTTCTCTTCTTCAACAAAAGAAGAAAAAAAATTTTTTTTTTTTTTTTCCCTTTTGGTACTGGGGATTGAGCCCAGGGCCATTCTACCTCTACAGCACTTGCTCTCATCCTTAGCAGCTGTGATTCGGCTCATCACAAGTGACTTCAACAAGGCAGAAACATCTTATTCACAGGGAAGTCTGCAGGAATATGTCCCCAGTCTTTGAGGAGCCAGCATCCTTCCAGCAGGAAAGGAGGAAAGGGAGCCGGGCGTGGTGGAGCGCGCTTGTAATCCCAGCATTTGGGAGGCTGAGACTGAAGGATCGCGGTTCGCGGACAGCCTCAGCTACTTAGTGAGGCTCTCTGTAACTCAGCGAGACCCTGTTTAAAAATAAAGAATAGAAAATTGGGCAGGGGTGTAGCTCGGAGGTGAAATGCCTCTGGGTTCCATCCCCAGACCTGCAAAAAAAAAAAAAAAAAAAAAAAAAAAAAAGGCGGAAAGGCAGAAGGGAAAAGGAGTCTCCTCTCTCTTAAGACGCTTTTTGGGTTGTTCCGTACAGCACCTCCATTTGCATCTGAGGAGCCTCACCTTAGACACCTAGATAGGCCTAGTGTGGAGAGGCTGAGGCCTGTGGATCCTCAGTTTGGGTGATCAGGAGAGGGAGGGTGGATATCAGCATCCACAGTTGCTACTTTGGGCCAAACCATGTTTCCTCACTCTACATTGTTCTTTGGTTGATGTGACCATCAGCAGACCTTCAACCATCAGCAATGTCCTTAAGCAGGAGAAAGCCAGTGAGGTCCAATTAAAATGTCTAGCCAAGCAAGGTAGCAAACACCTGTAATTCCCGTACTTGAGAGGCTAATTCAGGAGGAGCACACGTTTAAGACCAGTCTCAGCAATATAGTGAGACTCAGGAATCCAGTGAAACTCTCAAAACAGAAAATAGTTGTAGTTTAAAGATAGGATGGCCCTGAATTCAATCCCCAGTAACACAAAAAAACATTTTTTTTTTTTTTTTGCGGTACTGGGGATGGAACCCAGGGGCATCCTACCTCCGAGCGACACCCCCAGCCCTACTTTTTCTTCTTTATTTTGAAACAAGGTCTCACTGAGTTGCAAAGGGCCTCACTAAGTAGCTGAGGCTGTCCTCGAATCACGATCCTTCTGTCTCAGCCTCCCGAATGCTAGGATTACAATTGTGAGCCCACGCCTGGCCAAAAAATTTATTAACATTTATTTGTCTTAGAAGATTGAAAGGAGTTTATTAAATAGAAATACAAAAGACAGTTTCAGCCCCATGCCATTGAGGAGAGGCATGGGGGGGGGGGTGTGTGGATGAATTCACCCTAGTTAAAATTTCTTAAGTTTGCACTCTCAAAATTAGGTATGAACTCTCAAAAACTGGTCCATCTCCAACCTCAGCAATCATTCACTCTACACTTCAAGTGTAATTTTTTCACTGATACTGGGACACCAGGACCTAAGGAGGTTAAGCAATGTGACGCTGAGGGTTCACCTAAGACTGAAGCTCACGATATTGTTTGTAGAGGCTCTAACCGTGTAAGTTCCATCACCTCTAGAATAATGATACCGTGGCTCAGAAGTAAGTATGAGACATCGTCCACATAGCACTGGCCTTTAATTATTTTCCCAGCGCTGTCACTGGTCTGATTCTACTGTGTTTTCCTAAGAAAATACATATAGTATAGTGATTTTCCTAAGAAAACAAAATATGTTTCCAAGTTAGCTGATGCAAGGGTTGCAGCTAGGAAATCAGAACAGAAGACCCATGCAACCAAATTCGCTAATCTCAGATCAGGTCTACAAAAGCCTGAAAGGAAACGGTACCGTATCGCTAGAAGTCTCCACAGAGCCAGGTGCTGCAGCACATGCCCATAATCCCAGTGCTTGGCAGACTGAGACAGGAGGATCTCGGGTTTAAGGCTAAGTTTAGAAACTTAGCAAGACACTCGGCACCTTACTGAGACCCTGTTTCAAATTTAAAAAATAGAAAAGGCTGGGGGAATGATAGCTTGGAGGTAAAGTGTCCCGGTGTTCAATCCCCAGTACCAAAATATATGCATTTGTGTATTTATGTATGTATGTGGGTATGTGTGTGTGTGTGTATATACACACATATTTATACATGTGTGTATACATATACATACATAGACACACAGCAGGATGCAAAATCATACCTACTTTATTCAAAAATATAATATAGCATTTGCTATTTTCTGAAAAATCTTGAGATTAGCAACATTTAAATTTTGGTAGCCATTAACATAATTCAAAATTCTTGTATGTAATTAACTTTACACAGAAAATTTTTTTGTGTGTGTGGTACTGGGGATGGAACCCTTCTACCTCCGGGCTACACTCCCAGACCTATTTTATATTTTATTTGGAAACAGGGTCTCTAAAGCCAGCGTGGCTGGCTTCCAACCTGCGCAATCCTCCTGTCTCCGCCTCCCAAGTGTGGGGATTACAAGCGTGCACCACCATGCCCGGCTACACAGAAACTATTTTTGAGATATCTTTTTTAACATGTAACTTTTACAACCAACATAAATTCTTTCACAATTCCTTTTAACAAATTGTATTTTATCCTTAAGAGAATAGTTCTTAACCAGGCATGGTGGTACATGCTTGTAATCCCATAATCCCAGTACTTGGGAGGCTAAGACAGGAGGATCTGGGTTTAAGGCTAAACTCAGCTACTTAGAGAGGCCCTCTATAACTTAGCAAGACCCTGTTTCAAAATAAGTAATAAAACAAATCGGGTTGGGAGTATAGTTCAGAGGTAGAATCCCCCCAAGTTTAATCCTTAGCACCACAAAGAGAGAGAGAGAGAGAGAGAGAGAGAGAGAGAGAGAGAGAGAGAGAGGGAGAAAGAATAGTTCTTTAAAATTTGCAAAATGTTGCATTTCAAAAATCTTTAAGGCACTGAAATAAATTCATACATTCCATGTTGTAAATAAAGAGAAACATGATAAGCATACTGGATGACAGAATATATAAAATTACTTTTAACTTCAATAATGCATAGTAATTTTACCAAAAATTCAGAATTTATAGAATTAGAAACGTACTTCTGTACACCAACCCTAATTATTTTTAAAAAAAACTGATGACAGTTTGGAAACAACTATTTAGGTCAAATTGAATTCCATACTTTTTATTTTCAAGTTTTCCCTTCCTTGGAAAATTCCGTTTATGTTTTCCACAGCTCACATTTAACTTTACAATGTATGAACATTCAAGCCAAAAGCTTTATCAGATGATATTCCTTTTAGAAAACTTTCAGAATATTATTCATATTAATGAAAGTTTTTAGAGTTTAAAAAAAATATGTTTATTGCCGATGAGAGGATTTTCTCTATAGGAGCCTCTCACTGGGGTGTAATCTACCTATACACCAAGAAACTGCCATTGTATCTTTTGGTTAATTAATTATAAACTGGAAAATCAACAAAGGAGGCTTGTCTGTAGCTACTAACGAAACATTCTCATAAGAAGGCCCCTTCTAAGCGGGGCATGGTGGCACAGGCCTGTAATTCCCGTACTTGTGAGGCTGAGACAGGAGGACTGCGGGTTTGAAGCCAGCCCTAGCAAGGTGATGAGCCCCCAGACAAGCTAGTAAGACCCTACCTAAAAATATAAAGTACCATAAGACTGGGAGTATAGCCCAGAAACAGAACACCCCTGGGTTCAATCCCAGTAACACACACACACACACAAAGAGGCCCCTTCTACAAATATGGGGAATCATACATTGATTATAATTATGCAAATAAAAATGCTTCAGGATAGGCCCATTTGAAAAATGCACCTATAGGCCGGGCGTGGTGGCGCACGCTTGTAATCCCCACGCTTGGGAGGCGGAGACAGGAGGATCGCGCTGGTTCGGAGCCAGCCTCGCTGACTTAAAAGACCCTGTTTCCAAATTAAAAAAAAAAAAAAAAAAAATATATATATATATATATATATATATATATATATATATATATATATATATTAGGTCTGGGAGTGTAGCCTGGAGGCAGAAGGGCTTCCAGAAACCCCAGTACCACTAAAAAAAAAAAAAAAAAAAAAAATGCACCTATAGATTCCTGAACATAGATGAACAATCATTAGTTATTTTCTATATTTGAATGATAAGATTTTTTATTTTACCATCCTTTCATTTTTTGTGTGTAGAATGTCATTATTCGTTTCTGTTTCACTATAGAGGACTCTAACACTGCTGTGCAAACCTTACCAATAATATGTATTTATTTTCTATTATGTATCTTCCCGCTTTCTAGCATAAAAATCAAAAGGAAAAGGCAGTCCTTTTTCCTCCCCCTTTTTCCAATAAAAAAGACTGACCTGCTTCCTGAAAGGCTCGGAACCAGGAGGCAAGCATCCGTAGATTGCAAGCAGAAGACAGAAGCAAGGTCATCTAGTCCGGTATATAGTTTCCTTTTGTTATTCCTGAGCCTTTAAGGAAAAAAAAATCTCTGATCTCATCTGTGCTATGGGAGACAAGCACAAATTTATACGCCATGATTAGTTCAGGTTAAAGAGGGATAGCCAGCTGGGTGTGATGGTGCACACCTGTAGTCCCAGTACTGGGGAGGCTGAAACAGGAAGATCACAGATGGAGGCCAGCCTCAGCCATTTAGAGAGATTCTCAGCGAGCTAGCAAGCCCCTGTTTCAAAACAAAAACAAAAAAGGCCCCGGGGTGTAGCTTGGAGGTAGAATGCCTCTGGGTTCAATTCCTAGTACTGCAAAAAAGGAATATTAGGAATTGGTCTCTCTAAGAGCAAACTTGTGAGGGATGAGGATAAAATTTAGAGGTACAACCTCACACTAGTACTCTGCCACTGTCCATGGTGAAGCATACAGGCTTTTTGTTCTTAGGGTTGAAGCTTAGTGCAGGATTCTTGAAGAGTGGTACTTCCGCCAGACTGCCAAGAATCGCTCAAGATTTCAATGCAGCGATCCAGGACCCATCCCAGATAAGCTGAACCAGAATGTTTGTGGTAGGTGACACAAGGGCCTTCTACTGTCAAACTATACTCCTTGCTTTCATCCCCTTTTCTTTTGGTGGTATTAGGGATTAGACCCAGGGTCATTCTACCTCTAAGATACACACCTAGCTCTTTTTATTTCTTACCTTTGAAACAGAGTCTCACTATGTGACTGAGGCTGGCCTTGAACCTGCGATCCTTCTGTCTCAGCCTACCAAGTATTGGGATCGTATGTAGCTTCATTTATTGACTCTTTTATTTTGAAACAGGGTCTCACTGAGTTGCAGAGAGCTTTGCTGAGCTATTGAGGCTGGCCACAAACTTGCTATTCTCCTATGGTCCTGTCTCAGCCTCCTAAGTACTGGAATAACAGGCATATTCTACCATGCCTGGCTTCCAATTGTCTTCATTATGTCAGACAGCAAAGATGCTACTTTTCTCACTAAATTTTTTTTATGTTTTGGAAGTTATATTTATTTCATTTTATTTGAAGAGCTAGGCTCTTGTATTTATTTGTTTATACATACTTTACCATAATTATTGCTTGTTTGTTTTTAATTGAGTTCCAAATACTTTATACATTTTTATTATGGAGAAAAATCCATAAGTAATTGAGGATGAGTATGCACAAGAAGAGATTCATTTCTTATTACTTATTTATTTAGGAATGTTTTTGTGTGTATGGTTTTGGGGATTGAATCCAGGGGCATTTTTACACTACACCCTTAGTCTTATTTTTCTTTTTAAGTTGGAAACAGGGTCTTGCTAAGAGCCTTGCTAAATTGCTGAGGCTGGGTTTGAACCAGCAACTCGCCTGTCTCAGCCTGCCATGTACTGGGATTACAGGTGTTTACCACCATGCCCAGCTCAGGAAAAGATTTAAACATGAAGGAGGGGAGTAGTATTATGAATTACCCCTCAGGAGAATATTCAAGAGAATATTCAAGTGTGTGTGTGTGTGTGTGTGTGTGTGTGTGTGTGTGTGTGTTGTGTGTTACTGGGATTAAGCCCAGAGCCATTCTATCTCTGAGTTACAACCCCAGTCTTTTCTATTTTTTGTTTTGAAACAGGGTCTCACTAAGTTGCCGAGGGTCTCACTAAGTTGCAGAAGCTGGTCTTGAACTTGTGATCCTCCTGTCTCAGCCTCCCAGGTACTTGGAGCGCAGGTGTGCACCACCATGCCTGCCTCAAATTAATTCTTGAGCGAGAGCTGGACACCGTGTCTTCCATTTCTATGTAGTGAGCGCAACAGTTGGAAAGCACAAAGGCAAGGAAACTTCAGAGAACCTTCGGGGTTCAAGCTGAGAAGCCTAAGTTACGGTGCCGTGGTCTCCCCGCTCATCACCTCATTGCGGAAGGTGGGATTGCAACAGAGAACTCTGGAAAATATTTGCTAAACTCACCTTTGACTCAATCCCTAGGAGGTCTCTGACCTCAAGGTTGCATACCCACATAAGCTATTGCAAAACTGCATTAAAGCCTCTCCTTTGGGGAGATAAAGCAAGTGCAGCAAACAGTTGGTGACTGGGTGAAGGCCAGACAGCTACTCATTAAACTATGCTTGCAATTTCTTTTAGATCAGAAACTTTTCAAAGTAAAAAGTTAGGGGGAACAATATGATAACGTCCAAACAAGCAAAATATATGTTACCTTTTGATCATGTTCTGGTTGGGAGGAGGAGGTAAAGGGAGGCACAGTGATTAATGCAACAGCCAGTTTCAACTCTGCATTCAAGTGATGGGTGTCCTTCATAAGAATGAAAGCCACACCTAGAGAATCGCCTGACACTGAGAGCAGCGCAGTAGGGATAGGATAGTGGTTTTTAACGTTTGGGGACATAGTAAACTCAAGTCCAGGCTTCAACCTTTACTGCTCTCACCTATGAAATTATGGCAGATTCGGAGATGACTATTTGCTTAAAATATGCCTCGTGAGCAGAGCATGGCTTGTAATCCCAGCATTCGGTAGGCTGAGACAGGAGGATCACAGTTTGCTGACAGCCTCAGCTACTTAGTGAGGCCTTTGCAACTCAGTGAGACCCGTTTCAAAATAAAGAATAAAAAATAGGGCAGAGGGTTAGCTCGGAGGTCAAAAGCCCTGGGTTCCATCCCCAGATCTGAAGAAAACAAAACAAAAAAAACTATATATATATATATATATATATATATATATATATATATATATGCCTCATGATCACCATTTGAGTAAAAAAGATAATAGATAAGAAAGATAAAAGAGCCTCGGGCCCAGATGTGGTGGGGCACACCTGTAATCCTAGTATTAATTTTTTATTTTTTTGTAAGTGGAACATATTGAGAGTGGTGTACATTCACATTGTGCTTCATGCCCTTCCTCCTCCCTTCTCCCTCCCCCGCAATAGAGAGTGTCCAGGTTATTCATGTTGTATTTATGCTATTACACAAAAGGGACAATATGAAGTAATCCTAGTATTTGAAAGGCTGAGGAGAGGATGGAAGGGAAGGTTTGCAGCCAGCCTCAGCTACTTAGGAAAGCCTCTGCAGCTTAGTGAGACTCTGTTTCAAAATAAAAAAGGAAATATGGCTGGGAATATAGCTCAGAGGCAGAATGTCCCTGGGTTCACTCCCCAGTAACACACACACACACACACACACACACACACACACACACACACACACACAGGAACCTCAGATAAATACAAATATAGTCTGTATCAATAATTCCAAGATCCAATCAACAGTCAGAAGCTCTTAGAAACATTTACTGAAAAACAGGCTCTTTGGCTCTTTTTATGTGGAGACTCTGATATAATGAACCCAGGTTAGTACCAAGAAATCTATATTTTTCAAAAGTTGGCAGATTCAGATGACTAGGATATAGAATATTAAATGTGTAAAGACTGAACAGAACTATCACCTGAGCTCCTCTGGTACTGTGTCACATCACTCTTATTTTTTTCTTTTTTGCAGTCCTAGGATGGAACCCAGGAGCATTTTACCTCTGAGCTACACCCTAGAACTATTTTCTAGTATTTTAATTTAATTAATTAATTAATTTATTTATTTATTTATTTATTCAGTACTAAGGATGGAATCCAGGGGCATTCTACCTCTGAGCTACACCCTAGAAATATTTTCTAGTATTTTTATTTTATTTATTTATTTATTCAGTACTAGGGATGGAACTCAGGGGCACTCTATCTCCAAGCTACACCTACAGCCCTATTTTTTATTCTTTATTTTGAAACAGGGTCTCACTGAGTTGCAAAGGGCCTCACTCAGTAGCTGAGGCTGGTGAGAAACCTGGATCCTCCTGTCTCAGCCTCCCGAATGCTGGGATTACAAGCGTGCGCCACTACACCTGGCTTCTTTTTTTATTTTTGAGACAGGGTTGTAAAGGGTCTCGTTAAGTAGCTGAGGCTGTCCGTGAACCCCGATCTTCCTGTTTCTGCCCCTGCAATTCTGGAATTACAAATGTGGGCCACCACGCCAGACACCACATTATCCACATTTTTTTTTTTTTTTTTTTTTTTGGTACTGGGGTTCCTGGAAGCCCTTCTACCTCCGGGCTACACTCCCAGACCTATTTTTATACTTTTTTTTTTTTTTTTGAAACAGGGTCTCTTAAGTCAGCGCGGCTGACTTTGAACCTGTGCAATCCACCTGTCTCCGCCTCCCAAGCGCGGGGATTACAAGCGTGCACCACCACGCCTGGCATCATCCACATTTAAATTGCATTTGTAATCAGATTAAAAGACAACTGATTAGTTATATTGATTAGATGTTTCCCCTTCATTCCTAAAAGCATAGAAACCATAAGTTTATGTCTCAAGTGTAGATATCCTTTACAGTTTGTGACATACTTTTGGATCTAATTGTATAATAAAATGTATTGCTTTTCTCACTGCATTGTGTGGGGTTAACAAATTAACTTTCAACTAATTTTTATATTGTGTTCAGAACGTTATAGTTGGATAATATTTTTAGATACTGTTTTATATATTATAACTAGAGGAAGCCATTGTTTTATTGTATTCACAATTGTGATGCCCGAATGAGCAAAATCGGATATGTAGCATTGCTTATGAAGTAATGCTTTAAGAAAGCTTACTTTTTTCTTGACTTACATGTTGCATAGTACCCAAGAGTAATCTGTTTCTGCTAGTTATACATTAACTAATTGGATTATCTCATTTAATGGTTTTGAATCCGTGGCTGTATTGCAAGCTCTAGGGACGAATGAGGCTCCTCTGTGTTTGCGTAAAGGGCCGAGCAAAGGTCTGAGGACTGAACCTTCCCCATTATTCCATGGAGTCCTGCTGCTCTCGGGCTTGCCTCAAAAGTTCTACTTTCAAGTATTTTACATATTGAATTCTGTGAGGGTTTTAATTGGAAAATAAGATTGGCATAAAAACAGGGCTACCCAAGACCCCAGTGATCATTAGGTTTAGTCATTCAATATTTAGGAATTTATAAAAATTCCTAATCAGACTGATCATTCTGGATTCAATGCAAGAGTTCATTATTAATGAAGAAAAAAGGCATATCAAATATATCCATTAATGGTGCTGTTGAAAAGTAATGCAAATTGTTCGAGAATTTTAGAAATTTTTCTCTAGGTGTTGATATTTGAGGGAGGTTTGAAAATGAATAGAAAATGTGTTATATGATTTGGGGGGATATGATGCTGACCATGACAGCGTCATATAAAAGGGCCTGACCATTGTGAATAGGACTGCAAAGAACACAGGGTGCAGATATATTCTCAAGATCCTAATTTTAGTTCCTTTGGGTATATACCAGAAGTGGGATTATTAGATCATATGGTAAGTCTATTTTTGAATTTTTGAGCAATCTACATACTGTTTCCCATAGTGCTTGCACCATTTTACATTCCTAACAACAGTGTACAATGCTACTATGTGGTATCCAAAATAGTCAAACAAATTGAAGCAGCAAATAGAATGGTTATATTCTATAGAATGGGGATAGGAGTAGGGGAAAGAGAATCTTTTCATGAGTATAAAGTCACAGTTATGAGTATATTCTAGATATCTTTATAATATACCCCCTATAGATAACAATATAATATCGTGCACTTAAGATTTTAGTAAGAGGCTGAATGTCACGTGTTCTTATCAACCCCAACAAAACAATACAACAAAGGGACACTAGAAAAGTTTTGGAGGTGATGGTTGTGTTTAATCTCTTAGTGAAGTCACTACACTCATTCAAATGTGTGTGTGTGTGTGTGTGTGTGTGTGTGTGTGTGTGTCACTGGGAATTTAACCCATGAACATTTTACCTCTGAGTTACACCCTCCAGCCCTATTTTATTATTGTTTTTTATTTTGAAATACGGTTTCACCTAGTTGTGGAGGGCCCCACTAAGTTGTTGAGGCTGGCCATGAACCTGTGATCCTCTTGTCTGAGCCTCCCAAGTACTGGGATTTCAAACATACACCACTACACCTGGCTTCAAACTTATTGAATTGTATATGTTAAACATGTACAATTGTTTTGTTTTGTTCTTTGGAGGGTTTGGGCATCCAATCACTTATATTTGTTTATGTATCAATTATACCTGAATAAAACCATTAAATTTTTCTTTTTTATTAAGTTTCTTTTTTCAAAAGGACTGACCTGTTCTGGGATGGTGATAAAGCCATCATGACAAAATTGTAAGTGTCTAGTGAAGGGGGCAGGAGATGGTACAGGGCTAAGTAGTAAAACATTTTTACTTTCAACTACAGAATTTTGATTTGAGGAATTTTAACGTAAATAACAAGGAAAGTAACTTGGTAAGAGTTTTCCTTTTTTTTTTTTTTTTGGCAATCTAGGAGATGGCAGAGTGATCAGTGGAGTATAGGCTGTAGGGAACAGAACTGGCAGGGAAACCAGGTAAAGACTGAAGTCAGGTGGGATGAGCAGTTAAGAGAGTGGCAGCATTCCCAAGAAAAAAAATGGATAACTTGCATAATCCAAAGATTAAGAGGGTGAGCTTCGGGTTTGAAGTCCCAGGAAAATGAGTGGTAATGGCAGCACCATAGGAAGTATGCCCGAGGTGGTTGGGGTTCAGTGGACTGTTGAGACGATGGGGAGAATTAGAAAGAACGGACAATCCAGATTTACTTCCGTTCTATTGTGATTGTGTAAAAAAAAACAAAAAATAAAAAACCTAATTAAGATGAATACAAGGCCTTATTTCCATGAGCATTATATCAACTCTACCTCCTACTTTACTATTTCCCTTAAAACATCACATGACTTGATCCTGGCTGTCCTCTAGGAAGCTCTTTTTTTTTTTTTTTTTTTTGCCTTTAAAAAAATTTTTTAGCCAGGCGTGGTGGTGCACACTTGTAATCCCCGCGCTTGGGAGACTAAGACAGGAGGATCGCACAGGTTTGAAGCCGGCCTCAGCTACTTAGGCTCTCAGCAACCACACACACAAAAAGTTTCATTGGTTCATTGTAGTTATACATCTTAATGGGGCGTAAAATGGTAGTGATATACATGCACACACCACTCATTAAGCCCTTTCCCAATTCTTCCCTTCCTTCCCTGCTCCCGCCTTCTCATGTTTGGCCTACTGATTGATTTTGATATGTTTGTGAATGCATGCCAAGTATATTAGGGAATTTCCCTCTTCCCTCTTGGAAGCTCTTAATCTGATATCTACTTAAGCAGTAGAGTAGTGGTGTTTCCAAGATGCATTATAAGTTTTTTTTTTTTTTCAATACTAGGGATTGAACACAGAGGCACTATACCTCCAAGCTACAACCCCAGCCCTATTTTTTATTCTTTATTTTGAAACAGAGCCTCACTAGTTGCAAAAGGCCTAAGTAGCTGAGGTTGGTAGGGAACCTCTATCCTCCTGTCTCAGCCTCCCAAATGCTGGGATTACAAATGTGTGCCACCACGCCTTCTGCATGGTAAGATTTTGACACTTCAAGTTTTAAATGCCAGTTCATTAGATGCATAAGCTATGAATATTTCTCTTCCTACAAGTTCAAACCTCAACTCTTAGACCATGTAGATCACAAAATAAGGAAACATTAATTTATCACAGTGGAGACTGGTTTAGTTATTAAGTCTGAAAGTTTTCCTTGATTCATCTTATATAAAGAAATGGGTTTTTTTTGTTTGTTTGTTTGTTTTTTGGTGGTACTGGGGGTGGAACCCAGAGGCTTTCTACCTCCGGGCTATACTCCCAGACCTTTTTTATATTTTGTTTGGAAACAGGGTCTCACTAAATTGCTGAAAGCCTCACTAAGTACCTGAGGCTGGCTTTAAACCCGTGCGATCCTCCTGTCTCAACCTCCCAAGCACAGGGATTACAAGCATGCGCTACCACGCCCAGCCTAAAAAAATGGCATTTTAAACATAAATATTTTAGTTTGCCTCACTATTTTTCTACTACTGTGATCCCTCTTTCTTTTTAAAAACTTTTTTACAATTGGCTGGAATCAATTGATTCTATCCACTATTTTTCTTTTAGTGACTTCTTTTTTTTTTTTTTGCAGGTCTGGGGATGGAACCCAGGGGCATTCGAACTCCAAGCTACACCCCCTGCCCTATTTTTTATTCTTATTTTGAAGCAGTTCTCACTAAGTTAAGGAGTACCTCACTAAGTAGCTGAGGCTGTCCGTGAACCACGATCCTCCAGTCTCAGCCTTCCAAATGCTGGGATTACAAGTGTGTGTGCCAACATGCCCGGCTTTTTAGTTACTTCTTGATAGGCAAGATAAGTGAAAAATACAGAAAAAAAAAATAGTCATTTAATGTCATTTGTCTTATATTTTTTCCAAAAAGGCACACTCACAAATCAGAGAGTTTTAGAGAAATATAATGTAGGAAAGAAAATTCCAATAACATAATGTAAAAAATATTGTCAGATAATAGAATAAAAATCTACATTTGGGGACTACTGCTGTGGGAAGAAGGGCCTGATCTTCATGGATATCTTCTTCATTGAATACCATGACCCCTTCCAATTCATCCAAACTACGCCATCATCTGTGCCATGTTTGGCCATGTCCCAGCTGTACTGTCCACCCCAGTAGTATCTGCCATTTGGATTGGCAGCATGACATCTGTTATACCACCATCCACCACCATCTTCTTTAGAACACTGCTTTCTTGGATCATCAGTTACCCTGAAAGGAAATGTGTTTGGGCTTATTAGAAACAGAACTACAGTTATCAAGTTAATTATTTACAGATTGCCCACCAAAAAGTGCTATCCTTGGTTGTGTGTGGCACTCTTTCTCTTGGGTTCTATATGTTAAGTCCTACTAGTACACCAAAGGCCTTCCCTGACCCACAGCTGGAAAAAGCAAGATTTGGGTCTATTGACAAGTTCATGTAGGGATTACATTGCTTACTTTATGCTAAAATAACATTCAGATGCCTTAGTATTAGATAACCTGGAAAATAAAATGAAGGTCTTCATATACATGGTAGAATACAAATATATTCTATCTGAATGCTTATAACTCAGAAGGTGACTATGCTCTAATTCTAGGTCTGTCGTGGTTGTGCAGACTTGGGTAAATTACTTAAATTCTCCATCTTCTGTAAAATGAGAATAATGTCTACTTTGTAGTTGAGATGCTTTAGAATGATACAGGGCTTAATATAGCAGCAGACAGACACACAGCAAGTGCCCAAGTAATGACAGTTGTTAATTCTATGATTAATGATTCTAAGTAGGGACTTTTAATTTAGAAGTGAAGGATGTAACACGTACCAGCCATCATTGTCTTTGTCATATGTGCTGAAGAACATGCCATTGTGGATGGTCATGGTTCTGTTTTCTCCTACCAGCTGAGAAGCTCCATCCATGAGAGCATTACCGGCGGTTCCGCTGTAGTCATCCACTGAGACTCGGTACTTGTTGGCCTCGTTCTGTACTGTGAATTTTCCATAGTGTGCCTTAACCTTATCTCCTCTCCAGTCCTCCATTTCAATCAAAAGTTCCGTGGCCCCCATCTTGGTAAGCTGGTTAATCTTATCATTTCCAAGCCAATATTCACCTACAGAAAAAATAAAATAAAACTTCACCAACAAAACAAAACAAATCTAAAACTTAAAAACAAACACCGGACATATGATGCTTTTATAACAGAAAATAAAAGTCACAACTTAAATAGAATTATATGACATTCCCAGTTTTTACCTGGTAGACCACAGTAATCTTTCTCATGATCATTGGTGGCAATATTTCCAAATCCTCTTTTATATGGGTCCCATTTCCTGCCAAAGTCAACGCTACCATCTTGACGGTTCTGAATAACTGTCCACCCTTTGGTTGATGGAAACAAAAATATCAGAAATTAACCAATACCAAATAATACTACTCTGAAAGGAATTCCTGAATTCATTGTTCATTTTATGCCTGCTTAGAATTGGTTTTTCAAAATAGAATGCCGGGCATGGTGGCACACACTTGTAATCCCCGCGCTTGGGAGGCGGAGACAAGAGGATCGCACAGGTTCGAAGCCAGCCGCACTGGCTTAAGAGACCCTGTTTCCAAATAAAAATAGAAAAAATAGGTCTGGGAGTGTAGCACGGAGGTAGAGGGCTTCCAGGAACCCCAGTGCCACAAAAAAATAGATATAATCCAGAAATAAATATGACAGGAAAATTCTTAAATACAGCTTTGAAAATGGCAAGTGTTTGATTCTACCTCAAATTGTGAATCACAGATTTTTCAAATTATTGGTTTGAATTCTAAATCAAATAGCTCATTGCCAGCAATGTTAGAGTATTGTCTTACTTCTTGGCTGGCATTCAACATAATTACCAAATAATAGGTCAGCCACTATCGAACACTTACCTCCATTTTCTGTGTTCATGTCACAGTATACTCTATATGGCTTGATGGAACTGTCAGGCTGAATGAGATACATTTCAGATGTTTCACCTCCCTTCCTGATAATTTCCTCACATTCTGCAAATATGAGATAATATATTATGCTCAGGGGTCTTCAACATCATCCCTTGGTCTTTAGTCAACAGTTTTATGTCATAATTTATCACATAGATTACAAGGGCTGATTTTTTTAAATAAACATTTAAAAATAATGTTATATAAATTGGATTTTACTTTTAAAAAAGTATCTTCCTTGAAAATCAAACTTGGTTTTAGGGAATCCTATTTGCCAAGTGAATGGCTAATGCCCTTTTCTACTTTTTGTGCCCTGGAATGTTCACAAACAAACTGAACAGGTGGGATGGAGAACCTCCTCCATCTTCCCACGGCCTGCCATCCATCCACACGAGTCCACACATACGTGCATCAGCCACCCCAAAACTCCCACCGTCATTCCATTCCAACCTGTTTTATCAGAAACCAACAAAGTCATCAGGCCAGGGCAGAATACAACATGCTGGGGATATCTTCACAACGTGCAGCAATGGCAGTATGTGTTATTGGGGAAAAGCTACTCAACTTATTTTTCAGTTCTATTATCTTTAGAGAGTGTAAGTTCTTCTGGAATGCCAAAGAAATATGTTTATTAACTGGTTACCTTTGCCAGACACCACAGGAATATTGCAACTGACGGTGCACGGGGTGCGGCAGTAGTCCATCTGAGCAGAGACGTCAGCTTCCAGCTTTTGTATTTTGCTTCTCAGGTTTTCCAGGATTGAGCGAAGCACACGAAGGTTAGTTGGGATATTACTACTCACAGTCTCATCTATGTATATTTTATGATTTTCTAGTGCCGAGGAATATTCGTTTATAACATTTTCATTATCTGGGAAAATAAAGTTATGTATGAATGGTCAGCAACTTTGCCTCAATAAAAAAAAATGTTTATTCAATTATATCCTTATGATTTGGATTTTCTGAGAATACACCAAGAGACACTGAGCTACTATCAAGACATCATGATATACAGTTATATCTAGGGAAAATTATTTGGTCTGTGGCATGTACAAATTAACAGAGAGCCCAACTACCATACTAGAAATTTACTGTAGATGTAACCTAAGGATATAATAAATACAATAGTAAATACAATATATTGTTTATACTTTGGTGCGAAAAAGAGAAAGCAATTTTTAGGCTTCCTATCTCTCCCTTACGGAGTGCATGCACTTGATTTATGTATGAATCCTAGGTAAGTATTACTTGAAAGTTACAAGAGAGATTTTATGACTCTTTTGACTCTGTAGATAAATGTGCAAACATAGGTCTTTTCCTCACTGAGAAGCCGGCTCACACACTAGCTCATTGATAAGTACCAAGTCAGTAACACTCAGCATTCAGGTCTCAAGATTCACAGGTAGCTCTATTCATAAGACAATTTAATAGAGCATGAATTAGTATTGCATATTCAAAACCGTAAATGTCTAATACATGTGTGCTAAATTGTTACTCTATGAATATTATCTTCTGAGTCAAAAGACAAATTTCTTATAGTACAGGGGATGGAACCCAGGGACACTCTACCTCTGAGTTACACTCTCAGATCTTTTTTGTTTTAATTCTGAAAAAAGATCTTGCTAAAGTATCACACATTGGCTTTGAACTTGTACTCCTGTCTCAGCCTCCCAAGGACTGGGATTACAGGTGTGCACCACTGGGCACTTACTGACTTACTTAGTTAATGACTAAAAAGAAGAAACCACAGTGAGATTTTTTTCATAGCACATCTTCCCTGCTGATGCCATGCTGGAAATAAAACCTGAATAGTATCTATCTGGCAAACTTCAGGTGAAGATGCCTAAGCCAGGATCTCCAGGTTCCCAGGGAAAGCAGTTCTGATGCTAACTAGACCAATCTAGAAGTGTTAATCTCATAATCATGCACTCTCGTGGCTATCAGTTCTGACTGTATAACTGAGAATCAAATGAAAAGCATGAGGATAACCACCTTTGACTTGTTCTTGTCTCCTTTTCCACATGTCCTTTAGCAGAGCCGTGTACTGGTAGGTGGAGGAAGAGGTCTGGGAGACAGCCTCCACGTTGTTACCTAACTCAGCAATGCTGTTTTTGATCGGTCTCTCCTGTTTTAGCAAAGTGTCTTGCAACTGACATCCTGTAGGACACAACACCCCCTACAAAGAAAATACCAGGCATTAGATGAAGAATTTGGATTATGGGTTTCCTTTCAGTAGTACACAGCAAAAATTCAATGACCTTATTAGTCAATACAAAAACTGAAAATAGCCCTTACCAGAGAGGAAATGTAATCAGGCTATGAAAATTTAATGTCATATCCAAGTGGTATGTGCACATATGTGTGTACCACTTTGAATCTCACTTTGATGTAGAATCAAAATATACCAATAAAAGTATAAGAAACTTTTACCCACATGAACAAAAATAGTAGACAAATTACAGGAATAAAAGCGACACTAATTTGTTAGCTTGAGCCTACACCAACGAACACAAGAAAGGAAGCCTAAACCAAAAACACAGTAAGTTTGTGTTTTGAATCTTATTTATAAAACAAACTGACAAAAACATAGCAATGGTGGCCATCCAGGCCCATGACACACTGGGCATTCTCTGCATGGGAGACCCACCACTAAGGGAAAGTCAGAGCACCCACCAGGTCTGGATCAGCATGAAGACAGCCCCCGGCATCAGGGGCCTTCCTTTCCACTTTCTTCTGGCTGGCAACTACTTTGGCTGGACGAGCCCGGTAGCCACCTCCACTGATGGGAGGTGGGGCAGGCCTCAGGCTGGGAGCCTCTTCTCCCCGCCTCCGGTCAACAGGTCGATGACCACGAGCATCGAGCAGACCCTAGGGAGAACCGGACAGAAACAAGATGCAGTGTCATTCAAGATTTAATCTGCAAGTGTTCTGACACCCTCATTTTATAACTGAGGTTATCACAGGCCTCCTAAGGTCTGTCTACTGGCTAGCTGGTGATGATCAATCAGAAAAATTTTTAATGTTTCTTTGGCAACAAATAAAATAACAAATAAAAATAACAAATAAAATAAGAAATAAAAAAATTGGTAACCAATTGCCCATAAAGCTATGTACTCAAATAAGTTTTTTAGAGGAAGTCCTATGATAAAACTACATCATATTATGAATAGTCATGTTCTCAGATTCCTGAAACCTAAATATCAGAATACACAAAATCATTAGGATTCTAGACCATAAAAATTAATGAATAATCTTAAAACCACTTGGATTACTAAATTCATCCTATTATTATTATTATTATTATTATTAATTTTGTATGTGTGGTACTGGGGTTGAACACAGGGTCTCTACATTTGAGCTGCAGACTCAGCCTTTTTCTAAGTCTTTTGTTTTGAAACAGTGTCTCACTAGTTATTGAGGATGTCCTCAAACATGCGATCCTCCTTCCTAAGCCTCCCACGTACTGGGATTACAAGCAGGTGCCACCACACTCAGCTATAATTATCATTAATCCATTTCCAACTTTCAGCTTTTATGAACTGATGATCAGGCTAACTCCATATAATTATATGTAAGATACATTATTTAATGTGAAACTTACTGAAAATTTATTCATAATAAGATAATCTTTAGCCCTAACATGTTAAAGAGGAATAAGTTACTCTACAATAAGACTGGGTTCCAATCTTGACCTTACATTTAGTAGCTAGTAGATGCTGGGAAAATTAATATGGCTCTTTTTTGGCTTGTATTAAATGTATTATTATATATTCTGTATCAGTAGTTATACTTAGGGGCTTGGTTATAAATTAACAAATGACAAAATTTGGAACAACAGCTGAACTCTCTGGCAATTATGTGAGTCTAAAAGTCATCCAGTGAACTTTATTTAGAATTTTATTGTCAATTACTCATTGAATTATTATATTATTTAGCATTTAGTAGGGTAGTGCTAGGGTTGAAACCTAGAAAGATTGGCTTCAGATTTTCCTGCCTAACCAATGAGCAATAGACAAGTATGTCCTTAACACAAGAAGATTCAAAGTCAAGGTACACATTTCATATCAAAGGCCTGGTTTCAACAAGAGCTGTTCTAATGCAAGTCTTATGAAATGTGATTTACCTGCTTATTACAAATGCAATTACAAAAAAGAAAACTTTGTCTTAATTGCTACTAGAGAGGCAGATTTATTTCCAAAAGGAAAATTTAAAAAAATTTAAATAATTTATAGGGGCATTTAGGTCTGTGAGGATCTCTTTTTGAAATAAGTAAAACTAGAAAATCTACTTTGGAACTTAAACTACTAAACTGTTTTTATGAGAATTAGTAAGTGAGTAGAAATAAGAATATACTTTGCAAATTTCGTTTTATACATTCTGCACACTTTTCTTACCTGATGTGATCAACCAGACAACTATCTTTTTCATGTGTTCGGTCTGACAATTAGAACACTGAAGTTTTTTCCAAATTCAATAAATGATCCAAAATAAATCACTTCAATTATTACTCTATTTTATGACTAGTATGATAATACTATGTTATACACAAGAAACTTGATCATCATACATTTAATAAAAATTTTAAATTCTTTAAATAGTCATTCTCCTAAGTGCATTTCTATATTTTTACATCAAGCAAATAAAAATAAGTCAGCCAAGATAACACTAGAGTAAATTCTGTCCTAAAAACAAAAAAGATAGACTGAGCTGTGTTTTGTAACCATTTAAAATAACAATAACACCTCTTCTGATTTAAATTTTTCATCTGCAAAAAATTATATTTAATTTTTTATTACCACACTTGATCTATTCTGTTCTTAAACTTATAATTCTTGTTCAGAAGCTGTCTATTGCCCTCTTTCACCAAAGAACAACCTATCTACCACAGCTTTTTTCCCCTTCTTCTTTTAAAATACTGCTCTTTCCATATTGTGTAGCCAGAAAACTTTTAGATTCTCTACTTTTAATTGCAACAATACTACTAGAACTCAGTGAAAATCCTAGTACTCAGGATTACAAGTGAGTAAAACATCTTCCATTAGCTAAATGACTTCATCCTAGGAAAATAAAAGTTTAAACCAGACAACAAGAAATCATTTTGCTTTCGTATATAAAATACTATGAGGTTGCCTTTAAGTAAAATAGGTCCTAGAGATTAAAAATTGGGTTTCATCACTCTAATTGTTGCCAATTGCATTTAACTATTCACATACAATTAGGACTCTACTATATGTTATATTAATAATAATAGTTATAGTATAAGAATATTTTAAAAATCACCTCTTCATCGTAGTCACTGTCACCTTTGGATTTAGCTAAGAGAACACACAAGAGCAGCAGTAAGAGATGTTTCATGGTTTCAAATTTTTGCAAGTTCCAAGAACTCTTCCTTTGCCTGCAGAGTTAACTGAGAGTTCGTCAACATATAAATACCCGGGTCCTCTGTTAGTCATGACTTCAGGAATGGTTACCTTCTCTCAGTTAATGTTTGACTTTTTCGTCTGGTTGTTGGCTGAACCACTTTATTACTTAAGCAACATCTTCCCAGCACCAGTTATTTACTTGCTGTACAACTATTCTTCACTGTTGGCCCAATTTAAGAAACACTGAAGTTCTTCAGCTCATTTAATCAGACAAATTATGGGAAGTTAGAATATTCCTAGAAGAGATGGGTATCACATTTCTCATAAATTAATGTGGATGCTACACAGGTTCAAAAAGAACACACACACACACACACACACACACACACACACACACACACACAGTTTAATCCAAGCACAAAAAGTTTGACCCACTAAAAAAGCATCCGCTAAAATGGTGAACTCACTGAAGATACTACATACTTTATGTAAGGCATACTTTGTTTTGTGAATCACATACAATCATGGGATTCAGCTTTAAAAGTTTATTAAAATAGTGTGGCATATCCTTTCTTTTAGACACTAGGCAGAATAAAAAGTAGCTATTTATGACTTATCCTTCAATGGGCAAACATCAGAAAGAAAATGTCTAGGGGCTGGGATGTAGCTCAGTGGCAAAGTGCCTGCTTTGCAGGTGTGGCGCTCTGGGTTTGATCCCCAGTTCCAAAAAAGACCAAAAAAAAAAAAGAACCCCTTAAAAAAAAATAAGCTAAGAACAAACAAACAAAAAAAACTTAAAAAAAAAGAAAGAAAGAAAATGTCTAGACCTATGTTTTTACCCTGACTAGCTTTTATACTTTGTCCTTTATTAATATAAATTAAAATTTACAACAAGTTCTATACTTTACTTAAAGATAACTGACAGATTACGGATTCCTAAATCAAAATTATCATTATAGTGATTGGATACATATTTGGCGTTCTATTTTATATTGGCATTATATTTTTTGTACTTAAATTGTTTATAAATAGTGTCATCTTAATATGGGAAATTAGAATATTCCTAGAAGAGATGAGAATCACATTTCCCATAAATTAATGTGGATGGACACAAGTTCACAAAGAATACACACACACACACACACACACACACACACACACACTCACACATACACACACACAGTTTAATTCATATTTATGAAGACTTTATAGATCTACCTCAGTTTATTCACATACTTGATGTGACCCATTTTCCTTCATTTCTCAAAAATCACCTTCTTCCTTATCTGTTCATTTGTTTGTTGTAATCATGATCAGGAACTCTTACAAGAATCAAAAGGAACCAGGCACAGTGGCACATGCCTGTAATCTCAGTACCGGGAAGGCTGAGACAAGAGTATCACAAGTTAGAGGCCAGCCTCAGCAACTTAGGCCCTTAGCAATTTAGTGATATCCAGTTTTAAAATAAAAATTACATAGCGTTGGGGATGTAGCTCAGAGGTAGAATGCTCCTGGGTACAAAATCCAGTACCCTCTACCCCCTCCCCTTCATACACAAACAAAAGGAAATCCAACGTCCGCAGCACAAATCCCAGGAAGTGCATTGTTTGAAAGCATTCTCCAATCTGAGCGTGGTGATGCATGCATCTAATTTCGGTACTTGGGGGTCTGGGACAGGAAGATCACAGGTTCAAGGACAGCTTCAGCAAGAAGTGAGCAAGAAGTTCAACCTAGCAAGATGCTATTTCCAAACAAAAATTTTTAAAAAAGAGATCTGGAATGTAGCCTGGAGGTAGAATGCCTCTGCATTCCATCCTCAGTAGCAAAAGAAGAGACGCAAAGAGAAAAAGACAAATTTAAAAACATAAAAACAAGTATTTTCCAAGTCGAGTGTGATGGAGCATGCCTGTAATCCCAGGACGATGATGAAATAGGAAGATCACAGGTTCGAAGCCAGCCTCAGCAACTTAGTGAGGTCCTTAATAACTTAGTGAGACCCTGTTTCCAAATAAGACATTTAAAAATAGGACTGGAGGTATAACTCAGAGGTAGAATGACTCTTCACTACAAATGATAATCATCATCATCATCATCATCATCAATAATAGATTTAAATTTAAAATTCTAAGTATATTCTGTGTGGAATTTTTTGGAGATTGCTATTTTGGTATGAAAAGTGCAATATTCTCATTAAATTTGAGAAATGTTTTTGTGCTGAGAGTGGTGGCACAAGCATGTGATCACAGAATTGGGAGGTGGACCCAGAAGCATCACTGGTCTGCCAGAGCACCCTAACATCGCAGAGCTCCTGTTTCAAAATTAAAAAGAAAAATAGATCTGGGATGTACTTCAGAGGTAGAGCACCCTGGGTTCAATCTCCAGTACCACTAAAATAAAATTAAATGTTTTTACTACAAAGGTAACAAGCTATTCAAGTTTGAATCAGAGTGTTTTAAACAATGCTTCAAGCCGGGCATGGTGGCGCATGCTTGTAATCCCAGCATTCGGGAGGCTGAGACTGGAGGATTGCGGTTCGCAGACAGCCTCAGCTACTTAATGAGGTCCTCCACAACTCAGTGAGATCCTGTTTCAAAATAAAGAATATAAAATAGGGCAGGGGGTGTAGCTCAGAGGTCAAATGCCCCTGGGTTCCATCCCCATACCTGCAAAAGAAAAAAAATGCTTCAAAACACAATCTTGATAATAGTGTGAGAAATGAAATTTCTCTTTTCTCTTGGAAGTATAGATTACATTCCCAAATTTTTCTTAACTCAGACTTTTAGAAACAAATATTGAGCTGGGCATGGTGGCACACACTTGTAATCTCAGTACTTGGGAGGCTGAGACAGAAAGATCACAGGTTCTCAGCCAGCCTCAGCTACTTAGTGAGGCCCTCCACAACTTAATAAGACCCTGTTTCAAAATAAAAAATAAAATAGGACTGGGGGTGTAGCTTGGAGGTAGAACAACCCAGGGGCTCAATCCCCAGTAAGAGATTATACACACACACACACACACACACACACACACACACACACACATACATATACATATATATATAGAGAGAGAGAGACATAGACAGAGAGAGACAGAGAGAGATTGTGGGTGTAGCTTAAAGGTAGAATACCCTGGGGTTCAACCCCCAGTACAACAAGACAAAAAAAAGTATTTATTTTAAATAAAGAAAAATATATGATTTTTTTCACATATGTGTTCCATTCATTAGTACTGAGTAAATATTGTACTTAAAGATTATTTTCTTTAGTTTTAACTTTTCTTAGAGAAATATAAAATCTAAAGAAAATTCAAATATGGCCGGGCGTGGTGGCGCACGCTTGTAATCCCTGTGCTTGGGAGGCGGAGACAGGAGGATCGCTCTGGTTCGAAGCCAGCCTTGCTGGCTTAAGAGACCCTGTTTACAAATAAAATATAAAATAAGTCTGGGAGTGTAACCCAGAGATAGAAGGGTTTCCAGGAACCCCAGTACCACAAAAAAAAGAAAATTCAAATATGTATGTGTGTATTAATTAAAACAAGACATTTATTTTCTTTCAAAATATAACTAAGAAAAGTTATTTTAATAATTTGTACAGAATTTTATTTTAATGGTGTACACATTCTTCTGATTTATAAAGAACTCTCTGTTGAAAGACTGCAGCATGATTTTTTCTTTTGAGGTGATAGATTATTTGTAGTCACAGACACTTTTTTGTTGTTCTGCGGTACTGAGGATGGAACCCAAGGGCATTCTACCTCCAAGGGACACTCCAGCCCTATTTTTTATTCTTTATTTTGAAACAGGGTCTCACTGAGTTGCAAAGGGCCTCACTAAGTAGCTGAGGCCATCCTTGAACCATGATCGTCTTGTCTCAGCCTCCGGAATGCTGGGATGACAAGCGTGCGCCACCATGCCTGGCACACTGACATTTTATCAACTAACAATAATTGATAACTACCAGAAGTTTGTAAATTTTGTTAGTTCCTTCTAGCACAGAACAGACTTTTGTTCAAAGTCAAATGAAGAGTCCCTTTACCTTACCATTTTCTTCTGCTCTGAGGGCATTCTTACCATCATGAGAGGGAAGATCAGAGGAAACTAGAAGGCACAGTTCATGGGAGCAGAGACTAATTGGCCATTCTGCAAATCTAGCCTGAACACCTCCGAAATCACAGGTTAAAAGTATGCCAGGAGCTGGGAGTACATTGGTGAGCAAGGTAGACATGCTGGGCTTTCGATAATAAATGTAGAGTGAATGAATGAACTGGCTCCCTTGATATATACCTCAAATACAAATTATGATAATCACTTAATTGTTCATCTTAATTATTTTTTTTGTGGGTCTGGGGATGGAACCCAGGGGCATTCAACCTCCAAGCTACACCCCCTGCCCTGTTTTTTATTCTTTATTTTGAACCAGGGTCTCACTGAATTGCAGAGGGCCTCAATAAGTAGCTGAAGCTGTCCGCAAACCGAGATCCTCCTGTCTCAGCCTCCCAAATGTTGGGATTACAAGCGTGCACCACCATGCCTGGCTTCATCTTATTTCTTGAAACCGGTAAGGTTTTTGTTTGTTTGTTTTTTGTTTTGTTGTTGCTTTATTGTGGTCCTAGGAATTGGATTCTATCTCAGAGCCACACCTCTACTCCTAATTTATTTTTTATTTAGAAAGAGTCTTGCTAAGTTGCTGAGGGCCTCACCAAGTTGCTGAAGGCTGGCCTGGCCTTGAATCTGTGATCATCCTGTCTCAGCCTCTCAAATACTGGAATTACAGGCATGCACAACCACACTTGGCTTAAAATCACTAATCTCTACAGATGTTGAAACTGTGGCTCAGAGATTTTAACCTAAGAGCACATCGGTTAGTTAGTGCTGGTACCAGAACTTGACTCAGGTCTGTGGGACCCAACAGTCCATGCTCCGTGTCCCTTATACTGATGTTGCCTGATGAAATGCTATTAAAAAATTACAAATACTTTCTGTTTTGTTTGCTGTGGTGGTGGATTGGGGCCAGCTCGCCATCTTGGGACTGCAGTGTCTTAGTCTGGCACACTCACACTTGGCTCTATGTTCGTGTGTATTTTCACCCTCATGTATGGGTGTGGGGGTTGACATTCCATCTGTGTGCGTGAGACCAGCATTGCACTGGCACCAAGTTTCTTTCAATACAGTTCCTATTTGATTTTCTTTCTCTTGTTACATACTGCTATACTAATGCTCTAAATTGCCTAATGCTACAAAGAAGATGATCATGTTTTCGAAGAAAAGAAATGTATTTGCAGAGATTCCACTTACTGCTGAAACACTTACATTCTTTAGAACGCTGATGTGATTGGTGGAGGAGAAAGGGAGTACTATTTGTTTAGTGAAGTTTTGAGGTCATTATTGCCGTGTTCTTCATATTGGCTGATGTTGTTACATAAGCCAAGGGCAGTAAATCAGTGACAGAAAACAGAGATAGTCTGTCCTGCCCAGCAGCTTTCTGGCATGGAAGGCAAAGGCCTTCCGGCCCTAATGATCAAAAAAACACTTGTTGCTACTACTTTTACAATTTATATTAGGCCTAGTCCACACAGAACAAAATAATTTGTGTGTAGTAACTATTTATAGAGAACCTAGTTTATGGTTGGGAATGGGATACTTTGGTGAACTAAATAGACAAGGGCCCTGCATCTGTGAAGCTCTATGTCTGGTAGGAAAGACAGAAAATGGAAACTATTTACTATAACTTTGCTGAGCCCAGGAAAGGGAAAGGTGAGCGTTGGGGACAGTCACTTAAGGATCTAACAGCCTTTGGGGAAGGAAAGGTACTTGAAAGGAAAAGGGCTTTTGGAACTGAAACTGGTAGTTCGAATGAGCACATGTTTTATAACATGTACCTGTCTAATAAATAGGCATAGGTTGGGAGATATACTAAATCATTGCTATTCTCTGAGACTATTTTTCTTGTTATCCTGAGCTATAGTTTGAGAATCATTATCCAATGGGACATTAACAATAAAGAGTTGACAGCTGGGTTGGACAGAGCTTTCTGTGCAAGCCTAAGACCAGAGTGACAGTGCCACCTGCAGCTGGTGGGCCATGCTCAGTGAGAAAGCACACGGAAGGGAAGACATAGGAAACAGATCCTTCTCTTGCAGACAGTCTCCCTTTATTGACTCAGAAGATATGGGATCGAGGGACAATGACAGTCAGGGATGACAGGACATTGTCTTCTCTAAACAGACTCAAATCACAAGAGCTAGAGAAAAGATAAGATGCTTGAGACTAAAAAGAAAAACAGTAACACAACACAAAGGATGTAGTGACCACCTGTTGGAGTACTACTCCTTTCTCCTGGAATGACCCCAAAACTCAATGAGGCTCTCAAGGTCCTGCCAGTATATGACACAAGCAACCAAGATGGAAGAGACACACTCCTTAATACAAGTGACCAAGATGGGAGAGACACCCGCCTTAACCAAGCCAGCTCCATCAGATTCTTTCTTCCAGTTTGATATGTACTTAAAAAAACAGTGACTCAGGTCAACTGGCCCCAGGTCATATTCATATCTAGAGAGAAAGAGGAGCAATTGCAGTAGCGGAAATAAATAAAGCTTCTAAATGTAATAATTTGATTCTTCTGTAGAAACTGGGAGACCCTTGATGTCATTCCAATAGTATCTACCCCTATTTTACTGTTTATTAAGTTAGGCTTAGATGGTTTCTGGAATTTATTGAAAAAACTCAAAGTGAAAATTAGGATAAGATATTTAGGAATCAAACTGACTATCTTATTTTAAGCAGAAAGTACATAGTATCTAGAAAAGCTGTATTTTCATACAATGTGAATATGTATATTCTCACATTAGTAAAATGTGTACTAAAATTATTTGCACATTAAGTATATGATATCTGCAATAAAACTCTGGAAAATGGAAATTTTTATTTTATTTTGGAGCACTTCAGTAACATTCATTTAAAAAACCTTTCATCATTTTATAATTATTTCTTGAATCAAACTAGCAATATTTTCTATATAATGTGCCCAGAATTGGTCAAAGTTTTAAAGAATTTTCTTATTAAAAATTTCAGCTTGATGAGAAAACATTGAGTCCTAAAGATTAAAAAATGTAAATGGTACGTACAAAAGAGAAAAGACACATAAGCATGTATTTGTAAAAATAATGAACCCAGATACAAATCAAAGAAAGCCAGAGAGGTTGATTTCTAGTAATCTGAAAACTATGTTAGAGATGGGAGAAAACTCTCCACACTCTCCACAAGGTAGGGGTGGAGGCACATGGTCAAACTACTAAGGCCAGGCTGGGCAAAGAGAAAGGCTGAATAGAGATAAACCAGTGTGCTGGAGGGTATAGAACTTAAAAATCCTCCTTTAATTCTTCAATATTTCAATTTATTTTGCTAACACTTTGTGGAATAGATTTTCTTTGGGGAGAACTGAGGCCCATTTAAGTTCAGATCAGGATGGAAATAAATGTGCTTGTGTGGCAGAGCTGACCTCTGACTTCCAGGTTACATTTATGCAGCATATATATATATATATATATATATATATATATAATGTATTCAAATAGAATAATTGCTGTAATACAACAGACACTTATAGAGCACTTAATTGTGTTCCAGACATTGTTGCTGGCACTTTATGCTCAATACTTACAACAACATTATGAGGTAGAGTATTACTATTATGTCCATTTTATAAATAGGAAATTGTGGTATACACACACACACACACACACACACACACTCACTTGTCTAAGGCGATACTGCTGGTAAGTTGCATAGAGGAAGAATGACATTCTGACTCCAGAGTCTACATCCCTACCTACTTTATGATGGACAGTTTCTTCCAGTTATGAACTGAGCTGTTTGTTCTTTTATTGATATGTTGTTCTTTACACAATAAAATGAACACTTATTTTTCCATATCTTTGCCTACTTCTATGAAGTGCATCTATTGTAACAAAAGGTATGTGAAGATTTTTATTAGTTATAACCAAGCTGCCTATCAAAACAATTTCTTCCATTTGTACTCAATCAATCTATAGTCTGTTCCCTCATCCTTGCTAACTCTGAGTCTTGTCAAATTTAAAAACATTTCGCTGGTCTTTTAAGTGACACATAATATCACAGTGTTGTCATAATTAACAATTCCTTAATTGTGAAGCATAGTAAGGATTTTTCTTGTAAATTTTATTGACCCTAATATTTCTTTTACAATGAACTGTTTGCCAGCTTGCTCTGTTTTTGAGTTGTTCCCTTGCCCTTTTGATTTATTAAGAGTTCTATGTATAATAAAATTAGCTTATGTATTAGTTCTATTAGCCTAATAAAATTAGCCTATGTATTAGTTCATATTAGTTCTATGTATAATAAAATTATAACAAAATATGTTCTCGATATTTTATTTGTGTTTGTTTATTATATAGATTGCAATTGCATATAAAGATATACCATATGGTATTTTAAAATAATTATTTAACCAAATTATTCTTTTAGAAACCCTGCATTTGGCTCTTGTTTGTGAATGTCTTCCCCATTACAAAGTTATTTTTAGAAGTTACTCACATAGAAGTAGAATCATTAAGACCATAGGCTCTGGAGCTGAACTATCTGTATTAGAAACCAAAAGAAGAAATAATAATATTTTTCAGTTTTGTGAATATAAGAATCAGAAAACACTTTTTTTTTTTGGTGGTACTGTGGATGGAACCCTTCTACCTCCGGGATACACTCCCAGCTACACCCCCAGCTCTATTTTTTAGTGCATTTATTTATTTATTTATTTACTTATTTATTTATTTTGGTGGTAATGGGGATGGAACCCTTCTACCTCCGGGCCACATTCCCAGACAATATATATGTACTGGGGTTCCTGGAAGCCCTTCTACCTCTGGGATATACTCCTAGACCTAGTTTGTACATTTTTTACTTGGAAACAGGGTCTCTTAAACCAGAAAGGCAGGCTTCGAACCTGCGCGATCCTCCTGTCTCCCATCCCAAGCGCGGGGATTACATGTGTGCCAACGCCCGGCAAGAAAACACTTCTTAAAAAGTATGATAAAGAGTTGCTGAAGGCAATCAAATCTATACTAGATCTATCATTGCTCAAGAGCAAAAGACACAATATTTTAATGATAATAAAAATTATTTTCTTTAGTGTCGAGCATAAAAACGGTTTTGTGTTGGCTAAAGAAGAAAGGCTTACTTTAAAAATTGTATCGTTGGTTTCACATAAGCATAATATTAGTATATACATTGATAGATTATTTGCAATGTTTGCATTCAGGAAAAAAATTGTGAGTCCTTGTGAAGAGCAATAGTGCCATCTACTGTTGACATAAGGCAGCTCTTGATGTCAGGACAGGGATCCTTATTTTGGGAAGGTTCCCTTTCCTCTCAAAAATCCAATGAAAAGTATAGATCCCTAGGGTGTGGCGTGGAAGCAACTAAAGAAAACCAGGTTTGGTTTTGAAGTACAATGTTTGCCTATATGTGATTTCTAGACACCAGAACTAAATAATAGGATACGTGAGCTATACATATATCTAAAATAAATAAGCTTCTTGAGTAATTCCATAAAGTCAAATGTGTTTTATCTTTTTCTCTTTTGATTACATAAAATATTAAATAAAACAAAAATATTTTAAAAAGAGAAAAACCTAGTGCACTTTACTCTGTAAGAAATAAAAACCATCTTTTCTATGGAAGTAGCAAATTGCATAGACGTGTACTCTTTTCCCTAATGTGATTGTAGCTTAAACATTCATCTGTTAACTATAGCTTGGGTCTCTTATGTAACTTGCTTGCCAGTTTGTTCCAAGAGTGTACCTTAAACTGTGCCCCAGCAGTAAGCCAACCCAAGAATATGCCCTAAGATTTTGTTTCTTTGTGGCAACTATATTTCTATCTGTAATAGAGCATAGAATCTAGAAGAGTTGTGAACCCAAACTCTCTCCCAATCACGGTAAGGCCCAGGATTGCTTTATGGATAAAAGCCAAGGGAACTGCGCACTCAGTGTTCTTGCTTACCAGACTTTCTGTTGGTTGCACACCCTTCTGCAGAAGTAAACTTGCCAAGTTGCTTTCAATTCTGAGTGTTTATTTGCAGCTTCTCTAGAATCTGTTACTAACAACTTCAAACATTAAAAATTTTTATGAGCCTGAATCTATAAATTAACTGCTTCCAGGATGATGTCAAACAAGTTAATAGATCCAACTAGTTATTATATTACATTATTATGGATATCTTAGAGTCTTGTTTATGTTTCTATAGTTATAGTGTCATTTAAAACTGTTTTTTTCTATAGTTACTATCTATTGGTAAGCTATAATATGATTTGATCCCTCAAATGTGTATTTTATAATCGTGGTATTTTCTTACAAGGTCAACCATCACCAGCCACTTTTACACTTAGGCAAAACTAACGTAAATTCAGAGATGACTATTTTCAAGTAAAATCGTGACTTTCCTGTTTCTAATGAATTAAAAACTAACAAACTTCTAAATGAGATTGTTAGTTCATATTGCTATATTTCTGCTATATTTTCCCCTACTCAAACTAGATGCAGTATGTTCTGGGGACAGAATCAATGAAACATGAAAAGTAAGAAGTAGGGCTAGAGAAATGTTTATTTAAGTTTGCAAATGCCCAAGTTAATCATTTTTTTCTTTTAACATAGAAAAACAAATTGCACAGGACTGGTCGTAAACCAGTTTATTTTTTTTCAATGCACAAAACAAAAATACCAATACTTTGCCATCAGAATCCCTTTAAATAAAAATAGCTATAGTGTCCCGTTATGTCTTTCCTCCATTAGTTTTGAATAGCTGTACCCTGATATTTTTGATATTATATTATGAGCAGACTACTAGGAAATGACCAAAAGTTACTAGTTTTGAGATTGTGTGTTTGTGTGTGTGGACAGGGACAGAGACAAACAGGCAGGCCGACTGGGATTGAACACAGGGACGACGCTCAACCACTGATCCCAGCTCTTCTTCATTTATTTATATATTTATAATTTATTTTTACTTTTTAACTGGTCTCCTTAAGTTACCACGCAATGTAGCAGAAAATAAATTTGGAGTTTTGCTATATATGCTGTTAAATTATTTTTGCACCCCAACATGTCAAAATTTCTCAAACTTAAAGAAATGTCCACAACATTCACTTCCGAAGTGTTTACTGGAATGTGTAAGTGGAATTGTTTTTAGGCACCAAATCACAATCCTGCTGACCAAATATTGGAATAAAAAGCCCGGTGACCCCAAAACTGAAGCAAGCCCTTGGAACCCGCACGAGTTCGCGCTCCAGACTCTCCCTAAAACTAACTTCTTAGGCTCTCTGAATAAAATGCATTAAAGCTCCAGGGAATGCAGCACCAACCACTAAGACCCCAAGTCAGGGCAAGAAAAGCTGGGGGCTAAGGCAGAAAACTAGACCAAGGACTGCTGCCTACCAACCCGGCTCGCAGGAGGCCCCGCCCCCGGGCTCGAGGCCCCGCCCCAGAGGCGGCCCGAGGCGGAAGGCCCGCCCCTCGGCCCCGCGAGTCGGCGCGCGGCCAGTGCGCCTGCGCGCGCTGCGTCACATCCGGCGCCAAGCCTCCCCATTCCGGAAGGAGCTGTAGAATTGTGGCGGCGACTTCTGCGTTGGCTTTTAGCATTTCTTCGCTGCCCGAGGGGTGGGATCCACGGCCGCGTCATGGTCGAGGTAAAGTGGGCGCTCAATGGTCGTTTGCCTCTGGGCTGTTTTTCTTTGGCAGCGCCCGTGGGGGGATGGAAAGTGCTGGAAATCTGGGGAGGGAAGATGCTGCGAGGGAGCTGTTTGGCGGAGGCCGGGTGGCCCCTGAAGATGTTCGGGGGAGGCAGAGAGGCCAGATGAGAGCCCAGGTCGTTGCTTCCATTCGGGTAGCAGGAGATTATTCTTCAGTTCTTATTTGACCCCGGGGACTGGGCTCTATCCTCAGAGGTGCGGCAGCTGCTGGTGTTGGACCGCTGGTCCTCGCCGCCTGCGAGTGTCAAGTGATTTCTGTGTCCTAAAAGACTGGCCGTCTTCGCTGCCTTGCGTTCAGTTCGTTTCTTATTTCAGTTCTACTCCAAGAAAGCCTGCCGTTCTTAAAGTTTTACATTCTTCTCTGGCTTGAACAACGGTGCTAGAAGCAAGCCTTGTTTGTCTTCCTCCGAATATATCTTGGTCCTGTCCACTGTCTTCATATCTATTAATATGAATATCTATCACCTTAATCCATACCATCATCTCTTGCCTGCATTGGTGCATTACCTTCCAGCCGTTCTTCCGTTTTTGTTCTCCTATAATTTGTTCTGTTTCAAACACGTTCGTCCTGCTTTTGCTTAAAAACCCTTTATTGGCCCTGTATTACTAGAACAAAATAAAAGCTGTTGTAGTGATCCGAAAGCCCTGACCTGAACTTCATCTGCCCTTGCAGCCTCATCTTATTCCTCTCCCCACCCTCTCATCCAACCTACACAAACTGTACAGCGTTTCTGGTTTTATTTCATTTCGTGAACACTTTTCCACATGGTATATTCTCGCTGCTTGGATTTTTTTCTTATCTCTGTTTTGTGCAAGCCTGTCTCCCTCTCTGTTTAAATGTCATTTCAGAGAGATCTGTCATAATTTCATAATTATATTTAGTTCTTCTGATTTTTGCAGACATAGTCCTTTGTGTGTCTTCATAGCACCTTTTTTTTTTTTTTTTTTTGCGGGTCTAGGGATGGAAACCAGAAGCATTCGACCTCCAAGCTACACCCCTTCCCTATTTTTTATTCTTTATTTTGAAACCGCGTCTCACTGAGTTGCAGAGGGCCTCACTAAGTAGCTGAGGCTGTTCACGAACCTTTCCTCCAGTCTCAGCTTCTGAATGCTGGGATTACAAGCGTGCGCCACCATGCCTGGCTATAGCACCTTCTGAAATGAGTTATTTTGTGTATTTTTGTCTGCTTTCTCTTGAGTACATCGTTTTCTTGTTAGCTTCTATCACAATACACACCAGATGCATAGTAAAAACCCAGTAAGTCTTTGTTAAATAAATAACTAATCTCAAGCACTGCTCAGTTGCTATACCTAGGACTCTGACCACAGAGGAGCTTTCTCCTCTTCTCTGAACTTAACTCCTATAGCTTGCCACAAATATCTATAGTGAGTGGTATAAAGCTTTATTCATATTTCAACCTGTAAAGTGTGTAGCTAATTTAACCTTAGTTTACATTATAATATGGGTGATTTGTAGTGAAATGTGTGATTGCATCCTTTTCTTTCTAGGAGGTACAGAAACATTCTGTGCACACACTTGTGTTCAGGTCATTGAAGAGGACCCATGACATGTTTGTAGCTGATAATGGAAAACCCGTGCCTTTGGATGAAGAGAGGTAGGTGCAATTCTTTCTCATTTCTCAAAATATTTAAAATTCTAATTTTGAGAGAAATGAGCAGGGAAAGAAAGACCTTTAAATGTCTTAAAACTAATAATAGGCTATCTTCAATAGTTAAGGATATTCTTGCATAATTTAAGCTGACATAATTTTTGTCTTACCTTTTACAGAAAAATTCCCATTAATTAGTAGCATTTTGCAAATATTCAGTAATTAGGAGAGCCCCTTTTAGGAAATTTATTTTATAATCAATCACTTTGTATGTGCTTTCAGCTTCCCGTTGCTCTCAGAGCCTTGCTGAGCTGAAATTGTACCTAGCTGGTACCTCTGCTCCCATCTTTTCTCGTTAGTATGGTGCATATTTTTGGTTGTACATCTCTAGCCCCAGTCTGGAATTGCGTTATGTGCAGTGTTCCTTCTTTGTACTTTACCCTTATTTTAAAAATCAACTTAATTCCTCAAACAAGCCTTTAATGTATAAGTTGAACTACTCCTAAAAGTAATATAAGTGCATTTCTCTTTAAAATATTGAATCAATTAACTACTGTGATTAGTTCTAACTACCCTTTTTAGACACCTAGTAAAGGTTGCTATAGAGGTTTTAATTTATTTTTGTATTTAGACATTTGAAAGAAAGTATATTGACTGCGGTTTCTAAAAGGATCTATTTATTTCTTTATGACTTAAATCAGTCAGACCCTTCAGAATTCATAGGTTTTATACTTATTAGGTAACTAAAATATTACTTTGGCCAACGGAATGCAGTGTGGTAGATTGTGAGCAAAAGTAAATATATGTGATGTGGAAATGCACTTAAAAATTTTTGATTCTCTACTATTTAACTTTAGAATTTAACTAGAAACTTTCTACATGATTAGGCAAAGTTAAGCTATTTACATACTTATTTCCTGGCTATCTGTAAACATTTGTATTGGTGAATATACTGAAAATATTTAAGGATACATCTTATGCTTATAATTTTTAAATAGTCACAAACGAAAGATGGCAATCAAGCTTCGCAATGAATACGGTCCTGTGTTGCATATGCCTACTTCAAAAGAAAATCTTAAAGAGAAGGGCCCTCAGAATGCTGCAGATTCATACGGTCATAAACAGTATCCTGCCAACCAAGGTGAGTATGGCATTAATTAGAAATGCTTGGGCTTATATATGAATTTTTAAAATAGAAAACAAAATTAATGCCCGTCCTGGAAGGACTAATTGTGGTTACACAGTATCTTATGGCAGTACTAGTACTAGAATGGAAGTCTTGCCATCCTGATAGGAGTACTCTTTTCCTATAGGAAATGCAAGTATAAATTATATATAGTATCATAGTGGCAGAAATTCCTAAGATGTGGAGAAAGTTACAGTGGAGACTAAAGGAAATATTTAGAGAATATTTCTAACCTCTACAAGATTAATTATCATGTCTCTAATTCAGAAAGATGAAATGAAGTGTTAACATTGTAATGAATAAAGAAAATCCAAGATTCCATGTGAAATTATTTGCTTAGAAGAAAAAACAATGAATTATCACTTTATAGGAAGACCTCTTTAAACATCATTAGATATAGCAAAGTGGCTAAGGGGTGAGAAAATGGCTGTGCAACATTTTTTGAGGTCAAAACAACTTCCTTTATTTCTTAGGCTTAAGTTTAGCTGGGGAAAGGGAATCCATTTAACAATTTAATATTGATACCTTTTAAAAGGTCATACTTGTATTAAAGTTTGTTACGTGTGTGTGTGTGTGTGTGTGTGTGTGTGTGTGTGTGTGTTTTTAAGGACAAGAAGTTGAGTATTTGGTGACAGGAACACATCCATATCCACCAGGACCTGGTAAGTACCAAAAATGTTCTATTTTATTCTTACATGTTTTTTCAGGCAGTGTGCTAGAAATTCAAATACAATAAGATTGCTCCAGACCTGGATAAATTTATTTATTTATCTGGGTGGTTTAGACACATGTAAATATTTAAATATTAAAAATGATAGAAGTGTTAGTACAGAAACAGGTGTGGGGAAACATGGTGTGTGTGCATGGATAGGTTGGCACATGGATGGTGTGGGCAGTGTGACGGTGGAGGACAAAGAGCATATTTGTAGAAAGTAGAGAGGAATTCAGAGCTTCTTGTACTAACGTATCTTCAGTCTTGGAAATATTCTGTTGGTCATTGGACAACTGCTTAATTTTTTTCTTTTGAAGGTATTGTCTGAATTTAGTAGAAATCAAACTTAGATTAATACAAAGCTGCTTTCTCATCCAATTGAATATGAGTTCGGTATTATAATATTTATTATAAAAAGAAACAATGACAAGCAAAACTTAAAATTCTTATAATTGCGCCACCTGGAGATAACCATCTGATATATTTTCTTCCAGTATCTTACTTTAAATGCTTGTAAATGAGAACAAAGATAGCTACTAAAAGGAACTGATTTTATTTTTCATAGGAGTTGCTTTGACAGCAGATACTAAGGTCCAGAGAATGCCGAGCGAGTCCGCTGCACAGTCCTTGGCAGTGACGTTGCCTTCATCTCAAGCCAGGTATACATTGTTGTGCTTGTAATTACAAAGATCTTGAAAGTATGCTTCCCGTTACATTTCATGTTTAAATTGACTTCTTCGTAACTAGGCAATGCGTGATATTTTTTATCAGCATTTACAAAAACTTGAAAGATTTGCTGTTACAGAATACATGACTAAAGGCATTAATTACTTATTACATGATATTTCTTTTGCCTCAGGGTTGATGCAAATCGCACTGCCTCTGGTGGAGGTGAATACCGACATCCTGGGGCTTCTGACCGGGCACAACCTACGGCGATGAATTCAGTAAGTTTCCCCTGGGTCAAATAGCCCTGCAAGTTTCTAGCTTTTGAAACATATCACCCTATTTCCTTTATCCCAAAAATCTTGCTGTGACTATTAAAGAAATGTAAATAGCAGTCAGATAATATTTCATAACCCTAAAACATATTTTTAGAAAATTAAGATCTTTTTTAGAATTTGAGTTCTGTTGTTTTCATGTCTTTTTGCACATTGTACGTAGTATGTATTTTTATGATAATAATGTAATTCTGGTATTTAATGCCCACCATTAAAACTACCCCAGTGTCTTATAAATATGTTAAAAATATGTATTTGTGATTAATGACAGCGGTTCTTAATATTGGTGAACATAGTTGTAGAAAGAGTAACTGAAAATGTGCAGTTTATTTTATTATTGAGTCACTTGAAATAAGTGTGGGCTTCATGTTCTCAGTTTTTGTTTTTTGCAGTGCTAAGGATTGAGTTCCTCAGTTTATTAAGGGGTTGATCTGACATATGAACTGAAAGAATTTATAACTCTTACATTTCATTTCTTTCGTTATAAAGGTATTCATAGCAGTCTTTCTGTTCAGGCTTCCTGCATTCTTAGAAGATGAAATTTAAGCTTCTTGAGGGTAGAACTTAGGGTCATAAATATTTTGGGGGTTAATGGATGGATGCTAACAGTAGATGGCATGGGTTCAGTATCCCTTACTTAAAATGCTTGGGTCTGGATGTTTCAGATTCAAACTTTTTTTGGATTTGGGAATATTTGCATAGACTTTACGTATTGAGCATCACTAATCTGAAATTCTGAAATCCAAATTCAGGTTGGAGTTGGGAGTATTTTTTTAATTAAAGATACTCAATCTTTATTGGCTAGTATAAATTTTGAAATGATATTTTAGTGATTATATTAGAAAATGACTAGAAAACCTGTGATGGAAGCATTATGCTTCCCAGTTTATACCAGAGGCACCTGGAGGTTAGAGAATGTTTACATAGGGTCAGCTGACAATTGACACATTTGGGTTTTTGCGCCTATACACAGTAATGTCTGCTCTTAAGTAATATCTTGCCTCTTTGAGGTTTTTTAAAGTTGATATAGAGAAAATAAAATTCTTATTTGGAGCCTTAGACTCACTTTATAGTTGTAATATTTTAGTTGTCTCTTCTTCATTTAAGGGAAAAAATGCTTTCATAGATTCTTTAAATTTCCATTTTGAATTAATAACATGAAACATTAAATATTATATGTTTATTGATAATGTAATCTATCCCATATTTAGATGGTTATGGAGACTGGTAACACCAAAAATTCTGTACTCATGGCTAAAAAAGCCCCCACAATGCCAAAACCCCAGTGGCACCCGCCGTGGAAACTCTACCGGGTAGGCAAATCACATTTTATTCTGCTTTGTACAATATAATTGTTTTCCACTTGACAAAGGCTAAAGAATAGAATAAGGAAGAGAAGGAGCAAATAAGATGTTAATAGAGCTATCTGAGGTCAAATGAAAAGGAGCTTGTACGCTGTTAAAAGATATCTTGAGAAGAAGGCTTCAAGTAAAAGCCATACTAGTGTGTTTTGTAAAGTACACCTTAAAATATCAGTAGACGGCTGCTAAATGTGGAGAGCGAAGAAAGTAAATTTAGGAATGTGTTTGAAGTATTTAATATGAAAGTTGAAGAGAAACACTATAATGAGATTTTTTTTGGCCAGGTATGGTGGCACACACCTGTAAACCCAGTATTTGGGAGCATGAGACGGAAGGGCACAGGTTCACGGCCTGCTCACAGCAACTTAGTGAGATCCTGTTTTAAAAATCCTCTGGGTTGCCAGGCGTGGTGGTGCACATTGTAATCCCCGCACTTGGGAGACGGAGACAGGAGGATTGCGCAGGTTTGAAGCCAGCTGCGCTGGCTTAAGAGACCCTGTTTCCAAATTTTAAAATATTTAAAAAATAGGTCTGAATAGGTCTGGGAGTGTAGTCCGGAGGTAGAAGGGTTTCCAGGAACCCCAGTACCACACACACACAAAAAAATCCTCTGGGTTCAATCCCTACTAAAATACACACACACACACACACACACACACACACACACACACACACATATTCTTTGGACTTAACCAATTATCCTATTATATAATTAGATATTATCCTATGTATATTTTCCAATTATGTAACTATAATTGGACTTAACCAATTATCCTAAATGTACTACCAAATATATGTGTGTGTGTGTGTGTGTGTGTGTGTGTGTGTGTGTGTGTATACACATATATACATATATACATACATACATACATACATACATACATGCACTGGGGGCGTTCTACTTTTGAGGTACATCCCCAGCCCTATCTTTTATTCTTTATTTTGAAATAGGATCTTGCTAAGTTGCAGAGGCCTCACTGAGTAGCTGAGGTTGACTGCGAACCTGCGATCCTGTCTCAGCCTGCTAAGTACTGGGATTACAAGCACCTAGGTTTTCAACTACAGTAATTTTAAGTGATTCTAAATGTATCAGATATAAAATACTTAAGCAAACAATCTTATTTTTCAAATGATTATATAGGTCTACTCTTTGATGTATAGTTCTACTAAATCTTAATAGAAACCTAGGTTTGGGTAATCATTGCCACAATCAAGGTGTCACCTTAAAGCACTGTGCTGTGCTTCTAGTCATCCCTTTTCCACCTCCAGCAACCACTGGTCTGTCTTGTTTTGTTTCTGGTTTTTGTTTACCACTGTAGTTATTTCTCTTCAACAGTATCATATAAGTGAGATTATACACTATGTGTTCTTTGAGACTGTCTTCCTCCACTCAATACCTTTGAGAGTCATTCAAGTTATTGGATTAGTGATGCGTTTCTTTTTCTTGATCAGTAGTATTCCACCATGTAGATACAATTTGTGTATCCATTCACTCTTAAATATAGTTGTCAAATACTTTATAAATTTATAAATATCCAGGTGCATTTCAAACCCAGGTTGTTGTTAAAATGGAATACAGTTTGACTGAGGAGTCTTCTTGTTCTCCTTTGTCTTATGCAGGTTATCAGTGGACATCTTGGTTGGGTTCGATGCATTGCTGTGGAACCTGGAAATCAGTGGTTTGTTACTGGATCTGCTGACAGAACTATAAAGGTAATGAGGAAGAAAACAATAACTAGGACTTGGTGTTTGTCATGGAAGTTTAATCTATTATAAGTTGTTTCCTGTGGCAGAAATTTCTACTGCAGGTTCTTGGTTTCTTAGACTTCAGTCTTCGCTAAAGTTTATTGTCTGTACCAATAATAATTCTAAGTTACTATCCCTTTGTAAAGAGTCGTTTAAGAAAAAAGTGTTTTCCTAGACATGCTGACTACCTCTCACTATTCCTTGATACTTTGGATTTCTCCTCCTCTGGATACAAAATTAAAAGCATGTTTATCTGTAGAAAATGTGGAAAATACAACTATGAAAGAATGTAGATATAATCTCACTGTTATGTATTTCGATGAATTTTATTTTAGTATTTATTTTTTTGCCTATATATCTACTGTTCTTTTTTCCTGTGTTTAAATATGTTTTTTAAAATCATTCTTTTTTAAAATTTTTTATTGGTGCATTGTAGGCATACATCTTAATGGAGGCATACATGCACACATCACTCATTTAAGCTCTTCTCCAATTCCCTCCCCATCCCCTCCCCATCCCTGCTTCCCATGCTTGGCTTGGTGATTGGCTTTGATATGTTTAAGTACATCATGTGCTTCAGAGAGTTTCCTTCTTCCCCCTCCCATCCTCTCAGTTAGGTCGCCTTATTTGCTCATCTAAAAAGTCTCCTCCATTTAGAGTTCCTCCTCTTACCCATTTCTCCCTAGCTTTCGCATATTAGGGAAAACATTCGATTTTTTATTTTTTGTGACTGACTAACGTCACTTAGCCTAATGTCCTCCAGTTCCATCATTCTTGATGAGTAATTTTATATCATATGTTTTTCACTTAACATTGTATCAAAGACATTCTTGTGAAAAATTCAGTGTTTTTACATGGTTATTTAATACACAATATAAATATTCTATAGTCTATTTTCCTGTTGTTAGAAGCTAAAGTTTTAAGGTTGATGATTTTCATTATTAAAATCAATGCTGTTATTAAGTTTTATGCATGTAGCTTTTTGTCTTTTATTTTGTTATGGTAGATTCTCAGTAATGTAAGTTAGATTTTTTTTTTCTTTTTTTTTTTTATGGTGCTGGGAAGGGGATGGAGAGGTGTTTATCTCAGAACTATATCCCAATCCTTTATTTAAAAAGCTTTCTTTTTGTGTGTGGGGTACTGAGGATGGAATTCAGGAATTCTACCTCCGAGCTACACCCCCAGCCTTATTTTTTATTCTTTATTTTGAAACAGGGTCTTACTGAGTTGCAAAGGGCTTCACTAAGTTGTAGCTGAGGCTGGCTGCGAACCGTGATCCACCTGCTTCAGCCTCGCATATGCTGGGATTAACAAGCATGTGCTACCATATCTGGCTATTTAAAAGCTTTGAAACAGGATCTCACTAAGTTGCCAACGGTTTCTCTTAAGTTGCTGAGGCTGTCCTTAAACCTACTATCCTTCTGTCTCAGCCTCTCAAATACGAGAATTATAGGTGTGTTCTACTGTACCTGGCTTAGGTCAGTTAATTTTTGCCAGTCATTTTTGGCATAAGCTTGTAATCATAGTGCTTGGGAAGCCGAAACAGGAGAATTGCAGTTTGAGGCTAGCCTCTGCACTTAGCTACATGGTGATGTTTAGAAACATGGTGATATTTCAAGAATAAAAAATTTTTTAAAAGGCTGGCGGTATATGGGCATGGTAGCACATGCTTGTAATCCCAGCATTTGGGGGCGCTGAGACAGGAGGATTGCATTTTCAAGGACAGCCTCAGCTACTACTTAGTGAGGCCCTTTGCAGCTCAATGAGACCCTGTTTCAAAGTAAAGAATAAAAACTAGGGCTGGGGGTGTAGCTTGGAGGTAGAATTCCCTTGGGTTCCATCTCCAGTACCACAAAAAAGGAGCCTGGGGGGTGTAGAATACCCTTGGGTTTAATACCCAGTTCAGATACTGATATACAAAGTACAAACTAGTTTCCAAATATAGCACATTGCTACTTGCAGTATATTCAAGAAGATCAGTTTCAGCTCATTGTTGTGTATCTCTTTAAAATTGCCTACTAATATTATAAGCAAAAATGAATGTCTAGTCTTTTCAAACCATTTATACAAAATTTCTAGTGAGATTAACTTCATATCTTTATTTCCTAATTTCCATTGTCATCCTTTGCCAATTTAACATTGTACTATTCATATTTTCTTATCAGTGTTACTCTTTACATGTTATGGATTATTAACCTTGTGATCTATTGCAAATATTTTCTCAGTTTGAACATGCCTTTTCTTTTTTTCTCTTTTATTTGGAGAGAAGACACTTGTCTCAAAAAATTTTATATAATTATGCCCGTTTTTTCTTTCTTTTATCACTGGGGATTAAACCAGAGACATTCTGCCTCTGAGCTGTTCTCCCAGCCCTTCTTTAATTTTTTAATTTTGAAACAGTCTCACTAAGTTGCTGGAGGCTGGCCTTGAACCCGCAGTCTTCCTGACTGAGCCAAGTACTAGGATTATAAGTATGTGCCACCACCCCCAGCATATCTTTTTCTTTTGGGGTACATTTATTTATTTGTTTATTTATTTTGGTGGTGCTGGGGATGGAACCCTTCTACCTCTGGGCTACACTCCCAGACCTATTTTATATTTTATTTGGAAACAGGGTTTCTTAAGCCAGCGAGGCTGGCTTTGAATCTGCGTGATCCTCCTGTCTCTGCCTCCCAAGTGCGGGGATTACAAGCGTGCGCCACCATGCCCAGCTGGGAGGGGGGTACTTATATTTAACATTAGGATACTAAAAGTTTGCTTTAGGGTGACCAACAAAAAGAAAAAAATATATTTTTCTTGCAGATCTGGGACTTGGCTAGTGGCAAACTCAAACTGTCACTGACTGGGCATATCAGCACAGTGCGGGGCGTGATAGTAAGCACAAGGAGCCCGTACCTGTTCTCTTGTGGAGAAGACAAACAAGTAAAATGCTGGGATCTCGAATATAATAAGGTAAGCTCGCAGTTAAGGTTGAAAACGTGAGCGGCTGTTTGTTCTTCTGTTTTTAGAAGTTTTACCCTTCCTGCTTTTTCTTTAGGTTATAAGGCACTATCATGGACATCTAAGCGCAGTCTACGGCTTGGATTTGCATCCAACAATCGACGTGCTGGTAACCTGTAGTCGGGACTCAACTGCACGGGTAAGGCATAGAGCTCTGTATTTGTCTGTAAATGTGTTGCATCTTGTCTATACACATTTGTTACTGAAGTCTTAATGTATGATAGAGAATTAAAGGTAGTTGTTTGATTCATCAGCACCCTAGTCCCCCAGTTTATTGACTTGTATTTTTTTTCCATCTTACTCTTCAGTTCTGTGGCCTTACCGTGTTTATTATTGTTAGCACTCTTCTCTGAAATGTGACATCCTCATGTTCCAATCTGTCCCAGCGGTTGCCTATTAGCCCTTCCAGTCAATGGTCCTCTTATCCATTGTAATTTTAGTGCCCTTATCTTTCAGTCTCTTATTCTCCCGTGGAAACTGTATCTCTTCTTTCTCTGCCCAACTTATAGATAACAATCTTTCATTTAAGCATTTTCTTCTTTATGCTCTGGCCAACTTGTCTAGTAGATACCCAGCCTTTCATTTGATCCAGTTATCTGACTGAGATACGAATACCTATTCTTTTTGACAAGGTATCTATAACATTTTTATAGATTTGGGATGTGAGAACTAAAGCCAGTGTACACACGTTATCTGGACATACAAACGCAGTTGCTACAGTGAGGTGTCAAGCTGCAGAACCACAGATTATTACTGGTATGATAGATTCTTTTCAAATCTATAGCCTATTGGTATTGTTGCATTATAATTGTATATGTGCTTTTTATATTTACTGCAACTCTTGCTTTGCATTGTGTTCTAGCATTTCTGTATCATATTTTAATCATAGGCATTTGAAGTTTCTTATTGTGAAGTTTCATCAAATTGCTTTTGCCTCATATTTTTACATATTAAAGAGTATTTCATATACAGTATCTTGTAATGTCCAACTAAAGAACTGCTGTTGGATACAACTAAGGTATTTTATATTGTTGAAATTATTAGTCTAGTAAATTAAGGGTGGGAGACAAAATATTCTGAGACCAATAACCTTTAGAACTAATATGAATTTATTTTTAGTAACAATCATTTAGATAAAGAAGTGATCACAAAAGATAATTTCTTTTCAAAATCTTATTAAAAGTCACTGATATTTTCCTCTTCCCCTCCACTAAGAGATAAAATCATGTATTGGTTCTACTTTTTATTTGCACTTGTACTACCTGTTCAGTTGACAGTGGTCTTAATATGTTATTCCTTTTTTTTTGTGTGTGTGTGGGTTTGGGGATGGAACCCAAGGGCATTCGACCTCCAAGCTACACCCCCTGCCCTATTTTTTATTCTTTATTTTGAAACTGGTTCTCACTGAGTTACAGAGGGCCTAACTTAAGTAGCCGAGGCTGTCTGCAAACCGCGATCCTCTGGTCTCAGCCTCCCGAATGCTGGGATTAAAAGCGTGTGCCACCACACCCGGCTTTTATTGCATTTTTAAAGAATTTAAAACCAACCTATAATTTTTGGAATTCAGACAAAATTAGCCAGGAGGTAATAGGACTTTTATATTGTATGTACGTAAGTATATATGTATGTCTATAGAAGAATGTATGTATAGAAGAATACATCATGCTTAACTTTAACGTTCTTTCTTGTGTGTGTGTGTGTGTGTGTGTGTGTGTGTGTGTGTGTGTGTGTGTGTGTTCGTAACAGGAAGCCATGACACTACAATACGATTATGGGATCTGGTGGCTGGAAAGACAAGAGTGACCTTAACAAATCATAAAAAATCAGTCAGGGCTGTGGTTTTACATCCAAGACAGTAAGTCTAATTAGCTTCTTTTCTCTTAACACCAAAATTAGTACTGATTTTGGCAGCCACTGAAACACTGTTGTTTTCAGGCCTTTCTCACTTACGGACATGGATTTAATTTTCTTTATGTGACTTATTTTGCTTCATGCCCTATATAAGATGAAGAAAGCCTTTTCTACACTGACAAACAGTACTGGGGTAATAGTGGCTGGCATGTTTTAGGCATAAATGGTATTACACACAGACACAGAGAACATGGGGCAGCACGAATAGGAACTACAAATACTTTAGTCATTATATCCCCCAAATAGAGGAGAATGTCCCAACCGATTGTTTGTCGTATTGGATCTCCCAAAGACGTTGTTTTGGTTGTATTTGATTTCCTGCCTTCCTGCTTCCTCTTTTTCTCCTTTTCCCTTCCTCTCTTCCTGTCCTTTTTATTCTACTTTTTCTCTCCCTCATTCCTTTTCTTTCTTTTACATTCTATTTTTTCTCTGTAAAATTGTCCCAAATTTAATTTTGTGAAATTAGGCATTTGCACATATATTGTCCTAACTCAGTGTAGGGAATTGGGAATTTGAAAGGAGAGAAAGAGAGTAATCTGGAATTTAAAGTACATTTTAAAACTTGAAAGACTGTTTTAACTCAGAACAAATGTCTTGACTGATATTTTGCTAACACTTAGCCATGCCCAGTGGCGCACACCTGTAATCTCAGCTACTTAGGAGTCCAAGCCCGAGGACTTCAAGCCCAAGGTCAGCCTGGGCAACTTAGTAAAACCCTGTCTCAAAATAAAAAGTAACAAGGTCTGGAATGTAGCTCAGTGGTACAGTGCCCCTGAGTTTAATCCCTTGTACCTCAAAAGTAAAGTAATAACAATGCTAAAATTATGTGATATACATGGGAAATACAGCTCTGAGCTTTTAGAATTCCATAGGTTTATTTAACTTGATTTACATTGACATTTTTTTTTTTGCATTCATTTCAGTTACACATTTGCATCTGGTTCTCCAGATAACATAAAGCAGTGGAAATTCCCTGATGGAAGTTTCATTCAAAATCTTTCTGGTCATAATGCTATTATTAACACATTGACAGTAAATTCTGATGGAGTGCTTGTATCTGGAGGTAAAATTAGATTTTTATAATGTGTTTAGTTATTTTTATTATTTTTAGTGAATGAATAAATATTTCTAAGCCATCACACCTAAATATTATAGCAAAATTTGCCTGATGAGATAAGTTTGAATGTTCAGATTTATACACATTCATCATATATTTAGTATATTATTTAGTATATTTCATAGTTTAGCCCTCTGTGAATTCCCATGTGATAAATCTAAGTTAGAGATCCATGGTAATTGCCTAAAGTTTGGTAGGCTGTTGTGGAATCAAATGTCAAATTTTGTGGTGCTATTTAAAATCTTTGATAAAATTCTGAATTAAGCAGAAATGAAGTAGACAAGCCAATATAAAGTTTGAGAGCCTGTGTCTTATGTGTCTTTATAGCCATAGTTACATAATGTTTAGGTTAATAGTTGGTGTTGAATAAAAGTTCATCAAGCTGAACTGTGGAAAGGATACCAAGTGTAACTAGATTTTTCCCTTTAAGCTGACAATGGTACTATGCATCTTTGGGACTGGAGAACTGGCTACAATTTTCAGAGAGTTCATGCAGCTGTGCAGCCGGGGTCTTTGGACAGTGAATCAGGAATATTTGCTTGTGCTTTTGATCAGTCTGAAAGTCGATTACTAACAGCTGAAGCTGATAAAACCATTAAAGTGTACAGAGAAGATGAAACAGCGGTAAGTTTAGTTTTCAGAAAAATTTTAAAGTAAAATAACACCATACCAATTTGGCAAGGGTGTTCTTATTTAATTATCAGAGGGAAAAATAATAGTGTTAAGATATGTGTCATTTTGAATGGTGTCTGCTTCAAGATTTTCTGAGTTTTATTGATGCCAGTGAATCCATTGATTGTTTTAATTTTATACCAACTTTCCTTATTACAGTTTCTGGGAAAATAGTATACTAATAACAAAACAAATAATAGATTTCTATGCAAATTAATTCAAGAGTCACAAGCTTTGATGCTGGTATAATACCTAAATGGAAATTTTATTTTAGATGAAAATCTATAAAATGAACTAACTTGTAATAAACCTGTTCGTCTTTTGTTAGACTTGGGTAATGCCTTAAGTTTGTTAGCTCTTTCTAATATCATTAAAAGACCTAAATATGTATTAACAAGAAATATGATTTAGAATTTTAGAAAAAATATCTTGTTTTTGTTAAAAAAGGAATTCTATTAAATGTAAAGCAACTAATAGTACTTTAATTTACTTCTACTTTTAGACAGAAGAAACTCATCCAGTCAGCTGGAAACCAGAAATTATCAAGAGAAAGAGATTTTAATGTGGCTTTGTCTTCATGGTGGTTTGTTTGTTTTTTACGCTTGGCATTGATGAGGGAGAATATCAGTCATTGTGTGCTCTGGCTGGCAATATAAAGCAGAAATTCACTTGCTGGAATCATTGCTGCTTCTGTTTTACAGTAAACTCACCCCTCCGTCTTTTTATTTCCCAAATAAACAATTTGTGATCCTAGAAAGTAAAATGCAAATATCAAGGATGTGCTGATTTATTGGACATAACAGTTCTGACAGTATTTTGAGTTTTATTTGAAAATCCCTTTTTAGCAAATGTACAAACCTAATTATTATAATAGGACATGTCAAGAGGAGCATTTTTACAATTTTTTAAAAATTATAATATTAATTAAAAATACTCGAAGTCTTAATATATGTATATTATTCCAAAAGCAGTATTTTGAGTTCATGTTCTTCAGTATTCTGCACTAGATGCTGTTCGGGAAAAGGCAAGACATGTCTGTCCTCTTAAGACTTCCATTAATAATAATAGCTTTTGTTACAGAAATGACATACTAGAGGTATAATGTTTGCAGAGCACAGAAGAAAAGGCTGCTCATTTATCCCAGCAAGGACTGGAAAACATCATGTAAGGGGCATTTGAGCAAACCTTGAAGAGGGCAGAAAAAAAGGGTATTCAGAGGTGAAACGTGACGTGGATGAAAGCAGGTTTGGGGACATGAGCAGTGTATTCTAGAACGCAGAATTGTCTTGTAACGCTGGTTAGGAAAAGCTCGTATCTTGAGTTTGGATTTTATCCCACAAGCAGTTGGATGCTGATAAAGAAACTTGGGGTCAAATAATTCTGGAGATAACCATTGAAGCTATTTAGAGTGGTAGCAAGGGCTATAACCTTGTGGAAATAGTATAGAAAAGTATTAAAGTTTCTAATGCCTCCTGGTAAATACAAATTTTATAAATCCTGCCCTTGGGATTCATTTTATCAGTTGAAATTTATCACACTTCATCTGTAGTCAGAAGACAATTATAAAAACAATCAATTTGAAATTTTTTTCCAAGTTAAAAAAAAGTCACACCATAATTTCGAGCAAACATTTCCAAACTTTACGTATCCCATCTTGCATGCTACAGGTGGGACTAATGGTTACAATGATGGAAGTGTAGTTTTCTTGTGTTCATTGAAAATATTTGAATCTTTCGGCCTGTTAACTTTATTTCTAGGAACCTGCCTAATAGGAATAAGCTGACAAGTGCGCACGAGTCCATCGCACCCTCGTTCTTAAGTAAAACTAACCCAAATGTTCTATCAATAAGGAACCAGTTCAGTAGATTATAGTCGTTTGTTTTATTTCTTTGTATTCATTAAGAGAATGAGGAACTTCTTGACTTTGTTAAGGAAAGATGTTCAACTTTTGCTTAGATAAAAGAAAGTTGCACATGAATTTTTGTAAACTACTGGATACTAAAAAATAATGGAGAAGAAACACCAAATTGTTACTAGTGGCTTTGTGAAGGAGTGGAATTAAAGAATTTCATGGTCTGCTTTATATATTTTTAGAATGTTTTAATTTTCTATAAGCATGTATTTTGTAAACTTAAATAAAGGATAAGAAAAAATCTAGCATCCCTGAGAGAATCTAATATGCCTTTTAACAGAAAAAAGATTTGAGGTAAATAGTATCCAGTTTCCCAAAGACCAAGAAATTACTAGTACCAGGAGGTGAGGAAGATAACCTTACTCTCCTGCCTAGCGAAGCTTCAACTGTTGTTAGGACAAGTACTGGTTCTAAAGGGCACCTTCAAAATCATGCTTTATGTTCTCCCATATTATGTTGCAAAAAGTTTGTCTACCAAATGAAACTCATGACATTTTTGGAAGAAATTCATGTATGTGCCCCTCTTACCTACTTGATAGGACCTCAACCACAATTAGACTTAAGGGTCTCTTATACTGCCTGCCATTTCTGTATTTAAGCTATAAAGTAGTGCCATAGTTAAACAGCTATGCTAACTAGGCTCTTTTCTTGATCTATAACTACATCAAGAAGGTAATTAGTATGCCGGGCGTGGTGGCGCACACTTGTAATCCCCGCGCTTGAGAGGCAGAGACAGGAGGATCGTGCAGGTTCGAAGCCAGCCACACTGGCTTAAGAGACCCTGTTTCCAAATTAAAAAAAAAATATATATATATATATAGGTCTGGGAGTGTAGCCCAGAGGTAGAAGGGCTTCTAGGAACCCCAGTGCCACCAAAAAAAAAAGGTAATTAGTAATGACCAAATACATATTTCCATGATGTCTTGAGTCTCCTGATATAAAGAATGAGCCATCTGCCTAGGAACTCCTTGTGAACCACTGTCTTATATGCTTGCCAAGTCATGGGACTTTGCGCCCATTATTAACCCTTTTCTCTCCTACACTATTTAATTTTCTTTATACTAAATGATTTTCATCAGCATACAATTAAAACTCTTGGTCTTATTTAAAAAATCATTAGAGCTAACTAGTGTTCCTAAATATGTAACTTTTTATCCATTTTCTTTTCTTTTCTTTGGGGGGGGGCAGGTCTGAGGATGGAACACAGAGGCATTTGACCTCCAAGCTACATTCCCTGTCCTGTGTTTTATTCTTTACTTACTTTTTTTTTTCTTTTTATTTTTTTGGTGGTACTGGGGATAGAACCCTTCTACCTCTGTGCTACACTCTCAGACCTATTTTATATTTTATTTGGAAACAGGGTCTCTTAAGCCACCAAGACTGGCTTCAAACCTGCGCGATCCTCCTGTCTCAGCCTCCCAAGCGTGGAGATTACAAGCGTGCGCCACCATGCCCGGCTTTTATTCTTTATTTTGAAACAGGCTCTCAGTAAATTGCAGAGAGCCTCACTAAGTAGATGAGGCTGACCACGAACCACATCCTCCAGTCTCAGCCTCCCAAATGCTGGGATTACAAGTGTGTGCCACCACACTTGGCTCCTTTTATCCATAAGTTTTCTAGCCACGTTTTTTAAAAGTTTTAGAATTGTATCTCTTTTTTCCCATTTTCTCAATTCCAGTATAAAAATAAATTCTTAGAGAAAGAAAAGAAGGAAGTGAGGTAAGGAAATAATGAGTTAGTATATATTAAGTTTTGTTTTTTTTTTTTTAAATAGGTAATACTAAGGTAAAGCCAATTAAATAGAAGTATAGATACCCTAACTGGAACAAGAGGGGAAGTAAAGAATGAAAGAGACATGTCCATCCAATTTATACCATTTATACATTTATATTTAAGAGCCAAATACAGTAGTTTTGTTTAAAGAAAATATTCTGATTGATTCCAGAAGGTAGAAAAAACCTAAACAGATTAATTGCCATAGAAGAAATAAAGAAGGAGGTTGCCAAGGGCAACCACTTAACCACTACCATCCATACACACAGGTTCAAAATGGATTCTAATGCCAATGCATTTTAAAATTTTCTAGAACCTACCTAGAAAATAAAGGAAGACTTTTATGGCATTTAAAATGTTGGTGTAACAAAATCCAGTTAAACACAAGTGATATTATGCTTTCTTCTTTGGGGCATCAATGCAAAAACCATCAGTAAAGTCCAGTCAAAGGATCAAAAAACACATGCTCCAGTGGACTTTTAAAAATGCAAGGATGGGTCACTATTAGGAAAGGAATTGTAAAAGCAAAGTTCATTTGCCCGAGATCACTTGCTCTCTCCTGCTCCTTCCTGGCCACTGAAGTGAGCAGCTCCGGTCCGCCACACTCTATACCATAATGTTCTGCCTTGCAAAGCCGCACAGCAGTGGGGTCAAGTTACCAGGGGCTGAAATCTCGAAACCCATGAGCCAGAATGAGTCTTTCCTTCTTAAAGGTGGTTGTCTCGGGTTTTTGTCACAGAAACAGAAAGCTGGTTCACGTCAAATTTATTAACAGATGGATATTTTTCAAATTGGTTAAATTAACTTAAAACCAATATTTTAATTGGAAACACCAGAAATATCCCTGTTAACATCAGAAACAGCAAGGATATCTACTGTCACTACCTTTAACTGTGTGTGTGTGTGTGTATGTGTGTGTGTGTGTGTGTTAGGTACTAGGGGTAGAACCTAGGGGTTCTACTCCTGGCCCTATTTCATACTTTATTTGGAAACGGTCTCACTAAGTTGCTGAGAGCCTTACTAAGTAGCTGAGGCGGCTTCAAACCTGTGCAATCTTCCTGTCTCAGCCTCCCAAGCTCAGGGATTACAAGCGTGTGCCACCATGCCCAGCCAACATTTTTTTTTAAATAAGAACCAAACTCAAGAAATTATACATAGAGTAATTGAAAATTAGGAAGTAATGATTATTGTCAAATGATTTATTTTGTACTTGAAAAATCTGAGAAAATTAGCTAAAAAATGCTATAAATATTCTTACGTGAAAAAGTTTGCATGGGCATCACTAACAATGGAAAAAATTGATTATAACATGAATGTTTTTGAGAGAAATGCTGCTTTTCTTGAGCAGATTAACACTTACTTAACAGTTGGTAGTCTGTTTAGATCGAAGTTTACTGGACTTACCTTATGCTGGGGAGAAGAAATGAAACTGATAGAATATAGCCTCTGCTGGTGATGTTTTTCAGGCTTATATTAACCCCTTCTATCTCACATGGAGCTGTTTCATGTGCTTTTGCTCATGCCCCCCCCCCCCCAGCACTTTTGAGAAGTGGGAGAGACAGATGTGCCACTGGAAGAATCTGCCTTGAAGCTCGGGGTATGACAACAGGGGAAGCCGGGGTGAGAATCCAGGTGGCTGTTCTGTTTTGTTTAATTTCATCTATTTTTCTTGCTGGGAAATGACATTATCTTGTAATTTCTCAGTATTTCACTTAGGTACTACTACCACTGATTCAAAGGGTACTCTGGGAGAAAAGTAAATCTTTATGCAGTCCACTGGACGGAGAGCATTCCTCACTGTCTGAAAGAATATTGTTTCCAGCAATGGCCTCAGTCTGTGTGCCTTCTCACACATGTAAGGTACAGGGCTTACATGTGTATCTTTTAAAATCAATCATCATCATCTAAATTTACTTTGATGTTAAGGAGATACATATTCATATGTTAACATGTTACTTGAGTTTGCATACCATTACAGAAGACACCAGAATTGTAATATGTAGTCTATACTCTTCTCATATCTATACTCAAGTTATAGAGTAAGTTATTGAAATGTTATGTTAGGATTAAATAAGAATATGAGATTTCTGTAATCCCAGTACTTGACAGGCTAAGACAAAAGGATCACAGGATAGCCTCAGCAATTTACCAAAGACCCTTAGCAACCTAGCAAAATGCTGTTTCAAAATCAGAAAATAAAAAGGGCTGGGAGTATATATCAGAGGTAGAATGCCCCTGGGTTCAATCCCCGAGTATGTGTGTGTGTGTGTGTGTGTATACTAGATTATATATATATATATATATATATATATATATATATATATATATATATGCCCTATTCTAGCATAAAATTGTTAGTGTATGTTATATCCTAAATATGCTCCAGGAGAGAGGACAGAGTTGTTCTAGAAGGGAAATCTTCATGAAAGAGCAGTGTTGGCTGTAATTTGAAGGATGGGGAGCATTTCAGCAGAGTGGAAGTGGAGAAGAGAGAGTGAACAGATGGCTCTGGCTTTGTGTTGTTACCTGAGAAGCTAAACTTGAATTAAAATTGGGTGTCTGTTATCTCAGCTCCCCTGACTCTGGAGGAGGAAGAGAGGCCTGCCATCAGGACCTGGAGCTAATCTGGGGAATACTGAAGAGCACAGCTGCCTCAGAGACCCAGAAAATGTCCACTGTTGTCTACACACACACTTTCTAAAATTGGCTTTTGCTAACTTAGACAAAAGTAATTTTAATGCAATACCATTTATCATAATTGTGCCAGTATGGGGAATGACCTAGAAAGATTTGGGAAAGCTCTGATTATTAATATATTTCAAAAGAAAATAATTGGTATATTTCAAAATAGTTGTGTCAAAATGGAGGCAGACATGGATAAAGAAAGGACTTGGTTTCAGCCTAACAACAGGCAGCTATTCCAGTGTAAATCAACCTAGCTCAAAGTACTTAACAAGTCAATAGAGGAGAGCTAGGGCTTCCTCTTTCTAAAGACAGATCTACATGATCTAGGGGGGATGGGGCAGGGTTTGGCCTTGCCCTCCATGAAAGGAGACACCTCACCCCACCTTGCTAGGGGAGGTACCTTACAGAGACGTTCACCTCAGAGTCACGCGAACAAGATGGAGGTCATGGGTATAAAAAGTCCGGTCCACGTGTAAGCCCTTTGGTGTACTCATTCGAGTCATCCCCTCATGCCATCTTGGCATGGGGCTGTATTTCTATTTTCTGTATTTCTATCTTTCTAATAAACTTCTTTAAATCTTCAGCAGCTGTCCAAGCAATGAATACTCATTCTTAGCTTAGGACAAGAATCCACGGGTTTTCTGTTTGTCTGTCTGTGTGTGTCTGTGTGGTGGGGGGGGGATTACTTCACACACACACCACGCACCTTTTCCCCCCCAACCTATTCCCTGCAACATATTCCCGCAACAATAATAAGGTGGTTTTTTTTTTAAGGTACTGGGGGTGGAACCCAGGGGCATTCTACCTCCAAGCTACGTCCCCACCCCTATTTTTTATTCTTTACTTTGAAACAGGGTTTCACTGAGTTGTGAAGGGCCACGCTAAGTAGCTGAGGCTGGCCGCAAACTGTGATATTCCTGTCTCAGCCTCCCAAATGCTGGGATTACAAGCGTACACCATCACACCCAGTCATAAAAAGTTATTTTGTTTGTTTTGTTTTGTTTTATTTTGAGGGTCTGGAGATGGAAGCTAGAGCATTTGACCTCTGAGATACACCCCCTGCCCTTTTTCTTGCAGGTTTGGGGATGGAACCCAGGGGCATTTGACCTCCAAGCTACACCCCCTGCCTATTTTTTTTTTTTTATTCTTTATTTTGAAACCAGGTCTCACTGAGTTGCAGAGGGCCTCAGCTTCCCGAATGCTGGGATTATAAGCGTGCGCCACCAATCCGGCCCCTGCCCGATTTTTTATTCTTTATTTTGAAACAGGGTCTCACTGACTTGCGTAGGGCCTCACTAAGTAGCTGAGGATGTCCACGAACCGCGATCCTCTGGTCTCAGCCTCCCAAATGCTGGGATTACAAGCATGTGCCACCAAGCCCAGTTCATAATAATAAGGTTTTGAATAACAGATCCCTATGAGAAATATGGGCCTTAATTAACCAAGCCTGCAAGGACAGGGAGCACTTCGCCATCCCTTAGGGTAGTTCTAAGCACTTACCTTAAGAGCTAAGCTATTCCCAATAGACTCTTTGTGACCCAAAAGGTCATGTGTTACAGACATGGCTTCCAAAGCATCAGTGTTAGAGGAGCTTTTGAGAAGTAATTGTATTGTGAAGGCTCTAACTTCATGAGTAGATTCATAATTTGAAGACATTATTGGGAGGTGGGATAAACTAGCAGGTGGGACCTCACTGAAGGAGTAGGTCTTTGGATATGTGCCCTTGGAGACTATATTTTGTCCAGGCCTTTTCCTTTCTCTCTGCTTCCTGTATGCCGTGAGCTGAGCAGTTTTCCTCAGCCATACCCTTCTACCATGACCTTTTGTCTCACCTCATGTCCAAAGCAATGAATTTACCATCCATGAACTAAAACCTCTGAACCTGAGAGCCAAAATAAATCCTGTTTAAAGTTGTTCTTGTCGGGTATTTTTGTCACAGCAATGAAAAGCGACTAACATACACCCACACTATGACAACTATCCTTTGAACGTGGAATGTCCCTCAAAGGCTTGATACTCAGCCTGAGTACTACTGGGAGGTGTTGGGACCTTTAAGAGGTGGGACCTATTGGGAGGAAGTTAGGTCATTGGGGGTGTGTCCTTAAAAGGGATTTGGGATCCTACTTCTTTCTCTTTGCTCCTTGAATCATGATGTAAGTGGATTTGCTCTGCTATGCACTCCCACTATGACATGCTGCCTTATACCAAACCAAAGAGGCCACCCTTTTGTTGATTGGAACCTGCAAAACTATGAGCCAAAATAACTCTTTTCTCATTATGAGTGGATTACCTCAGACATTTTATCATAGTAGTGAAAGCTGACTAACACAGCCAAAAACTTACAGTAAAAAACTGGGATGTCACACTTGTAGCAGCCCACACTTGTAATCCCGGTGCTTGGGAGGCTGAGACAGGAGGATCGCACAGGTTCGAAGCCAGCCTTGCTGGCTTAAGAGACCCTTTTTCCAAATAAAAATATAAAAAATAGTTGTCTGGGAGTGTAGCCCAGAGGTAGAAGGATTTCCAGGAACCCCAGTACGACAAAAAAAAAAAAAAAAACACCAAACCAAAACACAACAACTGGGATGTCAAAGTGTGTTAGTAAAACCTAAAGGCCTCCTATATAGAAAAGAAGAGGAAGACTCGATCTTTAGGGTTATCCAGCTGTAAAAAATAAAGAAAAGAGACGTAAATCTAGTAGTAATTTCAGATTCTTTAAATCTAGTATTTTTTTAATGCAAGAGTGATTAAATGTATAGTTTTTTACTATAAATGATTACAGTAAACAAGATCAGCATAACCATACCAACACAGAAAAACCATTTGACCAAATTAAGGGAAAATATCAGGCAAGAATTTTAAGAGAAGAATTGGAAATGTCAATACCTTCTTAAAAAGTGATTATTAGGGAGGAATATTAAGTTACTCTTCACAGTGAAATGCAGAGGCTTAAGGAATAGTTAGAGTGAGAAATAATGAAAAGATGCCTTCCATCATATTTTAAAATTCATATAATTTTAGGAGTTTGAATTAACAGGATAAGAAAATAAGAAAGAAAAAACTTTATGATTGTAGAGAAGGGATATAAAGCAAGCAGCAGAAAAACTGTTGAAAGTACTATAAGAGGATTCCAGGCAAGCTCGTGTACGGAGATAGTTTCTTAAGGAACAGAAGCAGTTTCTTATGATCTGAAAAGAAAATAACTCCACACTATGAACAAAATATATAAAATATTCAGGAAAACCAATAGGAAATGTGTAATCTGTAGACAACAGACCAAATAATAATAAAATTCTGTTTAAGAGGTCTTAAAGACACACTCTGGGCCTGGAAGGAAACTCTCAATGTTTTAAGTGTGCTGATTTTGTAAAAATTAAAATAACAAGGTTAATAAATTTAAATCAGGCTTTCATTGAGCTTTGGTTAAAGAGTTTTACCAGTTAACATTATCAATTATGTGAGAAAAAAGGTAGCAATGTGTTTAGGAAATTTTTGAAAAGACAGGCTCCTGATAGATATAGGAATGTGTTCCACCAGGTATAAGGTATATGACTAGGTCAGAATTGTCTATTGATCCAGAGAACAGGATACACAGTACAGCACGGGTTTAGTTATATGTGGACATTTAATATGTGCTCTGACAGGAGAAATAACACACTAGTAATTTGTTATTATTTAGAAACAGAATCTGGCCGGGTGTGGTGGCGCACACTTGTAATCCCAGCACTTGGGAGGCTGAGACAGGAGGATCGTACAGGTTCGAAGCCAGCCTCAGCTACTTAGTGAGGCTCTCAGCAACTTAGTGAGACCCTGTTTCTGAATAAAATATAAAATAGGGCTGGAAGTATAGCCTGGAGGTAAAGAGCCTCTGGGTTCTACCCCCAGTACCACAATACACACAAAAGGAACAAAATAAAGAATAAAAAATAGGGCTGTGGTGTAGCTGGGAGGTAGAATGCCCCTGGGTTCTATCCCCAGTACTGAAAAAAAAAAAAAAAAAAAAAAAAACACCAGAATCTGGCTAAGTTTCTGAGGCTGGCCTGGAACCTGTCATCCTCCTGTCTCAGCCTCCCAAGTCCTGGGATCATGAGCATGTGCCAGGATCCCTGGCCAGTATTTTATTAAAACAAAACTGTGGGACACTTGTCTTAAGTGCAAAATTAATTTGTCCCTGTCTAAATGTACAGGTTGCTTTCATAAATACTAAGAGATAGGAATATATTGAAAGATATATAAGAAATCAGAATTGATCTCTCCCTGATATGGGACAGGACTCAAGCAAGTTACAGAGGGCTATTGATATGTATGTATGTATGTATGTATGTATGTATGTATGAATGGATATATGTATGTATTTTTGTGGTACTGGGGATTGAACCTAGGAGAATGCTACCTCTGGCCAATTTTATTTTTTCTTTTGAAAGTGGATCTCACTAGGTTGCTGAGGACCTTGCTAAGTTTTGGAGGCTGACCTTGAAACTGAGATCCTCCTGTCTCAGCCTCCCAAGTATTAGGATTATAGGACTGTGCCACCACACCTGCCCAGAAAACTAATTTTAAAATCTACAATCTTTGGTAAATAAAGTACCTATTTATGAGTAAAGGATCAGTTAATGCCTTTTTATTTTTTATTTTTTGTGATTTTTATATTTATTTATTTTTTTAAATTTATTTTATTGCAAGTAAATGTTATACATTTAATCTGTATTTGGTGCCCTCTCCCCCCCCTCGTTTCCCTTCCCCCCTCCCGATACTTAATACCCAGGCTAACCTTGCTATATTCGTACTTTTACACCTATTTGGAAGTAGCCCTTCATCTGTCAAGTTCAGCCTCCTTCCTCTCTTAGTTTTCCATTCAAACTTTGCTGAGATTTCCCTTCCATTATCTGGAGTCCCTCTGGTATCCCCAATGCTCACTCATTTGGGCATATTAGAGGAAACATATGTCCCTTCTCTTTCTGTCTTTGGCTGATCTCACTTAACATAATGCTTTCCAGCCCTTTCCAATTTCTTACAAATGATGTGATTTTGTTCTTCTTTATAGCTGAATAGAATTCCATTGTGTGTATTTCCCATAACTTTGCAAACCATTCATCTGTTGATGGGGGCCTAGGTTGTTTCCAAATTTTGGCTATTACAAATTGTGCTGCTATGAACATAGGTATGCATATGTTGCTGTATTTCTGTGAATTCAACCCCTTTGGAAAGATACCCAGGAGTGGTAAAGCTGGATTGTATGGTGGATCTATTCCCACCTTTCTTAGGAATCTCCACACTGATCTCCATAGTGGCTGAACTAGTTTGCACTCCCACCAACAATGTAAAAGAGTTCTTCTTTCCCCACATCCTCTCCAGCATTTGTTGTTGTTTGATTTCTTTATGCTTGCCACTCTGACTGGGGTTAGATGGAATCTCAGTGTAGTTTTGATTTGCATCTCCCTGATGGCTAATGATGAAGAACATCTTTTCATGAATCTATTGGCCATTTGTATCTCCTCTTTAGTAAAGTGTCTATTCATTTCAGGTGCCCATTTCTTGATTGGGTTGTTTGTTTTGCTAGTGCAGAGTCTTTTGAGCTCTTTGTATATTCTGGATATTAGCCCCCTATCGGAGTGGTGACTGGTAAAGATCTTCTCCCATTCTGTAGACTTCCTCTTTAGGTTCTTGATGGTTTCCTTTGATGAGAAGAAACATTTTTAGTTTGATGCTATCCCACTTGTTGATTCTTGCTTTAATTTCCTGAGCTTTGGAGGTTTTGTTGAAAAAGTTACTGCCTGTGCCTATATGTTGTAGTGATGAGCCTATGTTCTCCTCTAATAACTTCACAGTCTCTGGTCTGATTTCTAAGTCTTTGATCCATCTCGAGTTGATTTCTGTGCATGGTGAGATATAGGGGTTTAGTTCCATCTTTCTACAAATGGATAGCCAGTTCTCCCAGCACCATTTGTTGAAAAGGCTGTCTTTTCTCCAGCATATGTGTTTGGCCCCTTTGTCAAAGATTAATTGACTGTAGGTGTGTGGATTTGTTTCTGTATCTTCTATTCTGTTCCACTGGTCAGTGTACCTGTTGTTGTGCCAGTACCATGCTGTTTTTACTACTATTGCTCTATAGTATAGTTTGAAGTCTGGGATTGTGATGCCTCCTGAGTGATTCTTGTTGCTGAGAATTGCTTTGGCTATTCTGGGTCTTTTCTTTCTCCATATAAAGTTCATGATTGCTTTTTCTAGGTCTGTGAAGAATGTAGTTGGTATTTTGATGGGAATTGCATTGAATCTATAAATCATTTTTGGCAGAATGGCCATTTTGATGATATTTATTCTGCCTATCCTCGAGCACGGGAGGTCTTTCCATCTTCCAAGGTCTTTTTCAATTTCTTTCTTTAATGTTTTAGAGTTTTTGTTGTAGAGGTCATTTACATCTTTGGTTAGGTTTATTCCTAGGTATTTTATTGGTTTTGAGGTTATAGTGAATGGAATTGACTGTTTTATTTCTTTCATTGTGGATTCATTGTTGGTATAAAGAAAAGCCTCTGATTTCTTTAGGTTCATTTTGTATCCTGCAACATTGCTGAATTTGTTAATTAACTCCAGAAGTCTTTTGGTTGAGTTCTTAGGGTCTTGTAGGTAAAGGATCATGTCATCTGCAAATAAATAAATTCCTATTTGAATTCCTTTGATTTCCTTCTCTTGTCTTATTGCTGTGGCAAGAGTCTCAAGAACTATATTGAAGAGGAGTGGTGATAGTGGACATCCTTGTCTTGTTCCCGATTTTAGGGGAAATTCTTGCAGTTTTTCCCCATTCAGTATAATGTTGGCTTTGGGTTTGTTGTATACTGCCTTAATGATGTTGAGGTATGTTCCTTTTGTTCCAATTTTCTGTAGTGTTTTTAACATGAATGGGTGTTGGATTTTGTCAAAGGCTTTTTCAGCATCTATTGCTATGATGATGTGGTTTTTATTCTTGATTCTATTTATGTGGTGGATGACATGTATTGATTTACGTATGTTGAACCAACCTTGTTTTTTTGGGGATGAAACCAACTTGGTCATGGTGTATTATTCTCTTGATATGGTTTTGAATGCGTATGGCTAGTATTTTGTTTAGAATTTTTGCATCTATGTTCATTAAAGATATTGGTTTGTAGTTTTCCTTTCCTGAGGTATCTTTATTTGGTTTGGGGATTAATGTGATACTGGCCTCATAGAAAGAATTTGGGAGAGTTCCATCTCTTTCAATTTCCTGGAATAAGTTATGAAGTATTGGTATTAGTTCTTTACTGAAGGCTTTGTAGAATTCAGCTGGAAACCCATCTGGGCCTGGGCTTTTCTTTGATGGAAGAATTTTTATTGCCATTTCTATTTCATTGTTTGCTATTGGTTGGTTTAGGCTTGCTATGTTTTCTTGGTTCAGTTTAGGTAGGTTAACTGTGTTTAGGAATCTATCGATTTCTTCCATGTTTTCTTGTCTATTGAAATAAAAATTTTTTAAGTAGTTTCTGATAATCCTTTGAATTTCTTCACTATCTGTGGTGATGTCTCCTTTTCATTTCTGATTTTAGTAATTTGCATTGATTCTCTTTTTCTTTTGGTTAGGTTGGCCAGGGGTTTATCAATTCTATTAACCTTTTCAAAGAACCAGCTTTTTGTTTTGTTGATTCTTTGAATCGATTTTTTGTTCTCTATTTCATTTATTTCTGCTCAGATTTTAATAATTTCCTGCCTTCTGCTGGCTTTGGGGTTGGACTGTTGCAGTCTTTCTAGATCCTTGAGTTGTGCCAATAGGGTCTGAACTTGGTGATTCTGAGTCCTTCTTATGTGGGCACTCAATGCAATAAACTCCTCTTAATACTGCCTTCATTGTGTCCCAGAGATTTTGGTAAGTTGTGTCTCTGTTTTCATTTATTTCCAAAAATGTATTTACTTCTTCCATAATTTCTGCTCTTACCCATTCATCATTCAATAGTGTATCATTCAGTCTCCACGTATTTGCATAGTTTCTTTTGAGTTTCCTGTTGTTGATTTCTACTTTAATTCCATTATGGTCTGAAAAGATGCAAGGAATTATATTACATCTTTTGAATTTGCTGGTGCTTTCTTTGTGTACCAGGATTTGATCTATTTTGGAGAAGGTTCCATGGGCTGATGAGAAGAATGTGTATTCTGTCGTTTCTGGATGAAATGTTCTGTATATGTCTATTAGGTCCATTTGGTTTATAGTTTTCTTTAGTTCTAAGAGTCTTTAGTCAACTTTTGCCTTGAAGATCAATCCAGTGGTGTGAGAGGAGTATTGAAGTCTCCAAGAATTATTATATTTGGGTCTATTTGAGATCTGATGTCCTGAAGGGTTTGTTTTACAAACGTGGTTGCATTCACATTTGGAGCATAAACGTTTACTATCATTATATCATCTTGGTGTATTGTTTATTTTAATAAAAGGAAGTGCCCTGATTTGTCTCTTCTGATGTGTCTTAGTTTAAAGTCTGTTTTGTTGGATATCAGGATTGCTACCCCTGCCCTTTTTTGTTCTCCAGTAGCATGGTATATCTTTTTCCATCCTTTCACTTTCAGTCTGTGAGTGTCTTTGGCTTTTAGGTGAGTTTCTTGCAAACAGCATATATTTGGGTTATATTTTTTAATCCACATTGCCAATCTATGTCTTTTGATTGGTGAGTTAAGTACTATGATTTTAAGAGTTATTATTGAAATATGATTTTTGATTTCTGTCATTTTGTGTTCTGTCATCTGTTTAGTAGCTTTTTCTTTCTTCCTTACTTAGAAGCCCCTCTGATCACTTTCCTCTCTTCTCTGGTTCTGAAGTCTGCTTCTTTTTTCTTCATTATGGTTTATTTCTTTAAGTATTTTTTCTAGTGTTGGCTTTGAATTCATAAATTTTTTGAGATTGTTTATCCTGAAGTACTTTTATTTCGCCGTCGAATTTGAATAGTAGTTTTGCTGGATAAAGCAGCTTTGGTTGGAAGTTATTTTCTTCCAAGGTCTGGATCACATCATACCAATCTCTTCTGGCATTCATGACCTGGGTTGTATGGTCTGGGGTGATTCTTATTGTTTTGCCTCTGTACGTCACCTGACCTTTTATTCTCACTGCTTTTAAGATCTTTTCCTTGGCCTCTATGTTAGTCATTTTGACTATTATGTTGTGTGGGGAAGTTCTTTTTTGATCTTAATGGTGTTCTGTATGTCTCTTGAACATGAAGATCTATCTCTTGTTCTATGTTTGGGTAGTTCTCCGAAATTATTTCTGTGAAAAGATTACAGATGCCCCTGGTCTGTACCTCTATCCCTTCTTCAATGCCTTTTATCCGTAAGTTAGGGCGTTTCATGTTGTCCCAAATTTGCTGTATGTTTAGGTTTTGTTGCTGTAATGACTTCTGCATACTATTGACTGTGTTTTCGGTGTTGGATGAACAGTGATATTCTACTTTCCATTTCCTCTAATCTTCCAGAATTTCTATTGCTGACTTCATTTCATTTATTGATGCTTTCATTTCATTCCAAGCCTCTTTCTGATTCTTTTTTAGTTTTTCTAACTCATCTTTCATCTCCTCTAAACTTGTTTTGAATAAATCCTTTCATCATATTGTAGATCATGATTCAGAACTCCCCTTCCTGCATTTCTTGTAGGTCAGTATTCGTGATTTCTGTCATTTCTCCATTATTCCTAGTTCTCATATTTTCAGAGTTCTCAGGTCTGGTTTTCTGCTGTCTTCCCATCGTTAGTGGGTATTATTTTTAGCCCAGTCTTTGTATTAGGACTTTAGAAAAGACTTATCCCCCCAGAAAAAAAACTTATCCACCCAGAAAACCAAAAACCAAAACAAACCCAAAGACCCATAAAGTAAAACAAACAATACCAAACCGGAATAGTAAAAAATAAAATATAAAAGGATAGAAAAATAGTAAAAAAATAATAATAATAATATTAAAAGAGATAGCAGTCCTACTATGTTGCTGATATATGGTGAATCTTGTATTTGCTTGGAGTATCCCCTTGTGGCCCCGTGCAGGTATCGCACCTTAAGCTTCTCTGAGAATGTTAAAGACCCAAAAGTCCCATTTGGGCAAGCGGCCCTGAGACCACTGCGCCTGTGCCTGCACTCCACCGGCCACCGATTCTTCAGCTCACTATCTGCTTTCTTTGTGTGTTGTGGTGAATCTTGCAGATCAGTTGCTGGATTTTTTCTGCCGTACTCCCCAAGTCTGTTTTGGATCACACGTTTAATGTTTTCTTTATTAAGACACTTCTGCCAGAGGGGGTGGGGCCCGAGACTACCCTCCGGTGATCGTGGGCTTCCCTGCGGCGGCTTGGTCCCGGAAGTGGGTGCCCGGCTCCGGCGGACTGCGGCTCGAGCCTCAGATAGCAGCAGCAGCAGCAGCAGCCTCCGCAGCCTCCGCAGCCTCCGCAGCAGCAGCCTCCGCAGCAGCAATGTTTCACTTCTTCAGAAAGCCTCCAGAATCTAAAAAGCCCTCAGTCCCAGAGGTAGAAACAGATGGATTTGTCCTCTTAGTTTAAATGACAAATCAAATCTTGAAAAGTAGTGGGATTTTAAGATTCTCTTTGGGGACTTCCGGGAAGATGGCGACCGAGAAAAGCGGGGCTTAAGAGCCCCGCTAACAACAAATCTCCATTACTACAAAATCAGTGCCTTTCAAAGCCAGAAAACAACATCACCAGGAAAACAAAAAAAATCACCAGGCTCCAGAGAGAAAGCGGACTGAGAACAGAGCCACAGAGGAGATCCTCACACCCGAGGAAGCGGCTTCACGCCCGAGGACGCGGCAGCAGCCATACTGCCGGCGGCACCGGCAAGTTCACGGGACGGCCACAACAAGCCGAGGGGAGCCGCTGCGGAACAGCCAGGCGGGATATCTCGGCGCAGGAAGCATCTAAAGCTCGCAGTGGCTGAGCTCAGCACATGCTGCAGGGATTCAGAGTGGAAATCAAAACCAAGAAAAAAAACGCCAGCCCCACAGCCGAGGGCGTAGCAGCGGCGCCATATTGCCACCGGCGGCAGCAGCAGAGAATTCACCGAATCCAGTACAGCTACATCTGCGTACTCAAGAACAGTGAGTCAAATTGCGGGCTACAGAGGTGAAATCCCAGTACTGTACTCACTGGGACTTGACCCAGCGGGAGAGGGGCGGTGGCAGTGATATCACACCATAGGAGAACGTGCAACCAGGCACCCCCCCACAGTCTAAAGCAGCCTCTATCGACTCTCTGGGTCGGAGACTCTGTGATACAACCCAGTAAAGGAGTAGTGGGGTCTGAGATACTACAGACTCGAGATCCAGAGCACCTTAAGTGAAGTCATAGTGACCCAAGGGAAGAACCCAGAGAAGGCACAAACTTCCGAAATCATGGGAAAGAGGAATAATACTGGAGCAATCAATGCTCACAACCCCACAACATCAGAACCCGATAAAACTGAAAATCAGAGATTTCTAGAAGATCAAATCAGAAAAATAACTGTAGAAATAATAGAGGTGCTTCGAAAAGAACTCAGAGAGAGCCAAAAAGAGATAAAGGATGCAATTAATGAAGTAAAGGCCTCAATTCAAAGCACAAACAACCGATTAGAACACATGGAGAACAGAATCTCGCTCTTAGAAGATAATCATTCCAAAAATGAACGCATAGTTTCTAATCTAGAAAAAAATATCCGACAGCAGGAATCTGATATTGAAGAAATATGGGCCCATTTTAAGAGAGCTAACCTAAGAATAATTGGAATAGAGGAGGGAAAAGAAAGTGAAACCAAAGGGATCAACAATCTCTTCAAGGAAGTAATAGCAGAAAATTTTCCAGACATAGAGCAAGAGGTCGATACGCAGGTCCAGGAAACTTATAGAACTCCCTTTAGGCAGGATCGAAGAAGAGGATCCCCACGCCACATAATTGTCAAAATGACCAATGTGGAAGCCAAGCAGAGAATCTTAAAGGCAACAAAAGTAAAGGGCCAAGTGACATTCAGAGGCAAACCAATTAGAATCACTCCAGACTTCCCAAACCAAGTTATGAGAGCCAGAAGGGCTTGGAGTAACATATTCCCAATTTTGAAAGAAAACAACTTCCAGCCAAAAATTTCCTACCCAGCAAAACTTTCTATCAAATTAGATGGAGAAATAAGAAGCTTCCATGACAAACAGAAACTGAAGGAATTTATGTCTTCAAAACCAGCACTAGAGAAAATACTTAAAGAGATTAACTACAAAGAAGAAATAGATAACACACATCAGAACTAGAGAAACAAGATTTTCCATCCAACAGACAACTAAGATTGGTTATCTGTGGAGATTCATTATTTATGTTAGTCTTTTACCTATCTCTAAAGGGTAGTGTTTGCCTTTATTGTTTGTTAATTTTTAGGATTTCTAGTTGGAATATTAATATACCTTCAGATATAGCATTTGGAAATATTTTATCCCATTCTATTAGTAACAGTTAACTCTGTTTACATTGTCTTTGGATATACAATATGTTTTTTTATTTTTTTAGGGAGTTTGTATACTCTTCTGTTGCCTGTGCCATTGAAATCATAACCAAGAAATCACTGCCAATTTCAATGTTGTGAGGTTTTATAACCCAGATTTTCTCCTAAAAGTTTATAGTCTTAAGATTTATATTTAGGTCTTTTATCTATTTTGAGTTAATATTTGTATATAGGATTAGGTAAGGGTCCAATTTTATTCTTTTCCATGTAATTATTATTTTTCAATAATATTTAGTTAAAAGATTATTATTCCCACCACCAAATGTTCGTGGAAACCTTGTCAAAAATAACTTGACAATATAGGGAAGAATTTAGCTCTAGGCTTTTATTTAACTCCAATGGTTTATATATCTGCCTTTAGAATATTACTACACTGTTTCAATTATTGTAGCTTTATATGGCTTGAAATCAGAAAATATACATCTTCTAGCTTTGTTCTTTTTCAAGATCGTTGTGGGTACCTAGAGTCCATATTCCATATTAGGATAGTATTTTTTCTGAAAAATAAATATATAAATATATGATAGCTTCACCTAAAAAATAGAAAAAAAATATTCTCTGGTAAGAAAGAAAGCAAAAAGAAATATTGAAATGTTATCTTTAGGTCATCAAAAGCTTGGTATCAGACAAATGAAACTGTTATGTGAGATTATCATTTTTAATTTTTGATAAATTGCTATAATACTAGATGTCAACCACTAAGCCAAGCATGGGAGGGAGGGATAGGGAGAGAATGGGGTGGGGATCGGGTGGGGGCTGACTGGGCAATGTGTGCATGTATGTCTACAAAAGTATGTATCCCACTATGATGTATGAATACAGTGCACCAATTAAAAAAATAAAAAAAAAATTAAAAAAAAAAGACACTTCTGTCTCAGTAGTGAACTTAGTTTGTTTCAGCTAACGAGGGACGCTGCGTCTCTCCGTCACCATCTTGGAAAATCCACCAGTTAATACCTTTTTAAATACAAATAATAATATGTGTCTGTTAAAAGGAATATACTAGACATATACACTGAAATGGAAGGAGCCACAGAATATTGGGGTCAATTTGCAGAATAGAATATATAGTATGATCTCAATACAAATACAATTCCACTATGCCTAAAAGGGTATGTCAGGCATATAGGATCAAGGCTAAGGTAAATCTTTTACTTTCTACTTTTAGAAAAAGTAACTGCTATCTCTCTTTTTATTTTTTTTCTTTTGTGTCCCTCAGGGACATTCTACCTCTGAGCTATACCTGCAGACATTTTTATTTTTTTATTTTTTTGAGACAGGATCTCACTAAGTTTTAGAGAGCCTCATAAGTTGCTGAGGCTGACTGTGAGCCTGCAGTCCTCCAGTCTCAGCCTCCCAGGTACAGGATTACAGGTGTGCTCCAGCATGCCCAGCGAGTACCTGCTAGTTCTGATGGTCCAACCACCACTTTCACTAACCATTTCCTCACTCATACACTGCTCTTCCACATCCAGGCTCAGGAAAGGACAAAGGCAACAGTCTTTATCTATGGCTCGCAAGCCGCAACAACAATTTATAATTCATTCAAAAAAGTTAGCGTAGATTACAATGCATTAATATGGTGGGACAGGGGATGCTATGTGTCATTAGAATATAAGAAAAGTAAATTTGAACATGCTAGTGCAAAAACATGGTATTATGCATAGCAGATTAAAAAATTCAGGAGAATGTTAGTATAGAGACTGTCTTGAAGGTGATATATTGCATATATACATCTTTTTCTTTTTCCACAAACCTCATAATAATCTTATACTATATCCTCATAACAATAATTCTATAATGACTATAGAGCTGTATATTTGTACCAAGCATAAAACCACAAGGATAAAAATAAAAGAAAAGAAATTAGGAAACAATTTTTGGAAATGAAAAGGCTTATGGAAATAAAAAGGCATAAGGTAATTAACTTAACCTACTGAAGAAAGATGAATCCTAAGGTGTTAATAAAGGAAGCCTCCCTCCCCCCAAAAAAAGAGCAGCTTGCTTTATACAACAGAATCCCCAAAGACTCTGAAAGGGGATGTACCAAGCTGGAAGGTGGTGTAAAGAAAGAAAATTGAAACAAAATACTGGAACCTTGTAATTAAGGTTTCCAGATAAAATACAAATCAGTTGTTGTTGTTGTTGTTGTTATTATTATTATTATTATTATTATTATTATTATTTGGTGGTGGTGGTTTTGAGAATTGAACCCAAGGGTACTTTACTTCTTTTTTTCTTTTTCTTTTTTTTTTTTTTCAGTACTGAGGATGAAACCTAAGGGACATTCTACCTCTCAGCTATACCTCTAGCCCTATTTTTATTCTTTATTTTGACTCACTCAGTAGCTGAGGCTGTCTGCAAACCGTGATCCTCCTGTCTCAGCCTCCCAAAGGCTGGGATTACAAATGGGCACCACTACGCCCGGCTGGTATTTTACATGCAGGCTACATCCTTAGCCCTTACCTCTATTTCATTTTTTGTTTTGAATCAAGAGTCTTACTAAGTTGCTGCGGCTGGTCTCAAATCTGTGATCCTCCTGTCTTAGTCTCCTAAGGACTGGGATTACAGGTGTACACTGCCACACCTGGCTGACCTCCTTAAAATTTTAGACAAACAACAAATAATTTTTTAGTATAAGTGTGTTCCAATTATATGCATGGAACATACAATAGTAAAAAGTATTTTTTATTCCAAATTGAAATCTGATTGATGTCACTGTATTTTTATTTGCTTACTCAGGCAACTGTGTTTGGAAAGGCTACAACCCCCAGGAACGCCTCTGTGATGGAGAAAAAGACCTAAAAGAAAAGAACCTAGAAAGAAAGAACACTCACTTCTCCCATCTCCCTGCCTGGAGATTCTTTAAATGGTGCCTTGGATTGGCAGAATCTAACTGGAGGCCCATTTGGATATATGCCCAAGAAGTTGTAATTTTATGACTCTTCACACAACATCAAAAGGCACAGCATAGAAGGATGAGTCTGGGCCAACAGACATCTGGATAATCAACAACTCAGAGGCAGGCCTGATGACACATGCCTATAATCTTAATACTTAGGAGCCTGAGACAGGAGGATCACAGATTTGAAGTCACTTTCAGAAAGTTACCTAGACCTTGTTTCAAAAATATATAGGCTGAACACAGGCTGAATGCCCCTGTGTTCAATCCCCACTACCACCAAACCAAACAAAAACAAAAATAACCACAGTTTTATATAAATAGTATAAAATTTTAGCTTGAGTCTTAATTGCCTGCCTTCTATGTATGCTTTCATTTTGGTTTCCTATGATAGTGCATAAATGTGCTTCTTTGGGGGTGGGCAAAATACACAACGAATAATATCAATGATAATTGGAATATGAAGTGTCAGAAAACAAGTCTGACACCGGGGGCCCACGTGGAACGCCTCGGGAGTGCAGAAGGAAGGCCTAACAGTCCCCAGGGGACCTTCTAGGAGATCCAGGGAATCCCCAGAACTCTAAAGGAGACCTGCATAACGAAAGCAGGGGAAAAAAAGACATCCCATGTTATGGCCGTGAGATTAAAATCAGAAGTGAGAAATGTGCATGGGGTTCTGAGGACAGCCATGATTTCAGTCTACATCTGAATATGTGTAAAATTATGAATATGACATGGTTAACCTGGAGAAGCATTGGTGGGAGGGGGGAAGGGAAAATGGGGGCGGGGGGGAGAAGGCACCAAATATAGTTTAAATGTATACCATTTATGTTCAATAAAAATTTTGTTTAAAAAAACAGAAAAAGTAAAAAAGTAAAAAAATTAAATAAAATAAAAAGAAAAAAAGAAAAGATAGCGTGTGGTGTGTGGGAGGGCCCACAGCACAGAGTGGTGGGTCCCAACCTCACCGGGCCCATGACCCTGACTGGGGTATTAGTGGTTCCAACTGCAAATCACTCTGCCCTGTTGACCCCAGCCAAATTCAATTTAGCCAAACTTTCTTTTTCTAGTTTTCTTATCGGCTTTTCTCTACTAAAATATATATTGTAATTCTAAAAGTTGTATCAAGTTATATTAATGCCCTATGCATAAGCTACTGAGTTAAACTGCCAATGTTTGTTTTGTGGAAATTAAGCATTACAATTTCTTGTGTCTGTTTTCTGTATTCGTGTTGAGTGTGTCTGTGTGTGTTGATGTGCACCCATAGACATGTGTTCAGGATTTATTTGTGCAAATGGATTTATGCACAATTTCTTCTAATAGCATTACATTTTACATATAGATATTTCCTTTATTTTCTTAGCTGATATACTTAAGGGGCTTGTTCTCTCTCTCTCTCTCTCTCTCTCTCTCTCTCTCTCTCTCTCTCTCTCCTCTTTCTCTCTCTCTCTCTCTCTCTCTCTCTCTCTCTCTCTCTCTCTCTATCTCTTTTACACACACAAACACATACTCTTACACATTTTTATTATTGAATAAATATAATTTTTACTCATTCATTGTTTTAAATATCAATGTCCTTGTTTTTTGTGTACATAAAAGAGGGTGCCTATAAGCTAATAGAAATAAAATAAGGCCCAACATGCTTAAGTCTCCCTCTACCATTTTTATGTACAATATACAAGCCTATTATACTAGTGTCTTCAACTATTTACTATGCTTTAATATCATAATTTATCTTTTTTGTGGTGCTGGTGATTGAACCCAGGGCATTCTACCTCTTAGCTATACCCCCAGCCTGACGTTTTATTCTTTATTTTGAAACAGGGTCTCGCTAAGTTGTGGAGAGCCTCACTAAGTAGCTGAGGCTGGCCAGGAACCGTGATCCTCCTGTCTCAGCCTCCTGAATGCTGGGATTACAAGGGTATGCCACTACGCCTGGTTTATTTTAATTTCTTTGAATACAGATATTTCTGCTCTATATAGTCTGTAAATGAATAAATTTGCAACAGTAACAACTTCCCCACCAAAAAGAGGTTATATGGAACATCCTGGGTATTTGAGAATAGGAAAATCTGTTGGTCAAAATCCAAATGTCGCCGGGCGTGGTGGCGCACGCTTGTAATCCCCGCGCTTGGGGGGCGGAGACACAAGGATCCCACAGGTTCATAGTCAGTCTCGCTGGCTTAAGAGACCCTGTTTCCAAATAAATAAAAAATATAAAATAGGTCTGGGAGTGTAGCCTGGAGGTAGAAGGGCTTCCAGGAACCCCAGTACCACCAAAAAACAAACAAACAAAAAACAAAATACAAATGTCCAGCAGTTTGAGGACATTTTCAAGCAGTTCAGGAACTAGGAGATCTTATTTGGGGTAAAAATTTAAAATTCTTTTTAAGGCTGTCCCACTTGTTTAATAATATTTTCAACTGATAATATTTTACACATGACCTTCAGAATTGGAAAGAATAATGTAGACCTTTTTTGCTTGATTTTAAAACTGCATGATTGACATATTAGCTGCATAGCATACAATTAATCCACTCCACTGAATATCCAATTTAGTGTTTTTTAGTTTATTCATAAGGTTGTGCAATCATCATCAAAATCAATTGTAAGACATTCTTATCACCCTCAAAGCAACCTCAGATTCATTAGCAGTTCCTTCTACTTTCTTCCAATTCCCTGTCCTGGGCAACCACTAACCTGCTCTCTGCTCCTGTGGATGTGCCTGTTCTGGATGCTTGATATGTATGCATGGACTCATAAGGTCTGCGGTCTTTTGCAAATGGCTTCTTTCCCTTAGCATAATAATTTTAAAGTCTTCATAGCCTGTGTCAGTATAACTTTCCTTTTTATTGTTAAATACTATTCCCTCATATAGACATGTACTTTTTTCATCCATTCGTTGGTGGACATTTGGGTGAATAAACTTTTTTTTACATTTAAAAACAACATGATAGCCGGGCGTGGTGGCGCACGCTTGTAATCCCCGCTTGGGAGGCACTGACAGGAGGATCACGCAGGTTCGAAGCCAGCCACGCGAGCTGGCTTAGGAGACCCTGTTTCCAAATAAAAATGTAAAAATAGGTCTGGGAGTGTAGCCTGGAGGTAGAAGGGCTTCCAGGAACCCCAGTACCACCAAATAAATAAATAAATAAATAAAAACAACATGATAAACAGCAGGGCATGGTGGTGCATACTTGTAATCCCAGTACTTGAGAGATGAGGCAGAAGGATCGCAAGGTTGGAGGCCAGCCTCAGCTACTTAGTGAAGCCTGCTGCAACTTAGTGACACCCTATTTCAACATAAAGAATCAAAAATTGGGCTAGGGGTATAGCTCAGAAGTAAAACGCCCCTGGGTTCAATCCCCAGTGCCACACACACAAAAATAAAACAATAAACAGGGTAGCTGGCATTGTTTAAAGGAAAAACTTTAAGTTATTCTAGGAATCTTAATTTGTTAAGCAAATAAAATTTCCAATTGTTTAAGACATTTGATCCATTCTTACATTTCTGTATTATGAAGAGCATAGAGCAGGGATTGTTGCCCTTTAAAAAATTAGAAATCAGGATTGAAATGGCAAAATAAATATGCAACGCCTAGAATATGGGCAAAAGCTCGATGTTACATAAAAGGGTCATTATAGTATGTTAAATACCATTCATGAAATACAATTAACTAGGAAAAATTAATATTTAAGCCCTCTTAACCTTTTGTTGCAGCTAATATCTTTATAAGTAGCATACAAATGAATTTTGCCATTCTAAAATAAATTTAAATGCCTGTGTCTTTTAGTAATGATAATAAGAATAAAAACAAATATTCATGGAATTCTTGCTGTATGTCTGGCATTATGTCAAGTGATTTTACATATATTAACTCCTAATACTTAAAAGAAGAGTCATATTGTTTGCTGGGCCCAATACAAAACATACATATTTGCTGGGCCCAGTACAAACCAAACCAAAACAAACTGGAGATTCTTCTCTGGGACTTGGAAGGGAGAGACCTGAAGTGAGGACAGGGACAATTGCTTCTGGTGCAACTGACAACTTTATTCTCTAGGACTAAGTTTTTATACTCCTTTACAATTATGCTAAAATCATTACTTCATGAGAAAGAAAACATCAAAGTACAATGGGGAGTGGTTGACATAGAACATACGTCATATGCTTACAAAATACAATTATTAAAGGGAAATTGCAGGAACAGGGAGGAACAAAGCGACCTGGTTAAAGGTTATTAAAATTGTGATTAAGGTCAGTTCTCGCTATCACCAGTGGGTTGGAGGCATGAAGTTCCAGAAAGATCAGGAGTCACCCAGAGTCTCGGAGAGTTTGGCCTTTGCCAAACCATCTTAATTCTCTCGGAACCTTTCATTCCTCAGGCTTCATCCATGTCCTCCATCAACAAACAAACAAAAAACCGCAGAGCCTGCTGTTTGTAAATCAGGTGGAAAATGCCATTAATAATAGGTAGTAGAATACAAAGCTTCTTTTCCTTTTTTCTTCAGTGTGTGTGTGTGTGTGTGTGTGTGTGTGTGTGTTTCTGCTAATAACATTCTAAGTAAAAATAAAATAAAAACTCAAATTGTTAGCATGAATTCTAACATTCATCTCTACATTGTGCAGTGTACATTCAAATGCAAATATAAGAGCATTTAACTCACATGCAAAATCACCAAAATTACAATTTGTATTTCATGGCTCATATAAACCTATGTATTTTTCATATAAACCTATGCATTTTTGTGCTTACCAGAATGGTGGAAATGCTGCACAATACTAGCTCAATTGATTTTTACTCCTCTCTCTCTCTCTCTCTCTCTCTCTCTCTCTCTCTCTCTCTCTCTCTCTCTCTCTCTCTCCTAACAGTTACTGCTGAGAATCTTGGCTTATCCAGGAATGAGAAAGTTCTGAAAGGCAAAGAGCTATGGGTTGCGTGATCTTTCCTCTGCCTTCTGTGTTATTATTTTCAGTATAGGTGTCTGGCTTTTAAAGGAAGTCACATGAATAAGAAAAGATTTCTTGTTGGTCTGTATTTCTTAGAATGCCATTGACTACTTTTTGTATTTAGAGCATGTTCTGGCATGAGGGGTAATAAATAGTTCCCTATGTTCTTTTCACACACCGTCTATTCAAAAGGACTTCATGGAGGAACCTTATGGCTGTGTGTAGGGACTCCAGGAATGAGCAGGTAGAAGAGACTTAGAGAGCTGTGTTTAGGTCCCCTGATTCAGTAGTTGCTACCAGATACCAATATACAGCCTCATGGAAGTAATGTAACTCTCCCAAAACTATTGCAACAAAAATAAGATTCCAGTTGGGGTATTATTATTTATCATGACTGAGCATGCTTTCAGACTTTTAACATTTGCATAAACTTTGGCAACAAATTAATACATTTTAAGAAGTCTCTACACCTCATTATGCAATAACTTGGACGATGTTTTAGCAAAGGAATGTCCTGGTTATATTTGAAATTTCCAGTGCTTATCCATATCTTACACAGGGTTTCCACTAAGTGTATCATTGCTTTGCTGAATCGACAGCAGTCTTGTTATCATCTTTTTCAAAATGTCTCATGGTGAGGTAGGTTTTCTAAGCATACCATCAGCAAGCGTTCTTTGCCAGCCTACTACATTACGATTGCAACTGATGGAACTGGGCTGTGAGAGTGATCAATAATTTTATGTGTCTATTTTCTCACAAACCACTGGATATTTGATGATTCTTCCTAGATTGCATGCCTGCCCACTTGCTATCTAATAGAGTGCCAAGTTTTCTTCTCTCTCAATTTTGTTTTTGATTTAAGTTTTCAAGTTCACTTACAGAAATGTCAAATGCTGAGTAAATCTTTCTTTGATATAGCTAGTCTTCTGCTGTGTGAAATGTGTTTCCAAGTGTGAATTTATCTCTTTCAGTTTAAGAGCTACATATGTATACACATGTGCTCAGGTCCTTGAAATAGACTTGGAGTAGGGAAATAGAGAAATGCTGGTCAAAAGGTGCAAACATCCAGTGGTAAGATGAATCAGTTTTGCGGGGTACAAATGTACAGCAGGGTGACTATTATGCTATTATTAGTAATAACATCATATACTTGAAATTTGCTAAGAGTATAAATCTTAGGTATCCTAATACACACATACACATTCCAGCTTGATTATTTCGTTATACTGATACCAAAACACAATATTGTACACTTTAAATATATAAATTTTATTTTTTATTTATACTACAACACACCTGGAGAGAGAAAAAGAACATGAATCTTGAACCCTCCCATACAGTTTCATCAGAGAGTATGTAGTTTCTAATATTTAGAGTGCAAATCTGTCTTGAAAAGATATTTTTAGCTGGGCGTGGTGGTGCACACTTGTAATCCCTGCACTTGGGAGGCGGAGACAGGTGGATTGGGCAGGTTCGAAGCCAGCCTCACTGGTGTAAGAGACCCTGTTTCCAAATAAAAAAATATAAAAATAGGTCTGAGAGTGTAGGCCGGAGGTAGAAGGGTTTCCAGGAACTCCATTACCACAAGGAAAGAAAGAAAGAAAGAAAGAAAGAAAGAAAGAAAGAAAGAAAGAAAGAAAGAAGAAATATACATTATACATTATGATTTAATTTAGTAAAAGTTAAAATCTACCAAATTCCTCTGCCATAGATGGTGGGAAATAGGCATACCTTTTGATTTATTTAAAAATCTTGATCCTCCCATCTGGACCATGTAACACTTCCTAGTGATCTCTGTTTTATTTTCTTCTCACGTGTCGCCTTTTAACATATTTTCATTTTTATTATCTGTTTTCCTGATAAAATGTAAGCTGCAAAATAGCAGGGCTACCTTATTCCTGATGCAGTTCTAGCTCCTAAAGCAGTGCTTGATGAATAGCAGATAGTCAATGTATTTTGTTAGGTTATTAAAATCAAAATTTCTAATCACTGCTTGTTCATTATATAGTGCCCATAATTTGAATATTTCAATAAAATATTAAATAATGGGAGGGCATTGGAAGTAATTTAATGAGATTCATTCATACTTTTATGAATTTAAAATGTAATTAAGTATTAACCACAACTTCATCAATTTGGAAGATATGTTAAATTAGAAAATCTGAGCCATCATCTCACAGCATTCTGTGGCTGTTTTGAAAAGGTACAGCTTTGGACAGTTTTCTTCTTTAGATCCAACTACACCCTTTACTGACTTTTTTTTTTTTTTTTTTTTGCATTACTGGGGATGGAACCCAGGGGCATTCTACCTCCAAGCTACACCCCCAGCCCTATTTTTTTAATCTTTATTTTGAAACAAGGTCTCACTGGGTTGCAAAGGGCCTCACTAAGTAGCTGAGCCTGCATGAACCACAATCTTCCTGTCTCAGCCTCACAAATGCTAGGGTTACAAGCGTGCCCCATCATACCTGGCTTTACTGACCTCTCTTGGTATAGCTAGTGTGTGTGTATGGGGGGGGGGTAGTGGGAATTGAACCCAGGGGCATTCTACCTCCTAGCAATATCCAGCCTTGTTTTACTTTTTATTTTGAAACAGGGTGTCCCTAATTTACCACGTGCTGCTGGCCTAGAACCTCCCATATACCACAATGCAGACACGCCACCACCACACCCAGCTATAGTTTATAGTTTGAAGCCCCAATGATGATAATTGTTTAGATTTTTTATCTCTAATGTTACTTTTTAAAAAGTACTATCTGCGTTTCTGAAGACTTGGACTTGGAAGTCTAGGAATAATATTAGCAGTATGATATGCATTACATCCTTGTTTGATTTCTGTCATGAATTCAGAAATTCAAAAAGGTGGAGAGAATATGGAAGTAAAAACATCTCGCTTGTTTGACTCTGAAAGTGTGTTTCCTATAAGACACTGCATTGAGAACCGAGAGACCCTGGAAATAAATATATTCCCCTTGGGCTTTGTCAACTGCAGGCCATGAAAAGAAAAAACTGACAGTCCTTTTTTAATCGCTCTCATTGGTGGTGATAAAAAGTAGCAACTGACCACTTGTGGGAGCTCACACCTCTAATCCTAGTACTTGGGAGGCTGAGATAGAAGGATTGCCGGTTTGAGGTCAGCCTCAGCAAATCAGCCTGGCGTTGTTTTGAAATAAAAAAAAATAAAATAAAAAGTAGAGCATTCTACTCTGATGCAGAATGCCCCTGGGTTCAATCTCTAGTACCCCAGAAACAAAATACAAAACAAAAAGCCACAGTAGCGACTGGAACTTTCTGAAACTGGAATAGAAATGACTTCCCACCCTGCTGAGAAAGCAATGTTTTGTTGGTATCTCTGACATCATTCTTAAGATATAATGCCTATAGCCGGGCGTGGTGGCGCACGCTTGTAATCCCCGCGCTTGGGAGGCGGAGACAGGAGGATCGCGCAGGTTCGAAGCCAGCCGCGTGCGCTGGCTTAGGAGACCCTGTTTCTAAATAAAAATATAAAAAAATAGGTCTGGGAGTGTAGCCCGGAGGTAGAAGGGCTTCCAGGAACCCCAGTATCACCAAAAAAAAAAAAAAAGAGAGATATAATGCCTATAAATTTCTTAAAATTTCCAGCTGTTTAGTTTGCCCATCCTCCCCACTGTCCTGGGGACTCTGTGGAGTCACATTTTTGTTTCTTCTGACCGGATCCCTGCTCCGCTGAGCAGAGAGCAGGCATCACAGCACTGGTCCTCGTTCCTCTGGCCCCTTGCCCTGCCTCTAATAGCCCTGCAGCATGCCCAGGGCAAAGGGACCCCACGTCTCTGTTTCTCAGCTTCCTAGCTAGTGAAGCAAGGGGAACATGGTTCTAATCGCAGGGAGTTGCTGTGCTTGTTAGAGCGCTGATTGGTCCTACCAGCGCCTGGCAGATACTAAATGGCATATTAGCTACTAACTCCCTGGATGCATTCATTTCCAATGTTCTTGGTTGCTCTTCCTCAAGACTTTTATGATGACCTAAAAAAGGTTGCAGGTTCTTTCCCTCTGCTTTCTAGCTAGAGGGGAGAATTAATTCTAGACCTAAGGACAATAATGCACGTTTTAAATAATTATATATGACATACATTATATATATGGTATGTAATTATATATTATGCAATAGAGTATATATTATATAAAGATATTTAATATATAATATACTCTGTCATGTAATATAGCATATGTAATATATAGTATATATAAGAACTGAAATTATATGACTTTCTTAATTGCTATTTTAGCCATCTTAAAACTTAATTACTTGGATATTTATTTGTACATTTATTATGAATCAAGGCTGAATTTTCTCCACTATCCAAGCCCCCTCCAACTTTATATCTGTGTATTCAATTCTATACCAACTTTTTTGTTTGTTATTGGTTCATTGTATTTACATATCTTGATGGGTACAAGATGGTAGAGGCACACATCACTCATTTAGCTCTTCCTCAATTCCCATCCCATTCCCTCCCTTCTCCTTCTCATGTTTGGCTTAGTGATTGACTTTGATCTGTTTGTGAATGTACATCAGATACATTAGGGAATTTCCTTCTTCCTCCCTCCCATCACCCTATGTTAGGAACCCTTATTTGCTCATCTATGGTTTCTCCTTCTTTATCTAGAGTTCTTCCTATGATCCTTTTTATCCCTAGCTTCCACATATCAGGGAGAGCATCTTATTATTTACTTTTTGTGATTGACTAATCTCATTTAGCATAATGGTCTCCCTTTCCATCCATTTCCCCACAAATGATGTAATTTTGTTCTTCATGGCTGAGTAAAATTCCATTATGTACATATCCCATAGTTTTATAATCTATTCATCTACTGATAAATATCTTGGCTGATTCCATGATTGGGCCATTGTGAATTGTGCAGCTATGGACATAGATACACATGCATTAGTTTGGTAGCTTGGTTTCCATTCTTTTGGGTAGATACCCAGAAGTGGTATTGCTGGATCATCTGGTAGGTTCATTCCCATTCTTCTGAGGATCCTCCATCCTGTTTTCCAAAGTGGTTGCACTAATTTGCAGTCCCACCAACAATGTCTTAGAGTTCCCAATTCTCCACACCTCACCAGCATTTGTTATTGTTTGTGTTTTGAATAATTGCCATTCTAGTTGGAGTTTGGAGAAATATCAGCGTAGTTTTGATTTGCATCTCTCTGATTGCTAATGATGTTGAACTTTTTTTTATACATTTATTGGCCATTTAAACTTCTTCTTTCATGAAGTGTCTATTTAGTTCACTTGCCCATTTTTGATTGGTTGTTTTCCTCCACTCACTATCTTCCTGTAAGTCCCAAAATCCTTTTAAAAAATCTAACTTTTTTTCCTAAGGTTGTGAGTCAATGCCCAATAGCCATTTTCTCTTTCTTTCTAAGTAAAAGCACTTTTTTTAGGGGGATGGTGGGGGTGAAACGTCCATCCCAAATGGTGCACATCTTGGACTTCACTCAGGCATGTGTCACCATGAGGCAAAGTCCTATCCAGTGAGATTTAATCAGAAATGTAGTGTGGGACTTTCTTAAAAGTTACTCAAAAGCTGTGGATTCAGCTGGGAGGTGGGAGTTATCACTGTTTCCTGTCAAGAAAACAAATGTGATATTTGAAACAGCAGCCATCAAATCCTAACAAGAGGTGACCTTGAGGATACAAGGCTGCTGAGGATAATGAAGCAGAAATACCAAGGATGCCTGAGGACATTAGACTTGAAATGTTGCTATTCCAGCCCAAGACCGCCTATCTCTAGAGTTCTATTATGATGAGAAATAACTTCCTTAAGCTACTGCTTTTTTTGGCTTTTCTATTTATATCCCCACAAAAATATATTAACTGAAAAGAGAGAACTTTTTTAATGCTGCCAGAAGTGGGTACCTTGTGGGGCAGTTCAGAAGGGAGCTCCTCAAAAGCTCGGGACAGGGAAGAGGGTGAGTGATGTTGGGAAGTTTTCTTTTGTTGAAAGGCAGTGGTCAAGGTGTAGGCAAGGGTGAGAAGAATTCTTTTCTGGGGAATCTGGAAAAGACTGCAGCTTCTCCACCAGCCCAGGACGATGAGCTCTCAGGCACAGCAAAGTGTGATCCATAGGGCTTGACTCTGCTTCTTGGCGTTTCCAAGGGTTAGCTCTCATTCTTTCCTCTTAAGAAGGTCATCAACTCTCTTTTCTATTTCCAAATGGCCATCTCTTTTGAATCTTAAAACTCTAGTTTGGATGTCAAAAATAATATTGCAATTAACTTTTATCTCCTTAAATTCTGATTTTAATAATTATAATTCTCCTCCAGGTGATATTATTGTCTCTGACTGATGAGTGGAAGGATAGAAAGTGCTGAGGAGGAAGACACAAGGATTCAGGATGTTATCTGCTACCAGAATATCTTCTAATACTGTGGTATGATGCTTGCTAATATGAAAAAATGCAAAATATTTGCTTAAGTGAATCACACAAAGGTATTCATCAACTTCTGAAGAAGTATTGTCTGGTATTGAGAATGCTTATAGTTAAAAAACAAACAAACAAAAAACTCTTTTTTTCTCTTGAACTCAGGATTCCCAGTCATTTTTATGTTTTATTTTGGAATAGGGTCTTGCTAAGTTGCTGAGGCTGGCTTTGAACCTGCAATCTTCCTGTTTCAGTTTACCAAGTACAGGGATTACAGGTATGTGCCACCACACCCAGCTGAGAAAGCTCTTAAAAGGAGGATCCATAAGTACAGTGGATCATGCCAAAAAAAACAAAAACAAAAAACTATTACATCAGCAACAATTAATGGATTTTTTAAATGAGTGAAAACCAGTAATTTGAATATACAGTGTGTCTGTTTTCCATCTTCTTGAGAGATATTTGCAACTACACTCCTTCAGTATCTTTAGTTACCTTAAAAGGAAATGGAGATATTGTTCATCCAGAGAATTACATGTAAGAATTTTCACTTCATTCTTACAGGATGTGATGTTGGAGATGTGTTAGACTATACCCTGGAGAGTAGTCAGGAGATGGAGACTTATAAAAACAAAATGTAACGAAGGCCCCTAAGATGGTGGTGGGGAGACCACAATATCCATACAAATGTAGGATAGAGCTGGGTGTAGTGGTACAGGCCTGTAATCTTAGTATGGCTAAGACAGAAGGATTGCAGGTTCAAGGGTAGCATGCAGTAAATTAATGAGATTTTGTTTCAGAAAAAAATAGGGCTAAGATGTAGCTCAGAGGTAGATCTCTTGTGTTCGATCACTAGTGAGAGAGGTGGAGAGATAGAAAGATAGATAGATAGAGATGATAGAGAGAGAGAGAGATCCAGGTATCCCACTTATATGACTGGGAGTACTAGGGAGGACAAACAAACCTGAATTTCCCGAGTGAGTTTATGACTAGGTCTCTATGGGTAACTAGTGTTAGGACCCCCACTAATACCCAAATCACAGCCTCTTAATTTCCTTCTATAAAATGGCATAGTATTTGTATATCTATAACCTATGTACATCTTCCCACATTCTCTAAGTCAACTCTACATTATTTATGATAACTAATATAACATAAATGCTATGCAAAAGTCATTATGCTATATCGTAGGGAACAGTATCAGCAACGGAAAGTCTGTACATGTTCAGTACAAATATAATTTTCCCTAAATATTTTTAATCTGTGATTCGTTGGATCTGAGGACGCAGAAACCATGGGCATAGGACTGATTATACCAGGGTCCACTTTCACTGGGCTAGGAAAACCACCCTCCTTGTCCTCCAGTGGTATTTGACAAATTTCATATTCAACCATTACCAACAAGGGCTCAAAATACTGATAGGAGTATCTATAGGGATATATATCTTGCATACAATGAAAATCACTCTATTTTATTTATTTTTGTGTCCTATACATGGAAGGTTATTAACTGTTTTATTTTATAAAGATATTTGACCTTGGCATGATTCATTAATTCATTCAACATGTATTAGCATGTAATCCTTCCTTACACAGATGCATGTTTCCCCTGCTTTAATCTCTTTTAGTTGGGAAACCTCTGGAACTATATGCAAGATACATATGTAAAACTTCCTTTAAACTTTTGCTGAATGTTGAAAAGTCATATATGAAAAGCTAAGATTATTTACTACAAGGTAGCATTTATTATTCTGGTATATATGAAAAACAAATTATACTTGACTTTCGAATGTTCCATAGACTTATTATTAAATTTTATTACTTTTTAATATTATCGATTTTGCTAGTTTTAAATTGGTATTTAATTGCCACTGACATATAAGCTAGCAAGTGATTCATTTATATGTTTATAGTTGAGATCTTAGATGTCCCCCAAAGGTCTATGTGTCTAAGGCTTTGTCACCACTCTCTGGAGCTATTTCTAAAAGTAGAAATTTTAAGAGATGGAGCCTAGTTGGAGGCACAACCTTGAAGGCATTACTGAGGCCCTGGCCTCTCCTCTTCCTCTTTCTTCCCTTCTTAGTTTCCATGAGTGAACAGGATTTCTCTGCTGTGTACTCCCACCGCGATGCACTGTGTCACCATAGACCCAAAGCAATAGGGCCACTGGTCATCATCTGAAATCTCTAAAACTGTGAGCCTAAATAAACCTCTCCTCTTGTAAGTTGATTTGTCTCAAGTATTTGCCACAGCAATAGAAAGCTGGCCAACATAAGAAAATACTTGGTAATAAAGAAAAATTAAATACTATTGCTCCTTACTCCTATAACCGCAGGACAGAGGACATTTGTGGACAAAAGCAGTCTTCAAGTACATGTGACTTGGGAGTCTTGCTTGATGGTACATGTACTACTTAGCTCCCATTCCACTTTTGGGGAAACAGAACGTGATGTTTGGGAGTTCTCCTAATGCAAAGGGTGGAATGCCTCTGCAGAGCGCTCGCTCCCAGCTCCTGCCGGCCTTGCACTTTTTCATTTCATTTTCCCACACCAAAGATCCAGCTGGTAGATGGAGATCTGAATTCTTACTTCATCTTCAATATGGAAATGATTTGATAAACCAGAAAATTCCTTTGGTTTGATCCTAATGAGAATTGAAATGTGATATTTGATGTCTGTGTGGGGGAGGCACTGGGGATTGAACCTAAGGGTGTCCTACCACTGAACTATACCCTCTGTCCAACTTTACTTTTTGTTTTTGAAACAAGATCTTGCTAAGTTGCAGCATACTGACCTCAAACCTATAATCCTCCTGTCTCAGCCTCCCAAGTACTAGGATTACAAATATGTGCCACCATGCCTGGTATGATATTCAATGTCTTTTGATATAAAACATACACACTGTTTCATTAGAAACCCCTACATATGTGAAAATATCCAAAAAGAAAGGCTGATATAACTTTACTTTTAAAAGTTCCCAGCCCAACTTTATATAAGCAGAAATTTTAGAAATATTTTTATATAGTGAAGTGAAAAAAATTATGTGTGTGCATATGTTTTGTTGTTGTTGTTGTTTGTGTGTGTGTGTGTGTGTGTGTGTGTGTGTGTGTGTGTGTTACTGAAGATTGCACACCAGGAGCACTATGAGTTACACCCCAACCCTTTTTAACTTTTATTTTAAAGCAGGGTCTTTCTATGTTACCCCAGCTGGCCTTGAACCCGTGATCCTCTGTTGCTGCCTCCTAAGAACTGGGATTACAGGTGCAGGCCACCATGCTTGGACTCATTTAAATGCTTATAGCACTATAAGGAGCCTTTATTTATTTAAGAAGTCATCTCTCTTCATGTGCTGTCCTGTAATTTTTTCTTTATTCGCAATGCCCTTGATCTTCCCAGGGCCTGGGTAATAATAACCTCCCTCCCTTGAGTTCTTCTTCCCCCCTCCCCACCCCTACACACACACACACACACACACACACACACACACACACACACACACACCTCCAAGCTACTTGCTTTCAAGTAACACATTTTAAATGTGCTTGTTGGTTTTATTTTTAGAAAGTAGTTAAATCTAATATGATTTATGTTCACAAAATAAGCAAGTTGGTGGAGAATCAAGGCTTGTCCCTTCTTGTTCTTGGATTGAAATTGATTTCAGCTGGTGGCACTTTATGCTATTTGTGGTGTATAAAGCCTTATGTAGCACAGGAGCGGGTTCATCACAGGGCGTCAGGATCCTGCCCCTGGAGGTGACCTGCAGAGATTGTTCCCCATGGGATGTTTAGAGTGGTGCTTTAATTCTGCTTTTAACAGTTCAGAGTCTTATCCCTAACATTCTATGCTCTGCAAAAAATGCCATTTTAATTTATTTATATTTTTGTTTTTTTATTTTTTTGGTGGTACTGGGGTTCCTGGAAACCCTTCTACCTCCGGGCCACACTCCCAGACCTATTTTTATACTTTTTTTATTCGGAAACAGGGTCTCTTAAGCCAGCAGGGCTGGCTTCAAACCTGTGCGATCCTCCTGTCTCCGCCTCCCAGGCGCGGGGATTACAAGTGCGCGCCACCACGCCCGGCGCCATTTTTATTTTTTAAATACACATCAAAACTACACTGAGATTCCATCTAACCCCAGTCAGAGTGGCAAGCATAAAGAAATCAAACAACAACAAATGCTGGCGAGAATGTGGGGAAAGAGGAACTCCTTTACACTGTTGGTGGGAATGCAAAGTAGTTCAACCACTATGGAGATCAGTGTGGAGATTCCTAAGAAAGGTGGGAATAGATCCACCATATGATCCAGCTATACCACTCCTGGGTATCTTTCCAAAGGGGTTGAATTCAGAGAACTACAGCAACATATGCATACCTATGTTCATAGCAGCACAATTTGTAATAGCCAAAATATGGAACCAACCCAGATCACCATCAACAGATGAATGGATAGCAAAACTGTGGGAAATACACACAATGAAATTCTACTCAGCCATAAAGAAGAACAAAATTATATCATTTGCAAGAAGATGGAAAGCCCTGGAGAACATTATGTTAAGTGAGATCAGCCAAGCACAGAAGGAGAAGATACATATGTTTCCTCTAATATGCCCAAACTAGGAAACACAAAGGATACCATTGGGACTCCAGATATTGAAGGGGAAATACTAGCTAAGTTTGATAGGAGAGGAGAAAGATAGGAGAGGAGGAAGGCCGATCTTGATTAATGAGGGTCTACACCTGAACATGTGTAAAATTATGAATAAGACATGGTTAATCTGGACAACCATTGGTGGGAGGGGGGAAGGGAAAACGGGGGGGGGGGAGAGGGCACCAAATATAGTGTAAATGTATACTATTTATGTTCAATAAAAAAATTGTTAAAAAAATAAAATAAAAATAAATAAATAAATAAATACACATAACATAAAATTTACGATAGCAACCATTTTTAAGTGTATACCGCAGTAGTGTTAAGTATAGTTACTATTTTGCAGCCAATCTCGAACTCTTATCTTACAAAAATGAATCTGCACCCATTAACAACAGCTCCTTCTCGCCCTCTCCCCGCAGCCCTCACAGTCAGTCTTTCTCTTTCTGTCTCCATTATTTTGACTATTCTAGGTAGCTGATATAAATGGAATCACAGAGTATTTTATCTGTTTGCAACTGGTTTATCACACTTAGCATAATGTCCTTGAGATTATTGACATTGTAGCCAGTTTCCCACCTTTTTAAGGCTGTATGATATTCTGTCACATGCATATTCCACATTCTTTGTCCATTCATCTGTACATCTACACCTGGTGCTTCTGTCTTTAGAATGACAATACTGTGAAGAACATGGGTACACAAACTTTCAAGATCTTGCTTTCATTTTTAAATAGAGTGTATAACCACAAGTTGATTTTCTGGATTATGTGGTAATTCTATTTTCAATTTTTTAAAAACTACCATACTGTTTTCCATGGTTGATGCACCATTTTCTATTTCCACCAACAGTATATACATTGTTTCAATTTCTCCACATCTTTACCAACACTCAATGTTTTTTAATAGTAGCCATCCTAATAAAGGGGAAGTGATATTTCATTGTGATTTTAATTTAAATTACCTAATGATTAGTAATGTTGAGCATTTTCTCATGTACTTATTGTCTATTTGTATATAATCTCTGAATAAATCTCTATTCAAGTCCTTTGACCATATTTTTCCTTCCTTCCTTCCTTCCTTCCTTCCTTCCTTCCTTCCTTCCTTCCTTCCTTTCTTCCTTCCTTCCTTCTCCTTTTCTCTCTCTCTCTCTCTCTCTCTCTCTCTCTCTCTCTCTCTCTCTCTCTCTCTCTCTCTCTCTCTTTCTTTTGTTAGAAAAAGAACCCGCCGATGGAATAGACCTAACATCATTCACAATGAAATTGTTTTTTTGTTGCTGTTCAGCTGTAACAGTTATTTTTATATTCTGGGTAACACACCCTTATATGATTGGCAAATGTTTTATTTCACTGCATTAGCACTTGTCATGCCACTGATTGTGTCCTTTAATGCACAGTGATTGTGCTGTAGTCCCGTTTGTCTGTTTTTACTTCTGCTGCTTGTGCTTTTGGTGCCACATCCAAGACAGCATTGCCAAATTCAGTATCATGAAGCTTTTTTTCCTGTCTTCTTCCAAGAGCTTTATGGTTTTAGCTCTTCAGTTTAAGACTTTAATCCATTCTGTATATGTCTATGCAATCTGTCTTGTATACAGAGTAAGCTGAGGATCCAGCTTTGTTCTTTCGCATGTGTATATCCAATTTTCTAGCACCCTTTATTGAAAAACTGTCCTCTCCTTATTTATTAGTCTTGGAAACCTTGCTGAAAATAATTCAGTCATATGCATAGGGTTTGTTTCTGGGCTTTCTGTTTACTCCATTGGTCTGTGTTTGTCATTATGTCAGTACCATACTGTTTTGATTACTATAGCTTTGTAATAAACTTTTACGAAATGCGAGACCTCCAAAGCTGATGTTCATCTTCCAAATTATTTTGGCAATTCTGAGTCCCCTGAAGTTCAATATGAATCTTAGGGTAGATTTTTCTATTTCTGCAAAAAGACATCATTGGAATTTTGATAGTTATTGCATAAAATCTATAGATCACTTTGGGTAATATGAACATTAGAATTTTCATTTCTGATAAACAAGGTTACTCTTTATTTCAAACCGTTATCCATTGTCCATAAGAAAGATAAGCTATGTTTAATACATTTTCAAAGGTAGGAATATCACAGAACATTTTCTGTGTGTCTCAGGCCATGTTCCCTGTTCATTTTTTGGACCTGGTCCCTCTTTTCATTTTATTTCTCCCCACCCCCAGCCAGACTTTCTCTTAAATATAACTGGATATACTTTACATAGTTTTTCTAGCTAATTTTTGGTAATTAAAAAAGTGGAGTGCTTGAAACATCCATGCTACTTTTTTATTTTTATTTTTATTTTTTTTGGTGGTACTGGAGGTGGAACCCAGGGGCTTTTCTACCTCTGGGTATAATTCCAGACCTATTTTTTTATACTTTATTTGGAAACAGGGTCTCCTCACTAAGTAGCTGAGGCTGGCTTTGAACCTGTGCGATCCTCCTGTCTCAGCCTCCCAAGCTCTGGGATTACAAGTGTGCACCACCACGCCCAGCTCAATGCTACTTCTAATTTCAGAGGAAAAGGACTTTGAAGATGGTAAGCATCCTACTATAAATATAAACTAAATACATATCTATTATAAATATAAACTCCCTTCTTGCTTCCTACAATAATGCCTTTACCTATCTTTTCTTTTTAGGAATGAGAATCTGAACCTCTTCTGCAAGACAACTTTAAAAATATACGGTTATGAGAGAGCCTAAGTATTTTTCAGGACTTTGATAATTTTTTTTATTCACCTGTTTTGTTCACTTAGATGAAACCTAATAGAACACATATCATGATTTTCAAAGCTATCTTGAAATAATGGAAACCCTGCCCAAACCTTTAAAGAAAAGAGCTTACTTTAATAGACTTTGAGGGGTATCCTAGCAACCAGTCTATAGTGAAATTTATCAGTTTCTCAGGAAGAATTTGCACTAGATTCAAGAAAGAGACACTTCAATTTTAGGTTCTAAGAACCATTTTTTCTTCATTGTTTCAAGGATTGGATCTTCTTAGATATCCTCGCTCTTGAGACTTCATTTAATAACCGTTAAAAATGTATTGGATATTATTCTGCCCAGGCTAACTGTTTTTTTAGTAGCACTACTTAACATAGATAAACGGATAAGTAGGTAAATATTTTAAGTTTCATAAGCAATGAAGAGCAGTGTAAAATATTTTGGTGCTTTTTGTTTTTATTTCTTTGTGTGTGTGTGTGTGTGTGAATCTGGGGATGGAACCCAGGGGCATTCGACCTCTGAGCTACACCCCCTGCCCTACTTTTACTCTTTATTTTGAAATAGGGTCTCACTAAGTTGCAGAGGGCCTCACTAAGTAGCTGAGGCTGGCCGCGAACTGCGATCCTCTGGTCTCAGCTTTCCGAATGCTGGGATTACAAGTGTGTGCCACCAGGCTCAGCTGTTTTTATTTCTAACATGCAAAAAGATGTCAAAACTTTCTTGATTCCAGGGACAGATGAGGTTTAGAAAACACATTTATTCATTCTGATTTTGATTTTCCGTGGTGCTATGAAAGGGAGAAAATCTTTTGGGTATTACTTTCAGATATTAGCTGTTTCCAAATTGAGGATTTGAAAATATTCTAAATGCAAATGAAAGTAAAATGTTTTTTTTCTAGGTGTGGGAACAACAAAAGCACGAAATGCCATGAATCAAGCACATATCTGCAAGTAGGATTCAGAAATGAGCAGGCTATTAAAATTAAATAGTGTTATCAACCATACAACTCTAGATAGCCAGGGAATAATGCCTGCATACAAAATCCATATGTGTGAGCCAGACCTAGTCTCAGTCTTTCTGTTATCTTGTGAAACAAGCGGAAACTGTTATGTGCATTGTTGTATCAGATCTGTAATTCATACACTGTTTATAGTATAGCTATTTAGTGTCTGTATGTGTGTATATAGGTATGGACATGAATGACACATAAGACATGTATGTATACAAGCATACAATTATTTTAATCAGTACTATAATAATCTAGTTATAAGCAGAGAATTTCCATGATCTACCAGGCACACTAGTATCGTTTCCTTAATGAGCACTGGTGAACAAATGAATACTTTTAAGTATTTAGAAGCTGATGTTTATAATGACAGCTTTCTTCTGGAACAATTCCCATTAACAAATTGAAATTTATAGAGCATACTTTTCCTTTTAAAATATTATTCAATGAAGATTTGTTAATTTCATCAGAATATTCTTTGGGGATTTTTATTTAAGTATATGAATCCGTTATGGGTTTATTCTTCAAGTTATTCTTTGAGTTGTTTGGGCATTTTATGCACTTTATATCATTTCTGTTTAGTTTTATTCTCATCCATTTTTAACTTGTTAGTTTGAAGGGTTACATTTCCTAAACTTTTGACCCTTAACCCATTATATGTTGATCTCTTTTTCTTTCCTTTGGTTTCTTGGGAGGAGTTGGTTATTAGTTTCTGGTACGCCGCTGCTGCTGGCAATGAAGACGTTGGGGACCAAGTGACAGAGACAGGGCATGCCCCACCACCAGGGACGAGGAGGTTGAGGCCCATCCGCTTCCCCAGGTGGTCCTCCTCGCCAGCCTCAGCGGTGTGGATCCCCACACCATCTTAGCCAGGATGATTTAAGAATACCACAGGCCAGGAAGGCTCACCAAGCAGTGTTATCCTATTTGCCCCAACAGCACACGTGGATTCCTATCACCTTGGCAGACCTCAACTCACAACTCACAGGAGAGCAATTATTCATTGACTGCCTACCGTATGTTGATTTTATATGCTGTATTTACAACATATTGGTTATTTGGAAGCCAGGTTGCATTGAAACAATAAAAACTCATTTTCTTCATTCTCTATGTCCTTAGGTTAGCCGGAAGCCCAGAAAATATGAACCAGCTTGACTACTGTTTAATTTATCCTTTTCATCAAGAATTTCAAAAAAATTTTGTATACTGAGCTACTGAGTTCCTTTCTGTATATGTTTCTAATCATCTTTTTGGGAGAAGTATAGGAGATTGAACCCAGGATTACTCTACCACTGAGCTATATCGCCAGCTCTTTTATTTATTTACTTACTTACTTACTAATTTTTCTTTTCTTTTGAAACAGTGTCTTGCTAGGTTGCTGAGGGGCTTACTGAATTGTTAAAGCTCTTCTTGAACCTGCAATCTTCCTGTCTCAGCCTCCCAAGTACTGGGATTACAGGCTTGGACCACCACTCCCAGCCTATGATGATTTTAATGATTTGGGTTCTTATAGCGGTAAATTTTCAGCCACTTTTTCCTGGGAGAAATGAGAAAACTAAAGGGAGAAATAGAAAGAAATGACAAAATCAGTGCAGATCTCAGCCTCAGAACCTCCTGTTGGAGCACGAATAAGAATTGGTGAATTTCAGCATTGAGGAAGGAAGGAAAGCAGAGACAGAGCTGGGCACAAATTACTGTGGAGTGGGGAGTGAGAAATATGTCAGTCTCTCTGAGGGGGAGAACAGAGGTCAGTGCCTTTCGGGATGCATTTTATCTGCAACAGAGCTAAACAAATTTAAGAGTGTCTCATCGAAACGACCTACACGGGAGTTCCTCTAGAGATTTCAGAAAGCGAGCCATGCCCCATGGAAACCAATAGTACAGAACTATGGAAACTAATAGTACAGAACTTATTATTCCTAATATTTTGGCTCTCCATCTCGATGACCTCAAAACAGTTTTTCCTTCAGGTCCTAAATCTCCCAATCTGCAACTCTAGGCATCCAGCCACTGAAGAGGAGAATTGAATACAGACAGCAATGAAAACTAGCATAGCAGTGTTGCGACACCCTTAATTAAAAGAGAAGAGCACTAAACTGCATTAAAACAAAACAGTGTGTTTTTGGAAACGCTGGTGCTTCAGAAACAGCAAGTCTAATTAGAGGAGGATGAGCGATTCTGAATGGGACTTGTGGCTACTTTCAAGTGCTTTGAAAATTGGTGGCATTGATTCTTTTGGAACCCTGTTTCCCTTTAATGTTTTTATGTAAGTCTGGACCATTGCTCCCCCCTCCCCAAGCATTTAGTTTGACTCACATATGCAACAAAGATGTAATACAAAATGTAAAACAAAACAACAAAAAAAAGTAAGGCAGATTCCTGAGATAAAGTGGGGAAAGGATATGAAAGAAAAGGTGCAAATAAGATAAGGAAGGGAAGTTTAAAAAAAAAACTTAACAGAGAAAGTAAAGAGAGAAAGAACAAGAGAGTGAGCAAGGCAGAAAGAGCAATGCAGAGACAGAAGGATTATGGAGGCAGGGGATCGGTAGGCTTTCAAGTCAACAATCTCTGTAGAGGATGTGAAGGAACTTTGGGTGTCAAGGTTCTTTTGTCTGTATGATTCTTTGTTTTGTGGCACTGGGGATAAAACATGGAGCCTCCTACATACTAGGCAAGTGCTTTACCACTAAGCTACATTCCCAGACCATTTTATTTTATTTTGAGATAGGGTCGCACTAAGTTGCACAGGCTGGCCTCGAACTTACCATCCTCCTGCATCAGCCTCCCAAGCAGGGATGTTATGGTTCTTGAAATGGTGCCAGAGTGGCATTGTTGCTATAAAAGTGCTCAGTTTAAATCAGAAATCCTTGCGATCAGAATGGCTTAGAGGTCCAGTTCTTAATTCTGGTTTGAATGTTAGACATTAGTTTCGCTCAAGGAATATATATATATATATATATATATATATATATATATATATATATTTACCCACACACACATACATATACACCATAATATACACATACACACCTCTCTATATATAGTACAAATAAAATAAGGAGGGGGGGAGATTTCACAATGCTGAACCAAGAAAGTAAAGAGAGAGCAAAGGAGAATGCATACATATATATTAGTACTGGGAGTTGAACCCATGAGCATTCCACCTCTGAGCTATACCACTAGCCCTTTTTTAGTTTTTATTTTGAAACAGGATCTTGTTAAGTTGCTGAGGCTGGCCTCTAGCCTGTGATTCTGTCTCAACCTCCCAAGTACTGAAGGGCATACACCAACCATGCCTGGCTAACCCAAGAAGTTTTAAAAACAGTCTAGACCTGCCTCAGCTGGACACAGAGGGGCAAGCCTGGGGAGGGACCTGTTATATGCGTTTTTACTTTGTTTTCTAAAACACTTTATTTTTGGTTAAAATATTTTAAGTATACCTATTAATGGAGTCTGGAATGACCTTCCAACTCTTTCACACAGTGTAACTGATCAAATCCAGCTAACACATGCACACATGCACACACACACACACACACACACACACACACACACACACACACACACACTGAGAACCTTGGCCTCAGGAGTGGTCTGCAGTTGGTGAGGCCGTGTGTACCTGACTGGCTGCTTGTGGGATGCTGCTGGCAAATTAGTTGCCACCTTCAGATCATGCCTGCCTCTAAGTACCTGGTTTGCCTTAGCTTTTCTAAGGAACATGCCCCTCATGTGTTCCCTTGTGCTGACACTTCCTAAGGAGTCTGGGCTTTGCAAAAGCTGTAAATAACCTGGAAAGGTTATCATGTTGTTACTGAATAGGTGGTTCATTCAGTCACACCATTTCTATATTATCAAACCTTTCTTTGTAAAGTAAATGTTTCTGGTGCCCTTTGGTGACTCTTCTGCTGCTCTGGTGGACAAGGAAAGGAAGCGTTTCAGTTTTAGATCATTAATCACATTGTCATATTTCACAAACAATATGGAATTCTATAGTGGGTCAATAAGACAATGACGGCAACTGGATTTATAACAGGGGCTGAGAAATTTGGAAGGAAAGATTCTTTTTTATGGAACTCAGGGGCATTTTACCTCTGAGATACAGCCCCTGCCCTATTTTTTATTATTTATTTTGAAACCAGGTCTCACTGAGTTGCAGAGGGCCTCACTAAGTAGCTGAGGCTGTCCGCGAACCGTGATCCTCCGGTCTCAACCTCCCCAATGCTGGGATTACAAGCGTGTGCCATCACACCCCGCTAGGATTATCATTATTAACAGTTACTCTTTGGTGAGCTCCTATTATTGCCAGACACCATATTTAATGAACTATATAACAAATCTCATTTCATTCATACATTTCCCTTTTCAGAGTTGTCACACTTTGAGAAAAGTCTGACTCAACAATTAAAGAAGTTTTGTTCACATTCCTCTAGAAATCTCTGTGGTGTAACAAAACCTTTCTTTGAAGTCAGAAACTTGAGATAACTTATTATTTCTCCAGGCTGTGGTTTTTCTTATTTATTAAAAGATGTCTTCAGGCTTCGTGACTTTATAAATTTATGAAAATCATGGTAAGAAAGAGTAGTCAGATAACACAAGCTGTTGAGGACAATACTAATACATTTGTGGTAGATGGGGCATTATAATTTCCAGTTCCACTAATAATGTTGTTTTTGAGCCTCTTTTCAGCTCTCTGTGAGGGAAGCAGGGTAGATATCACCTCACCATCCCTGTGAACAAGCCTGGGAAAGTTATTCTTTCTACAGAAATGCTACAGAAAGAGCTGTCAGTTTTTGTTTCCTTCTTGCAGTATGAAGCAGTGGGAAAAGTAAATGAATTGTTCTATGATTGCTAAAACAAATATACAAAGGAATGTCAAAGCCTGACTTCTTCACTCTGCATTGCAAACATTTTTACAAATTTTCATTTTACTGAAGGAGAAAATCATGCGAATTGTTTCTCTCTAAAGTACTCTATTTGAAAAGGCAATGCAGTCTCCTAGCAACCAACACTTCTCCAAATGAGAAAAATGTCTGGAGGAAGGGAGAAACTACAATTACACAATGAATAGAACAGAATTCTCATGAGCCTGGGAGAGCATCAGAAAGGGCATCGTGGCCCATTTCCATTCTCCTGGTGCCGCCTCTGGGATCTCAGTGGCTCCAAACGGGGTCACCAGCAAGGTCAAATGTGGAGGCCCATCCATGCCCACATAAGATGCTGGTGTTGGGCCTGCTTCTTTCCTCCTCCCTTGGAACTTTAACCTTGATAAAAAAAAAAAAAACAGCAATTTTATAAGCAAGGTCTGTGTTATAGTTTGCATATAGACTGTCCTCTGAATAGCTCATGTGTTGACATTCAGAGATGACATAATTGAATCATGGGATCCTAATCTGATCTGTGGATAAATACATTGTAATAAATTTATTGGGTGCTAACCTAGGCGGGTGGGGTGTGACTGGAGGACTATGTCACTAGGAGTGTGGCCGTGGGGAGTATATATATGCCCATGGGCCCTCTTCTCTAGTTCTCTCTGCTTCTGGCCTCCATGATGGGAGAGCAGAGGCTTTATTCTCTCTCTTCTCTTCTTCTTCTTCTTCTTCTTCTTCTTCTTCTTCTTCTTCTTCTTCTTCTTCCTCCTCCTCCTCCTCCTCCTCCTCCTCCTCCTCCTCCTCCTCCTCCTCCTCCTCCTCCTTCTTCTTCTTCTTCTTCTTCTTCTTCTTCTTCTTCTTCTTCTCCTTCCAATCTCTCTCTCTCTCTCTCTCTCTCTCTCTCTCTCTCTCTCTCTCTCTCTCTCTCTCTCTCTCTCTCTCCCCTACTGTAACCATGCAGCGAGCTCCACAGACTTCCCCTAGCCTAAGGTGGACTAAAACCTCCAGAACTGTGAGTAAATAAATCCTCCTTTTTCTAAGCTGTGAGCTGTGGTGGTCAGGCATTTTGGATTACAACAGTGAGACTGCAGACCAAAACAGCCTGGAAGTACTCTGGACCGGTGCTATTCAAAGTGGTAGCCTCATATTCTTTAGGGAAAAAAAGTTTTTTTTTTTTTCCTTTACTCATGTAACACTTCTGGTCACCAAAAGTATGTTTTTTATTTGTTTGTTTTGTTTTTGTTTTTCAGGCACCAACCCAGTGTCCTACAATTTAACTCAACCCTGCCATTTTCTGCCTAGAGATACTATAAGATCCCACAGGTTAAGGTCTCATTCCCATAAAACCACCCTCCATTTCAGATGTTGATTTCAAGAAATAGACTGCAGGTTGCCCACCACTTCTGTCTGACTTGGCTAAAAAGAGGAGGTGGTCTTTGAGGCTTCCTCTCAGGTTTATCACTTGCCAGAGCTGCCAAGGATTCAGAAAAATCATTTACTTAACATATTGCCAGTTTACTAGAAGGGTCTGACTGAGGAACAGCTAGGTGAAGTGATACATAAAGAAAGGATGGGAAGAAGGGATGAGGAGCTTCATGACCTCCCTGTGCAGGCCAGCCTCCCTCCCAGAACGTCCATGTGTTCCCTAGCCTGGAAGTTTGTCCTTTACGTTTTTATGAAGACTTCATTATGTAGCCATGGCTTATTAAATCATTGTCCACTGGGATAAACTCAATCTTAAACTTCCTTTCCCTCTTTGAGGTGAGGCAGGAACAGAGAGCTGAAAGTTCCTGCCCTCTAATCCTGAGGTTGAATTCCCAGGTCACTAGCCCCCATTCAGAGGCTGTCCAAAAGGCTCCAGTCACAAGTCATGGCATTAGCATATGAAAAGACACCATCTCTTTTGGGATTCCAAGGGTATCCTTCAGCTGAATGCCAGGAAACAAGAAAAGAGACACACACACACACACACACACACACACACACACACACACACACATATATACACATACACATACATATACACACATATATTTATATACATAAATATATTATATATTATGTTATATATAATATATAATATGTATTATACATTATATTAATACATTATATTAATACATTATATTAATATATAATGTATAATATATAATGTATAATATATTATATATTATGTTACATTATATTATATATTATGTGTGTATATATATATTAATACATTATATATATATATATTTTTTTTTTATGGTACTGAGGATTGAACCCAGAAGCATTCTACCTCTGAGCTATACCCCCAGCCCTATTTTTTACTCTTTATTTTGAAACAGGGTCTCACTAAATTGCAGAGGGCCTCACTAAGTAGTTGAGGCTGGTTGTGAACATGCCATTCTTCTGTCTCAGCCTCCCAAGTACTGGGATTATAAGCATCCGCCACCATGCCCGGCTTATATTTTTTATTATATCACCATATCATGTATGAATATTTAAGTTTAAATTGATTAAAATTAAGTTAAAAGTCAGTTCCTCAGTCACACAAGTCACATTTCAAGTACTCAATAGTCCCCCATGGGAATGGCTACCATGTTGGACTGGCCTGATTTCAAATATTTCTCTCCCTGTAGAAAGTTCCATGATACTTTACTTCACAGAGCTACTCTGGAGAGTGCCATCAAAACAGCTTAGAACAGAGAAACCTCAGTTAGGGCCCCCAGAGTCAGCAGTATGAGGAATCTTGAAACTGCCATTCAGAACTTGACCTCCATTTTTAGACTCTTGCTGCATTTTTATTAGGTAGCTAGGGAGACTGGGGCACTGGGGGGGGGTGTGCTTGAAATTTCCACACTTGGAAACTGTTCCAAACCTACCCTTAGGCAGGCTGACCTTCCTCTAAGCCTGTTTATATGCTATTAGACCCTCAGATCTGCTATCCCCCTTTTTAGTATACTCTTATTGCTGTGTTGTAATTGTATATTATATTAAGATTCAAAGTGATACAAACATACATGCACACGAAACTTGGTGTTTTTCTCCGCATCACCCCAGTCTACCCTCGCTGTACATTTAATAAGATTAATAGCTATTTTCATATATGGACGACATAAGATTATTTGAATTGTTTTCTTCTTCAATCCTTATTTTCTCCTTCCTGACTCTTAAACCCAATTCCCTTCCACGATTTTATAGTCTCTCTGTTCATTTATCTGAAGTTCTTTTTGTTTCCTATTTTTCCCCCTTCCACATATGAGAGGAAATATTCAACCCTTGACTTTCTGACACTGGCCTATCTCATTTAGCAGATTGGTCTCCAATTCCATCTATTTTTCCCCCCACATGACATAATTTTGCTCTTTATGGCTGAGTAAAATCCATTGTGTGTGTGTGTGTGTGTGTGTGTGTGTGTGTGTATACATTCATATATATATATATATATATATATATATATATCCATGCATCTGTTGATGGACACCTAGGTTGGTTCCATAATTTGGCTATTGTGAATTGGGCTACTATAAAAGTTGGTATGGATGTATCACTATGCTATTCTGTCTTTAATCTTAGGGAAAGATACCAAAGAGTGGTAGAGCTGGGCCATTTGATGGTTCCATTTCTAGTCTTTTTGGAACCTCCATACTTATCTCCAGTGTGTTTGTACAAATTTACAATCCTAACAGTGTGTAAGAGTTCCAATATCCTTTCCAGCATTTATTATTGCTTGTATTCTTTTTTATGCAGATTTTTTTATTTTTAATTTTTTATTGGTGTATTATATTCATACATCATATTGGGGTAAAAAAAAACTTGTGTACATACATGTACACATCACTGATTTAACTGGAGTTAGAGTCTCGGTATAATTTTGGCTTCCTCTTTAGGAAACTTTGGGGTCCTGAACCCAGGTGAACCTGTGAAGGAGCCCAGCATGACCCAAGATAACCCCTGCCCAATTTTAACACTTTAAACGTATCATTAGCACTATTTTGCCCCATCTCACATGGGTTTCCTTTGGGTGGTTATGTGTAGGCACATTCTCAGTGATGAAAATGATTTTTAAGCCCTCCTGTCAGTCACCCCTGTCTATCAAATGACCTCAGCAAGATAGGAATCAAATGCACCTGTGGTCAGATGCCATCACTTCTACTTGGGGTCTCTAACCATTTGGGTGGGTCCCACTTTCTCCCTTGAGGGCATATCTTTCCTCTTGCTTACATGACACACTGCTCTGGTATCTAGTCTGAATTCTTTCTTTTGAGCACATAAGAATCAAGGACCTGGAACCTGTGACATTTTTTACCTAATATATTTTGCTTCTATAGTCCTTGTCCATTGGAAAAGTAATTTTGTAAACCGAGAAGTTTTAAGTGCAACTAAGCATTGCCAAAGGAGAAGAATATAGGAGGACAGGTACGATTGCACAATCACGTGACTGATGTTTTCTGTAGATTTAACTCTAAATATTTTTAGCAGCAGTTAGACCAGCAGGTGCCAAAATACAAAATTCCACAATATAACTCAGTATGGGATAGCCTGAACGTCTTGGTGGTGTTCATTTGGGGTTCCTGTATTTGGTTCCCTTTATTTAGCCTTCATTTGAGGGAATGCTGGTGTTCATGCCTGGGAATGAACAAGAATTTCAAGATAAGTCAGGAATTTTCTCCTGAATTTTTGCATTTTTTCTCTATATTTTTTAAATCCTCGTGCCCCGTCCAATATGAAATGAATTTATTCCTTGGAGGAGCAGATGAAGCAGAAAAGGACTGTAGTGATCATGCATTACGATTCTTCTCTTTGGAGATGGTGGCTGTAGATGGAACGCAGGGCCTTGCACACATTACGCAAGCGCTCTACCATTGAGCTATATCCCAGCCCGATGGTGCCTTCCAAGTCCACCTGGACGGCCACACTGAGAAATCCAGGGTATTAGACATCAGTTCTAGTCAGTGAACTATCCAGCACACAAATCCATCTCCAGCCTTAACTCCCTGCAGCTCTGGCCAACATTGATCTTTTTGTCAGATGGATGGGCTCCCTTGAATGCAGTAACGGACAACTTAGCTGAGTTCATATGTTGTTGCTAACCGAAGAAACTTCTCAGGCAATAGTTTTTTTTTTTTTCTTTTTTTTTTTTTTTTTTTGGTGGTACTGGGGTTCCTGGAAGCCCTTCTACCTCCGGGCTACACTCCCAGACCTATTTTTACATTTTTATTTGGAAACAGGGTCTCCTAAGCCAGCGCACGCGGCTGGCTTCGAACCTGTGCGATCCTCCTGTCTCTGCCTCCCAAGCACGGGGATTACAAGCGTGCGCCACCACGCCCGGCCATAGTTTTTCTTTTTAATCTCTTTCAGACCTCAGTCCACATTTATAAATACTTATTAAGCCACTAGAAAGGAGTTCTCGTATTGTCTCCCCCATACAACTGAAGAGGCTATAAAAAATCAAAAATCTAGCCAGTACTTGGGAGGCTTTGACAGGAGGATTGCAGGTTCCCAGCCAGTCTCAGCTACTCAGTGAGGCCCTCTGCAACTTAGTGAGACCCTGTTTAAAAATAAAAAATAAAGACTGAGCGTGGTGGCACATGCTTGTAATCCCAGTGCATGGGAGGCTGAGACAGAAGGATGGCACAGGTTTAAAGCCAGCCTCAGCTACTTAGTGAGGCTCTCAGCAACTTGGTGTTTACAAATAAAGTATAAAATAGGTCTGGGAGTATAACCTGGAGATAGAAAAGCCCCTGGGCTCCACTCCCAGTACCACCAAAAAATAAAAAAATAAAAAATAAATAAAAATTTTAAAAAAGGCTGGGTGTGCTGGTGCACGCTTGTAATCCCCATGCTTAGGAGGTGGAGACAGGAGGATCGCGCTGGTTCGAAGCCAGCCTTGCTGGCTTAAGAGACCCTGTTTCCAAATAAAAAATATAAAAATAGGTCTGGGAGTGTAACACGGAGGTAGAAGGGTTTCCAGGAACCCCAGTACAACAACAACAACAAATTAATAATAATAATAATAATAATAATAATAATAATAAAGAGGACTGGGGGTGTTGCTCGGAGGGTGCCCCTGAGTTCCATCCATCCTCAGTAATATATATATAATATATATATATATATATATATATATATATATATATATACACACACACATACACACACACACTAGGAATCACTGGGCATAAAGAAAGCACATGAGTCTCCAGGTAAAATAATAATAATAATAATAATAATAATAATAATAATATATATGTATATATATATGTATATATATATGTGTGTATATATATATATATATATATATATATATTCATTCTTTTCACATATAAATCTCCAGAAGTCTTTTAGGAAAAACAATGTCAGCTTGAGAGGTAGAAATAGTATTAAAAACAACAACAACAACAACAAGGGATTTCTGAGTCTCTGAATTAATACATTAAAAGTAAGGATAATTAAGAAATGCCCAATGCAAGGACTCTGTGGTCCTATGTCTCCTAAGACCCTGGCACAGTGGTGACTGGAAAGCGGTGTCAGCAAGGAGGAAGTGTGCTGACAAAATCAGAAGTGGCCGGGAACCCACATGCCTGCCCAGAGGGAGCTGATTTTGAATGAGTCCAAGGCAGAATGGATGTCTTGCACTGCTGGAGATTCAAACAGCCTTCCTTCGGCATGGCTGCAACATGAACTGGCTCAGAGAGTAAAGGCTCAGGTCCATGGCCTTGTTTCCTCAGTCGCTTGAGCTGGGAGCCCAACTCCAGAGCAGAGTAAATGGAGAGAGGCAGACACCACCTTCCTGAGAACCAAATGGTAAATCGGAGCTGTGCTTGGTGGTGCTTGCCTGTAATCCCAGGACTTGGGAGGCAGAGACAGGACAATCACAGGTTCAAGGACAGTCTCAGCAACTCTGTGAGACCCTCAGAAACTTACTGAGACCCTTTTACAAAATAAAAAATAAAAAGGGCTGGTAGTATAGCTTGGAGGTAGGATGTCCCTGGGTTCAATCTCCCGTAACAAAATTAATAAAAATAGTAACAATAATAATAAAAGTTGTAGTAAAGGGGAAAAGACTAAATATTCAAGACTCAGTTTAATAACTTTCCTTATGCAAATCAGCCTTGTTTTCAACCTCCAATTTCAGTGTAGTAGTAAAGAAAACTAACCAAACCTTTTTTTTTTTTTTTTTTTTTTTTTTTTGCGGTACTGGGGTTCCTGGAAACTCTTCTACCTCTGGGCTACACTCCCAGATTTTTTTAAAAAATATTTTTATTTGGGAACAGGGTCTCTTAAGCCAGCCTGGCTGGCTTCGAACCTGTGCGATGGTCCTGTCTCCGCCTCCCAAGCGCGGGGATTACAAGCGTGTGCCACCACGCCCAGCGTACCAAACACCCTTTCTAAGTCAACAAAACGCAATCATTTGTGGCTTGAAATCGAGTAAGATCAGATTTAAACCTACTGAGTTGAGTATTTCTCGACTGACTCTTTCTCATAGGTTCCTACACATCCACCTTCCATCCTGCGTCTGCGCTCTGAGAAGCCGCCCTGGATTTCTGCTGTGGCTCATGTGTGGTGGCAGCATCCTCTAGGAAGCAGTCCTCACCTACATCTCCCTAGGGAATGGCCACAAGCCTCCTGAGCTTCTGAGATGAAGGTGCTGGTGATGAGGCAGGTATAAGGCGAGGTGCAGCCATAATGATGCTAGCTACATAACTTTGCCCTCCCCCATCTTTTCCAACCCCCTCTTCCCAGCTTAGGGAGGGTTGCTCTTTTCCGTGTAGAGGAAAACTGTTCACACTTGGAATTTTTCCTCTCCTCCTGATTCACAGCACAAACCCAGTGTCTCCACGCCCCACTCACTAGCTCTTTAGACGCAAATCTTGGTGCCTCTTCACAGAACCACTGTCCTGGTCACCTTTTCCATCGATCAAAATTCCCACAAGAACAACTCAGAAGAGGAAAAGTTTATTTGGCTCAGGTTTCAGAGGGTGAGTCCATGGTTAGCTCTTTCCAAGGCAGATACATCATTGCATAAAGGTGCCATGAAGGCGGCAGCCAGAGCAGAGAGAGAGAGCCACAGAAAGGGGCCAGGGACAGACATAGTAACCCATGCCAGGCCCCAGTCACCTACCTCCTCCAGCTACAGCCTTCCTGCCTGCAGTTACCACCCAGTGACTCCATTCAGATTATCAATCCATCAGTGGGTCTTTTCACTATGAGATTAGATCCCTGATCCAATTATTTCACCACTGAATATTTTTTCATTGCCAATACATGAGCTTTTCTGGGGAATATTCTATCCCTGAACCATAACAACTAGGTTCCTGCAAGCTTACTGCCTTGCTACTTCTGTTACAGATTTGTGAAAATTAATTTTGATGTCATTGCTCTAGATCTTATCCTTCTTCCTTTTGGAAATAATAACTGACATTGATCCATTAGGCAGAGAGCCCAGAGGCAACTAAAAAATACTAAGAACCACTGGGAATTAAGGAAGCACATGAGTCTCCAGGTCAAATATTAATGCCATAGTGACGATGATGGTGATAACCATCAAATGTTGGGGCTTTCATAGTTTCTAAAAACTATTCAGACTTTTCTTTGCCTGTCTCTTCTAATGCTCAGATGGATTTTGTGAAATAGGCATTGTTCTCATCTGACTGTATTATGAGGAAGTCAAGTCTTGAGAGGTGGGTGAGAAAAAGTGTGACTAGCATTGTCCATTTGGAATCTAGAAGGAAAGGTTGTGCACCTCTGCAGTAGGACTCCAGAATCCTTGTTCAGAACCACCACACAGTCCTTCCTCCTGGAGTGTCCTGAACATCTATAAACTACAGAAGAACTAAAAGAATTACTAAAGCATTTTCACTATGGCATCAATAATGAATTCTTTCACACTTTTGAAGAAAGATGCTGCCCATGACAAAACTGTACCAGAACATTCCAAAAAGAAACAGCCACCCAATTTCTTTTCAGAAGTTAAAACTACTCTAATATGAGAAGAAAATTGACAAAGAGGGTCCCCCAAATAAAATTATAATAGTCTAGAGGGTATATATGATTTGCAGATGGGTTTGGCTGTGCCAACAAGGTCTCTAATGATATCTATTTATTTAAGAGAGGCATGCACTTACTGATTTCATTTATTCCCTGTTATCTTAAATTAAACTCATTCACACATTTACATTGATTGCTGGTTCCTGAAGAGCTGCCAATCATCTTATTTATGATTACAGATACAAAATCCCAACTACAGAGTATCAGATCTTGTCAATTGTAGATTTAACTTTCAGAGTGTATACTATAGAACTTTTTTAAATTTTTGTTTAGGTACGGATTTTTTAATAGTTTTATTAGCGCATTGTAACTAGATAGAGTGAGGTTCAAAGTCATGCAAATACACATGCACACAGGTCTTGGTGAGTTTCCCTTCAGGTCCCTTCTCGCTCCCCAGCCCTCCCCATACATAATAGTGAGATTGGTAGTGACACCTTCATACATGGGTGTAGAATAATTTGAATTGTTTCTTTCGTCAGTTCTTTCTTTTCCCCTCCCATCAACCCTCCCCCTATTACCCTTACACTATTCTTCTGCTCACTCTCTTCAATCATCTAAAATCCCTTTCGTTTCCTATTTCTCTCTTCCATATATGAGAGCAAACATTCAACCCTTGACTTTCCAAGATGGGCTGATCTCACTGAGCATAACTTTCTCTGGTTCCATCCATTTACCTGCAAATGACAGGTGTTTGTTGTTCTTTATAACTAGTAAAATTCCATTGTATGTGTATCACAGTTTCATTAGCCATTCATCTGTGGATGATGGATACCTAGCTTGGTTCTGTAATTTGACTATTGTGAATTGTGCAGTTATAAACATGGCTAGACATGTATTGCTACAGTATCTTGACTTTACTTCTTTTGAAATGATATATAGGAGTGGTATCGCTGGGTTAAGCACAGATTTATTTTATTTTATTTATTTATTTATTTTATTTTTATTTTTTGGTGGTACTGGGGTTCCTGGAAGCCCTTCTGCCTCTGGGATACACTCCCAAGGGCTACACTACTAGACTATTTTTTACTTTTTTTTTTTTTTAATGTGGAAACAGGGTCTCTTAAGCCAGCGGGGCTAACTTCGTACCTGCGTGATCCTCCTGTCTCTGCTTCCCAAGCGCGGGGATTACAAGCGTGCGCTACCACGCCGGGCAAAGCACAGATTTTGAATCCTAGCTCATTGAGACGCCATGTGGGGACACAGCAGGCTAGTCTTTAAGCTACCAGAGTTTTACATCTGTAAGTTTTGTTCTCTAACCACGAAAGTAGATTTTTCTACCTTAGTAAAATCATGGACCAATCAGGCATAAATGTGGAGATTCATGAATGTCTTGGCATGTGCTAGCCAGTATAAAAGAATCACCTACCACAGCCAAGTGAGGTCTATTCTAAAATATAGTAAGAGGCAGGACTACAGCCAGGGATGGTGCCACACTCTTGTAATCCCAGCACTTGGAAGGCTGAGACAGGAGGATCGCACAGGTTTGAAGCCAGCCTCAGCTACTTAGTGAGGCTCTCAGCAACTTAGTGAGACCCTGTTTCCAAATAAATTATAAAAATAGGGCTGGGGCATAGCCCGGAGGTAGAATGCCCCTGGGTTCCACCCACAGTAACACACACACACACACACAAAAAAGAGGCAGGACTATTAGAAATCAACACACAGAGAACGATAAACTGGCTCCAAGAAACAGTAAAACTTTTTTTTTTTTTTTTTTTTTTTTTTTGCAGTACTGGGAATGGAACTCAGTGGCACTCTATCTCCCATCCCCACCCCTATTTTTTATTCTTTATTTTTTTGAAACAGGGTCTCACTGAGTTGCAAAGGACCTCACCAAGTAGCTGAGGCTGGCTTCAAACCTGTGCGATACTCCTATCTCCGCCTCCCAAATGCTGGGATTACAAGCGTGCGCCACCACGCCCGGCTAAGTATGTTAAATGTTAAAAACAAAACACAGCCTAGAAAATTTAGTCAGGGATATTTTGTTTAGCAAGAAACAGCTTCTTGTACCTAAGCAGGCCCGTAAGGCTCTGGGGAAATGAGGACTCAGTTATGTTCTCAGGAACATCATAGAGTCATGAAGGAGAAGTTCAGCATATTTTATTTAAAAAGCAGAATGGAAGTCACACATTAAAATATGTATCAAACATATATTCAAAACCGCAAAGAGTATTTTCATGAGAAATGGAGTCAACTATAACTATATGGAAAATTTACCCCATCTTTAGATAATATTTAACAGAATAAATCATTAATTTCTATATGAAAGTTTTATAATTTCTTTTTAAAAAAGACAAAATGTCTTCTAGCCACATGATCTTTGTAGTGTCTGCCTGGGGGAGGTTTGTAAGTGTAATTAAAAGGCACAAAAATAATCCAATGGGCCTTTCCTACAGGTTAGTTAGGGAGACAACGGGCTGGGCGTGGGGATGCCACCGCACATTCCTTGGCATGAGCTCTCGGCATGACTTACAGCGCTTCCCAAGCAAAAGGTGCTGGATTTCAGGCAGGGAAACCAGAAAAATGTAGGCACACCAGCAAAGTGATGTTAAACTACAACTGTGTGTACGCTGATGGCAAGAAAAACAGCCCTGCCCGCGTACTGTCACACACTCACTGCTAACACCAAACCACTGGGGGCCTCAAATCCTCTTTACAGAGTCCAGAAAATGTCTCCTCTACACCTATACGGAGGATATTCCAGGGACCTGTTTCCCATCAGTAAGCAGCACAGGAAACCCATCTGGATGATGTTAATTAGCAGCCGATAGCTTATCAGGTGGAGAAGTAGCCCCACCCTCTCTAGTTTACTGTTTCCAGCTGATCAAGATGAGAGCTGGCTGGCTGATTATCACCACAAAAGAGAAGTGTGAAAATCAGTGAAGGCAAAGAATGGCAACTTGGTTTATCATTTGAGCTCAAAGTTGTTCTGTATCCCGGAACCTCTCTAGTCCTGCTTAGATTTAAAGTCTAAGCTAGCATGGGGGCACACACCTGTCTTACCAGTACTTGGGAGGCTGAGACAAGAGGGTCATGGGCTTGAGGCCCAGACTCAGCAACTTAGTAAGGCCCTCAGCAACCTACCAACACTCTGTTTCACAATAAAAAATAAAAAGGTCCGAGTCTCAGCTTGGAGGTAAAACATCCCTGGGTACAATCCCAAGTATCCCCCACCCCCAAAAAAAGGGGAAAATAATTTTTTTCAATATCCATGCTATGTGAGTTTCAATATACATGCCAAGTGTTAAATTAGAAGGATTTCCTTAGGTATTAAAAAAAAATGGTCAAAGCCAGGTGTGGTGGTGCATGTATGTGATCCCAGCATTTAGGAGGCTGAGACAGGAGGATCGCAATTTGCAGCCAGCCTCATCTACTTAGTGAGGCCCTTTGCAACTCAGAGAGAACCTGTTTCAAAATAAAGAATAAAAACTAGGGCTGGGGTTGTAGCTCAGTGGTAGAATACCCCTGGGTTCCATCCTCAGTACCACACACACACACACACACACACACACACACACAAAAAAAAAAAAAAAAAAGAAAGAAAGAAAAGAAAAGAAAAAGAAAAAACAAAAGAAAAGAAACAGTCATTCACTTTGGATTACTGAGGGCCTGCCACTTTGTTCCAGATTGTAGAAGGGGTGCTGGGAATTTTTATCTGCGTGGTAGAGGACTAAATGTGAAAATTCAGAAGAACATTTTGCGATTTGTCTTGAAACCCCACCATGGGATGTCGGCTTCAGGAGGTCTCTCTTGCAGGTGCTCTTGCCTGGACCCAATGTGTGATGAGTATGGCTGACCATAGAGCTAAGCCATGCCGCCCACACCTATACCGGCTCCTACTCATTTGCTTCCTCCTACTTGTTTGCTTATTTGGCTTTCAACTATACTGAGCAAAAATATTTGCATTTTGTCCAGGGCTCAGTTCTCATGAAAATCTTAAAGTATGACTGCACCCTACTTGGGCATGAAGAATCGACCATTCCTCAATCTTTGGGCTGGAGAGAGTTGCACCGTGATATAAAGCAGGTCAAATGTAGCACAGGAAACTTAGGTAAATGGATCTGGTACCTGTGGCATGTGGACTAGTGAGAAGGATGGAAGGGCCTGTTTTTTGTTTTCTTGCCCCCCCCCCCGCCCCTGGTATTTTCCACTTGGCTGTTCATAGCCCTCATTGTGGCAAAAGTAGGGCCCCGGTTTCTTGAAATGTAAAATGAAAAAAAGAGAAATGTAAGAAAAGCCACTGAACCAGATGGTAAGCCTTAAGTCCACAGTCTGGTCAGATAACCAGTGGTTTCTGGGACCAATCCACTTAGGCTTACTTTCCAATACTGATTTATTTATGGGGCATAAACTGGTAATTAGTTATTGACTCAGTGAAAAGCAAATTATTCATAAAACATGTATTGTATGATGTCACATAACACCAATGAGCCTTAGAATGACTGATGACTTTTCAGAGCAGCTGAATCTATACCTGGGTACCAACGTCTCCAGTGGCTACTATGCACTTCTGAGACAGTGCTAAATCATTTGAAAGCAATACTGAGAACAGGCTTTAACAAAGCAAATTAGTATATGTAGCAAAATATTAACTGAGAAATAGGGTCACAGAAATAAAGAAAGAGTTAGACAAAGCTGGGTTTTTTTTATTTTCAACACAGTATAAAAAACGTGAATTTGAATTCATTAAGGGCTCTGTATTTCATTTTTTTCAAGCCTACCTTTGAAATATAGTCACATGCCACATTGCAGAGCTTTGCAATGATGGATCACATTAGGGTGGCATTCCCATAGCTGTCTTAGTTTGTGCAATTTTCTAATGACACTTTTCCCAGAATGCGTCTCTTATTTATGACCATAGCATGTTTCTTGTGTTTCTGGCTCTCGGGTACTCAGTATTCTAGGATACAGATGGTGCTAATTTATGATGGTTCAACTTAGGACTTTTTGACTTTCAGGTGATGTCAAAGTAATGCTGTACAAGCCATACTTCAAACTATGAATTTGGCCTTTTCCCTGGCTGATGAACTACTGTATGATACACCCTCAAAATGCTGGGCAGTGAGTGGAGGCCGAAGCTGGTCACATGATGAGAGGGAAAACAACCCACACTCTGTACTGGACTGTCGCCAGCATTTTGTATATACAGTTATTAAGTACATTATATAAGACATCAACACTTTATTATAAAATAGGCTTTGTGGCCAGATTCAGTGGTGCAGGCCTGTAATCTTAGTACTTGGAGGGCTGAGACAAGAGGATCACAGGTTTGAGGACAGACTCAGCAACTTAGCAAGGCCCTCAGCAACTCAGCAAGACCTTGATTTAAAATAAAAAAAATAAAAAGGGTTGAGGGTGTAGCTCAGAGGCAGAATGCTCCTAGGTTTAATCCGCAATACCAAAAATAAATGAATGAATAAATAAACAAATGCAATAGGATTTGTCTTAAATGATTTTGCCTGTGAGCTAATGTAAATGTTCTCAAAGCAATATCCAACAGGTTAGGTGTGTCAATGCTCTTTTGATTTATGATATTTCCAGTTTATGATGGGATAATGGGGAGGGTGACGCTGCTGTAAGTCGAACAATCTCTGTATGTCAACATCAAGATGGATGAGACATTCTATGACACAATGGCTGCTTTCAAGACCATTGGATACATTACCCTCTAGTTTTAAAGTTGTCATTGTTATCTGCTGTTCATGTATTTATTTATTCAATAAGTAGTCCTGGAGGGTGTCTTCCATGCCCTGCTTTAGATTTATTTATTTATTTATTTATTATTTATTTATTTATTTATGTGCTACTGAGGATTGAACCCAGTGGCATTCTATCTCTGAGCTACACCACCAGCCCTATTTTTATGTTTTATTTTGAAACAGGGTCTTACTAAGTTGCAGAGAGTCTCACAGGATTGCTGAGGCTGGGCACAAACCTGTGATCCTCCAGTCTCAGCCTTCCAAGTACTGAATGAAAGGTATGCATCACCATGCTCAGTATTAATTTAAAAAAAAAAAACACAAAACTAACAGCCGGGAAGAAAAAATGACAAAGGGATCTCTAGTTTTTAACTCCTGTCTTTGGGGGAAAAAAAATAATCTCAGAGGCTCCCTTTGCTCTTCACCCCCTGCGATCACAAGGTGGCAGTGTTTCTGAGCTTTGCTGCTGCAATGACCTGAAGTGGAACTGGGCAGAGTTGCTTCAGGTAGAACTGGAACTGGGCAGAGAACTCCAGAGGAAGTGCTGTGGAAGAACCTTAATGCAGAAATTAAGAACCACCAGCAAGCGGGGTGTGGTGGTGCACACGCTTGTAATCCCAGGTAATGGGAGGCTGAGAAAGAAGCATCGCAGTTCATGGCCAGCCTCAGGAATGTAGCTCAGAGGAAGAGTGCCCCTCAGTTTAATTCCTAGCACCAAAACAAAAACCAACCAAAGAAACAAACAAACAAAAAACTGGTTGTTTATCGTTTTGCAATATTAGTTTGCAGTTTAGGAGGGGCAAGCTTTTGCCTGGGACTTGCATGTATTTGAAAGGTTACAGTTTAGGGACCTTTTTCTAACTTTCCCAGGATGAAAGCTGCCAAATGGCTTGGGAGGAAAAGAGGGCAATGAGGCTGGGAAGTGATCAGGACTTAAAGAAGGACCACACACTGGACTAAGGAGACTTGATTCTTGTGCTCAGTGGGGAAGCCCCTCAAGTGGTTTAAATGAAAGGTGGTGTGGGAATGATCAGACTGTACTCAGGAAGTATTTTACTGGTTGACAGTGTAGGGAAGGAGAATATATAGATATCAGCCACCGCCTGGCTTGTCAAGAAGCAGATCCAATGATTTATATTTTTTATTTTTATCTCTGTAAACAAAGCACTATTTATTTTATTGGTACACTATAGTTTCACATCATAATATGGATCATATTGACAATGGCATACATTCATACAGTACCTGGTGCCCTCAACCCCAATTCCCCTCCCTCCCTCCCGACAATGAGTGTCCAGGTTGACCATGCTACAGTCACACTTATACATACATTCAGATGTAGCTCCTCCAATAATCAACCTCAGCCTTCTTTCTCCCCTACCCTTCCATTCTAGCTTTGGTCAGGTTTCTCCTCCATTGTCTGAGGTCCCTCTGGTATCCCTAATATTCCCTAGTTTGGGCATATTAAGAGAAAACACATGACCCTTTTCTTTCTGTTCTTGGCTGATCTCACTTAACATAATGTTCTCCAGGTCTTTCCATCTTCTTGCGAATGACATGATTTTGTTCTTCTTTATAACTGAGTAGAATTCCATTGTGTGTATTTCCCATAATTTTGCAATCCATCTGCTAATGGAGACCTAGGTTGGTTCTATATTTTGGCTTTTGCAAATTGTAGTGCTATGAACATGAGTATGCATATGTTACTGTAGTTCTCTGATTTCAACCCTTTTGGAAAGATACCCAGGAGTGGTATAGCCAAGATTCAATGGTTTAAAAGAGACCATTAAAGAAATGGTAGCTAGGTAAAGAAGAAATGTCAGTCGTGTTTAAAAGTATTGTCTAGCCGGGTGCAGTGGTGCACACACCTGTAATCCCAGTATTTGGGAGACTGAGAAAGGAGGATGGAAGTTTCAAGCCCTGCCTCAGCAATGTAGTGAGACCCTCAACAACTTGGTGAGATCCTGTTTCAAAATAAAAATAAAAGAAGGCTGAGAGTGTAGCTAGGAAGCAGAACACCCCTGGTTTAATCTCTGGTACCAAATACAAAATAGTATTGTCTATAGGACTAAGTGATTTTGTTGAGTTTGAGAGGAGAAAAGGAGAGAGAGAAAGAGAGATAGACAGACAGTAGGTTGTCATTACTTTAACTCAATGAGTCATACCAGAGAAAGTTTAGGGAGAAAAGTGGTACTCAGAGTTGAGATATGTGGTTCTATGAAATATAATTTGGAGACTAGCCATCAGTTAAGAATGAGGACTTAACATGTGAGGGGGAAATCAAGTCTGTGGTCTTCAATTCAGATTTGGATATTACGAGGGCTGAGGTAGAAAGCTAAAGCCAGGAGCTCAGGAGTGTCTGCGGGAGGCAGTTTATCCCTCCGCATAACAATCTCTGTGGCACTAACAACACTCTTCTCCATGGCAACTGTTATTTTCTGGATCTTATGTGAATCACAAATACATCTTACAATAACTGCTTTATTGCAAGTTGTGTACAAGGGCATTTTGATTAACATTTCTTTTTGTAGATACCTAGAAACATGTAATACAAATTAAAAAAAAAAAGTCTTGGCCAGTTGTGGTGGCGCATGCCTGTAACCCCAGTACATGGGAGGCTGAGGTAGGAAGATCTCAGGTTCAAAGCCAGCCTCATCAACTTAGGCCCTCAGTAACTTAGGGAGAGCCTGTGTCGAAATAAAAAAAGGCTGGGGGTGTAGCCCAGAGTTATAATTCCCCAGGGTTCTGTCCTCAGTAACTCACTCTCTCTCTCTCTTTCTCTCTTTCTCTTTCTCTTTCTCTCTCTCTCTTGCACACACACACACACACACACACACACACACACACACACACACGATTTGTTTGCTATGCAAAGGCAGTTTAAGGCAAGTGATCAAGTCCCCACCTGCACCCCCAACCCCAGTCACACAATCATTTTTATGTCCTCCCTATCTAAATTTATAGCCATTCCTGAACTAGAAAGTGAGAGGAGCAGTCTAGGAGAGGTAGCTGTCACCACTGCTTGTGCATCAGGATTACCCAATTACCTTAATAAAGAAATAAATTACCCTTGATTTCTTTATTTAAAAAATAATCATGTGCTTGGATCCTGTCTAGTGATATTTTGATTCAGCAGATCTAGAGAAAGAAAATGTAGAGAGGTCATTTTGCAGAAGCCAGAGGAAAAGCATGTAGACGAGGGACTGGTCACTCTTGTCTAATGCCACGGAGAAGCCAAGAAAGTGACAGGCAGTGCCCCAGAGATGGCTGCCAGTAACCCACAGAGTCACTTACCTAGACGGGGCCATGGGCGTGGGAGAGATCAGTTGCTGAAGTGAACAGAAGAGTGGGGGAGAGGTTCTAATTACCAAGGGCTTTGTCGACTCAGGGGTTTCTTGAACAGCTGTAACAATGGTGGTTGGAACCTATAGATTTAAAAACAGTATCAATCTCTATTAACTCATAAATTCCTTCAACTATATTGAGGACACTGGGATGGAGAAGTGAATACAATTTATATAAATCTGACATTTTATATAGAAGGCAGACAGTAAAGATGTAAATCAACAAGGATGCTAATTTCGGGAAGTAGTAAGAGCTATTGAAGAAAACAGCTATGACACAGGGCAAGAGAAGGGTTACCTGCGGGACCAGTGAGCATCTCCATGAAGACAAGTACCTGGGTGGCTCGCAAGGACAGGGCCAAGGATATTAAGATCTGTTGCTAAGAGATAGTTGAGGCCAAGAACTCTGTGGAGTGGAGCTAAACGAAAAGGAGACTGTCCTCTGAGGCCCTGTAAGTCTTTTTTTTCCACACCATATTATACCATTTTCTTACAATATTATTGCATTTTTTAGATATCTGCTTTTCCAACTAAATAGTGAGTTTCTCCTGTGCAAGGGACCTTGTCCTACCAAATTCTTCCTTGAACTCCTAATAAAATACCAAATACATCTGGATGATGTATTAAAAAAAAACCCACCTGTAAAAAATGGGCTCTCACTTTTCCTTATAGTAGTTTATGCACCCCATATCTGTCTGTGAGGGGAGTCAATGATTGGATCCTTAAAAGGCCAGACCACCCTTTTGTCTACACAAGAAAAGAGCAATGATAGGTGAGATTCTTACAAATAAAAAAAATAGAATTTCAAGTGATTTGATGCTTCATCTTGCTGTTGGTTTAAGATTGCTGGAAGAAAACAAGAAGAGGTCAGAAATGGATTTAGAATATTGGGAAGCTAAGAAGATTTACCAGGAATTATCACATGGTAATTTATTATCTAATAGTATAGAAGGTGATTATGTCCTTTTTTCCAGAGATGTCATGCTTATTGTTTTATATCTCTGTTGCAAGCTCAGCCCACAAGAAGCAACTCATAGGCATTTAGATACTTTATCTTGGAAATTGCTTTGGAGTTTAATAGCCAGGCCTTCTAGATTTAATAATGAGACTCTCGGGGTTCTGTTTCATTATTCTATTAAAATGTTTTAAAAATCACATATCATTTTTTTAAAGTTATCTCTAAAAACTATAAAATTTAATAAAAATTGACTATGCTTTGTATTTATTTTTAACTGTTGTGCCTCTCTTCTATCAATCTAATAATTCAAGGGTTAAGCATAAAACTTATTAAAATTAACTAGCTTGGATCCCCTTAAATCTCATGAATTGATGTTATGGTTCTGAAAGTTTCTAGAACTTCAGTTCAAATTGGCAATGAGAACTCCCTTGGACAGTTTATTCTTAATGTTCCAGCTGCTCGTGATTTCTCTCAGCTTTATTAATCAACACCCTGTTTCCCTTCAGGCTGCTAAATTTAAATATGCATATTAAAATCTCCCTTTAAAATCCTTATTTGGGATCCTGGATACATTTTATCTACAAAGACTGAACCAGCTTAAATTCTAGTTTAGGACAGGTTGGGCAGGTACATTTTTCCTCAGCCTCAAGACTGGCATTTTCTTGCAGTATTGCTGACTTCAGGGAAATATTTGACACAGACAAATGATTTCTTGGTACCCTCCCAGGTGCTGTCTTGTATCCAGTATCTACTTTCCAACATCTTCCTGTTTGTACCTCCCACTTTCCATAAGAGATCGTGTTCTCTCACACAAAACAAAACTTTAAACAAAATTTGATGAGGTTTAAGAACAAAGTTACAAAATAGTTTTGCTATACAGTCAAAGGCTTCCAGAACAGTGTGAGCAATATTAAGATATTCTATTGTAATATCATAAACCCTTGAGTTAGGATGCTGCCTTAATGAATCAGGGTGGGCTCTGTTTCTCTCTTTTAAAATCTTTAATTTTTAAATAGAAGTGTCAGGAGACACTCATTTACATTATAGTTTATTGACTTGTTATATTTTAGTGGCAAGAGCAAAGTCATTTCGATAGACGGCAATTTACAATAATTGCTCTTCTCAAAATGGAAGGGAAATTAGGCAGCCTGGTGGAGAAGTCTGTTTAGGCAATACGTCTCCATATGTCAGCTCGCTGCTCCGCGCACCACCTGCTTGAGTCCCCATCAGGGACACAGACCGATGAGATCACTTCAGCAAGCTATAGATCTTGGGCAAGTTAACTGGTTCACTTTTGCTTGGTAATGAGAAGAGTGTCTCTGGAAAATAGGAAATTGGAAACTGTCACCTCTCAGCAAACTGATGAGTGATTGTTATTATTTTGCATCTCTGTAGGGTTAGCATGCTTTATTAGCTATTCCTCAGCCTTGAGACTGTAGTGTCACTCCTGTTTTACAGGCAAGATTCCGAGAAGTGTGTCGTGTAGCATAATTGTTGCAAACATAAGTGAGAGCAGTTTTCCCACAAGCCTTAGACACTAGTTTCATCTGCCTTGAACAGTTTCAGCGATGGAGAGAGAGAGGTGATTTCAAGGTGACAATGGAGAGAAACATAAATCAAAATGCTGGAAGTGATTCAAGATGCTGGATCGCTTGGGAATCATTCTGGTTCCCAAATCCCTGAAATCACAAACTCCAATGTTAACATGGCAGAAGGGAGGCTGCAATGTTCAGTGATGTCTGACTTTCATTAGAAAGACATGTTTGGGGGTTTTGAATTGATAATTGAAAAAGAGCCAAAAAAAAAAAAAATCACAGTTACCTTAGAATAACCATTTTTTGTTGTTGAGTGAACTTGATAGAGGGAAAGTTCCAAGTTTTTAGATAAAATCAGAATATGGAAGACCTTTAAAGATATTCAGTTACAAACTATCATTTAATTTAAAGTTACCAGGTAAACTGGGTGTGGTGGTACATGCTTGTAATTCCAGTACTTGGGAGGCTGAGGAAGGAGGATCACAGGTTCACCGCTGAGACCTTGTTTCAAAAATTAAATAAATAAAATAAGGCTGGGAGTATAGCTTAAGGTAGAAGGCCACTGGGTTCAATCCCCAGAAGCAAAAATAAATAAATAAATAAATAAATAAATAAATAAATAAATAAAGTTACCAGGTAACGATTAATAAACTGTTACTACTAAAATAGAAAAAAAAATACTTACTCTAGTGAAAAAGAACACAACTTAAATATTTTTTTGTACTGGGTATTGAACCCAGGAGTCTTCTACCTCTAAATTATGCCTCCGAGGTCCTCCCTTTTATCCTTAATTTTTATTTTTGAAACAAGATCTCTCACTAAGTTGCTACAGCTGGCCTGGAACCTGTGATCCTCCTGTCTCGGCCTCCCAAGTACTGAGATTACAGGTGTGTACCACCGTACATGACTCCAATTTAAGCTCTTAAACTCCAGATGATTACCACTTTCTGAATTTTGATCAGCATTAAACACACACACACACACACACACACACACACACACACACACACACCCCTAGATTCCCAAATTCTAGATTTAGAAAAAGAACAATAAAAATTAGGGAATTTCAGAATACATCTCACATTGCAAGGATAAGTAGGATGTCATGAAACTACTGTGTGTGTGTATGTTTATGATGTAATATGCATTTCTTACAGAGGCTTAGAAAAGTTGAGACTACTGCATTCCCACTGGAGTACAAAGAGATGAAAAGAACCTGATTCTCTGTGTGTACATTAGCAGATTCCCCACCTCTTGGGCCAGTGACCTCCACTGAGTAGATTTCATGGCCCATTATATAACACTTAGATTTGTTTCCTCAGTTGAGATTTATTTCTCCCCACAATATAACCAAAGCCCCATTTTCCGACTGTTGAGCCAAGCACTTTGCTTTCAAAGTACCCTTTGCTTCCTGGACTCTCTTCCCCAACGGCTGAGCTCTTCCTCCCCGTGGCCACCTCTCAGGTGTGCCCAGGTTTAGCGATCATGGCTGCTTTGTGTGCACAGTACTCTTCTCCCTTTTAAACTGGAGTACTGTTTTGTTGCAGCTCTTTTGCTAGAAACATTTTTTACAAACACAAAAACTTTGGATACTGCATGTAAAAAGAATTTCATCTTGACATTGTTAAGAATCACATTTTTCTGAGACTAATCTGTCCAAATTTCCAGCTGGAACCCGTCCCTTGGGATGCTGTTGGCTGGAGGCAGAACCAATACTCGGATAAATTCCACCCTCTGTGCCATGACAAGCTCAGTGCTAGAGGAGAGCGGTGGCACCGGGGGCAGGGCACTCTGGACAGGGGACGGATGCCAGAGGCAGGTACGGGGTCTGGCTCCACTGAGGGCTGCACTGGTTTCCTTTGGCTGCTGTGACAATTGATCACACAGTGCGTGGATTAAAATGACACAGTTTACTACCTGCGTGCTCTGTAGGTAAGTCCAACTCAGGTCTCACTGGGCTCAAATCAAGGCATTGGCAGTACTAGGTTCCTTTGGAAGCTCCCAGGGAGAATCCACTGCCGGCTATTGGAGGCTGCCTGGATTCTTTGGCTCCAGACTCCTTCACTCTGACTTCTGCTTCCAGTGTCCCATTTTCTTCTCTGATGCTCCTGCCTCCCCATTTCACTTCCAAGGACCTGCATGATTACAGTGGGCCTATTTGGACATTCTCCCCACCTCAAGTTCTGTAACTTAATTTCATCTGCAACTTCCCTTTTGGCTAAGGTCAAGTATTCATGGGTTCCAAGGATTTGGATGTAGATGGATGCCCTTGGGAGGAAGGGCATTATTCTGCCCACAGCAGGGGACTATGAGGATGTGTCTAGTATTAAAGGAAAATGAGGTCTTGAATAAGCCAACAAATTCCCTTGATTTGTGAATATGACTTTTCTGCTGGTGATGTTTTTGCAGAAGGGCCGAGTTACTTGAATCATTAACTCTGCGCACCTGCAAAGTTGAAGGTGGTAGCAGTGGCCACTTTCTGCAGCCACAGACAGCTCTGCCTTTCCCCTCTTGGCCTGCACAATACACTTGCTAAAAAAAAAATCAGTGATTGCATCTCTGATTTCTGATAGTGGCTTCCTAGAATCTAACATTCATATGTGCCCCTTGAAGGTCTTTATCATTTGAGTCTTTAAAGCATCTCTTCCAAGCTACATATTTTTTATGGCTGTTATTTTAAGCATCCCTGTTACGCCTGGATTAGGGACCAGAGCTTAAAAGAAGGAAGAACAGTGAATAGAGTCCACAGGTGATGCAGGGCAAGCTGGGGATAAGAATGCATTAGAAAGGCTACAGATCTTCAAAGAGGAGCTCAACGATAAAGCACACAGCAAAAACGCAGAAGCTGCATTTATAGATAAAATAAAGGGTTGGGGATAAAAGCTCATGAAGGCAGAAAGAGAAAATATATGTACATTTGCAGATACAGGAAACTGTTTGAAGGCAAGCTCCTGAAAATGCAGTCCTGGCGCTCCCTGCAGATACCCTGGAGTCCAGCCTGATGGCTAAAACACTCACGCACGGTGGTCAGAATGGAGACCACTGGCCGTGGGATTCAGGCCTGCTTTCCTCAAAGACTGTGGTGTATTAATTGAGTGTATTTTAGTAGGCCAAATGTGTCTGGGATTTCATCCCGCTATTTTGCTCTCTTTTTTTTTTTCCACTGAAATACACTGAGATATAAATAGTCATGGGAAATAAAGAACTGACAGTCCATAGAGGAACTGAGGTGCATCTGAACACACGGAAAAGTTTCTCCCATGGGCCCTGCAGGAGTGGGATCTTGTCTTCTGGGGAAACACTTTGGATGGAAGACTCTCTCTGGAATCCAAACCCTCAGGATTCCAGATCTCTCCAACTTGACATTTGTGATTTTCTTAAAATGTGGTTTCTCCCCTCAGAATTATACACATTGCCAGCTAAAAACATCTTTAAAGGGATTAAGCACAGGTTTGCTCCTTGTGCCTTAAAGTGGGTAAATCTTAATAATGCAACGATTATTTAATTCCTGGAAATATGTGCCTAATTTTCAGATTAGTTTCAGGACCAATAGTGGATCACTGAAAAATTATTTGGAAAATGTAATGACGGTGTTTCATTAGACACAAAAGAAGTTTATGTCAAAAAAGGAGATGAAACCATTGAAAGTATAAACTGTGACAATAGAGAACATCATGTGTGTCCACAGGCTTGGAACATTTCTATCCTAATTGTGCTACCGTGTTGTCAGTCTTACTAAAGAAAAACAAGATGGACTTACTTGGTTTTGCATTCTCTTTCCATGTTGTTGAACCTAAAAAAATCAGAGTGGAAACAATCAGATTCTGTGTAATCCAGGCAAAGTTAAAGAGTAGCACTGCCTGATCCACACATGTTCCAAGAGAAACGTAACCAAGACATTGGCATAGCCAGAAGTCTGCGGCAGAAATTTTCCTACCAAATGGCTGTGGATCCAAGGAGTTTCTCATCGATAGTATCTGTACCCAGTACGTCCGCCCTTGTGTGTGCTAATGATAAATGGTTCTTGAACCCAGCAGGACCTATTTATTTCCAACATAACTGCGCCTTGATCAAATAGGATTCATGTGTGCGTGTTGTACTGAGTAGACACACTGGGCCGGATGTGGCTCTTTCCCCTGACTGCCTCGATTCAATGGGATCCAGGCATTTTCCAACTGAACAGCTGTGGCTTGGGGAGAATCCAGGTGTTTTTCTCGCTGAATATTTGTGGGATTGGCAGGGTCCTGGGTATTTCCTTTGCTTTCTCTGGCCTGGAATTATTATAATCTATATTATATATGTATATATTTCAATGAACTTTGCTTTGTCCCAGGAAACAGCTTGGCTTCCTTAACTTCACACAAAAAGCATTAACACCTAGAGAAATATGAGCAGGATTAAATTCTATTCATCTCTTTCATTTTCTAGCTATATCTTTTATGTTGTCTTATACTATACATGAGTATCCTAAGACTTCCTTTATGTGAAAGCAAGTAGACTGCCTTTCCACACTGAATAATTTTCTGCTCAGGTGTTGCTTAACTGGACTGAGGTGTCACACCTGTTCTGACATCCACTTGTTAAGAACCTGCTCAACTTGGCTTTGGGTTTGATTGAAGAAGTGTGTCAGCCTCCTGCGGTTTGGGAATGCATAGACCCTCTTAGAAAATGCTGTGGGTTCGGGGTTTCCACATCTTATACAATACATAGGAAAGTTGGAAAGTGTTCAGAGAACAGAAACAAAATGATCAAAGGGTTGGGGAAATAAGGAGCTCGGGATTATTTCAACTTTTCATAAAGAAAAGTTTTCAGAGGAAGCAAGATGGGGAGCATGCCAATGGCAAAATTGGGGAAGCCACATCTTAGTGATTGAATGGATTTGATCAGCTCTTGTGGACCATCACGAGTCTCCTGGAGGAAGGGGGGAGAAGTTAATCTGTTTGAACAATTATTGGGGAGGAGAATAAGCACGGTAGAAGAGAGAAGGGGACCTGGAGACAATTAGGCAGGTATTACTTTAGCTGGAAATTCCATCTGACACTGACTTATACTACAGTCTTCAAAGGCAGAGACAACTTCAGACAACTTCAGCAGTGATGCAGCTCATTCTTGATGGGATTATATCCTGCTAAGCTCATCACAAATGCAAAATATCAGAAATCAAAATGCATTTGATACACCTAATCTGCCAACTTATATATGCTCAGGAAATTTACATTATCCTAAAGTCGGGCAAAATTATTTAACAGTCTATTTTATAATAAACTTTTTATTAATCATATGTGGTTTATTAATCGTATGTGATTATTTAATTAAGTGAAATATCTGTCAAATTTTAAAATAGGTGAAATAATCTAAAGTATTGAATATATATGATTTGTTGGATACTTGCCTCCAAAAACACTGGCAACACAATTTGCTGTACAGTAGGTTGTTAACCCTCAGGGCCACACTGCTGACTTCGTATTACCAGAACAGGGAAAGATAAGAATTTCAAGTTTGAAATACAGTGTCTACTGAATGTGTATCACTTTTGCATCATCAGGAAGTAAAAACATTAAAAGCTGAGCAGTAGTGAGTTTGGGACCTTCTGTATATATAACTCCTCCATTTTAATTTCTGCTAGATTTGAAAATATGATTCGACACAGCACGTTCGAATGTACTCTGTACTGAGCCTGTTACAGTTCCTTTCAACCATATGATGAAATTCTTGTCTTTCTGGTATAAATAAATTACTGACAAGCTTTTCTCCACATTCCCAAAGAATTGGAAGAAACAAAAACTTTATGACTTCACCTGAAGCACACTAATGCTATTATTAGTGGGTAAAATTTAATCAGATTCTGTTGCGTTGAAAATTCATGAGTGTGTAGAACTAATTCTCAACAGCAAAAACGGAAAAAGAAAGATAATCATCTCTTTTATGTGCCATCGAGTGTATGGGAAGGAGGTGAACTTGACTGCCTATTAAAACTGCTTTGATATCTAGGAGTCTTATTTATTTGCTTACTTATTTTGGTGCCGTACTGGGGGTTGAATCTTACCACTGAGCCACACACCCAGCCCTATCTATTTTTTTTTTTTTTTGAGATAGGGTCTCACTAAGTTGGCCTGGAACTTGTGATTCTCCTGGAGTTGCTGAGATTATAGGTGAGTACCACTATCCCTGGGTAAAATTCTGATTTTAAGAACTTAAGAGTACAAATCTATATATGTATACTGAAATGCAGACCCAAATAGTAAATACTAAATTACTTCCACTTCTTAAAAAAATCCTTAGAGTTATCCAGAGAAACACAAATTATTCTATCATATATATGATTTACTTATTTAAGCAATTGACTCATGAGATTGAAATGCCTAAAAAGTCCAAAATCTGTAGGGCAGGGTTAGTTTGGATCTGAAATGTCCACTAAAGATCTAAATGCTGAAGGCTTGTTCCTCAGGGTGGCACTATTGAGAAGTGCTGGACCGTTTAGTGAGAGGTGGGGCCTAGTAGAGGTCTTAGATCATTCGGGATATGCCCTTGAAAGAGATCATCCACCTTATTGCTTCCTCTTCCTCTCTTTAGATTCCTGGCCATGAGATGAGTGGTCTTGCTCTGCCACGCGTTCCAGCCATAATGTACCTTGCCAAAGCAATGGTGCTAACCAGCCATTGTCTGAAATCTCCAAAACTGTGAGCCAAACCCTTTCTCTTTATCAGTTAATTTTCTCAGGCATTTTGTTATAGTGACAGAAACCTCACACAAGTGGTTTGACACACAAGAAACTCAGGCGAGATTTCTACGTTGTAATCACGGGGCAGAATATTTTCTTTTGCAGAACATTTCCATTTTTGCTTTTAAGACCTTCAACTGATTTAATGATGCCCACTCACATTATGGAGGGCAATCTCCTTTAAGTGTGCTGGTTGTAGATGTTATTCTCACCTAAAAAATACCTTCACAGTACCATCTAGGCTGGTATTTGGCCAAACAACTGGGCACAATCGCCTAGTCAATTTGACATGTAAAAATTTAACTGTCAGAAACTTCAAACACTCCTGGACTCAAATCTTTTCAGAAAGAGGACACGCAAGCTGTAATCTTAAGGGGACTCTCTGCTGTCCTGTACCCTCCCTAATCTTGACAGTGCCTGCCTCCTGGAGAGAAGATGGAAGTAAACTCTTCATATTTCATAAGACTCTCCTCACTCACCTTTAAGTGCCATTTCTACATAGTTGGATTTTTTTCTTTAATATACTTTAACTGACACATTGTATTTATACATCACAGTGAGGTTCAAAATAATAAAAACATAAATGGACGCAACACTTGGTGGATTCCCTCTACATCCTACCCCACTCCCTCCTTCTGCCTCCCTGTACCTGTCAGTGAGATTGATAGTGATACCTTCATATATGGACATAGCATTATTTGAACTCTTTCCTTCCTCAATCCTCCCTTTTCCCCTCCCCACTTTCTACCCCCAAGCTCCTTCCACTCCTCTACTTGTCTTTCTCCTCATTTACCTGAAGTCCCTCTGTTTTATATTTTCTCTCTAGCTTCCACATATGAGAAAAAACATATGAACCTTGACTTTCTGAGACTGGTTGATCTCACTTTTCATAATCATCATCATACTATTTTCTGGTGCCACTCATTTTCCTGCAAAAGACATAATTTTGTTCTTCTTCATGGCTGAGTAAAATCCAGTGTGTGTGCATACCATTTTCTTTCTCCATTCATCCCTTGGCAGACACCTAGGGTGTCTCCGTAATTTGGTTGTTGTGAATTGTGCTGCTATAAGCACGAGTGTGCAGATGTCATTATAGTCGTTTAACTTTAATTCTTCTCGGAAGGCCATCAAGGAGTGGTAGAGCTGGAGCATATGGTGGCCCCATTCCTAGTCTTTTGAGGAACCTCCGTACTGATCTCAATAGTGCTTGTGCCAATTTACACTCCCACCAATGGCGCAGTTGATTTCTTCTTGCTACATTCCTGTGGCTCTTGTGCCTTTTCTTTTCCTCAGTGCTGAGGATGAAACTACCTCCAAGCTACACCCCAAGTCCTAGTTTTTATTCTTTATTTTGAAACAGGTCCTCACTAAGTTGCAGAGGGCCTCACTAAGTAGCTGAGGCTGTCCGTGAACCACGATCCTCCTGTCTCAGCCTCCCAAATGCTGGGATTGCAAGCGTGCACCACTATGCTGGGTTTCTGTGCCTCTTCCCCATTCCCACAAATGTGCTATCTATCCAGGCTCCTCTTCCTTCAGCACTCTCAGGTCTTCCCCACACTTATTACAGCACTGTACTTACTTCAATGAGAATTCAGAATATAGCCTATTTAAAGAAAACTAAAGAGAGAATACATGACCGGTGGTGAGCTCAGTAAGTGACTAGTGAAAACCATGGAACAAATACGTCTAGGCTCGAGTTCCATTCTAACACTTACTAGCTCTGTGACTGTGCTCATCTTGCTGGCAATGTCCCTGGAACTCAGTCCTTGTCTACAAGATAGGGTTAATAATTATAATTTTCTCCTTAAAGGGTCAGCATGAGGTACTTGCACGCTACTTTGAAAAGATAGTAACTACTCTACGTAAACTAAGTCCTGTAAAGCTGAGGTCTATCTATGTTCTGGGAGAAAACTCTTTTATAGATGGACTACCCAAACACTAAAATCACATAATATAAGTGAAGATCTGCCCTGAGCCTTTCTGTCCATAATAGTTTCTGTGCATGACTGTAGGAAATTTATATATTCCCTCTTTACATTCTCTGGGTGCTAAGAAGTCAGAAATTGATATTGAGAATCCTAAATAAATTACTCCCAAACATCCCACCCCATAAAATAAAGCAGGAGAAGTTATTTCTATTGTATGCTTTCTAGTTGCTAATCAACATACATATGGCACTTAAGGTTTATAACATCCTTATAAATTATATAAATCAGCCAGGCGTGGTGGCGCACGCTTGTCATCCCAGCATTCGGGAGCCTGAAACCGGAGGATCACGGTTCGCGGACAGCCTCAGCTACTTAGTGAGGCCCTCTGCAACTCAGTGAGACCCTGTTTCAAAACAAAGAATAAAAATAGGGCAGGGGTTGTGGCTCAGAGGTCAAATGCCCCTGGGTTCCATCCCCAGACCCACACACACACAAAATTATATAAATCATCTCCAATTTAGAGGAGGAAATGGAAACTTAACAAGATTTATAGAGAAGAATGAGGGTTGCCAATTATACTGATTCTTCCCTCAAAATGGTCAGACTTTGACCCCTGGCACCTGTATTATAAAAAGTTATTTTTCACATATTTGAGAAATGTTTTTATTTCTTTTGCTTCACAAAGTGGAGTTATTAATTCTGGAAGGCTGCTGAGGACATTTAATGAAAGCTATTGAGAAATGGACAGGAGACCTTGAATTACACATGCTTGAACCGTAAAGCCAATAAACTAATAAGAAAATAGATGTTTGAAGATGTTCGTCTGGCTTTATGTTTGTTTTTAAGCTAAGCCACAATTTGTGAAGAATGCATCACAAAAGATACAATAAAAGATCCTGCTTTTCCTTTATGTTTGGACTGAAATGCTTGAAAACAATATAGTTTAAAAAATAAGTTGAACAAACTTAAAAACAAGCTCAAGAAGCCCCATAGGATGATAAAAATGAGTAAATTTGCAAAGATAAAATCTGTCACTTAATTATTAGTTATGGCTTAATATCTCTACTTTAACAAACATTCATTCACCTACCCACTGCTTCAACCAACTATTTAGTCAGTTATCCAACACATACTTAGTGAATAGAGATGTACTGTGTGTTGGGTACTGTCCTAGGGGCTGAGATAATGCAGTTCTTCATAAGAGAGTCGAAATTGTAATAATCTAATAAACATGGATAGCACAAGCTGAATTCAGGTAGGATAGGTACTATAAATGAAACACAAAGTAAGACTATGTAGCCTATGGTAGAGGGGCTCCTGAGGTGGGAGGGGATCAGGAAAGCCCTCTCTAAACAGCAGGAGTTGAGAACTGAATGAGAAAAAGCCGAAAGAACCAGGAACAGGAAGTTCTAACAATTCAGAGACCAAGATCAGACAGAGGCAGTATGGCTGCTCCGGAGTGGCTGTAGGAGACAAGGACATCAAGGTGTGTAGGACCTTGTGTTTTAGGAAGGAGTCCGAATTATAACACAAGTATAATAAAATTATATTGCAGGTTCTAGGCAGGAGGTAAGATTAGAGTTAACTTTAAAAATGCCAATCTCCCTATCATCCCGGTACCTGGGAGACTAAAACAGAAGGATCACAATGTCAAGGTCATTCTGAGCAATTTGGGGAGAACCTCTGTAACTCAGAGATTCTATTTCAGAATAAAAAATACAAAAAGGACTGTTTCAGAATAAAAAAATAAAAAAAGGACTGAAGCTGGGTGTGGTGGTGCAGGCTTGTAATCCCAGCACTTGGGAGACTGAGACAGGAGGATCGTGGTTCTTGGCCAGCCTCAGCTACTTAGTGAGACCCTCTGCAACTCAGTGAGACCCTATTTCAAAAATAAATAATAAAAAACAGGGCTGTGTAGCTCGGAGGTAGAATGCCCCTGGGTTCCACCCCTGGTACCACAAAATAAATAAATAAATAAATAAATAAATAAATAAATAAATAAATAAATAAATAAAATAAAAAGGACTGGTGGAGTGTAGCTCAGAGATAAAACCTCTCTGGATTCAATACCCAGTACCCAAAGCAAAACAAAACAAAAGTCAAGCCAGGTGTTTGGTGGAGAATTACGTTAAGGAGAATTACTTTAATTTAATGCAAAGGCGGAGGCAGGAGGGATCATCCAGGAGGCTGAAGAGAAAGAAGATTCTAAATCTAATGGTAAAGGAGACTTGATTGTAAAAGGAAGCTCAATTCATTTTAATAATGTCTCCATTTACATACAACATATCTGCCACATAGTAAATTGTCATTATTATTTTGACAGAGGTAGAGAAGGTGCTATGGCTGTGGTTTAACAAGTATATATATGCCACTGGATATACAAAGGCAATTTACTGGTTTCTAAGAATCACTATGCAGGCTTTTGGTCTTAGGACAGAACAGTATCTAGGAAATTAATTCTTCCTTCTGGCTGAAATGCAAAATTGCATAAACCATTTGCTAAATATGGCTGGCCATTCTTTGGAGGGCAGAGGCTCTTTGCTCGGAGCATACTTTATTAGAGACCATTTATCAATTTCTGCCGATAATTGTGGGTAAGTGAAGGGAGCCCTGAGACTATGGAGACTGGCATTTTTTTTGGGGGGGGGGCTCAGCCAGAAGCTAGTTTTGAAAGTGGGGTCAGTAGGGGCCCTGCCTGCAAACTTCCTTGCTTAGGGGCTGCAGTGGAGGAGGAGGTCCATCCTCAGCCGCCGGGTCTTTCTGCCCATAAATCAGCGTCCTGAGTCTTCCTGGGAAGGTTATGATGGCGCTTGATGCATAAACAAGGTTCACAGGCCAAATCTATTGTCATTCCTGGTGGCCAGGGGAAGCGCCAGGGCGCTCGCACGCCGCTGAGTAGTAGCGCGGCACAATAAAGCGTGGTTCGCACCATGTGTGTCACAGATTTCTCGGGGTTTCGAGGTTTTTCAAGTTCCGCCTGGGCCCCCGCTGCAGTCATCCTGGCCCCAGCTGTGCATGGGTCTTTGACTCCATCTGCCCCTCCCTGGGGATGAGTCTCTCTCCCCAGATGAAGAACACAAGTTTGGCTCCCAAAGTGATTATAACCCCCACCTTCTCTGCTTGGCCGGAGCCCAGCATCAGGCCTGAGAACCCCGGGGAGGGGGAGGGAGAGATGGCTGGCCTCACCTCCCCCACCCATCGCGCTTGGCACCCGAGCCCGGGCAGACGCCCCGCCCGCGCGTCCCCGACCCGCCAGTCCCACTGCGCACGTCCTCCCGGCCCTTTCGCGTTTGCTTCTCTCCAGCCCTGCTGCGGAGCGGCGGCTCGCAGGTTGGAGTTTGCGGGCGTGTGCGCCGCGTCACTCACGGGGAGGGGAGGGGAGGGGAGCGGAGGGGAGGGAGACCGCGTCGGAGGGGGAGCGGCGCGGTCCTCGCCGCCCGGAGACGCCGCGGGGAGCAGCGGTCCCCGGAGCAGCCAGCGCGGCCGCAGCCCGATCCGCTCCTCCCTCTTCCCTCCCGCCCCGCGCCCTCACTCCCGGCCTCTCCGCCCTCACTCCACCTCTTCCCGGCCGGATCCTCTTGGTGCGTGCGCGCTGGAAATAATTTCCTTTTTTTTTTTTTTTTTTTTTTTTTGGCAAAAGAAATAATGCACCTGACTTTACCAGGGGGAAGCAACCAGCTGAGCAGAACAAGGAACAGATGTAAAAGGAATAAAATGAGAGAGAAAAAGAGATGAGGCTCGTTTAAAGAAATCCAGGGTTGAAGAGGTGGCTGCAACCGCAGAGACAGCTAGAGCTCCGGGTCTGCGCGAGCTGCAGGCGCAGAAGACGTTTGCAACAGTTGCAGATGCAACCCTGGGAACTCCTGGGTTTGTTTGTCAAACAAAGTCTTTTCTTCTTTGGCGCAGACACTGAAGGGGCTCCTGGATTTTTCTGCGATCCCGACACAAGCTGGCAGTTATCCGGGAGCCTTCCCTAGGAGCCGACGGAGAAATGAGCCCTTCTGGAAGGAAGATGGGCGAAGGGCGCCAGCGCCGCCGGGCTCCGGTCCCGAAGCGCCTCTCGCTCCCGGGGAGGAGACGGTCACCCCGAGGTTGGCGGGGCGGCGGCCGCGGCGCCGGGGCGCAGCGCTCCTTGCTCGGGCTCTTCGTGCACGCCTGGCTGTGGGCGGCCTCGGGCTCATCCGCCCAGGTGTTTAACCTCGGCCTGTCGGTAGACGAGGGTCTCCCCCCCGACACGCTCGTAGGGGACATTCGCGCCGGGCTGCCGGCCGCGCAGCAGCAGGAGGGGGGCGGCTTCTTTCTGTCGGAGGACTCAGATGACTCCCCGCTGCTGGACGACTTCCACGTGAATCCGGACACCGGCATCATCCGCACCGCGCGGCGCCTGGACCGCGAGCGGCGGGACCGCTACAGCTTCGTGGCTGCCACGCTGCTGGGCGCCGTGGTGCAGGTGGAGATCCGCGTCAACGACGTGAACGACCACTCCCCCCGCTTTCCCCGGGACTCCCTGCAACTCGAAGTCTCGGAGCTGAGCCCGCCGGGGACTGCCTTCCGCCTGCCAGGCGCGCACGACCCGGACGCGGGGCTCTTCAGCACGCAGGGTTACACCCTGGTGCAACCGTCCAGCCTGCCCAAGGACCCCGCGGGGCCGTTCTTCCAGCTGCGCTATGGGACTCCGGGGCCCCAGCCAGCGGCGCCCCTGCCGGGCTCTTCAATGCCCCTGGAGCCCCTGGACCTGGTGCTGCTGCGGCGCTTGGACCGAGAGGAGGCGGCGGCGCACGAGCTGGAGATCGAAGCGTGGGACGGCGGCAGCCCGCGGCGCACGGGCCGCCTGCGCGTGGAGCTGCGCGTGCTGGACGAGAACGACAACCCGCCGGTTTTCGAGCAGGGCGAGTACAGCGCCTCGGTCCGCGAGGACGCCCCGCTGGGGGCCGAGGTGTGTCGGGTGCGCGCCACCGACCGGGACCTGGGGCGCAATGGCCTCGTGCGCTACGGCATCCGCGCGCGGCCGGGCCCCGGGGCAGGTGGGGGCGGCGGGCCGGGGGACACCGCCTACTTCGAGGTGGAAGAGCTGAGCGGCGTGGTGCGCGTGAGGAGACCCCTGGACCGCGAGGCGCAAGCCTGGCACCAGCTGGTGGTCGAGGCCCGCGATGGAGGCGCAGAACCCGAGGTGGCTACGGTGCGCGTGTCCATCGCGGTGCTGGACGTGAATGACAACCGGCCGGCCATCCACCTGCTCTTCCTCACGGAGGGAGGCGCCGCCCGCGTCTCTGAGGGCGCCAGACCTGGCGACTACGTGGCTCGCGTCTCGGTTTCGGACGCTGATGGTGACCAGAAGGAAGAAGAGGCTGCCAGGGAGCTTGGTGTGGGCCTGGGGGGCGGGAGCGTGTCCCTGTCCTTGGAGGGCGGGGAGGGGGCCTTTGCGCTGCGCCCCGGTGGCCCTCAGGGAGTATTCTTCCTTTGCGTAGAGGGGCCCCTGGACAGGGAAAGCCGTGATCTGTATGAGCTGCGACTAGTGGCCACCGACGCTGGGTCTCCACCCTTGAGCACCGAGGAAGAGCTGCTGCTCTGGGTCTCGGACCTCAATGACCAGCCGCCTCGTTTCAGCCAGGACCATTACTGGGCCTCAGTGTCCGAGGCTGCAGTCCCCGGCACAGCAGTCCTGTGGGTCAGTGCCTCGGATGCAGATGAGGCCGGCACTGATCACGCCCGGCTGCGCTATGAGCTTGTCCAGCTATCCGCTTTCTGCGACTCGGAGTTTCTGCCGTCCAGCGCAGAGTGCGGACCATCATTCTCCATCAACCCTGAAAGTGGTGTGATCAGCACCCTTCGAACCCTAGACCGGGAGGCCCAGGAGGCCTTAGAGCTGAGAGTGGTGGCCCAGGACCTCGGAGACCCCCCACTCTCTGCCACCTGTCTGGTGAGCATCACCGTGGATGACGTCAATGACAACGAGCCCATCTTCCGGAAGCAGGTGTATAACGTCACGCTGGTGGAGCATGCCCCGGTTGGACACTGCTTTCTGCAGGTGAGTGTGTCAGGCCTCTGAGGCAACCCCAAGGGACAGAGGGCGTGTGCATGTCTAGAAACGCTGATATGAATGGTATGTCCTGCCTCTAAAAGCAGGCTGCATGGGCTGTAGATCCCGTACAAGAGTGAAACAAACGTAAGTCCTCTGGGCACGCAATCTTTCTGTCAGGGTCTTGGCTACATGATCTCTACAGTTCTTTCTATGACTTTTAGACACTTCATGAAAATTGAATCTTGATTTTCCTATGGGAGCCCAGTTATCTTCTTGCTGAATGTGTGCACCCAGATCGAATTGGAAAGAACCACCTGTTCTAAACCAGATAGGGTATACAATAGGAAATGTGCCATATTTTTGAGCACCTTTCTGTGGCATCCTAGGGTATAAGGTACTCCTCATAAATGAGCTTTTCAAAGAACTAAGTGTATATCTTTAAAACTTTAGACTGTTTGAGTAACCATCTCTAGAAATTTCTTATACATTTTCCCTACCTTCATTAGAAGCATATAGAGGTTGTTCAAAGATCTCAAGTGATCTTAGTTAGTATCCCCTGTGGCCTGAGAACCTCCAGAGATGTCTTCAGGTCATTGAGAACTTGAGGGGCTTAATCATCCTTTGTATGAATGTGGCTCTACCTCTTGCAGGGTTCCCCCTCCCCCCTTTTTTTCTGGTGATTGAACCCAGGGGCATTCTACCTCTGACTTACACTCCACCCCTTTTTTTATGATTTTTTTTTTTTTTTGTGTGTGTGTGTGTGTGGTACTGGGGTTCCTGGAAACCCTTCTACCTCCGGGCTACACTTCCAAACACCTATTTTTTATATTTTTATTTGGAAACAGGGTCTTTTAAGCCAGCGAGGCTGGCTTTGAACCTGTGCGATCCTCCTGTCTCCGCCTCCCAAGCACGGGGATTACAAGCATGCGCCACCATGCCCAGACCCACTCCACCCTTTTAAATAATTATTTTTTATTTTGAAACAGGTCTTGCTAAGTTGTGGAGGGTCTTGCTAAGTTGCCAAGGTTGGCCTGGAACCTGTGATCCTTCTGTCTCAGCATCCCAAGTACTGGGATTCCAGGCCTGCAGCATCCTGTCTGGCTCATACTGTGCTTTGTGATGTGAGTCTATTGCCTCTAAACGATCTTCTGTTTTCTCCTTCACCGTCATAATGTTGTGTTTCATTTCTTCTGGCTTCCCCTTCTTATTCCAACTTCTTATTACTTATCTAATGTGAGATAACCCAGTTTTCAAGACTGATTTATTTTACTCCAGGATAATTTGAGTATATAAATTAAGCCCAGGCAGCTCACTGTCCATGAAGCTCTTAAGCTTTGTTTAGCTCTCAGCTTGGGTTGTTTTCAGACCTCTAGAAAGAACTTTTTGGTTTTCAGTTGTGGTTTGAGGGTTTATCCTTATAAATTATGTCTCAAATAATAACCTTTAAATCCAGGCGTGGTGGTGTATGCTTGTAATCCCCGTGCTTGGGAGGTGGAGACAGGAGGATGGCACTGGTTCAAAGCCAGCCTCGCTGGCTTAAGAGACCCTATTAAAAAAAAAAAAAATATATATATATATATATATATATATATATATATATATATATATATCAGGTCTGGGAGTGTATACCAGAGGTAGAAGGGTTTCCAGGAACCCCAGTACCACCAAATAATAATAATAATAATAATAATAATAATAATAATAATATTAATAATAATAATAATAAATACCTTTAGATAAATGAATTACTATAATATAAAACAGGTTTCATGTGTACTTCTTTTAGTACTTTAGGCAGTAACAATAATCTATTCCTTTCTCTAGTGCAGTTGAACACTGAGTTGCTTGGCTATTAAAAGGAAGGCTTCAAGATTAACTAACGCTTGTTGTTGACACAGACAAATCTACAAATACGAGTGATTAACACTACTAAAGTGCATTTATCTCTTTTTATTTTTAGTTTTTGGTGGTACTGGGGTTCCTGGAAACCCTTCTACCTCTGGGCTACACTCCCAGACAACTATTTTTTATATTTTTTAAATTTGGAAACAGGGCCTTTTAAGCCAGCGAGGCTGGCTTTGAACCTGCGCGATCCACCTGTCTCTGCCTCCCAAGCGCGGGGATTATAAGCGTGCGCCACCACGCCCGGCTAAGTGCATTTATCTTGCAAGTGGAATCTGATGTGATGTATGTTGGCTGGCCATCCTCCATTTAAGATGCTGCTGGATTTGGGAATGACATGTGTTTCCACCAGTATCACCTCAGCCAGAGCGCAGTGAACTGCAGAGGAGACCAAGACATAGAGGGGCCTAAGGATGCCCACTGTCCAATGATGGCTTCTGCCTGGATTTGTAGTAAGAAAGTCTTAATAGCTGAGGGTTTGGATTGCATGATCTCTGAGAGTTCTATCTGGAAGCCCGTAAGGATATTGGTGTGAAAATAGCACATCACGGCTCCATTTAAAAAAAAAAAAAAGCAGAATGGATTAATTGTGAATATTTTGATCAGAATCTGTCTTTACAGTTGTTTCTAAATTGTGAGATTGGAGGTATGAATTTATTCCATTATTATGACTCCTTTTGTGACGGATTCGTTATGGTAAGCGGAGCTTGGATGGACCTTAGGGCAGCACCTTCAACAATTGCACAAAACCCTAGCAGGTTGCTGAGTACTGCTGCAGACAGTATTAAATTGTGCTGATCAGAACGTGTGGAAATTCCAGGACTCTAGCCCCTCAAACTTCACAGAAGCCCTCTTAATCTCTGGCTTTTGGCGGCCTCTCCCCAGCAGCTGTGGGAACTCTGCGTGTTCCATATGCCCCCAGCTGCCTCTGCCTTCTGACTTCCAGGTGAGCTTCAGAAGCAGTGTTTTCTTTCTTATCCCTTTATTCTCTCAATCTTTTTTTTTTTTTTGGTACTACTTTGCAAAAACTAACCTCCTCACCTAGCTGTGATATCTCATGTCCTCTCCTCTTTTTTTAAAAGACTGTTTAATTACATTGTATGGATTCTTTATAACTATACTTCTTTTCCCTTGCTCTCTATAACAGTTTTCCCCTTTTAGTTCTTAAGTCTATTCAAGTCTCTTTTGCCAAGATAAAACAAAAACAAAGTGAGAAATAATGGTGGGGATCTCTCCTAGATTCCCTATAAGGAGACAGCACTGTATCATCTAATTTCAACCCTTGAGATTGTTGAGGGGTCTTGGCGATTACTCTGCATCCACATCTTTGGGTTTCTTTCACTCTTGGCTGTTCCCGGTAGCACCACAGTGCTCCCCCTCTGTGCTGGCTGGACTCTTTTATACTCATTCTCATGTCCAGATTAGAACTTTCCCAAGATTTTAACTATGGAGGAACCAGGGAATTAACCCAGAGTATAAGAACCATTAGCAGCCTGGAATAGGTACTCTGTAGTCTTCAGGAGTTTCTATAATGATTTCTGCAGTTTAGATAAGGGTCCTCCCAGGGATTGGACCTCAGCACTCTTGGGGTGGTGGAACCTTTAAGAGGTAGGGCCTAATGGGAGGCCCTTAGGTCATTGGGGGGTGTGTCCTCAAAGGGAACTATGGAATCCAGGTCTTTTCCTTTACTCTCCTACTTCCTGGCCATGAGATGAGTGGTTTTGCCATGTGTTCCTGCCATGATGTGCCAACACAGACCAAAAGCAACAGGACTAATGACTCATGGACTGAAACCTCTGAAACTGAGCCCACATAATCCCTTTCTCTTTATAAGTTTCTTGTCTCAGGTATTTGTTATAGTGAAGGAAAGCTGACTAACACAGTTTCGGCAGGCACTAAGCTGCAGTTTTTGTTCCTTGCTCCCTACCTGCTCTCATGGGGAAAGCCCACTCTTAAGGACCCATCCCTCAGGAGCTTCTTTCAATCTTCTGATGTTTTCATGGTCTAGCTCTAGACAAAGAGGGATTTCTATTCTGCAGACAACCAGGGTTTCCTGCAGTTATAGTGTATGATCTGAAAGATTCCCTTTTCCTTAGAATATTGCTAAAAACTCACTCCAGTCTCTAAACAAATATTTCTGTCCTCCAATGTTGTGGGCGTTTTTGCGTTTTATCTGCATGTACATCAGGTTCATATTCTTCAATATTTTTTCTTTATGTGTGTGGTTCTGGGGATGGAAACTGGGGTCATCTACTTGAGCTATAACCCTAGCCCTATTTTATTTGGAAACAGGGCTCACTAACTTGTAGGGGTATTCACTAAGTTGCTGAGGCTGGCTGAGAACCCGTGAGCCTCCTGTCTCAGTCTCCCAAGTACTAGGATTATAAGCATATACCATCACATCCAGGTTCTTCAATACATTTTGTCATATTTTGGAATTTTATGGTCCTGTTTACTTATCCTGTGTTTTTAATCTCCTTCACTCTAATACTAACACACCTTTATTTTTTTTTACCTCACACACATATTTACATAATGTCATCATTAAAAAACTTATGTAATTATATTACCTGTATATGTTTGTCTTGTTTTGACTTCTTTAAGCAGACCCAGCCTACCTGAAGCCCATACAATTTCCACAGTAGTCATTTGCTTCCATCTCCAGGATATTTCTGAAACATCTATCAGTGTTCCTCTTTGCTGGATATCTGTTCTGTGTGGTGTGATACTGTAGTTCCCAGTGTATGCTATAGATGCTCCAGGTATTATTTGAGGACCTGCTTTAGGCACTCTAGCTGGACTCAGGCCTCATTTTGAAATCCTTCCTCTCTCTGCCCCCAACCAATTGCTACCTAAGACCATTCAGCTGCTTCCTTTTCTTGCTTGGGGAAAATGATCAAATATTATTTTGATATGTAATAATAGGAGAGACATAATCTAGAATCTGTGGGATGTATTGCTGGCTTTTGTCAAAGGAGGACTTGGCATTTGATTTGTATAGTTCTTAGTTCTGGAATTAAAGGTGAATGACAGTACATGATAGAGTGTTCATAGCTTTGAAGATTACAAGTAGACCCACTGCAGTGATGACATATGGACAAAGGGTTCAGGTGTCTGAGTCTGAATCTCAGCTGCACCATTTACTGGGCATGTGACTTTGGACAAGGCCTCATCTTCCTTACCTGCAAAACATGGAAAGCGATAGTGTCAACTTCATGGAGTTGTTCTGTAGATAATTAGCACATGTATGTTAAGAACAGTACTTGCCTTATTGTAAGTGCTATATGTTAAAGAGTAGTAAATCAGAATTCTGGAAACAAAACTACTGATAATTTTAAAAAAAGAATCTGTCTGATACAGCAAAAACAAAGACTAATAAAAAATGATGTTTCAAATAGCTATTCCCAGCTGAGCATGGTGGCTTATGTTTTTAATCCCAGAATGTGGGAGGGTGAGACAGGAGTATCAGAGGTTTGGTTTGCAGTCAGCCTCAGCAACTTAGTGAGGCCCTCTGCAACTTAGGGAGACCCTGTTTCAAAAATAAAAATACAGGGTTGGGGATGTAGTTCAGAGATGGAATGCCCTGGGTTCAATTCCCAGCACACATACACACACACACACACACACACACGCGCGCGCGCGCACACACACACACACATACCATATTCTCTTGCACTGAAAAGTGGGAAGGAGCAGAAATTTAAGTTGTACTATATATGTATACATACGGCTTCTATTGATGAAAGTTGAAATCTGTTCTTGCTGACTCTAGAACACTGTGACATGTTCTTATAGACTTGTCCCGCCTGTCTTAAGGAAGGTTCAGATGACCTCACAGAAGTGATTTCTTTGGTAAAATAACAACGAGATTCACACCAACCAAAGCACTCCACAGCACAGCCCTTATGGAGACGAGGTACTAGGATCTAAATTGTGGCGAAGGCTTTGACACGATGGATAATTGGTCCTCACGGGCCTCCTTGGGCCACTACCCACCAAGGAAACTTGGTGCAGCATCCGCGCCCCCTCTGGTACGTAGGGCATGGTTCTGGTCAGAAGAGTGTCTTAGTGTCTTTTATAATGTTTTTCAGTTATTGCTGTTTGGAATTTGTAATTGAGATGGCATTTAATTAATGAATACTTTTCTTGGAATCAGAAAACCCTAATTCCAATTCTAACTCTAATTCTTTTTTTTAATTTAATTTTTTTATTGGTGCATTGTAATCATATATCACATTGGAATACAAGACTTGAGAGGATATACAAGCACACATCATCCAATTCGCCCTCATCCAGCCCCCATCCCATTCCCTCCCCCTCCCTCGATCCCATGCTTAACTTTGATATATTTGTTTATGTACCTCCTGCGTTTTAAAGAGGCTCCATCCTCCCCTATTCCATACCCTCTGATTGGTCACCTTAGTTGCTTCACTATAGGGCCCTTTCTATAGCTCGACCTCTTCCTGTTGCTCCTTTCCTCCTAGTTTTTGCTGATTAGGGGAAGCATCTGATTTTTATTTTCTGCGATATTTCTCTGTGCATGCCACGTTGCAAGTACTGATCCCACTCTTGACGGCCCCAGTAGTGTCCTGGCTACCCAGTGGACTGATCCAGACCTTGCTGGCTCAAGCAGCGGCCTTGCCTCATGGGAGGCCCCGATTCTGGTCTAACTCTAATTCTAACCCAACTCTAACTCTATACTATCTCTGTTAACTTTTCTGGCCATAGTTTCTCATTCATCCAGTGTGATTCAGTCTAAAAACACAGGGATGTAGAGAATGGGTGCAATTGCTATCTCTTGGTAGAAAGTGATAGGTATTATTAAAATAAAAGGGCCCTGGAGGTGGAAATTTTTTTTTTTTATCCAGTAGATCAGGGGATCTTCTGTCATGACATTTAATTTTTTATTTACAACTTGTCATTAATGAATTCCACTGTAGCTGTAGGGGTGTTTGTGTGTCCGTGTGTGTGTGTGTGTGTGTGTGTGTGTGTGTGTGTGTAAAATGTATAATGCAGTTTTAGGCATAATTGACTCCACAAGAGAACCACTTAGGATAAATTTTGGGAAACTGTGATCAGTAAGATTTCCTTTCTCTGAGGATTGAAACCTGACAATAAATTAATTTTAATAACAACTAAGTACCAGACTAATGGGCCCCTTACCTTGTAAATTATAAATTAAAATTGAGCAACAGTGGAAGTAATTTATACCTTCATAGCTCACTAGGGAAATCATGCTAGACCATTTTTACAAATGCCAGGTTATTTGACTCTTCTGAATTAAAATCTTCACGTAAAAGGAATATGTGCTAGTAGATGAGACGAACACCAACATCACAAATAGGAACAAAGTCACAATGTGTTTAGTCCAGGGGATCTGTGGATTGTACTAAGCCGGTGTGTCCAGTTTCTACAGTGAAGACATGGGAGGACACAGCCCTTGTGGGACTTGCTGTATTTGCTAAAAGAGTTAAACCTTTATTGTTTTAAAGCAACAGGGAGATATGGGAGGTTCCTGAGTAGAGACTAGTCTGTGCAAGGAAGGGCTTTAGGGAGATTTGTGTTGATTTAAAGAGTAAAAAGAAAGCAAGGGCAGCAGGTGGGACATCCTGCGACTTTTGTGATAACACATATTTGGCTATGAACTACAGGGATGCTAGTGATTTATGATAAGAAGGATAGCCTTGGAGGCATTAGAAAGGAATTGATGTAGCTTAAATGAGATGCAAGCAGAGAAATGGAGAAGAAGTAAAAGACGATGCTGTGTTTTCAGTCTCACTTAGTGGAAAGAATAAGCAAAGCTGGAAGAGAGAGTTTTGGAGGAAAGATGCTCATTCAGTTGTGTTTGATGTCTTGAATATGAATTAGTGGCCAGTAGCCCAGGAAAATACGCCCTGAAGACTGTTTAGAGATTCAGACCTATAGTGCAGGAGAGAGACCAGGGTTGGAGATACACACTTAAAGGTCACGTGTGTAGAGGTGGTGATTGAAGTTCTGACTGTGAGAGTGAGGACAGTAGGGACGAGTTGGTGGCTGAGGATGCCAACTGGGGAAGGGTCTTGTCACTGGTATTAGAGGGCAGGTCTCTGTGGTGTTAATGGTGTTTGCTTGTTCTCCTAATCCCCATGGCTCTCAACCCAGAGACAGGATGGCCATTTTAGCCCATTTGCTGAGCTCTTTTCTTTTTGTTGTTGTTGTTCTTTTTTATTTTTAAATTTTTCATTGGTGCATTGTAGTCATACATCTTAATGGGAAAAAGATGGTGGAGACATACATGTACATATCACTCAATTAACCCTTACCCAATCCCCATCCCATCCACTCCTCATCCCTCCTTCCCATGCTTGGCTTAGTGATTGACTTTGATATGTTTAAGTACATCATGTGCTTTAGAGAGTTTCCCTTTTCCCTCCTCCCTCTTCTCAGTTAGGTCGCCTTATTTGCTCCTCTATAGAATCTCTTTCTTCATCTAGAGATCCTCCTGTTGAACTTTGATGCAAAACTGCTAAACAAAGTACTAGCAACATGCATTCAAAACCACATAAAGAAAATCATACACCATGACCAGGTAGGGTTCATCCCAGGGATGCAAGGCTGGTTCAACATACAAAAATCAGTTCATGTAATTCATCATACAAACAGAACCAAAGACAAAAAACATCATATAATTTCAATAGATGCTGAAAAAGTATTTGATAAAATCCAACATCCATTTATGATAAAAAACACTGCAGAGAATTGGAATAGAGGGAACATACCTCAACATCATAAAGGCAATCTACAATAAGCCCACAGCCAACATCGTATTAAGTGCTGAGCTCTTTAAGCCTGCTTCTGAGGGATTCAGCATGGCCCTCTACACTGTCATACATGGAGGCACACATTACATGTCTCTGCTTGCCTCTCCTGCTCTCCTTCCTGCCACCTGTAGACCTGGAATCTCCTCATATGTATCAAGGATGTTGACAGTCTTTCAGACATTTTTGTTTGTCTGCATTATAACTGTTATTATGCAATCAATCTTGTCTTCCACAGCCTCAATTAAGCCAGTATCAATGTCTCTTATGGTACCTTCTACTCCAGGGACTCTGTGCCTATAGAACAGGGGGTCTTGGACAGCCTGGAATCATCTAGACCTGATCTACCTCTTAAATCCCAACTCATACCCCAGTCTCTGATCACAACTTCTCAGCTTTCAACCTTTTTGGTCTTTGGTTTGATTTGCTTTCTGAACCTAGATTTTTCTGTGCCCCTTACTCTACTTTTTGTCTCTTTGAATATGAGCCTTTCTTCTTGGTTCAGTTCCTTCTCTGTCTAGCTGGGACTCCTTGATTTACCAAATTTTTAACTTTGGCTCTTCCATGCCTGAGAATATATCATTGATGCTGGATTGGTCTAGCTATGTGCTAGATATGCTATATACCCTCTCCATACCCCACACTAGGTCTGTGAAGAACCACTGGAGTAATTCCAGGTGAACAGTTGGTACTACTGTAGGAATGTTATCAGTCAGGTCCTCTCTGTACTGGGAATTGAACCGAGGGACATCCTACCTCCAAGCTCATCCTAGTACTTTTCATTTTCTAGTTTAAAATAGGGTCTCACCATGTTCCTGAGGCTGTCTTTGAAACTGCAATCCTCCTATCTCAACCTCCCAAGTACTGAGATTACAGGTGTGCACAACCATGTCCAGCTGGCATAACTTTTTAATTGCTCCTTTACCCCCTACCTTTCATCTCTATCTCTGTCTACACTTGTTTCCTCTTGTTAGTATAAAATATGCCTTCACCATTGTTTGACTTATGTACAAATCTATTCTATGAGTGTCTTGTTTCTGCTTTTTAATCTTTCTTACTCACTTCCCTCTCATGACTGATGTCCACTGCCTGCTGGCCCAGCTCAGCCTGGGCCTGGTTATGAGTAGAAAACTTCCCACTCAGAGGAGAGTTCCGGAAACTGTGCTGTGCTTTATGCAGTGTGTGGTGTCTCTCAATAATGGTTTCAGAACCATACTTTAGCTCTTGTACAGGAGAAATTTATTTTCTTTTGCATCTATTGGTGTCAAAAAGTGAAAATATAGTTATTAAAAGAATAAGAAATGACTCATAGAACTTATTATTGCCCATTTCTTAATGTTAAATCCCCCCATCAACAGAAACCATCAACTTTATATCTCATGTAGGAATAAATGTTTGAATCAAGTTAGAATATCCACTAAATAGATGAAAATGCCTTTGTCTTTTTTATCGTTTAAATAATTATGCTACTTTTACTTTTTTACTGGATTGCTTTTGAGCTTACTAATCATACTGTCTCTGCAGTAGGACACTACATCTTTTTTTTTTTTAACAGCTCTGTTTTGAATTTCCTTTTAAAAGACCAGGCTGTTAACTTCATTTTAGAGTTTACCATTTTCCCATAAACATGCAGATCCCAGATAGCCCACTGATGAAGTGTGTGAAAGCTCTTGGGTAGAAAGGATGGAAGAGGTTTATGAGTTATTATTATTTCCAGGTGTCCTCGCTTCGAACAGAAGAATGATGTAGGGGTAAAAGCTCATACTGTGGAACCAGAAAAATCATAGATTTAAAGTTTAGCTCTAAGCCAGGTGTGGTGGCCCATGCTTGAGATTCCAGCATTTGGGAGGCTGAGACAAGGAGGATCACAGTTTGCGGACAGCCTCAGCTACTTAGTGAGGCCCTTTGAAACTCAGTGAGACCCTGTTTCAAAATATAAAATGAAAAAAGGGCTGGGGATGTTGCTTTGGAGGAAGAATGACCCTGTATTCCATCTCCAGTACTGCAAAAAAAAAAAAAAAGCTTTGTTATTTAGTAACTTGGCCTCAAATAAGTCCCCAAACTTCGTAAGTTCCATTTTTCTCATCCATCAAATAGGTCTAATAATCAGATCTACCTGGCAATATTACTGTGGGGATTCAGCTAGGTGATATCCAGTACTTATAGCAGGGACTGACACGATAAAGGGCCAGGAAAGTGTATCAGTGTCAAGGCATCTCCAGTTAAGTTTTGATTAAAGTAAGGTGCTAAGAGATTGTGAAAGAAAGAAATGTCAGTCACCTGAAAACATTCCAGTGGTTAATCATGGTAAATAGAGATATTATACTGAACCTAAATTTATATGCTAGGAAACTGAATTATCTAAACTATTCAGGGACTTGGTTCCAAATGTAGTTAGAGTCTTACCAGGGACACTTAGAAGCCATATGAGCCTTGATGACACCTTGGCCCTTTGAGTTTAAAGACTAGGATGAGTTTTACCAATATCATTTATTGAAAAGGCTGTCTTTTCTCCAACATATGTTTTTTACCTTTGTTGAAAATCAATTGGCTTTAAGTGTGTGGATTTGTTTCTGTATCTTCCATTCTGTTTCATTGGTCTACGTGTCTGTTTCTGTGTGCCAATATCATGCTGTTTTTATCATTATTGCTCTGTAGTAGAATCTGAAGTCAAGAATAGTGATGCCTCCTACATGGTTCTTATTGCTTAAAATTGCTTGGGTATTCTGGGTCTTTTGTTTCTCCATATGAAATTTATGACCGACTTTTCTAGGTCTGTCAAGAATAAATTGGTATTTTGATAGGGAATGCATTTACTGTGTAGATCACTTTTTCTAAAATGGCCATATCCATTTGTAGAAAATAGAATTAAATCCCTACCTCACCTTGTACACGAATCAACTTGAAGTGGATCAAATACTTGGAAATTAGACCTGACACTTTGAAATTAATAAAAAAGGGCTTAAGTCTATCACTCCTAGATAAAGTTACAGGTAAAAACATCCTCAACACCCCCACCCAATGATCAGGAAATTAAAACAAGAATTAAAAATGGGATGGCATTAAACTAAAATGTTTCTGTTCATTGAAGGAAACCATCAAGAGTTTAAAGAGAGAGCTTAAAGAATGGGATTAGATCTTTGCTTTGATAGAGGACTCTAGAACATACAAAGAACTTAAAAGATTTAACACTAAGAAACCAAATAACCCAATCAAGAAGGGACAATTGAACTAAATAGACACTGAAGAAATATAAATGGCCAATAAATACATTAAAAATGTTCAACACCACTAGCAATCAGGGAGATGCAAATCAAAACTATACTGAGATTCCATCTAACCACAATCAAATGTCAATCACCAAGTCAAACAACAATAAATTCTGGCAAAGATGTAGGGAAATAGGAACTCTTCTACACTGTTGGCAGGATTGCAAGTTTGTGCAGTCACTCTGTAGATCAGTGTGGAGTTTCCTCAGAAAACTGGGAATGGATCACAATATGATCCAGCTATTCTACTCTTGGGTATCTTTCCATTAGGATTTATATTGGAATATTAGAATAATAAATGTATATCCATGTTTTAGCAGCATAATTCATAATCGCCAAGTTATGGAACCAGCCTAGGTATCCAGCAATAGATGAATGGATTACAAAATTATGGGATATATACACAATTGAATTCTACTCAGCAATAAAGCAATAATTCTACAGCAATAAAGCAAAGCAAAATAATGTCATTTGTAGGAAATGGATGGACCTGGAGTACATTTTGTTAAGTGAGTTTAGCTAGTCACAGGAAATGAAGGGTCATATGTCTCATATTTGGAAGTTAGGGAGTAATCGAGATACCACAGGGACTTCAGATAATGGAGGAGAAACTCCAGGGGAGCCAGAGAGGTGGTCTAGGGGAAGGGCGTGGGAAGGGAGGATCAATGAAGGAATCCCTTGAATTATAAAATGTGCATTGTGGGACTACCAATGTCAATCTCACTATCCTGTATGGGGAAGGGGGAGGAATGGAGAGGGAGCCCAGGGAAAGTCAGCCAAGCGCTGTGTGCATGTGTGTTACCATCACTATGAACTGCTTTATGATATGAGACTGTAATGTACCAATAAAACTATAAAAAATAAAGACTAGGATGGCCAGAGTACCTCATTCTCTGGGCTCTTCCATAGTTCCTCTGTGGCCATGTTTATCTGTCCCATGGCTGATCTTACCTTGGGTGCTTCTCTTATCTTCCAAGGTAAAGGATGTTTCCTGAGAAAGAGGCACTACCAGTCTCTGAGTCTTAGAGCTCTTTTTCTCAATTGCTTTTTTATTGATTACTCTGAGAGCTGCTCTTTCCCATTTGGGGTTGCAAAAGGGGTGAAGGAGAGACAGAGATACTTTTAATAAAGAGTTTTATTTTAATAAAGAACAGTTTCATTGGTAGTGTTCTTTAGAAAACATATATTGATGCATATTACTTTGACCATGGAGCTATTAATGCTATGGAATAATTTTGTCTACTATAGAAAGTTTACTAACAGAAGAAAAACATCAATTAAAACTTAGCTGAACCAGGTGTGTGTGTGGGGTGAAAGACTGTAGTCCCAGTTCTTGGGAGGCCTACATAGAAAGATTGCAGGTTCGAGGACAGCTGTAACAACTTAGAGAGACCCTGTCTCAAAATTAAAAGGGCTAATGGTGTAGCTCAGAGGGAGAATGTCTTAGGGTTCAATTTTCAGTACCTAGAGAAAAAAGAGAAAGAAATCTGAACAACCCAAGTCAGTCTTTTACACTCCTTTTGTGTACTAATTTCCCCACTAAGGTAGGGAAATTGTTAAATATTATTGCATATAATGTGAATATAGCAGGGCATGGTGGTGCACACTTGTAATCCCAGTACTTGGGAGCCTGAGACAGGAGGATTGTGCAGGTTCGAAGCCAGCCTCAGCTACTTGGTGAGGCTCTCAGCAGTGTGGCGAAACCCAATTTCCAGATAAAATAGAATATAGGTCTGGAAGTGTAGCCCAAAGGTAGAAAACCTCTGAGTTCTATCCCCAGCACCACTAAAAAAAAAGTGACTATAGACACTTTGAGTAGTATTTTTATGTTTTGTCATACATTCAATATTTTGATAGACCTCAGTCTACCAAGCAGATTATGCCTTTGTGCTTACTTTATGGAAATTAAAATCCATGCCTTCTATTTCAAATGATTTGTTTTTAATTGTTCTGTATTTGTTAAGATGACAATATTGGTTTATTTCATACAAAATCCTCAGGCAAGAAATACCTTCTATGTGATGGTTGTGGGGAATGTGTTGTGGCAAAAAGTAGGAAAGACTGGTCATAGGGCTTTGTTTTGTACCAGGAGAGCCAAGAGGAGAGAACACAACAGATTTCCAGGCAGGTCCAGATCAGGCAACTTGGGAGGGCAGTTTTCCAAAAGTCCTGCTTAATCAAGGTACTGCCCTCCACCATTGGAAGCTCTTCTGTTCAGATTACCTTGACATTTCTTTTGTTCTCCATTTAAAGTAACTACGTAGAATTAGCAATCTTTATGGGTAAGTTTCGAAGAGATTCCATATTATTTTTAGCCTTACTGCAAATGGACTTAGATGCTGTTTTAATTTTTAGCAGTTGTCTAGCTAGAAGCTTCCTGTGCAGTGTATGCCTCAGCTTTCTACATTTGGAAACCCAGAGGAAGTTATTGTTTACATAGAGATTGACTTGTCCACTTGGTTAGAAGACTGTTATACAAGAACCGAGTTATGAGGTAGAGAGCAATCTAAGTCCATGCACTGTTTACTCTCCTTTGAAGTATAGATTATTTTAAGTAGGAACTGTTAAAAACAATACAAAGCCTGTTTTGTCACGTTATGCATAAAAGCGAGTGCAATATTTCAGTGGTGGCGGATCTGTTTCCTGGACTCGCCTTACAAGAATTTTTTATGGCACTCTTCTTTTGTAGAATCTCATTGTCATGCTTTGCCTCGCCCACTCCACTGCCTCCCAGGGTCCAGCATGGGGAAGAGGGGTGACAGGAAGGGCAGTTTGTAACTGAGTGCTTGACCATACACAAGGTGATTTGCTTGCTTGGTCCAGTTAAACATACAGATTTTATAATAACACAAAATCAATTTAGAAAATGTTTCTTGAGTGTTGCATCTTACCACATTTCATAAAAAAATTTCTTTTTGAAAATAGTAATATTCACAGAGGACTACCACTTAGCTCTAATCTATATTTGTAATACCTTAAGGCTACTTTATGACTACTTCTCTCAATGCATTTTAACATGTGAAGTACAGTTACTACCTTTGTTTATAATTTGTGAAGGTAACATTTTTTTTTTCTTTAAATGAAAAAGTTAAACTTATTCTACATGCAAGCAGGAATATTTCAAGGTGCTCTTTTTTTTCTTTGTATTTAATTTTTTTTTTCTGCCTCATTCTCCAATTTTTGTTTCTGAGGTTTGAAATGCCCTCTGAGGCCTTTGGATCTGAGGCCTGATCATTTTTTCAGCTGTTTTCCCTCTGGTCTTCGGCTTGCGTGGTGGGTATTGCTGTATTCAAGTTGGCTACCACGGTCCTCATCACCATTCTGATGTTCAAGCCACCTGACTTTTTTTTTTTTTAATTTCTGTTACTATATTTTTTTGTTTGTAGAATTCCCAGCTTGTTATATTTGGGAGTTTCTGTTTCTCTTCTGATATTCCTTACATTAAATTCACTACAAGACTGCTTCCTTTGTCTCGTGTAGCGTTAATAGCCGCTGTAAAGGTTTATCTGTGACTCCAATATTTGAACCATCCTGGGAGTAGCCTCCTTTATTTTGGGTCTCATAAATATGTCACATTCCCTAGTGATGTGTATAGTAAATAAATTTACATTATGTTTGGGACACATTGTGCATGTTGTGTTATAGTGTCTATTATATTCTTCCAAATAGTTTTGACATCTTTTTTAAGTAGGCAGTTCACCTAATTGGACTCATACTGCAAACTCTGAATTTCAAAAACCAGTGCCAATTTTATTTCGGTTCTATTTTTTTTCTTGCTTAGATATTTGCCATTTACCCCACACATAATTTCAGTCAGAAATTAGGCCACTTGATGCACAGAAGCTCACCCCGAAGACTTTTCCCTCCCTATGTGGCATTTCCCCCAATGGCTATAGTAGCCCTGAACTCTGTTTAAGGGTCTAAGACAATATGTTTCTATTGTAGCTTAATATGAGTGATATGTTCAGATCTGTGTTACAGGTGATTTTAAGAGAAGGTAATTATTAAAGGAAATGTCATGGTGCCTGACAGATGCCCACACTCAGATCACCAGCAAAGGAAAGGGGGGGTAGGGGAGAAGAAAGGAAGCCAGGGAAGGAAGGTGGAGAATGAGGAAGAACAGGAGGAGGAGGATGAGAAGGAAGAGGAACAGGAGGAGGAGAGAAGGGAGGGAGAAAGAGAAGAAAAAAAGAAATTTCAAATTATGGGAAATCTAATCAATCTCAGTCTGTTCTCCAGTTCAGTCACTTCTGATTTTGGCCCCTGGTGAAAGAAAGTCTGACTGCTTTTATTCCGTCCCTACAGCTTTCTGTTTTATTTAAAGTTTATAGTTATTACATCCAGGAGGATAGGTTTCAGCAGGTGTGCACTTGGTAAAATCAGAAGCAGAACGCCTGCTTTTACTTTAAATTTCAAGTTTTGTCTCAATGAGATGCAGATGATTAAGACTTAGTATTAAGAGCCTTTTCAAAATAAAGCCTGTAGCTCTGCCTGGTGGAGCACGCTTGTAATCCCAGCACTTGGGAGGCTGAGAGAGGAGGATCTCAATTTGTGGACAGCCTGACAGCCTCAGCTACTACTTACTGAGGCCCTCTGCAACTCAGTGAGACCCTGTTTTAAAATAAAGAATTAAAAATAGGTCTGGGAGTATAGCTCAGAGGTGGAATGCCCCTGGGTTCCATCCCCAGTACCTCATTAAATAAATAAATAAATAAATAAAGCCTGTAGAATTTATTTATAATGTATTGAATAGCAGTGATTTTTTTGTGATACTGGGGTTCCTGGAAGCCCTTCTACCTCCGGGCTACACCCCCAGACCTATTTTTACATTTTTATTTGTAAACAGGGTCTTCTAAGCCAGCGCGTGCGGCTGGCTGGCTTCTAACCTGCGCGATCCTCCTGTCTCCGCCTCCCAAGTGCGGGGATTACAAGCGTGCGCCACCACGCCCGGCTGAATAACAGTGATTATTTATAGCAGCAAAGGCTTAAGAGTTCAGTGTTTCTTGGACTAATTAGAATTACTACTAGTAAATGTTAGCAGTTAAAAATCATGTTGTTATATTTCAGTTTCAACCAGGGAAATATGTTTTAATATCAGTACAATTTTAAAATTTTGGTTTAACAACTGATAATCCTTCATGAAAAAGTAGAGACGGAACCAGTTCCATGAATTAGATGAGTATGTTTCCCACCATATTTGGGTTCAGCTGAGTCATGTAGTAGGAAAAACTATGCATTGTGTGTGCTCCATTTGGGAAAATCAGCACTGCCCAAATGCAACCAACCATCTAAGATGGTTACAAATCATTGAAGCAAATTTAGTTTTACTTTTTTGGTACCGGGGATTGAACCCAGGGGCATTTTACCTCTGAGCTACACTCCCAGCCCTTTATATATATATTTTTTATTTTGAAATTGGGTCTAAGTTGCTGACACTGGTTTTGAATCTGATATCCTCTTATCTCATCCTCCCAAGTACTGGGATTACCGGGGGGGTGCCACTGCATCAGGATGAGACTAAATTATAATATGCTAAGAAACTTTGATCTAAGTAGAAATTCATCTCCATTTCTCTCTCTCTCTCTCTCTCTCTCTCTCTCTCTCTCTCTCTCTCTCCCCCCCATCAAGGCTCTGGGGTCCAAATAGCTCTCAGTTTTCTCTTACTAAGTCCATTTTTTCTCTATCATATACCAGAAAGAACCTTATATTTCCTATGAAAATTCTTTTGAAACCATCTGTAACACAGATCCGATCCTATCACTCATGCTTAACCATTTGCATGGCTTTCTGTGGCTCCTAAGATCAAGTTCAGAATCCTTTCCTAACCCACCCCATGTGCCTCTTTGGTGGAGCTCTTCTGCAGCCCTCTGGATCTCGGGAAGTAGAGCTCTTCTTACTTCTGGCCTTAGCTCTGTGCCAGGGAACAGTAGTGTGCCCCAGGGTTCGGCACTGACACCCTTAGAATCCCTTTTAGTGGCATTAGGAGGTGGGCTCGTTGGGAGGCAATTAGGCTTAGATGAGGTCCTGAGGTTGGGTCTACATGTTGGGGTCAGTATCCTTAAAAATAGGAGGAAGCCAGGTGTGGTGGTGCATGCTTGTAATCCCAGCATTTGGGAGGCCAGCCTTAGCTACTTAGTGAGGCCCTCCACAACTTAGTGAGACCCTGTTTCAAAATAAAGAATAAAAATTTGGGCTAGGGGTGTAGCTCAGAGGTAGAATGCCCCTGGGTTCTATTCCTACGACTGCGAAAATAAATACATAAATATAAAATAAAAAATAAAAATAAAAGAATAGGAAGACGGCAGAGATTAATCTCTTCCCACAGTTTGAGGACACAGCTAGGAGGTAGCTGCAAACCAGGAAGCAGGCCCTCCCAGAACCCAGCACGCATGCACCGCCATCTTGTTCTCCAGCCTCCAGAGCACTGAGCAGTAAGCATCTGCTGGTGGAGCCACCAGTCTGTGGCATTTTGTAATGGCAGCCACAGCTGGCTAAGATACTCTGGTCCTTCCCTTTGTGTGGAATGTGCTGACCTGTCCTCTTCACCATGGCCCCTCCACTCAGCTGACTCTTACTTGCTTCTTAACAATATCACTCCCTGAGTTAGACCTTGTGGCACATTCCTGTCATCTCAGTACTTGGGAGGCCAAGAAAGGGGGATCGCTGATTTGAGGATAGCCTCGGCAACTTATCAAGACCCTCAACAACTTACTGAGACCCTATTTCAAAATAAAAACTAAAAAGGGCACTAGGTGTAGCTTGGAGATAAACCACTCCTGAGTTCAATGCCCAGTACCAAAAAAATAAAGATTAAAAAACCCTCACTCCCTTGGGAAGCCTTCCTAGACCATCTGAGCACTCTACTTGACTACTCCTAGTTAACTCTCCACCGGCACATAGAGTATACACGTTAGGCAATGAACCTCCTTTGCACATAGAGCTCCTGGCTTAGGTGGTGGTAGTATCTGCTTTCTCGCTCATTATAAGCTTCATGAAACAATGGAAGTGGCCTTATCTTTCCTGCTTACTGGTAAGCGTTTCCTAAAATGTCTAGCACACAATGTCAGTAAAATGTGTTCAGTGATAAAACTCTATGATCTGCACGGTGTCCTCATAATTGAGTGTCGACAGCTTCAGGAACTGGGCCTGTCCTACAGGGTGACATTGAGGTCTGTCTAAAACCAGGCTCTTACAGCTTTCTGAAAGACTTGGCTGTCATCAAAACGTCTACCAGAAGCATTTTCAAGCAGGAAGACAGTTAATATCCTTTTTTATGCCATAATTTAGTACTAGAAAGATCTTTTCATTTCATGTGAAAAGCATGGTCTTTGTCGGCGCCTCTTTTGTACTGTCAGAATATGGAGCTATGAAGGTTGCATATTAGCAGAAATATTACTAAAGTATTCTTATTTCTTAAGGGTTCTGGGCTAACAATGTGTTGTATCATCCTTTACTCTTTAAAAGGCATGTGCATCAATTACCGCCGTCCAAAAAATAGAAAAGAGAGAAAGACAACAACAGGCAAAAACTGGGTAGCTGGTTTGAGAAGACAGTGATATTTTAACTTTGCATTTGATTCTGTCTGTTCTCTAACTTAAAAAATAAACAAACCAATTGAAAATATAAAAAAGGCATAATTATAGAAGATGTATTTCCGTTCACTTTTGGAGGAATGCCAATATCGTGAAGTACTTTCCCAAATCCTTTTAGGCAGAATATGAATTGACTTATTAATAGTTATGTGCTCAGTAGGAGTCAGCAAGTGGGTAGAATAAGTACTATTTGGATCTGCATTTTTTAAAAGATTTAAATTAATTTCAACTAAATAAGAAACAAGAATTTTTACCTGTTAATGGGGTACCATGTGGTGCTTTGATACACGTATAAATGTATACATGTATAATATTTAAATCAGTTTGAACACATCTCTGAAAACATTTATCATTTTTTATGACAAAACATTAAATAATCCTTTCTTTAGCTTTCTGAAATGTGCTGTAAATTGCCATTGTCTAGGGTCACCTCCCATGCAGCACCACACCAGAAGTTCTTGCTTCTGTCTGATTGAAATGTAGAACCCAGTGTCCAACCCAGTGACCCAGTGACCATCCTTTCCTTCCCCTCTTCTCTCCCCACCTCTGGTACCCCCCATTCCACTCTTAACTTCCAAGACATCAGCTTTTTAATATTTCACATGTGAGTGAGTCAAGCAGTACTTGGCTTTCTGTGCCTGGCTTACTTCATTTTAATGATCTCCAGTTCTGTCCACGTTGTCATAGGTGACAGAATTTTATTTTGTTTATGACTGAATAATATTCCGTCATGTGTATGCAGCACGTGCTCTGTATCCAACCCTCAGTCGTTTCTACTTCTTGGCTATTGTGAATACCAATGCAGTGAATATCTTCAGTCTCTTTGACATACTGACTTCCTTTGGATATATACCCAGTAGTCAGATTGCTGGATTATATGGTAGTTCTGTTTTTAGTTTTTATTTATTTATTTATTTATTTATTTATTTATTTATTTATTATTGCTGGTACTGGGGATGGCACTTAGGGGCATTCTACACTACAAGCCCTATTTTTTTTTTAATTTTGAAATGGGATCTCACTAAGTTTCAAAGGGCCTTGTTAAGTTGCTGAGGCTGGCCTTGAAGCTATAATCTTCCTGTCTCAGCCTCCCAAATACTGAGACTGTAGGCACTCGCTAGCATGCCTGGCTTGTTTTCAGGTTTTTTTTGAGAAACTTCTACATTGTTGTTCAAAATCCTGGATCAATTTACATCCCTAACAATAATGTGCAAGAGTTTCCTTTGCTCCACAACCCGGCCAGCACTTATAACAGCCATCCTTACCGGGGTAATGAGATATCTCACTATGGTTTCAACTTGCATTTTTCTGATTTATTAGCCCTCATCTCTACATTTTATAAGCTGTCTTCATGAAACCTCACTTGCATCTAGAGAATAGGATATATATATATTTTTTTTTGAAGGATTATTTTGTGAATTGAAGATAATATAGTTAAAGCTTTAGCACGTGTAAGTGCTTAAAAAGTTGCAGCCATTTCTTGCACATAAAGACATGGAACCTTGACCAAACACTGTTCATTGACTGGCTGATTTCAGCTCGAAGCAGTATGGGAAACATTTACTGCAAAGGCAAGTGGAAATGTGAGCCCGCCGTCTGCTGGATTAATTTTCCTTATTCACACTGATTTACTCTGCTTGTCCTAGTACATAACCAGCATAGACCAGGTCATAAATGATCCTCCCTAGTCCTGAGAAAAACTAATTTAAGATATGGCAGTGCTGAATGAAAAATGTGTGGCTAATTTATTCTTTTAAGATTTCAGCACTTTAAGCTTATCAACTAAATGAATCTACTCTTAACTTTATATGACTCTCCAAGGATTAATTTATAGCCTCGCTGGGAAGAAGTCTACAGAGTTTTCTTGATACTTGCATTGACTGATAAATTTTAAGTTTCAGAGCCACTCTGAAATATCAACCTTTCAATTTAAGTTGCAATTTTTTTCTTCTTTCTGATTTGGTTTGGTTCAGTAGGTTAAAGTTAGAGCCAATGTCTTGAGTGTGTAGAAATTAAGTACACTTGTTTCTTTGATCTTTATGAGGAATGTAGAAACCATTTATTTAATTCCCTTGCTAAAAAGTAGCTAATGTAGTAATTATGATAATAGTCTTAAAAGTAGTAATATATTAGCTTTATTATAATTGGGGTCTCAGAAATAAAGTAAATGACAATACAGCTTTTAGCATCATTGTTCTACTGATTTGTAACTTAGAGAAAATGGAAAAAAGTATTAATATACAAAATTCATTTCTTAATAAACATTTTTCCTACATGCTCACAATAATAGCTTGTAATAAACATTTATTAGAGGCTACTGTATGCTGTGCACTATAAGACATCTGGGTTAATTAACTTGTTTCATTCTTGCGATGCCTGTGTTGAAGGTATTACTCTTATCCCCATTAGTGGACAAGAGGGGAAGTCGCTGACCAGGGTTCCCCATCTGTGGCTTGGCTTGGCCTGGAAACTTGCTGGGCTGAAGACTTACCTGGAGAGAGGCCCCTGGAGGCTGCTCCTGGGAACTAGGAGGAAAGCAGGGCTGGGGGAGGGGAGGTGAGACTAGACTCAGAGGAGGGGCCCCAGCCTCTCCTAGGGAGTGCCCTGCAGGTCTGTCCAGAGTTGAGTCCTGGGGCCTGGCCTTGGCTGAGGCTAAGAGAAATTCCTAGGCAGCCACTGGTCTCTAGCTGGAGGAACACACCCTTGGGCTTGAAGCGTCCAGGTGGGGCGCTTCCCCATCCACACAGCCCACCTGTGACTGCGACCTTATTTGAAAATAGGGACTTTGCAGACATAATTAAGGCTCTAGGGATAAGATCTTATTGGATTTGGGGCGGGCCCTAGTTCCAGTGACTGCTGTCTCAAGAGTAAGGAGAGAGAGTTTGAGATGGAGCCTGGGCCTGGAGCTGGGCTGCTGCCAACCAAGACATGCCAGGCATCCCCAGAGTCTGGAAGAGGTAAGGAAGGATTGTTCCTCAGAGTCCTCAGAGAGAGTGTGGCCCTGCTGATATTCGATTTCATATTTCTGGCCTTCAGAATTGTGAGTGAATAAATTTCTTTTGTCTTAAGCCAATTAGTTAGTGGTACTTTATTATGGTAGCCCAAGAAAATGAGTACAACCTCTCTTGTGCTTCTTGGGCCCTCTTCCTATAAGTTCATCCCACCTGGGGATTGATTCCCTGGGATTCTAGCTCATTTCCTTTCTTTGGGAAACTGTGCAAGTGGATACTCATTGCTGCAGATGGCTTTGGGACTGCAGCTAGTACTCATGGCCTGTGCTCCGTTTCCTCTGGGGCCTTCTTGCTTCTCTAGGACTCCTCTCAGTCTCCCTGCCCGAGCGCACTGAGCCCCAGGTCCCTGCAGCCCTCCTCAGGCGAGTCCACTGCCTCTGTCTACTTACCACCTAGGCTGCCAAAGCCAGACCAAAATAAATCTCAGTGTCTCTCTTAGGCGTCAACCAGTTCTGCCTTATGTTGGATGGTACCACCTCCTCCTGAGGATCGTAGGCCACTGCTCCAGACAGGGGGCAGCTTCTTTTTTTTCTGTTGGTCCCTTGGCACAAGAAGACAGCAGCCTCACTGAGTTGCCAGGTCCTGTGTGCGATACCTTGGGAATTGGGATCTATAGATGTGCGGAGCCCAGGGAAGTGAGTGGCCAGTGTTTTTTTTTTTTTTTTTTTTAACGTACATTTGGAGTGGTCAGCACAGCCAGGGACACTGAGGGAAAGCTGTGGACTCGGAGTTTTGGAGCAGTAACTATGAGAATGAGAGCCCTGATGGATTACTTTCTTCATTGTAGGAGCTCAGGATAGTGCCATGTCTTTCCTGGATTGTGAAGCTGGGACTCCGTCACTTCCTTCCTATTCAGGTGTCAGGTTGCTTCCAGGTTCCTCACAGGGATTAATTTCACTTAATTAGTACATAGAATTAGCTGGTACTTTAAAATCTGCATTTCTGTTGAGTGATTAGAAAATTTCTTTTTTCATTGTTTTGTCTTATTTTTGTGGTGCTGGGGATCAAACCCAGGGCCTTGTCTATGCTTGGCAAGTACTCAGAGCTACATCCCCAGCTCTCAAAGTTTATTTCTTACTGGAATGCTATCATTACAATAAAGCAAACTATTAGTTGCGAAGGCTTTCATCGTAAGTGTATGTGCGTGTGTGTTGTGAGCAAGGATGGATGACCTCTAAATCCTATACACTACACAATATAACAGCATTTCAATCAGGGTTACACCACTTATACAGTGGCAGGTCCATAAGATTGTAATGGAGCTGAAAAGTCTCTATTACATAATTACCCTGTAGCTATATAACATCATAGTGCCACACATTACTCATGGTTGTGATGTTGGTGCAAACAGACCTATGACACTGCCAGTCTTATAAAAATATAGCATATACAATGAGGTACATACATAAGACTTGATAAGGACAATACTATGTTACATATATTTACTATGGTAAGCTTTTTTGTAGTACTGGAGAATGGATTCCAGGGGGGTCCTAACTTTGAGCTGAATCTCCAGCCCTATTTTATTTCTTTTTTGAAACAAGGTCTCACTAAATTAGCATGCTCTGACTTTGAACCTGCAGTCCTGTCTCAGCCTCCCAAGTCCTGGGATTACAGGCGTGCACCACCGTGCCTGCCTAAAACACACTTATCGGAAGGTGTCCCACCATTAAAAGATGCAGGACTGTATTTAATATTAGTTTTACTATCCAAGGCAGTTTTTTTATTTTTTATTTTTTTTTTTACAAATTCTTAGACCTTTTAGTGAGAAAGTAAAAATCTTTCTCTTGCGGTCAGTCTTAATGAAAAATTTCCTATAAATACTGGGCAAGCCAGAACTTAAGGGGAAAAGGAGACATCCTAGTATGCCAAAAAGAAGCTTATTTTAAAAAATGGCCTAAAATATACTTACCACTTCAGAATACTTGTGGCTGCTCAGCAGTTATGCCAATTTCATTTGAGTGTTACCTGCGTGGCTCAGATTACAGTGATTGAAAAGCTGACAGTTGTCTCTAAAAATAGGACAGAGTTCATCTCGAGGATGCTTTTATTACTATGAGATTTAGAAAAGAATAGTGGGAGCCAAGATCACTTCCATAGACTGTCCTGTAATCACAGAAGTGAGACTTGGAAGAGATCGCATGCAGAGAATTAGGGTCATTGTCCAGGGGATAAAGTATAGAAGAGAAAAGGGCCTTTTAAAACTCTGAATTATTTACATATGTGTGACACTGTTGACAACCAGCCAAAGAGCTGCTCTGTGGTTTCATGTCCTGAAGCTTTGCTGTCATGTTAATTAATAACTCCTTGCGACTCAAACCACCTTCTTTGCCCAAAGCTGTACTTTAAATAGCAAGTTGTTTTTGGTAGAGACGAACAGGACACAAGGCATACAATATTTGTAGAAGAGTCCTTAACAATGTCTCTGTTAAAAGAAGAACAAGATTGCATTTTTCAGTCTTAAAGCCCTGGCAGCATTCAAATCACCCACCTACATGTGTAACACCTTCGAAGTCTGGGCTGTGAGCATTTCTAGTCTTTGCCTCTGCCAGCATTTTTTTTTTTTTCTTTCTCCTACACCTTTTGTGAAGATTTGGCATAGATTTGCATGAATAAGAATCACTTCCAGGAAGAAGTTCAGTCTCAGGCTCTAAAGCATTCTCTTAAGTTTAGACAATGGAAAAGACACAGAACAAACACTGCGTGCATGACCTTAATGTGGCTTCAGTTCTGGGGATGGCTGAGGGTTGGTCCCCCGAGGTGGTTGTCTTCTTAGGATCATGCATATGTGTCTCTGGGGGGGGGTCAGTGGATATTAAATTTGACCTTGAATTTATTAACTGGGAAGTAGAAATTATCTGTGACTGAGGACAGCCAGGAAGGTACTAAGATAAACCATTTCTAACTCAATTAGAAACGTAACTCTTTTTACAGCTGACCTTGAAAATAAAGGGAGGCGTCCTGTGATCAATAGTGGGGGGGGCCTTTCACAACAGTTACTCTCATGTCGTGATATGAAAAGAGCATTATGAAAAACACATTGTTTTAGAAAACCATAATGTATTTCAGACCTGTGCTGGAATAAATAACACACACGGAGCCTTACCAGATGCCCAGATGCAAATAACAGAGAGTACTCTTTGTATGAGTAATTGTGTTGATTGTGGAATCATTCTGATAAAAAAAAAAAAAAAAAAAACTGAGCTGTCAGAGGCACCGTGGACTTGAAACATTTTTAATGTGTAATTTTTAAGTAAGTCAGTGTGTCCTGAAGCCACATGGCAATGGTTATAAAACATAAGCGGCACATAAATAAATAAATGATGTTAAATTCTGGGTCCATAAACAGAAACCATTTGTAGGGTTCTCTCTAAGAGTCACTGTGAAGTGGCTGGCATAAAGGAAGTTATTCATTTTTGGGGTGGGGGAGGAGTGCTGATGGTCATATATACTGAGGGCCTCGTGCATGGTAAGCATGCAGTCTACCAATGAGCTCCCGCCCCGGCCCCTAGAAGGCGAATTTTGATGTTAAATGCATCTGTTGAACGACGGTCCAAGTCCAGTAGATCCTTCTCTAGGTTAATTCTCTTCTTTTCTAATTGCGGTTTTCCAAATCCAAAATTTCCACAAAGTTCCATCTATAGTATAAAGACTACTCATTAACTTTAACCAAGTATTACAATGGAAAAGTGTGGTGGTAATATCACTTTCATATTTTTAATTCCCACTCTATTCAGTTTTGAGTGGGTGGGAGAGATGTTTTGAAAACCTAAACTTATAATAAATTTAACCTAAATATAGATGACATTGAAACTTTTAGAACTTTTCCAATAGAAATTTTCTTGAGATAGATACTTATAAGTGACCATACATATAGTGATATTTTGTGTGATTGAACCCAGGACCTTGCTATGTTAGGCAAGTGCTCTGCCACTGAGTTGCACCCCTGGCCTTTATATGGTGATATTAAAACTCTGCCTTAAGTGATCTTTGGTTGAAAATTATGGTACTAGCTGGGCATCACCTTGCCTGTAATACCAATACTTGGGAGGCTGAGAAAGAAGGATTGCAGGTTCAATGCCAGCCTCACTGGTGCCAAAATCTTATGTGAAGCGGTATCAGAACTAGCTGACAGATATTTCCTAATATTACCCAGAGCAGTTTGGTTATTGCTAAATAGTAAAAGATTCCTTTCTTTCTCTCTCTCCTCTCTCTCTCTCACCCTCCCTCCCTCCTTTCCCTCCTCCCTCCCTTCCCTCCTCCTTCCCCTCCTCCCTCCCCTCCTCCCTCTTTTCCTTTTCCCTCCCTCCTTTCCCTCCTCCCTCCCTCCTTCTCCTCCTCCCTCCCTGACCAACATGGATGTAAACCTTGAAATCTCCCAAAATTAATTAATGTTCCTTCCTCTAACTTGTGTGATTAATCATTTTGGATTAGAGTAATGGAAATGTTGACCCACACATGTATGTACATATTATTTTTAACAGCTTTATGGAGGTGTAATTGACAAATTAAAAAAGTGTACATATTTAAGGTATGCAACTTGATGTTTTGGTGCACTTTATGTTGAGAAACAATCATCACTGTCAAGTTAATTAGCATTTCTTCCTTCCTTCCTTTCTTCTCATTCTATTCAATGGATGGGAAGGATGACTTATTGTTAAAATGTCCACAGTCCCTTAAGTGTCCTATAGATTCATAAAAACTATCAAAATACCAATGACATTTTTTATAGGAAGAGAAAAAATTATTTGAAACACAGAAGACCCTGAATAGTTAAAGAAAGTTTGAGCAAAATATTCAAAGCCAAAGGTATCATGCTTCTTGACTTCTTTTTTTTTTTTTTTTTTGCAATATTGGGGCATTGTACCTTCGAGTTACACCCCCCGACACCCCCAGCCCTGTTTTTTAGTAATTTTGTAAAATTTTTGAAACAGGGTCTCACTGAGTTGAGAAGGGCCTTGCTAAGTAGCTGAGACTGTCCATGAACCTGGATACCCGGGTCTCCACCTCCTGAATGCTGGGTTTACAAGCTTGCACCACCACACCTGGCTTTTTTTTTAATTGGTGCATTATAGTCTCCCATCATAATGTAGATCATGTTGACAATGGCATATCTTTAAACAGTACTTGGTGCCCTCCCCCACACCTCCCCTTTTCCCTCTCTCTCAATACCAAGTGTCCAGGTTAACAATGTTATATTCACATGTATACACATATAGTTACAGGTAGCATTTTCATTAATCAACCTCAGCTTTTTCCTCCCCTCCCCTTCCTCCCTGGCTCCACTGAGGATCCCCTCCATTATCTGGAGTCCCTCTGGTATCCCAAATACCCAAATACTCCCTAGTTAGAGCGTATTAGAGAAAACATATGTCTCTTCTCTTTCTGTGTTTGGCTGATCTCACTTAACATAAGGTTCTCCAGGTCTTTCCATCTTCTTATGAATTACATAATTTTGTTCTTTTTTTATTGCTGAGTAGAATTCCACTGTGTGTATTTCCCATAATTTTGCAACCCATTCATCTGTTGATGGACATCTAGGTTGGTTCCACAGTTTGGCTATTGTGAATTGTGCTGCTATGAACATGGGTATGCATATGTTACTGTAGTTCTCTGATTTCAACCCTTTTGGAAAGATACCCAGTAGTGGTATAGCTGGATTGTATGGTGGATCCATTCCAGGTTTTCTAAGAAATCTCCACACTGATCTCCATGGCAGCTGGACTAGTTTGCAATCCCATCAAAAGTGTAGAAGAGTTCCTCTTTCCCCACATCCTTGCCAGCATTCTTTCTTATTTGACTTCTTTATGCTTGCCACTCTGATTGGGGTTAGATAGAATCTCAGGGTAGTTTTGATTTACATCTCCCTGATGGCTAATGATGTTGAACATCTTTTCATGTATTTATTTAATTTTTAATCTCTTCTTTTGTGAAATTCCTATTCAATTCAGTTGCCCACTTCTTGAAGACCCTGAATAGCTAAAGAAATTTTAAACACAATGTTCAAAGCTTGTGCTTCTTTATTTCAAATCATGTTACAAAGCTATAGTAATGTAAACAGTATGCCACTATTGTAAGTATAGACATATGTGGTGATGAAACAATAGAAATCAGAAATCAGTATATATATTCATCTATTTATTTCATATATAGTTGTATTCAAGGGTGACAGGTACACACAATGGGGAAAAGATGCTCTCTTCAGTAAATAGTGCTGGTAAAATTGGATTAATATATATCGTTTCTTTCCTTCCCCTTTTTCTTCACAAAAGGTGGTGTGTGTGTGTGTGTATGTGTGTGTGTGTATGCATGCAATTATGTGTATTCTATGTCTCACTTTCTTTACCTAAAGTGGAATCTGGAGATTTTTCCATTTCAGCATACAGAGAGTTATCTCACTTTTTGTTGTTGTTGTTGTTGTTGTTGTTGTTGTTGTTGTTGTTGTTGCAATACTGGGGATTGAACCCAGAGACATTCTACCTCTGAGCTATACCCCCAGCCCTATTTTTTATCCTTTATTTTGAAGCAATGTCTCACTAAGTTGCAAAGAGCCTCACTAAGTATCTCAGGCTGGCTCTGGACCTGTGTTCCTCCTGTCTCAGCCTCCCAAGTACTGGGATTACAAACGTGAGTCACCGCATCTGGTTTCTCACTCTTTTTTTTATAATAGGAAGGTTTTCCACTTAGGAGCAGAAGTGCCCTCTGCCATTTAACCAGATTTCAATGATGTGTTTGAGATAATTGCTGATCTTCTGCTATCAGAAACATGTGCAACAAATAACCTTATTCATATGTCACTTTATTATTTGTGGTACTGGGGACTGACCCCAGGGACATTCTACCTCTGAGCTATTTCTCCAGCTCTATTTTATTTTTATCTTGAAAAAGACCTTGTAGAGGGTCTCACTTAGTTGCTGAGGTTGGCCATGAATCTGAGATCCTCCTGTCTCAGCTTCCTGTATATTGGGGTTACAAGCATGTGCCATCATGCCCGGCTCACATGTCACTTTAAATTTGTGAGATGAGTTCTCAAAATAGGTCTTCTGGGTCAATAACTATGGTAAGTAACATAACTTTGGCATGTTTGCATTTTCTAAGTACTGACAAATTTTCTCTGTAGAGGTTGTTATGTTTTCCCCCTCTGGTAGCAGTATATAGTACATTATGTCAGCTTAATTGATTATTTATCATTTATTAATGGTCCTCTGTGGTCCTAGCTCCCTCATTTATCTATATATTTTTATATTGAATATCCTTTTTTGCAATACTGGGGATTGGACCCAGGGGGGCGCATTCTACCTCTGAGCCACAACCCCAGCCCTATTTTTAATTCTTTATTTTGAAACAGGGTCTCACTGAGTTGCAAAGGGCCTCACTAAATAGCTGAGGCTGGCTGTGAACCATGTTCCTCCTGTGTCAGCCTCCCAAATGCTGGGGATAACAAGCGTGCACCAACACGCCCAGCTCTTTGTGTATTTTTGTAAGCCACTTAAAGACCAATTCAATTATTGGTTGAATTAGGCATTGAATAAACAAAAAATAACTTTTACATGCTTAATTTATTTCACTTAGCACCCTGCATTGTGATTAATTTTGACATTTTTACCCCTTCTTCCTCTAGATTCTGAGTAACTTCACAGTAACATACTCTATACTTCATTAGTATTAGAAACATTGTAGAAAATGAATATTTGGCATTTTAATGGCTAAAGTATAGTAGTGTTACTACTAAGCCTAGTAGAGCTAATAGATCTAAGATTATATGAAGAGGCAGAATCAGTGAACAAATTAAATAATGAATTAATGAATATAAGATTTTTCTTTTAACAGGAATTATTGTATTGACATCAACAAAGATATATTATTATAGAATGGACTAATCTTGTCTTATTTAACTGGATGCCATTATGACATAAATTAAAATGATATTCCATTAGTACATGACTTTAGAGGAAATGAAATCCTATTCTGTATGGCAGATGAGAATTTTAATGAAAACATTCATAAAACATTCATGTCCCTTGAATAAATTGGAAGGTTAACATAGAGAATTGGCCAGGCAAAAAAATAATTCTGAGGGAGGAATTCTGCATTAGGGAATTTTAGATGACACAAGCATTCCAACAAAACCCTGAAAATTTTTTAAATAAAATGATTAAACTTTTCCTCTGTTTAATACTATATGATCATACCTTATGCATGCAATAATATTGCTTTATAGTTTAGTCTTGATTGTTTTATGATTTGTATCTAGATGAGGTGAAGGAACATCCTAAAACATTTAAAATATGATATTACTGCTAACAAAACATAAATGTGCAATAAAAATCTCTAGTCATTGTGTAAGAATGTCCGGCTGGAATACTGCCTACTTTTAATAATTCTTTACATATGAAATCACTGATCAGGGAACATCACAGACACCAAATGGGAGAGCAGGCAGATGAGGTTTTGTTTTTTGAGTAATGGTGGTCAGGCATTAAAACACACTTCCTTATCAGACTCGTTTAAATGTGTTCCTGCCAAATATTGCACATTACGATGGCTAAACGTGTGTGTGCCCTCGAAATTTTCTCATGCTAATTCAACACTCTTGGCATGAACACGTTACAGAATGATGTCACCAGGCTGCAGAGATTATGATAGTGGATAGCATCAAATGTTTATGAGGCAAAAAGAGATACAGCATGCTTTAAACAAGTCCGACTTACAAAGATACAAGTCTTTTTCAGATGATTGTTTTATAAATGAGTTCTTCAAAATCATCATGTATTTGAATTATAATTCAACCTAGAAATATCTATTTTAATTCAACTTTTTCTAGAAATATGTAAATGCTTCATTATGCTTAGAAATCATTATACTTACTTGCTTATGATAAAACTAACACATATTGTTTAAACTTTTGATATTTTTTAAACTTCTAAAGATAATTAACAATCCCTCTCTTGAATGGTTTAATTATTTTAAAAAGTTTGAGGATTCCTCTATTTAAATGACTATTATTGGCTATAGAGTATTAATATTTAGAATTAAAACCACTCAAAATCTAGTTTTGATAACATTTTGTTGATAAGAAATATAACATTATTTAATTTCATGTCTGGCAATACTTTCTTACTTGTAGAAGAGTCAAGTTAAATATATAACATAATAGCCTCTGCTCTATATCCAGAGTTTCAGAAAACTCAACAGGAGTCAAACTTATAAATAACTTATACTGATATACCCCATAAATATACATGCCTTTTATATTCATGAACAAAGTTCAGGTTTTCTCTTTGTAACATGCTTATTCTAGATTAGAAAGAATAGTCTCTGTATTCATTTGCAACTATCTCTTGCTGAGGATTTTCCTATTATTTTTTAGCCAGCATTCATGGGTAATCTTCATAGATACTAAACATTTAAGAAAACTTTTCTTTCTGTGTTAGACACTGACATAGTTCTTGTGTGTAACATTTAATACCTGTGAATATGGGAAAGAGAGTCAAGTTGTCTTGGAACTGTGTTGATGAAGTATTACTTATGTACAAGTAAAAGAAACTGTAATAAAAAAGGAATTATAGTAAAATCTATTTAAATCTTAAGTTTCTATTGTATAAGCAGTGGAGTATACCCTACCTATATTTCTTGAGCTAAAGAGGAGTCTTGGATCTATTTCTTAAGCCTTAGCTCTAGCTTGAATTCTCACCCTTGATTAATAAATACAACGAATATAAGCAGTCTGGTTTCGTAAGTTGGCAGTGAGTAGCTTGGTTTTCAGAGCTGCCATTCTGATCTAGCTGACACGATTCACTTTGATGAAGCACACTTAGCTTGGACCAGGTCACCTTCCCATCGGTCCTACATGTCTTGCAGTGTATGCCAAGAATGCAAATTCCTGACCGCTCTTTACCTGGATTATTTATTAGAGCTATGTTTTCAACAATCCTGAGGGATGAAGTAATGTCTCCATTCAGGACCAAAGAGCAGGCTTGCTTACTCTTTGCTGTAAAGGGGTTGGAGTCCTCCAAACTCAGTGTTTTTACTGTATCTGTAGGCATCAGCTGGCCCTCTAATGCACCTTAAGAATTAGAGCTGGGAATTGACACGAATGTGCTGTCATGTGGTTACTGCTTTATGAGCCCCGAAGTCTTTTATCTCTGATCCAGGAGTCTTGTGTCTTCTCTCAGCCTCTAGAGTAGATAATGGTGAGGATCACCTTGTTGTTTCTCTCAGTTAGGGCTAACAGTTTCACATTGCCTGCCCTCTGATGTCTAAAAAGTTCTTTATTATATTTTGTTCAGATTTTTATTGTTTATGGCAAAATGGCAAGTCCAGTTCCAGATACACTATCATGCTTGGAAGAAGAAATCTGGAACTTTGCTTAATTAGAGTAGTTTTGCGTGGTTTCAAGTTATCCGTTAAAATCCATTATCTTTACTTTCTTCCAGTAAAACTACAACAACTTTTAAAACATGACAATTCAACTCCAATATCTAGAGCCTTGTGAATCTGTGTCTGTTGTTTCTTTATTTTGTTTCTTTTTATCTTTTATCTTTGTATTCCTGGTTACCATTTACAAATTATTATTATTAATATATACTAATTGAACAAGTTACTGGAATTCATTGGGATTTTCCATACATTCATAGACCATACGTTGATTGTGTCCCTGATTACCTTTGATTATATTTTGATATTTTATTTGCAAAACTGTTTGTAAAAATAGTTTGAGGTCAGGATGATGGGATAGGCAGGCTCTAAAAGAGTCCATAAACACCCCATCGCTGTGGAGTCTGTTTATTGAGCATAAGTTGGACTTGGTAACTTGCTTCTAATAGGAAATGGCAGAAGGAATGGTATGCCACTTTGGAGTAGGTTATACAAGATCATGTTTGTGTATTGGGCTCCATCTCATACCCTTGCATCCTTCTGGAAGAAGTCTCATTGTGAAGAGCTGTAAGGAGAGGCCCACATAATGAGTGTGCATTTTGTGTTACAAGGTTCTATTTAATGCATTTAAAGTATGCCAGACTTACTATGAATTGGTTTTGTGGAAGTAAAGTGTTCTTTCCCAGTCTAGTGAATTTATGTCCCTGAAATGTGCTATGAGAAGAGAATTAATAGTTGGAAATTTAAGACTTTTGCTGGGTGAAAGAGCAATATAAGGTCCTAAGATAATTTTGAAAATAGGTAAATTTGTATAGATTTGGAAAATTGCCAAGATACTTTTTTTTTTTCCTGTTTTCTATAGTGAGGATTGGACTCAGGGGCATGGTATCGCTGATGTATACTCCAAGAACTTTTTATATTGAAACAGGGCCTAAGTTGCTGAGAGTTTCACTAAGTTGCTCCTGTTGGCCTTGAGCCTGTGATTTTCATTTCTTAGCCCCTTAAGTACTGGGATTATAGGCATGTACCACCACACCAGGCCCAAGTGACATCTATGTGTGTGTGTAGGGGGGAAGTGGGCATTGGGGACTGAACTCAGAGACATTCTACCTCTGAATTACATCAATAGCCATTTTAATCTACTTAATTATTTATCTATTTATTTATTTGTTTATTTTATTTTATTTTATTTACTTTTTTACGGTACTGGGGATTGAACCCAGGGCATTCTACCTCTGAGCTACTCACCCAACCCTATTTTTTATTTTTTATTTTGAACGAAGTCTCACTAAGTTGCAGAGGGCCTCACTAAGTAGCTGAGTCTGGCTCCGAACCTGCAATCCTCCTGTCTCAGCCTCCAAAATACAGGGATTACAAGTGTGAGCCACCATACTTGGCTCTATTTTTATTTATTGTTTTGGAAACTGGGTCTTGCTAGGATTCTGAGAGTCTTGCTAAATTGCTGAGCCTGTCCTTGAAACTGAAGTCCTCCTTTCTCAGCCTCTCAAGTACTGAGATTACAGGTGTACATCCCTGCCTACAACCATCTTCCAAGATACATTTTTGATGAAAGAAACTATGCTGCTATTTGTGTAAAAACAAAACCAAGAAACCCAAAACTCCCATGGATGTGTGTGTGTGTGTGTGTGTGTGTGTGTGTGTGTGTGTGTGTGTATACATAATTGTAAATGTATACAAAATATTTAGAAATCTGGAGAAGAAACTAAGGAAGGGATTGAGGACTTAAAGTGAGAAAACTTATATTTTATTCATACCATCCTTGAATTATTTGGCTTCTTTTCGTTTCATGTGTCATCTATTCAATTAGCTAACTACTTTGAGCACTGAGTAGATACAGATGTTTCACAGTCTTATGTTGTGAAGAATGACACACATTATGTCCTTTTCATCATTTTGTTTTAGAATGTTCCTTTCTCTTCATCTTTACTAGACACTAGGTTTATGCATTTATTTGTTGTAGTTATGGATAGGATAAATGTTAAATCTCTTGGGTTATATTTCCCCTTTCATTCAAATGTTGAATGCTTTTTGGTTATATGTATTGGGACCACTAAATCTCCCTAAAGTCACTGTTCAGATTTGAAAAGTTGTCTATTTATATATATTAAAATCCAGAGTCAGAAATCTGGAAGGAATTTAAATTCTATCACTTAATAGTTGTAAGTCTGGCATGAGACATTTAACCAATCATTCTCTGTCCCTCTTTCCCTTCCTCCATTCATGTATGGGGAGTCAGTCTTAATTATTTTTCAGACACTTAGTTTTCTGTCTGAGAACATGAATAATGATAACATCTTTCTTGCCTACCTTATAGTTTTTAAATGGGGAACAAAAAAAAAGAATGTACATGAGAGCTTGTGTATGCTGCAAAGCAATATGCAAACACAAATTTTGATTATTTGTAGGCAGAGATCACTGACACAAGATGTTTCCTTTTAATACTTTGAAGTAGAAAAGATGTTGAAGGATATGATAATATTTTTGAAGCTGGAAATTTAAAAAATAAGTACGTATTTCATTTGTAACTCGAGGTAAAAATAGCAATAAAAATACTTTTTGCTGATTTGTTTGGACAATAAAATTTTAGTTGGACTTAACAGAAGGAAATAGAAGCATCTTCCTTTGTTAAGGGTGGACTGAGATAAGGTGTCCTTGCCAGGTGGCTTCTGTCCCTTTCCTTCCTCTGAAATTAAAAAGCACCATCTACCTCTTGTGCTTTTGATTAGTTTAACATCAAGTGTAGCACATGGGATATCAGATCCTGACCTCTGGGAGAGCTTTCTGGGAAGCTGTGGAAAGTGAGTAAGGATGGGAAAGTTTTTGTCTGGCAAACTCACCAATCCCTTGGACAATCCACTAAGGATGTGCGGGATGTTACTTGTGCTTCTTCTGTAAATGATAAATACAGAAACTTATGGATCCATCAGATGCAACTAGATGATAATGACTTTAAGAGAATGGGGGGCAACATCTTTAGCTCTTTTTATTATATGTGGATTTAAACATTGAATATTCATAGTGTGTTTATTTTTAGTTTGTAAGATAAATTTTTCTCTTTAGTTATCTATATACATGTGGGGTGTGTGTGTGTGTGTGTGTGTGTGTGTGTGTGTGTGTGTGTGTGTAAACCCAGGACCTTGTGCATGCTAGGCAAATGCTGTACCACTTAGCTACATCCTAATTCTTTATGACCTATGATACCCTTATTCTTAGTGATGTATTATTGCACCATATCCCAGTCTTTCCTGTTTTATATATTTTGTCTCCTTCCCCATTTCTCTCAGACAGTATGCCCAGTAGGATAGAGAAATAAACATTAGCTTTTACAAGGTGGGTAAATATAAATGTTCTATATTGATAGATACTAAATACTGATGTATCCTGAGATAGAAAGTAGAATTATTTGTTTTCATGGTTCTCATACTATGTCTTTTCCTAAAACCATATCCATCCATCTCAATGAGGTTCAGGGTTGCTGCACATTGGACAGATAATAACTGACACTGAGGGAAAACAGAAAATGATATTCCCTAGTGGCAGAGGGCAAATTCGTTCTTAGTGAACAACTCTAGATTCTTAGGCAATAAGCCTAAGGCTCTCTTTGCATTCTAGCGATACAATTGCATAATGTGGCTATGCACCTGGATAATAAAACTCCTGCTTGACCCCTGTTTGGGTTAATAAGGCTGGTGGAAGCTGTTTTGGGAGCATTTGGTCTTTTTTAGAACCTGGTACTGCATGCATGATTTCTCTGCTCACTGAATTACTTCTTCCCTCTTTTAACTAATTTTAGCTTTGCTTGATCTGGAAACCCATTTAGGTAACAGAATTCAGTTCTATCTTTTAATTAAAAGCTGAGGCTGGAAATAGGGTTTGTACTTGCATTGTGGATATTTTAGACTTCTGGTTTGTTATTATTGTATTATCATTATTTTAATCAAGTGGTGTGTAGGCCAGCAGCCTTTTCTCATTGTATTCCTTAACAGTTTCTGGCATGAAGTTGTAGCTGTCAGTAAAATGATAGCTAACATTTGTTGAGGACTTCTCATGCGCTAGTCCCTTCCTTCCTTCCTTCCTTCCTTTCTTTTCTTTTCTTTTCTTTTCTTCTCTTTCTTTTCTTTCTTTTTTTTTTGCAGTACTTGGGGTGGAACCCAGGAGCATTGTACCTCCGAGCTACACCCCCAGTTCTATTTTACAGTCTCTTTATATTTGAAACAGGGTCTCACTGAGTTGTGAAGGGCCTCACCAAGTAGCTGAAGCTGTCCGTGAACTACAATCCTCTGGTCTCTGCCTCCCGAATGCTGGGATGACAAGCATGCACCACCACGCCCGGCCAATGTGATTCCTTTTATAGGTAACAACTCATTTAATCTTCACTAAGACCTCAGGAGGCCTTGTGATTGAGCCATTATGTAGATTTTGAAACCAAGGCTGAAAATGCAGTGAAGTAACGTACTTGAGGTTAAGCCCCAGGAGAGGGGTGAAGTCAAGATGCCCGTGTTGGGATACGAACACAGTTTACAGCTTTAGAGAGCCTGTGCACATATGAAAGGTTTTTACATAAGCGCTTACTAACTAAATCGTTCCACAAGGAGGAATTTGGGAGTGTCAAACTAATATTTATCACTTATATAGAATGTGTCTTCTTGTTTCATCCCCCCCCCAAGTATCTCTAACTACACCATTGGAGACATTTGAAAATTAGTCTGATTAATGCTAGCTCAAGATGGAGAAACTGAAGCTCAGATTTACAGATGAGGTTTAATCTACATATAATAGTAGCAGTATGAGTGTTGTGCTTTGACACAATACAGAATTGTATACAGAGTGTTGTGTCACAGCACCACACTCATATTGCTCAGGTGCTCATGGTAATATTGGTCACTATGCAGACAAGCCCTGGTCAGCCACCAGTTCAACATGTATAATTGGTGGCCTGGAAGAGTTTTTGTTTTGTTTTGCTTTTTTGTTTAATTTTTGGCACCAAGGGTAGAACCCAGGGGCTTTTCTACCTCCGGGCTATACCCCCAGACCCATTTTATACTTTGTTTGGAAACAGGATGTCACTAAGTTGCTGAGAGCCTCACTCAGTAGCTGAGGCTGGCTTCGAACCTGTACGATCCTCCTGTCTCAGCCTCCCAAGCGCGGGGATTACAAGCGTGCGCCACCACGCTCAGCTTGGCCTGGAAGATTTAATGGTGAAAAGACACCACTTAATTATTTAGTATCTGTTGGGCTTATAAGGTTCCTCTAGATCCTAAGACATCTATGTCTGAGTTGGATTGTGTACATTGGAAACAATGAGAGGCTGGAGAGGGGAAACCCGAGGGGAGGCAGACTTTGCTAGTGATCCCACTGCAGGCACAAAGGGATTGGAACTTCTTGGGGCTTCTGCTTTGGCCTTTGGGCTCCTGACACATCTTATCATGCAATCGTAGTGGCTCTGAGAGAGGTAGACTGGAGGTGGCTCCTGGGAGCAGAGCAGCAGAGGAGAGAGAGAGATGGATGGAAGATCAGATGAAATGACTAGCCGGCCGCAGTTGTGGAAAACGGCTGGCCCTCCTCACTTTCTTCTTTTGTGAGGAAAGAGAACAAGCCTCTTATTTTTGGAGTTTTCTGTGATTCTTCAAAGTGTCATCTGTTTATTTCTTTATGAAACGTGAAATGTTCCTTAGTACATTCTATGGTGAGAACTTCGATGGCAAGAGTTTTACCACTTAGGTCACCTGCTTCAGTTCTAACCATCCCTTTTAGGGTTTAGACAGGAGTTCCCAAGTGGACTTTACCTCTGGGGAGAGGGTGATGGTAGCTGCTTCAAACAAAATTGTCAGCTACAATTCATTTCCTCATTTTCTGATAAGCAAATTTTTGAGAGCAACCTCCCCTGACAAATCCAACTGTGAATTTTTTCTTCATTTTCTTATTTAATTTTAAATTAACAATTTGTGATTGTTTAAATTTATGGAATATGAAATAATGTTAGAATTTATTAACACAATGTGAAATAATTAAATCAACTACTTAACATATCTATCACCTCCAATACTAGAATTATTTTTGGTGAGAACATTTAATTGTGAACTATTATATTACTGATGAGAACAATTAGTTCCTCATCTGGCTTATTTTCACACATGGAATAGGCAATCTTTATAATTTTTCAATATTCTGACATCCATTAGGTAAAGAGATGTTTTATTATTCCTAGAAATATACATTTTAGGGAGTGAATTTTGAAGCAGCTTATCACTATAGTGTATTTTTGTTGTAGAGCCTTTATTTGACAGTTTTTTTGGGGAAGAATATTCATTAACAAAATCTTGTAAAATGTGCTTATTGTTTTGCAGTGATTGAATTTTCTTTGTATGTGTCTGTGGAGTACGTGTGTGCACATTTGAGAAACTGCATCTTTAAAACTAAACAACTATTGAACTACAGATCTCCAGATTTTATATGCTGTGTGCAAGAGATGGAGTTTTATATAGAAAGCGAGCTCTTCGTTGGCTTCTAGAATATCATACACCCTCACCTAGCCAGGAGTCATCACCTTTTGAACTTCAAAACAAACAAGGCAAAGTTTACAATGGTCAATGCTGTGAGGCATTTGTATATAAGTAATAACATATTAGCACTTCTCTGTGAAATGAAGACTTGGAGGAGAAGTACCATGACAGCTGTTTTCCAGTTTGCCCTTAGGAAGCACAGACCTTCCACATATGAAGTTTATGAACCAAGTAACTTGATTCTATAATGAAAATCCCATTCCCTTGGAAAAAATGGGGCTGATTTTCTATTTAAACAGGAAACTTTATTTAGAATTTCAGCAAATTGCTGTTTCTGCTCATGCAAAAGAAACTTGTTCTAACTTGAAATATTTTAAATCATGTTATTCTAATTCTCTATAATTACCCACCATTTTTATTCTTACAACTACTTTCATTCAGCAAGGGGATGAATACAACTGTAGTTTTTATAAATTGTCTGCATGAGCATTTATTTCCACATCTTATTAAAGACTGATGTGGGGGGAAATACACAAAAAAAGTTAAATATAAAGGAACAGGACATAGTGACTTAATTAAAATAATGTGATTATTTTAATGATTGCAGGTACTATGATAATACTTTTATATCTAGTTTCAATAAAATGATTTTTCAGATCACTGTTTCTCTAAGTGAGGTCCCTGTACTAGTAGTTCTCAGCATCACCTGAGAACTTGTTACAGTGCAAATTCTTGGGCCCCTCTCCAGGTACACTGAAGCTGAAACTTAGAGTATGAATGGAGGATGAGAAGGAATTTGTTTTACCATGACCTCCTGGTGGTTCTGTGGACACTACAGTAATGGCAGTCATTTGGGATCACTTTCCAATTCAGGTTGCTCTATTATAAGCCAGATCTAACAGACAGCAGAGTTACTCTACAAAGTAAAATCACTGGGCTAGGATGTTCAGTGGTAGAATGTTTGCCTACCAAGTGTGACCCAAAGCCCTGGGTTCAGTCCCCTGCATACCCCCCACTTCCAAAAAACTCAAAATAGAGCATTGTTTGATTTGTAAAATTTCTTTCACATGAAGAAAATTAGAATGGCTGTTGTTGGGATGAGCCAGTGGTAGTTCTAAAGGCAAGGATGTTTATGGCATTCTTATGTGTTGTCCCTAAGGCCACAGGAAAAGTAGAGAAAGGAAATGGACATTTCAAAGGGGAAGTAGTTCTTAATTTAAAAGGGGTGCTTGATTTCAATGGTGTTGTTAGAAAGGACAGTGGTTATAAGAGAAAGTTAGAGACATGAAAGTAATTTGTCCATGTAAAGCACTGCATAAATGCGACTTCTTCATTTCTTCAGTCAGCCAGCATTTAAATGTTCTGGGTGCTGGGAAATCAATAATGGAGAATACACATTTGTGCTCTCATGGAACTCATAATCTAGTGGGTTGCAGTTATATTTAAATATGCATACTTTCCACTTAAGCTATAAATGAGTGCTTACAAGTAAACTGAGGTTAATTAGTGGGGGAAAATATGGTTCAATGTAGCCTCATGTGGAAATGACAGTTTACCTACTCATAGAAAACAGGCCTTTGCAAACCCTAATTAGGCGTCAACAAGTCCATTCACCCTCAGGCCCTTCAGTGTGGGCTCAATTGGTATCGCAGAATGTCTTACTTGGCTCTAAACTTGAAGGTTCTCTGCTTTTCCTAAACCTATCAAGTCCTGCTTTTTTTCTTTTGTGCTTCTAATACTCTTACTTCCCTTTCTTTGCTTAATAAGATTCTATATCTTCTCCAAAATCTCATTTTCAGGAACCATAGGTTTGTTCTTCAGTCTTTAAGACTTCGCTGGTTTCTCTGTCCCTCACAGCAGCTGGTTGTGTCTGTGTTGGAGCCTGGGCTTTGTTAATTTTGCCATTGAATTTCCCTGTATGTGCTCATGTTCTCTGTTAGATTATAAATTTCTAGAGGGCAATTTACATGCCCTCTATGAGAGTTATCCCATCCCATGCTGTTGATGGTGTATGAGGGGCTCCAGAGTAAATTTGATTTGTAGTCTGGTTTCCAATCCCACTGCCCTTTGGAGTTAGCAAATGAAGAGTTTCCAAGCTGGCATGGTAGCATGCACCTGTGGTCCCATCAGCAACTACAAGACAAGGCTGGAGGATGCTTTGGGTACAGGAGTTAGAGGCCATCCTGGGCAACAAAATGTGAGCTCATTTTAAAAGAGTCTCCTTGTGGAGACACATAATAGCAGGGAGAAGGGAGCTCTTGACAACTTACAATAAAGGACAAAATAAAAAAAAAAAATAGTGCAGCAATCTAGAAAAAAACTAACACAGATAATTAAGGTCCAAATTTAAAGGAAAGATGAAAATAAATTCAAATATTAAAGAGTGTAGAAGCAATTGGCTAAATATGCAAACCATCAGCTTTCCAGGATGCTTGGTGATAGGTCAGGTTCCTCCCCTTCCACTCACGGGATCCTGCAGTGGAGATGAGGCAGAGTCCAGATGTTGAGAGAGGACTGGCATTCTCCAGCCTTGTTAGCCCCACCCCAAGGCCCTGGCTACAGAAATACTTTCACTTCCTCTCTGTAACACGACTCTGCTGACCCTATAGCCCCTCTACCCCAATATCTGTCTGCAGACCTCGACCAGGAGCAACAGACCGATTTAATAGAGGGGGTCTGGTATCACACTCCTTTGCTGGATTTTACCTCCTTTGCGACCCCCAACTCAATTGAACATTACACATGGCTCTTCGTTGCTTTCTGATAACCAGAGCTTTAGTGTAGTATACCCTGAATAAGAGGACTCAAGTTCCAGAACTCATTTCACCCTTTTAAACATCAGAGCATCATTTTGCTTTGTTTTGTTTGGTCTGGGATTTGAACTCAGGGCCTTGTGAATGTGAAACACACATTACCACTGAGTGGCACCTCCAGCCTAGAACATAGTCTTTTGATTAATTACAGATTTCAAATGTGATGTTAATTAATAACATCCACTGCATAGATTTACCTGGGATTGCCATTTTTATTACATTCAGTTTGATAGTATTCCCTTCCAGGAGAAAATATTATACCATACAGCTCAGCTAGAGAAAATGTAGTTTCATGTATTATACCTTATATTGCAATTGAAATGTACCTTTCATAAAGTTTTAGAGATACATTTACTAATATTTTCCTCATTTTTGTTACCTTGAACCTTTTAAATGCTATAATTGGGAAATATTTTATGTTTAAGAAACATTGTCTTGAGCAGCCCCTAATGATTCTTGGGAATATTGTGTTCACTGAAAAAAAGAAAAACTGGAGAGTGTAAAGAAGCTGTGTAGTAGAGTTTTCATTTGGGGTCTGGTCCCCAGACTGCCACATGGCACGTATGTGTCTCAGCTAAATCACCAAAATTCTACTAATAGCCATTTCCTGAAAAATCAGACAAACAAACCTATAGTTCAGGGTTGTTTTGATAATGAAATGAAATAATGTGTATGAAAAGCATTTAATAAACACGTAGCACTCACAGAAATGATGGGGACTTATATTGCAAAATATCTGTGAAAAGACAGGGTCCAAGCACTTGCCAGAAGTACCTAATTTTTCCTTTCCCATCTCTTCCTTCCTACAATGTTTCCCCTGATAATTCATGAAGTCAGATGACTCTCTGTTTGTATAAAATGGCTGTCTTGGATCTTGCTCAAGGAGGATTGCTTCTGAGCTTAAAGGCTTGGTAAACTAATTATAAATTCTAAGGAGGAAATCAGATGTTTTGACAAGAGCACCAACGACGACCTAGACCTGGTAAGCTTAGTGATGGCTGGAATTTTCTTAAAACTTGTGAATGAGTATCTGTCACTTTGGGCTTCTATTTACAGACAGACTGAATGTTTATCTGTACATTGCTGTTATTTATAATCTTTGTCTTCACACAATTCTTTAGCAGCTGCTCCCATTATCATCTTTGAAGAAACAGCCTTGCAGTGACACACATTCTGACAAGGAATAGTTAGAAAGAGGGGGCTCAGCATAAAATCTGAAGCCGGCCATATTTCACTCATCAAATCAATGAGGCTCTGCCTGTAATTTCTTCAGAACCCAGCCAGGTCAGAGGGTGAGCTGAGCAGGATGATTCTGACTGCTGCTCAGATTAGAATTGAACAGCAGTTGTATTATGAGCTCCTGCCACTTATTAACATCTGGAAGGATGCAAGTTATCCCCACATTTACCAAAGAGGAAACTCTTCAGATAAGAATGAAGTGTTTGGATTTGAGATGGGTTGAGAGGGAACACCTGCAGTCTGGATGCGCCGTGTAGGAGGTGAAGCCTGGAGAGGACTTGATGTGAACGTGTGACTTGGGCCTGGGCTTCACTGTCAAGTCCTGCTTGCGATGGAGAGAGATGCCTGGAAAGAACAGCGTGGAAGGACTAAGAAGGGATTGGAAGGGTGATTGGCAGCTTCATGTGCCTTGCACTTTCGCCAGGTTGGAGTGTCCAGGGTAAAATAGAAACAAACAGACATTTGATGATCATTAACATGGTCTAAATTTAAAACATAATATTGTAAGTTCCCAATTCATATGTAGAATTTTATTTGATTTGTGGTTAATTGGTAGATTGTTGACTTATTTCTCTAGTTAAAATAATACTTTTGAGCCACGTACAGTGGTGCACACCTACAGTCCCAGTACTTGGGAGACTTGAGACAGGAGGATCTCAGGTTGGGGACCAGCATCAGCAATTTAGTAAGATACTCAGCAACTTAGCAAAACCCTATTTCAAAAACAAACAAACAAAGAAACATCCAAAAGGGCTGGGGGTGTAGCTCAGAGGTTTGCTGCTCTTGGGTTTCATTCTTAATACCATAAATAAATAAAATAAGAAATAAAACATAAAAATTATTGTCAGTGTAGTTCAGAGTTAGAATGCACCTGGGTTTACACCCCAGTACTGAAAAAAATTTCCTTTGAAAGGCTCCAGCATTTTATGCTGAATACATTTACAGTCTAGAAAGTTGGATATGAGTGTGTGTATGTGTGTGTGTATGTGTGTGTGTGTGTGTGTGTGTGTGAACGAATGTGCATACACATTGAACCATGGAATATGTAAAATTATTGGACTATGTGTAAACAGTTGTAGTTTTTACTTAATATTTCATTTTTGTCAGTTGTGTATGTTAAATAATTTACTAGTTCTAATCTATGAAAGCTAAGAGCTATATTAGTATATGTCACATGAATGCTTTAAAAAATAAGTAATTGCACAACATTCAGGAAATTTAATGTGTATGTATTGATAGTAGTAATAGTCCCTTCACATAGAACCATATGAAAAGCAGGGCACAGTGGCCTTGTGGATTGTGTTGAGTATGTCAGCTCAGGCGTTCCAAGGAGCAGGCTGCCAGATGGGATTAGATGTGTAGAGAATTATCAGGAGACAAATGTGTGAAGGACTCAGGGCAAGGAGACAGCAGTAGGTGAGAAGGACCGAGACTGTGACCCAGGTCTGACATCTCTGAATAGACAGAGAAAGGAGGCTCATGGATGGAGAAGCTTACACTAACTATGGCTCTGATAAAGTCGGCTAGACCAGGCAATGCACCAGAGTGAGGTCTTCCCAGCTGATGAACTGAGCACTGAGCAGAAATGGCCCAGCCTTTGCACCCTATCCCGCTCCCTCATTGGCTGGGAACAGTGGGGAGAGAGGTCCGCAGGGCAGACCCTGAAGGTGCAGAAGCTGGAGGCTTTCAGCTGACTGCCTCCTCGCAGCAGAAGGGAGACCCGAGCAGCCAGCCAGCTTACCTGTTTACCAAAATACTGCAGTATTATCAGGGCTTTTACTAAGCAGCAGGCTTTAAAAGTCACATTCTAAATATTCACTGATGCTAATTTTATCACCGGCAATTGGGAATTGTTACAGACATGCTAGTGTCACACAAATTCACAGAATAACCGGCCTGGAATTGTATTTTCTTGGTAAATTTAAGAGAAAATCTTATTTTATTTGACGACTGGCAACCATTATTACATTTCAGTAGTTATTTTCTTCCATATCTAGACTCTATAAAACAGATATACCTTCTTTAAAAATAATATTCATGACTTTCTCAAATTCTGAATATAGCAAATACTCATTTTAGGCAAATGAGAAATGCAGAAAGCTTAAGAAAACAAACATCACTCTAATCTCACGGCCTGAAATAAATACAGTTAAATTTTTGTGGCATCTCCTTTATGATTGCTCTGAATGTTGACATGTAACAGGGGTTGTTAATAGTACCTGCAAAACCCCACAACATTAGTGGACTAGTGGACTGGGCTGTCGACTGTGAGAAAACTGCAACCCTACCCAAGGTGCAGCTCAGCTGTGAACTGGTGGCAGCGGCCTGTCAAGTCTCCTGGTGCATGGGCTCAGGGAAGAAAGAGCTCTGGCCAAGAATAGAGACCAAACTGAGCCAAATTTACCTCACTAAGAAAGCCCCAACCTACTTTGGGAGGGTGGCACACCATGACAGCTGTCATTGATAGGGGTCTGTCAGCCATAGAGCCACTGACCTCATGTCTGGATCCTGCCTGGGCATATTTTTTAAAACGTGGAAACTCAAGGAGCATGGCTTTGAAGTTACACAGAGCTGCCTCAAGAGACAGAAAGGGGCAACCCCCTCCTGGTCACCATAGGTCACCTTAAAGCTTGCATTTGTGCTGATGGTCTCAGGAGCAGTACAGAACCCAGAGAGAAGTGGTGATACTTGAAAAATGTTTCAATCAGCATCAACACTGTGACCAAACTACCTGGCAAGCACACTTAGAGAAGTAAAGGCTTATCTAGTTAAGTTTTAAAAGTTAGTCCTTGATCAGACAGCTCCCAGGCAGGGAGGGTAGGGGCAAGGTCTCAGGGCATCATGGCAGAAAGCAGACAGAGGTGGGTGAGGAAGGAGGACAGATACAGCCTCCAACGCCATACTTCCAGGGACTCACCTCCAGCCATGCCCTGCCTCCAAATCCAGCTGCATCGCCTAAGACATGAGCTTTGGGGGATATTAAGGTCGATGGGGTGGTCAGAGTCAGAGGATGCTGAGAGACCACTGGAGTACTTTGCCTTAGCAAGATTTGGGACTAACTGGGCCATCCCAGAAGTAATGCAGGAATCAGTCACTGGGCGAGTAGACAAGTCAGAATCATTGAAGTTGGGTGATAGCTTTTTATTTTCTCCTTTTTAAAAATTTCTATTTTGATCTGGGCATGGCGGCACGCGCTTGTTATCCCAGCATTTGGGAGACTGAGACTGGAGGATCACGGTTCAAGGACAGCCTCTGCTACTTAGTGAGGCCCTCTGCAACTCAGTGAGATGCTGTTTCAAAATAAGGAATAAAAAAAATTGGGCAGGGGGTATAGCTCGGAGGTCAAATGCCTCTGGGTTCCATCCCCAGATCTGCAAAATAATAATGATTAAATAAATAAATAAATAAAATTTCTATTTTGAGCCAGGGTCTCACAAAGTTGCTAAGGATGTCCTTAAACTTGTTATCTACCTGTTTCAGCCTCCGGAGTAGCTGTGATTACAGGTTTGCAACACCATGCCTGGCTGTGGCTTTTCATAATCTGCCTGTATGTGTCATAGGAGCTACACAGGAAGAGAGATCTACACAGGAATAAATGCATTCTGAGTTTGGGGGAGCAGGGGAGGGAAGAAAGAGAGAGGGTGAGAGGAAGGGGGAGCAAAAGTGGGGAGAGATAGAAAGATTGAGTTATTAATAGATGTCATAAAGAATTTTTCATCCTGCCTGTGTTTCAGTTAATGTTATATTGAATGGCAGCTTGCTCGAATCATTTAATTTTCCATGAAGACATTGTTTCAAAATGGATATGGGATATTTTATCATGTATATGTGTTTTAATATATTTATTTTTTCTATTGATTCATTCTTGAGTAATTTTTTCAAATTTTAAGGTAGGATGAACATATTTGTGTTTATATCATTTATAATGTTTTTAATAATTTTCTTAAGACACTCCAATAAAATTGCTGGGTGAAAGGACACCTTTAGCCAGGCATGGTGGCGCACGCTTGTAATCCCCGCGCTTGGGAGGCTGAGATAGGAGGATCGCATGGGTTCGAAGCCAGCCTTGTTTGTCTTCCTAAATCTACATCATCAGTGCATCTATTTGAAAATATATTTTCCAGTGTCATGTAAAAATATTAGATTATTTAAACTTTTTGCCAGAGTGATTGAACATTTTTCCTATGTTACTCTTGGTAGTTTTCTGTGAACTTATGTTCTTGTCTTCAATATTTTTTATAAAAAATTGACATTACTTATATTGATGGGAAAGAGTTTTATACTATAGGTATTAATATTTTGTATTTGTTTTTTCTTTGCATTTTTATTTTATTTATTAACTTTTTTGCAGTAATGGGAGTGGAGTCCAGGGGCATTCTACCTCCGAATGACACCTCCCAGCCCCAATTTTCTATTCTTTATTTTGAAACAGGTCTCACTGAGTTGCAAAGGGCCTCATGAAGTAGCTGAGGCTATCTAAAAACTGCAGTCCCCCTGTCTCAGCCTCCCAAATGCTGAGATTACAAGCATATGCCACCACACCTGGTTTATTTATGATTTTTTTTTTTTTGGTGGTACTGGGGTTCCTGGAAGCCCTTCTACCTCTGGGCTACACTCCCAGACCTATTTTTACATTTTTATTTGGAAACAGGGTCTCCTAAGCCAGCGCACGTGGCTGGCTTCGAACCTGCGTGATCCTCCTGTCTCTGCCTCCCAAGCGCGGGGATTACAAGCGTGCGCCACCACGCCCGGCTATGATTTTTTAATGTATAGAAGTTTCAAACTTTTCAATAGAAGATCATTTTCTATTTTCCTTGGTTGCTTTCTAGGTTTTCCATTCCTAGATGAGAAAAAGAATTAAGTACTTACAGTAAAATCAATGTGAAGTCTTAAATTAAACCATGTGCCAGAATTAATTCCAGATTGAATAAGCAATTAAATATAAAAGGAACCACACTAATTCTGTTTGCCACAGACAGAGATTTATTGGTCTCCTCACTGTCTAACTTGTTTCTATTAAAGTAAACCATAGAGCTCATAGTAGGAGGACGATTTCACCTGTGTAGGCCCTTTTTTAATTAGGTTGGACTAGATTAGGGTCCTGACAGTGTCCTGTAACCCAAAGATATCCAAACCTGTTACAGCATCCTGGTTTGGTGCTGAAGGGTATGGGTTTTGGATACCTCAAAGAAGTCTGTGATCCTTGTCTTGCTAAAAATGATGTGCAAATAATTTGTAATTTCCAAAATGGAACCCTCTTGGTATCTATCTTTGCTTCCCCTTCTTAAAACAGATCTCATCTTTAAACAGATCTCATATCTAGGATACAACATGGCTCCGGTGCCATCCCATTTCTGTCTTTCACAGAGTTGCATTTTTTAGATCTCAGGAGTACTGGCTTAATGTGGGTTCTCAGTTTGGTTCCCTACCTTTATTTGCATCCATAGAGAAATGTGGAGGTTTGGCTGCACCCAAGAAACAGTTCCCATCTCCTTTTTCATTTGTCCGTCTTGCACCAGGCCTGCCCTTTAGCTGTAACTCATGGTGAGCTCAGTAAGGCAGGATGCTTGCATTCCGTCCAGTTTCTGTTTGAACTATTGCCAAAAGGATTATTAGTGCCTCTTGTCTTCCCCACTGCTCAGAGGGGGACTGCTTACCGTGCCCTTTCAGATATCAGTAAAGCTATTTATTATCCGAAGCATGATGCTTTTGTGGAAGGTAGAAGGACCTCCAGCTGTCTGTATCCATCATAGTTACATTTATAAGAAGGAACAAATGCTGCTTCTTTTTCTCATGGCATTGTTTCCTGCAACATTTATATAAATCCTATTTAGTTTCAGAAATGGCTCAGGGTTATTTGGATATATTTAATTTTTATATTTTTACTTTTTGGTGGTACTGGGAGTGGAACCCAGAGGCTTTTCTACCTCTAGGCTATATTCCTAGACCTATTTTATACTTTATTTGGAAACAGGGTCTCACTAAGTTGCTGAGAGCCTCACTCACTAGCTGAGGCTGGCTGTGCGATCCTCCTGTCTCAGCCTCCCAAGCACTGGGATTACAAATGTGTGCCACCACTCCCGGGTATTTGGATATATTTAAATTTTGCAAATTTAAGATAATGTGACATGAAACTCAACGTTTAAAGGTTTAAGTTTCTTTACTAGAGTATGTTTAAGTCCTCGACAAGCTAATATTTGTTATAAATTTAGTGCTGCCTTCTATTAAAGATGTATACAAATATTTGTACTTTTTCTATTTAGTGAAAGAATTGTGCTGAGCTATAACATGAAGCTATATGATGTTATTAACTTATTAGTAACAGGAGCCTGAAACCTATGATGCCAATGGCATCACAGATTTTGTGTTTATGTTGACATGTATCACAGTACTAGAAGTTGGGGTTAATCCCTGGGCATCTTGTTCATGAGCCCTTTAGGCAATAACAGATGTATCTGGGGAAGGGACTGTCTGGTGTCCACAGAACAGGCAATTCTGTCTACTTAATCTTAAATTCTTCCTCTGCTGAGACCATCCTTTGATGAGCATCCACATAAGACACAAATATCTTCAAGGACTTTCCTCACTTAGTGAACTCTAGCCACCCACCTCTTCCCCAGACCTCCTTTTCACCAATTTTCTAATCGTGGTTTTTCTAAGTTCCCCACCATCCAATGGTTAATTGGCTCTATCCCATAAATCAGTACAGACTCGAACATTCAGCCATTTCTCCTTCCAAGCAGAATGAAAAACTAGATGAAGTGTTTGAAGTTGTCCACCTTGAAGATTTCTCTTTATGACTGTCCTTCATAGATGTCCTATAAATGGGCTGTATAGTCCTTCAGCTGTCCTCTTTCAGGTGGTGCCTGCACGCTATGCAGGGCCTTCTGTACACCAGGTCCACTGTCTCTCCATGAGACCATAGGCATGGCAGGGAGAGGAGAGGAGAGAGTGCAGCAGGACTCAGGGCCTTGGACAGTGGGCCGCTTCCTCATGTAACTTACCTATGCCTTCAAGAGCATTTTAAGGCTATATATAAGAATTCCACCTCATAATGGAGTGCTGCTGCACATGCCCAACTTTACGACTTGAAAAAGGTCAGATAATACCCAGTTCATGATAGGTATGCTAAGTTGATGGGCCGTGATTTAAATGTTCATTAAGGACTAGTCACAAGCCAAAAGTTGTTTTCTCAAAAAGAGACGTTATTGGCAGAGGATGGCAGGATTTTCTCAGAGGCATAATTTTTAAAAATCTAATCTGAGTACCAAAATTTTCCTGTTAATCTTTTATTGGTATGAAGTAATTGTATGTCATAGTGAGATTCATACTGATACATTTGTACATGTATGTAACACCATTTAGTCTGTGTTCTTCCCCAAATCTCCCTTTTCTCTCCCCTCCTCCTTCCCCCATTACCTTTTCATTACTTTACTGGTTTCTCTCTTCATATCTTTTTCTTTTTTCTCCTTTCTTTTCTTCCCAGGTACATTCTACCTCCAAGCTACACCCAAGCCCTTTTTATTTTTCATTTTGAAACAGGAAGTCACTAAGTTATTGAGGGGCTCACTAAGCTGCTGGAGCTGGCCTTGAACTTGTGATCCTTCTGTCTTAGCCTCTCAAGTACTGGGATTATAGGCATACACCACTGGGCCTGGTTTCTCTCCTCATTTTCATGAAGTCCAAATATTTTTCTCTCTAGTTTCTAAATATGATAGGAAACGTGTGGCATTTGCTTTTCTGAGTCTGGCTGACCTCACTTAGCATGGTGTCTTTTTATTCTATCCACTTTCCCACAGATTACGTACTTTTGTTTTTCTTTATGACTGAGTAAAACTCTATTGTGCATATGCCACACTTTTTATCCATTTGTTTGTGTTGGTCATGTAGGAGAGTTCTATAACATGGCTATGGTGAATTCAAGCACCTGAATCTTAATTTGAACTTAATGCCATGAGTCCTGAGAGTTGGAACAGAATCAAGGCCTTGTGGAGAGAGAATAGGAGATGAAGAAATGGATGAAAAATGTATAGACAGTTTTCTGGAGAATTTTGTCCGGCAGACCCAAAACAAGTGGAAGACCTATGGGAGTGAGGATGTTTTTATTATTTAGGGGTATGTTTATGATTAAAAGGTGTCAACTGTATACAGATTGTGTCTTGTAAAGATAGTCTTTCTTATTTATACTTTTTTATTCATATGTTTTATTTACATTTAAATAACCATGTCTTCCATGTCACTGATGATGGTATAATAGTTCTAACTTTTCAGTAGAGGCAGGTCCATATCAGAGCTCTAGGTGAACATTGTTATTAGAGAATAAGTCATGGTATGACATTCTCAGGTGATATTTCATCAGACTCATCCTTGTTTGAAATTCACCACAGAGAATCCAATTCTATTATTAAAAGCAATTTTAAAACAGCAAAACCCCTAAAGATGTGTATTTTTAATAATTTACAATTGAAATCTTCATTGAAGTAATTGTAGATGTACATATATGTGAGAGGGTTAATACAGAAAGATACCAGGTACCATTTACTCAGTTTTCCCAGTGGTAACATTTCACAAAACTATAGTTTCGATGTTGTTATAACGTACTTATTTAGACTCCTCTAGTTTTACTTGCACTTATTCTGTGTGTGTGTGTGTGTGTGTGTGTGTGTGTGTGTAGAGGTGAATGTTCACACATGTGTTTGTATGTGAGTGTGTACTTAGTTTTTTTTAAGTCACAGAGGTAGGTTTGCCTATCTACTGCCACAGTTAAAATTTTGACAAAAAATGATTAATCTTCTAATTTGGAACAGTAAATAGTAAATTACATATGCGTGAATAGACAAAGAGGTAATATTTCCAGTTTATTTTACCTCCTTTCTACTGGCCAGTAACTTGCTTTACTTGTGAAATTCAATCTTTATAAAGGTGAGACCCCATGCTGCTTCTCTCTTTGGGAGGCAGCATGGGGTCTCATCATGCTCCTGTGGTGAGACAGAACGTTAGACATGGACTCCGAAACAGAAGGCCTGGGCTTAGGGCCAGCGCTCTTCCTTACCCCTTGTGATCTCTGGGAGGTTATTTAACTTTTTTGGACTCAGTTTCCTTATAATGCAAAATGGAGATAATAGTGCCTACCTCCCACCAGTGTTCTGGGGATTAAATAGTGCACTGAAAAGTGAGAACTATCCTCATTATTTGTTTAGGGTCAATTCCTTTAAGACCACAATCTACCTGTTAGGGAAAATTCCAGGAACAAATTATGGATCTTATTTTCTTTACTGTGTGTAAAGCAAGATTTTTCTTGATAGCAGATCTGTGATAACTTTGTATATGTCTAACTCTTGGCATGAATCTAAATAGATGGCAGTAGATATTTGCCTCTCAGGGATATATGAACTCTGATAAAATATTTCCATTTCAGAGTCATGATAAAAGCTTTAAAGATAACCTCTTTAACCTTCAAATTTCTCATGTAAGCTATTGCAAATTAGACTTTTAAATCTTTGCTATTTTCTGAGAAATTGTATTGATTTATTGAGAGCTGACACCACATATCTAACATAAGAGAGTTACACTCACTATTGAAAAGGGAGAAGGTGAAATGCTCTTTCTGACAGGAAAATGGAGATGAAATTATGAAAAAATTCTCCAAGGAATAGTCTCATTTTCTGCAAATTCTGTAATAAAACTCCTTTTCTGATTGTACCCTGAGAGATTTTAAAGTCATTTTTCAGGTATAGGCAAGTGCATTCTTATAATTAGAATTCTATAATCGGTTTTTGTTCTACTCAGGGACATGGATGCAGGCTCAACTAGGGGACAGAAGATCTATGCTTTCACTGTAAGAGGACTTATAACAACCAACTATTCAATCCTATCTTATGTTTTACTAGGAGGAGCGTGAACAATAAAATATATTTATAATAATTTATAGAGTATACATACAGTATGTATATGTGGTGGGTACTGGGTATTGAACCCAGGGGTAGTCTACCTCCCAGCTACACCCCCAGTTCTATTTTATTTTGAAACAGGATCTTGCCAGGTTGATGAGAATCTAACTACTTGCTGAAGCTGTCCTTAAACCTTCGATACTCCTGTCTCAGCCTCCCAAGTACTGGGATCAGGGTCTTAGTAAGTTGCAAAGGGCCTCATTAATTTGCTGATTCTAGCCTTGAACCCACGATCCATCCTCTGTCTCAGCCCCCCCAAGCACAGGAGTTTCAAGCATGTGCCACTATGCCAGGCTGCCCAGATACCTTTAAAAGGATCACCTGGAATTGTGTTGGAAGATGCACAATGGTGGTGGTGGTGGCAGTAGAGGATGATTCCAAACAGGGACCATTGTTAGGAGGTAGCTGAAATAATTCAGATGGGAGGTGGGTGGCCCAGCCATGGTGATAGTGGAGGTGGAGATGGGGGAAAGAATTCAGATTTGGAATGTGTTCTGGTTGTAGAGAAGACAAGATTCCAAGGGACTGAATGAAGGCAGTGCAAGACAGCCACTCTCTAAGGACTTTAGAGAGTCAGTGAGTGGTGGCGTAGATGCTAAATTAGGAGACTTGAGGGAACAAATATAGAGGAAGAAGCCCAGAGTCGATCTGGGAGCATGTTGATTTTGAAATACCTACAATATATCCATGTGACATGAAAGCTATGTGCTTGGCTATACAAGTTTGAATTCAGGAAAGAATTTGCAAATACATATGTGAGGGTCATTGGATAGCAGGTTATGCTTAAAACCATTGGTCTGGACCATATCACCAATGTCCTGACTGTAAATAGAGATGAAGTCCATATGCTTAGGCTTGAGATGGTCTGTCTACACCTAGGAGTAACCAGTGTGCCTGCCATAGTTTGGCTCTTAAATGTCTTTCAGTGCTTAGCTGTTAAAGGCTTAGTCCCCAGTTTATCACTATCAGGAGGTAGTAGAAATTTTAAGAGGTGGGGTATAGTGAGAAACTTTAGTTCTTTGAAGGGAATCGAGGACTCTAGTCTCTTTTTCTTCTCTTTTTATTTTGTGTCTCAACCATAAGGTGGACAGTTTGCTCCACCACGTGCTTCCTATCATGATGTGTTGCTTTGCCATAGGCCCAAAGCAATGAGGCCAGTCAATCATGAACTAAAACCTCCCAAACTGTGAGCCAAGATAAACTTTTTCACTTATTAAGTTACTTTATCCCAGGTATTTGTTACAGTAACAGAAAGCTAGCTAATACACAAGGAGACTGGGAAAGAACAGATTGACAGGGAAAGGTAAAACCAGGCGAATATTATATCTTGGAAGAAAGGAGCATGAAATATTTCAATGAATAATTGATCAAGTGAAAGCTGGCTAAAGATGCAGGCCATGGGGTTGGCAGTATATCTCAGTGGTAGAACACTTGCTTAGTATGTGTGAGACCCTGGGTTCAGTCCGTATCACTACAAAAAACCAAAAAACAAAAAAACAAAAGAAACAGACTAAAAAATGACCGGAGCAGAAAGCAGCTCATTGGTGATCTTGACAAACTGCTTAAATGGGGTAGAATGGAAGAGACTCTTCTCTATGTGTGCTTGAAGAAGCTTTGCTGAATAGGAGATCTTGGAAAGGTGGGTAGCTGCAAATGGTTCCAAGATTATTTTAAATTTTTTTTCTCATTTTTCTTATCTTTAAATTTTTTTTTATTTTTCTTTCCTTTTCTTCTTTCCAGAACTAATACATGTTTGTATACTGAATGAATGATGCTGAAAAAAGGGGCTATTGATGATTCCTATAGTATAGAATAATTGAAAGGCAGAGTTCTGGAGTAGGTATCTTTTGTATCTGATGACAGGCATTTCAAATGGACTATGGTCTTTGAGAAAGAGGGAGGAAAAATGTACTGGGAATAGCGCACAGGACATATACCTCACTTCCATTGCCTCGAGGGGTTTGGGGAAAATAATAGCTGCAACTTGGGAAGGTGTCAAGTGTGAGCTGTATCTTGGTGTCATATGTAGTGTGTGTGTGTGTGTGTGTGTGTGTGTGTGTGTGTGTGTGTGTGTGTGTTGAGGTGGGTGGGCATCCAGTTTTTAGTTACGCTCAGAAGTTGAAGGGAACATTAACAGAAGGGAACGAAAACACAGGGTTTTCCTGACGGCAGTCTTGAATTACCTCATGTACAGTGCAACCCTCTGGAGGATTCAGGATGGATGTGTTTGGGTCATTTAGGAAATGGACAGAGCCATGTGGGGCAAGAGAATCTAGTAGTAGAAGCTCTACCCTGCTGTGAAGATCTTGGTCCACAGAATGGAGGAGTAATGATAGGATTTGTCCTGAAGATCACATAGGGGCGACATGATCAGATAATTGTTGCTTCTTTCTTTCTTGGAGCTGCCCGTTTAGGTTGTGTCATGAAGTAGGAAGGAGAAATGGTGGTCTGACAGGGACCAAGGGGAGCTCTGTGTACCTGCCCCCTGCACGCTGTTGCCAGTGGAAACAAGCTCAAGAGACCACTCAGATGATGAGGATGTAACAACCTTTGGAACAGAGAAAGATTATGCTGCATTTGCTGTACAGGAGACTTTGTTTGGTTTTCAGTAAATAAAACGTGCCCATTAATTTACCCCGTGTCTTTTGATTACCAAGTGTGGAGACAAAATGCAAAACAAGACTTAGTAATATGTCTTGTCAGAATGTGGCTTAGATGCACTCTACTCTGATTTATGTCCCCCACTCTTGCCAACCTTATAACGCAAGAACTCATTGGTCATACATGTGGTTTCGTTTATTAATAAATAAAAACATTTTTATTAAAAAAGTTCATAAATAATCACTAATACTTTTACATAGGAAAAAACCCTATATCAGTCTCACATAGGATGACCCAGGTCTTTCAATACAAATAAAGTTTTAAACAAATTAAGTTGTGTTAACCAATAAATTTATTTCATTTTGCTTAGCTTGGAGAAAGCATGTTCTAATGCAACAGGGCATTTAAAATAAAATAGGAAAGATTTACTGGAAAAAATTTAAGTTTCAAACTATTTACCATATTCATCACAGCACGTATAGATTTACCATCTTTCAGTTTACTTTGCCTTTATGGCAAATATTTTGGGAACCGCATGGTTGTATAAATGGACTTTTTGTGTATTAGATATAAATCTACTAGGGGAAAAGAGTAACTACTGTGTTTAATTAATTCACGGACTCTGTTCCCTCTGCTTTCAAAACTGCTGATTCAGAGTCGGATCTTTTGGGCTCTCAGTCTTAAGAGGTCACTACAGTTGGTGCAAAAATCTTTTGAACATACCATATTATCATATTGAAGAAATTTTGGCTGCAGTTTTAAAATATGATCAAACCAATTTCCACTTAGCTTTTAAGTCAATGAGGTTTTCCATTCTATTTTAGTACTTTATTCCAACAGACTTAGCATCCTTTCTTCTCAAAGCACCCTAATATCAAAGGACTGTCAGTGCTGTGAAACCTCTTTATTTTTGCCCACACCAGAAAAAGTTTGAGTCATTTTTCTAAAATGTTGGCAAAGCTCAAAGAGACTTCATAGTAACTCTGGACTTACTGGCGAGATCTATGTGTGTGCTGTTTGCATGTTATAACTGTAGGCATCCCAGACTGAGAGCAAATGGCATAATAAACATGTGAAAGACATTATTTCTTGTAGCTGAGAAAGTTTGAATTATGTGGCAAGAACAGGATTAAGTTGTGACTTTTAAAAAATGCTGTTTTCTCTAATAGTGTGTTCTTTTGGTCTTACAACTTCTTAGCCTTTAGGGACAACACAGGTAAGGTAATTGTTTTTGTGCAATAGAATGACTTGTGATTTTTATTTTATTTTATTTTATTTTATCTTATCTTATTTTATTTTATTTGGGGTATTGGGGATGAAACCCAGGACTGTTCTACCTCTGAGCTATATCCTCAGCCCTATTTTTTATTCTTTATTTTGAAACAAAGTCTCATTAAGTTGCAAAAGGCCTCACTAAGTAGAAACTGAGGCTGTCTTTGAACTGGTGATCCTCCTGTCTTAGCCTCCAAAATGCTGGGAATATAAGTGTGCATCACCACACCTGGCTTGACTTGTGATTTTTATGTTTCATTAAAATAGAATAAAGATATACCTAATTACTAATAGAATTAATCTAGTCTGTGAATCCTTGATAGAAGCAAAACTTGGTTTGGGGGTAGTAAATGAAATATATGACAATTACCTTTGGTCCTTCAAAAGGTCATGATGAGCCAGGCATGGTGGCACATGCTTGTGATCCCAGCATCGGGAGCCTGAGACAGGAGGATAACGGCTTGTGGCTAGCCTCATCTACTTAGTGAGGCCCTCTGCAACTCAGTGAGACCCTGTCTTAAAATAAAAAATAAAAAATAGGGCTGGGGTGTAGCTCGGAGGTAGAATGCCCCTGGGTTTCATCCCCAGTACCGTTAAAAAAAAAAAAAGGTCATGATGCATAAACAGATATACAGTAATCTCTAATTTTAAAACTTCATGGGGGTTAGGAAAAACACCCCCAAAATGCTCCGTATAAGGAAAATAACAATAAAAATTTTTAGAAAGCTGAGAAACACTGATCTAGTTTTTTGCAATAGAAGCTCAACACTACAATACAATATAATCTACCAGCATTACAAGAGTATAAACAGATTTTGAAAATAAATTCCAACTGCGTATTTGCATATGGTTTGGATAACTGTAATAGAAAATATCATGTGTTGAGGGGTTCGATGCCAGTCCATGGTGCTGTTGGGAGATGGTAGAAACTTTAGGAGGTGGGGCTTAGTGCGAGCAAGTTAGGTTACTGGGGGTGTGCCCTTGAGAGGGATATTGGGGTCCAGTCTCTCTTCTTCGTCTTCTTTGCTTCCTGAACTCCATTAGGTGAACAGCTTTCTCTACCAAACACTCTGATGATGAACTGTGTCACCACAGACAGAAAAGCAATGGAGTCGACTGACTGCGGACTGACATCTCTAAAATTATGAACCCAAATAGGCCTTTTCTTTATTTAAGTTGATCTTCGTAGGCATTTTGTTACAGTGACAGAAAGCTAACACATTTTTTCTCCACAATTCAGTTGTTTGCCAAGCACGTATCTTATACTGAGTTTTTCGCTCATCACCCTATTTGTAACTTGCGCTGGCTGCCTGGACTCTAGAGTTCAAGGCAGGGCACTGGCTGACTTAGCTTGATCTCACACTTGTCCTTTTCACCAGGAGCTGCCTGTCTTGGGGGAAATGAGATAAGGAAAGTAAAACACTTGGCCTGGAGCATTCTGTAAGTACGAGTGTAGACAGCTATGGGATCACAAAGGAAGAATGGTTAACTGTGCTGGGAGGTGGTTAGGAAAGAACTGAAAAAAGAGATGATTTTAGAAAAGGAGCTTGCAAGCTTGTATGGGAAAACAATTACATATTTATTTTTCAACTAACTCCATCTGAAACTTACTGTTTGCTTTAATTACTATGTAGCAACCTCAGTAGCATTATCAAGCTCCGGACTTTGGCAGCAATAAAAATCATAGTTATTTTCCATAACACATTATAGTTGTTGCAAATATCTTAAAATGCTATTTGTGGTCATAATTACTTTAGAAATGCTAGACCTTCTTTTAGATCCTGTTACTTAACATGTTAATAAAGCATGTATGTTTTAAATCTCAAATTTATTTTGTTTTGTTTTTGTGGTACTGGAGATTGAACCCAGGGGCATTCTACTTCTAAATTATACCCCAGCCCTACATTATTTATTATTATTATTATTATTATTATTATTATTATTATTATTAGGTAATGGGGATTAAATTAAATTTAAGGGCATTCTATTTTTGAGCTATTTAGTTGTTTATTTATTGAAACAAGATCTCACTAAGTTGCTGAGGGTTCTTGCTAAATTGTTGATGCTGGCCTTAAGCCCTTGATCTTTCTGTCTCAGTCTCCCAAGTACTGGAATTACAGGTACCACCACGCCTGACTTCAGTCTCAGTTTTAACCACATAAAAATTCAAATGATCTGTTTTATAAGGGCTGCCACAGAGTTAAAAGGAAAATTATAGCCTGGGATGCATATATAACAGATAAGAGATTCATATTCATAACAAAAATAGGGACCAAAAATATAAAATATGAGTGGGAAAATTGGCCCTTTCATAATATTGGCACAAAGCGATAAATCTTTTTTAGGGTAATTTGATAATAGATTCCAGTTTTTTTTTAAATATTAATAACTGTTGACCCAAAAATCCTGTGTTTAGACATCTACAAAAATGCTAGTCTATATGCACATAGATATGTGTAAAGTATGTTTGATACAGTAGTGCTTGCATAGTGAAAGGCCTGAAGAGACTTAAACAGCTCTATCTCCTGAAATAATCATGCTGTATGAAAACAATCATGCTGTATGAAAATCATAGGGGAAATCTGCAGTACAATTCTGTTTATGTAAAATATAAAAAAGGCCCAAACTCAACAAGATCCAAAGCGCATGGCAAATTGGATTCATGGCTGTGAGCCCAACTCTTCATACCTGTTCTCTTGGGTGGGAGAAGTGGGGTTGGCAGTGTGAGCAACAAGAGTTTGCTTTTACTCTTCTGAAATGTTTTTAAATGGCTTTTTGTTCATGTATTACTACATAACTATGTATAAGCAAACATTTTAGAATGATCACATTTACTATAACAGCAAAAATATAGACTCCTTAGGAATGAATCTAAAAGGAAGTATGCTGGCCTTTTGGAAAGGGGAATATTGAATTTTATTTGAGGTATATAAAAGACTTGAATAAAGGGAGAGATGTACCATGTCCTTCTATGATTCTAGATAAACTTTTGGAGATTAGTGAAAATCGAGTAAGATCTGATAAACCAAATATTGGAAAATGATATCAGTTCATTTGCAAGAAGAAGAACAACAGACAGACAAGAATGAACAATAAAATTCTGAAAAGAAATGTGGTGACACACACCTGTAATTCCTGTGCTTGGGAGGCCAAGACAGGAGGATTTCAGATTCAAAGCCATCCTCGACAACTTAGCAAGGCTCTTAGTGACCTGGCCTGACCCTCAATAACCCTTTGTTATTTTATTTGTCTCCAAATAAAATAGAGGTAGGAATGTATCTTGGAGGTGGAGTGTCTGGGTCTGATTCTCATCACACGCACATACACAGTAATAACAAGAGTATGCCTGTGCAACCAAAGATGGAAGGTGTCATAAAATTAAAAAATGGAAATAGTGAGCCACTTGCCCGTGATTAGACAAGAAGATCCACTGACCTGAATGGGAGGTCACTGCAGTGTCTTGGGCATTGATTGACGTCTGTCTACCACAGGCACACATGTGGCCTTCCTGGCCCTTTACTAGTAGTGGGCCACGCTCAGCCTCGACTCCCCTGCAATTTCCACCACACCTTGTGCCGGTCCAGTGTGTGGTATTAGTCAATTAGGGCAGGCAGAAGATGACCATTTGCTTGTGTTTGTGTGACCATGTGATTTTGAGGGGAAAATGTCTTATTAATCTGGTTTCTTTGGGGAGAGTCCCTGCTGCAGTGGGCAGGAGTATACAGAAAAAGGGAGGAGGGTGATTTTTGAGGTAAAAGTCAAATTTCTGATGTATAAACTATATAATATCTGTAATCTTTTTTTGGTGGCATTGAGCATGAAGCTTCTACCTCTGAGCTACACCCCAGACCTATTTTATATTTTATTTGGAAACAGGGTCTTACTAAACTGCTGAGGCTAACTTTGAACCTACAATCCTCCTGCCTCAGCCTCCCAAGTACTGGAATTATAAGCATGTGCCACCATACCTGGCTAATATCTGTAATCTTAATAATCTCTATGTTTTAACACTATCGCCTCTATGACCTGTGTTATCTTTTATAATCACTAATCTGTATAATCACTAATAGAAATTATAGTTTTTGGAATATTGTGCTTTTAAGTAGGATCCTAAGGAGTGCTTTCTTTAGTTTTTCTCATATATAATGATAAAAATATGTATTATTTTAGAGATGAATTGAAAGAGATGTTGCAAGTCAGTCAAGGAAAACCCAAGTAAACCAAGTTCAAAGGATGTGTTCACAAAAATCAAATCCCCCCATCCCTGACACCCTCCTCAGGAAAACAAAGTTGGGACCATAGTACAAACTGGTTGTGTATATTTTGAAATGTTTCCCCGTAGAAGAAACTTAGAAAATACAAATGGTATTTGGATATCTTGGTTACAAATATTAAGACCAAAAGGCAAATACCATTTCCAATTTAATCATCTGATCTGTGTCATTGTTTCAGGATCTACTTTGTTGGGAATTTGCCTCACTCTGCACCCATGGGAGGCCCAAGTTAAGCTCATTTTGTTTTAGCCTTTTAATAAATCCCTAATTCCCCCCCAACCCTTGTCATTGAATTTGTTTTCTTGGCATCTTCCTCACAAGGGCAGTCAATGATAAGTGCTAGGTGGTAAGTTTTGGATTTTTATCTAAGGTAGTTTTGCTTGTTTTATTTAACAGAAGTCTTCTGTTGGAGAGTATCTTATGAAAATTAAGGGTATGATTCAACAATTCAGGGGTGGGGCCTGAAATTCTACCCTTTTAATAAGGTTGCAGGTAAAACTCTATGAGGCTGGTCCACATTTTGAGTAGCAAGGTCTGAGACTAAAAAGGAAGGCAAGGGGTCCAATTTAACCTAGCTCAGTGCTATTTAAAATGCAGTGTGAGGTATAAAAGTGAGCCATATATATATATATATATATATATATATAATTTAAAATTTTTTAGCAGCATCAAATGAAGGAAAAGAAACAGATGAAATGATTAATTGTTATGCTTTGGGCCTTAACCACACAACCCCCCCCCAAAAAAAAAAGCTTATGTATAAAAGCATTTTCCAATTGCATCAAGGTTCAGAGGTGGGACATTGCTGGAGGGGGTAAGTCAGTGGGGGTGGGGGTGGGGAACTAGATGTTTCCCTGGTCCCCTCCTCTTGCTCTCTCTGTTTCATGTCCACCCTGCTAATTTTAACATGCATATTTAACCTGAAGTTTTAATCAGTACCTTTACTCTCCTGCTGAGCAAAGTAAGACCTGTAACACTCATCATTCCTCCCTCACTTACATGCTATTATGGTTTATTTGAAATTTTTGTTATTTTAACATAATTTGGCCGATGAGGAAAACAAGGTGCTGGAAGTTTTGAGGTTTGCCTTAAGATAAATGGTACTCTACTAAAAGTATTTTTTTAAAAAGAACTTTCATTTTTTAAATTGTAAATTGACAAATTACATCTGTGCATAAAATAAGTCCTTAAGCATTATTATATGCTTGGCTCTAGGAATATAAAAACAAAATATAACCTTTGTTGTAGATTCCATAGGATATGTGAAAATATGGACTGATGATTAAAGTTGCTAAAATAGGTAAAATTATATCTTTATGACTTGCTTTATGATTTTTTATTTCATACTTACTTTTTGGATATTGAGCCTAATTCAATACATTTGCCTTAGAAGAGGCATATTAAGGATAGTTGTTGCATTAACTTCTGACCAGGTGGCACTGATAGTTTATTCTTGATGAAATTCTCTTCCTTATAGATTCATAAAAATGGCAGGTAAATAATAAAAATATATATACTCAGGCTTAAATGGAACACTGTTCTTCATGCAACAGAAATGGAATAGAAAATATGGCAACTGGAGCCAAAGCCCTAAGCTGGCTGGACATTGGTCCCAGGATGGTCTAGAAGAGGAAGTGATGGGTAGGAGTTTGATTCCTACAGGGAGAAAGGACTAAGGCCCAAGGGGTCTTCTGACAGAACCAGGTGCCCAAAAATTGAACCTAGTCTTCTGTAGGCTTTGAGGCTAGAAATAGAATATCCCACTGTCCTCATGAGACAGGAGCCCTGAAATACCCTTTTAAGTCCCTGAAGAGCTGTAGTTGATCTATGTCATTATCAAAGAAAAATCAAAGAAAATCTCTTAGTTAATTATTAGATGATTTCTTTGCAGTTTTCAGGATTAAAATGAAAACTCAGAAGCATTTTTATATCCCAATAATAAGCAATGAAAAATTTAAGAGGAGGTAACTAGGAATATATCAAACAAAAAATGGGAGATATCGATCTATCTATATAAACAAAGAACGTGAGAATGTATATATATATATATATGTACATACATGTGTGTGTGTGTGTGTGTGTGTGTGTGTTTATATTTCAGAAAAGTAAAAACCACTACTGAATGATATAACTGGTATGTTGAACAAGCATAAGCCCTTAGAATCTTAATGCAACTCTAGTTTTATCTATTTTCTTTCCTTTAAAATATATCTAGAAAAGGTGATCCTCACACACCTGGCTTGCAACCTGAAGTCTTTTTTATTTCCTCTAAGGTATTGAGTCATATATTCTGTTTAAATCATACACAGTCTTATTTCAATATATAGGATCCCTAGTCCCTTGTAATAGACCAAACTCAGGATTTAGTTTAGGGTTAAATATTCCCCTGCACCCCATTGGAAATCCCTTAACTTTTTTTCAGTATTGTAAAGATGCTAATGCTGCCCTGTACTGACCTGTATATTCCATGCAATCTCAATAAAAACTCCAGCAGGATTTTGTTTGTTCGTTTTAGTGGAATTTGATAAGCTGATTCTAGAAGTATTTAAACAGGTAGAGAGCTAAGAATAACTGAGGCACTCGGAAGGAAAACAAGGGGATGAGATTTGAGCTATCAGGTGAGAAGACTAATAATAAAAGCATAGTAATTAAGATAGTGCATTGCTGGCACAGAAATAGACCAGTCAGTCAAGGGACTGAAGGGAGCCCAGATACAGACGTGCACGCGTGGACACTTGATTTATTTCAAAAGTGGCACCGCAGAGCCACAGAGCAAGATGATCTTTTTCAATAAATGGTTCTGGTATAATTGGAAATTTAGAAGGAAAAAATGAAATTGAATTTCCTAAAGTAATTGTACTAGCTGATCTTCAAATTGAATCCTTATAAGTAATTTTATTAGATAATGTGCAAGGGATGGATGCTTTTTAAAAGAATATCGATAGGTGCTATACCACATAGCTCACGTTTAGATTTTATAATGTAGATAAGGCAGATTTTTGCTGGAAGAACGAGAATTCTACAGCATGGTCTGCTCCACAGAAGAGACTTTTATTGGACTATAGTTAACTCCTCTTCCTGAGTATTCATCTCCACACTGCCTAAGGGAGGGTCCTGATTTTATTCTGCCTGGGATCTCCTTTGTCCAACCAGAACCTCAGGGGGATACTGAAGCTAACACACATTCCTGGGGAGTGCTTTTGGATTCCTGACACTGTGCAGGATCGAAGCAAATGTCCTGTTCTAGTTTTCTAAGCCCATCATGAGTATCTGGGTGAACTCTGATTTTAAACTCATATTTGTGTCATATATGTGTCTGCTATACCATGCTTTTCTACTTATGGGACAGTTTATATGTATGCCTCCTACATCTTTATATAGATTCCTGCTGTTGCCATCACCCTTGATGTTTATACTTTTCTAATAGACCAAGCCTGGTGGTCAGCACTTTACCTTATTTAATTCATTACACAACACCACTGAGGCTTGGGTCACCATAAGGACCCCTGTTTTCAGGTGTAGGAACTGAGGCACCAGGTGTCAATGGCTTACTCAAGATCAGAGGCAGAAGGATCACAATTTGAGGGCAGCCTCAGTACCAACTTTGTGAGACCGTCAGCAGCTTAGTGAAACTGTTTCAAAATAAAATATAAAAAGGGCTAGAATATAGGTTTCATCTCATGTACCAAACAAACAGCAAACTGAGCTAGAGGACCAACTTGTGGGACTCCTATTCCAGAGTCTTAAGTACTTAGTGTATAATGCTTCTTATATAGAGAGAATAAGTGATTAGAGCAGAGAGATTTTGGAGTTCTATAGCAATAGGATCCCATCCTGGCTAACTTAACTAGGAAAAAAATCCACCCCAAATTTCTTGAGAGGAAATTGGGTAACTTTAGAAATTGACCCAAATCCTAGAAAACTAAAATAAAAGTACGGGCACAAATCAAGGGAGGTGGGTTGTGTCCCAGAACTGTCCTGAGAAATCTGCTTCTTAATAAGGCAGAATTCTAAACGGCCCCTTGTCTTTATCTCACTGTCTCAGAATTTAAGTTTTCTGGTAGAAACATCTGTTTGGCCAAGCCTGGGACACCTGTTCATGCTTTTTCTGCCAAATGTGAGGAGAGGGAGGAACAAGCTTCCTTTGGCTTTTGTAGAGAGCAGTAGAACTTGCTTCCCATCAAAACCCACACTGAAGACTTCCAACAGAAAAAAGGGGAGAGGTTGAGCAGCTAGAAAGTGACCAAGAGCCATCGCAGCTCTCTTGATTCCTGCCATGTGTCCACACTGCAGCCCCAGTTTTGCTCATCAGAAATTGCCTGCTCACATCCCAGGCTGGTTTTTTTTTAAGTTCAATTAAGACAATTAATCAGTAGCCCCTGATTGTCATGTAGAAAGTAAATGACGCAGTTCATGTACCATTGTCAGATTGTGCTCTATGTTTTAAAGATGGCCCTGTGTGTTTAGAATAATAATCCAGTTTTTTTCTAAAATTCAAACAATTTTATTTTTTTTCTTTTAAAACTAACTCCCTTTGGCTTCTCAGTTTCTGAGTAACATTATCTTCTAGTCCACTTTCCCCTTATTTCTTTTGACCCAAATATTGACATGTTTACCAAATCTTAGCAGTTATAAATATACATACATACATATACATACATACATATATATGTATATGTGTGTATGTGTATATATATGTATGTATGTATGTGTGTGTGTGTGTGTGTGTGTGTGTGTGTATATATATATTACAGTACTGGAGATTGAACCCAGGGGTATTCTACCTCTGAGCTATACCTTCAGCCCTACTTTTAATTTTTTAATTTAATTAATTAATTTATTTATTTATTTTGGTGGTACTGGGGATGGAACCCTTCTGCCTCCTCTGGTCTACACTCCCATATGTATTTTTATATTTCTATTTTTGGAAACAGGGTATCTTAAGCCAGCAAGTCTGGCTTCGAACCTGCGCGATCCTCCTGTCTCTGCCTCCCAAGCACAGGGATTACAAGTGTGCACCACGACGCCTGGCTTAAATTTTTTATTTTGAAACAGGGTCTCACCAATTGCAGAGGCCCTCACTAAGTAGCTGAGGATGGCCATGAACCTGCAATCCTCCTGTCTCAGCCTCCCAAGTACTGGGATTACAAGTGTGTGCTACCATGCCCGGCTAGCAGTTACCTATTTTTAATGTCTAGTATTCTAGTATTGACCTCCTTTTTTTCTTTCTTTAATTTCTTGTTGGGGTGTGTGCATACAGCGCCTAAAGAGATGCAGCCTCCCTTGGCCTTAGTGGCCTGCAGGCTAAGACAAAGCTTTAGGTAAAGTTTAAGAACATCCGCAGTAAAATGATTCAGTAGAAAAGGGGCTAAGATGGCACCTGGAGGAAGCTACGAAGGCGTGTTTTCCCCATTCATTATGGGCGGGGAGACTGAGCAGTTTTTCCCTTTTTACCTTTAAAGGAGCTTCCGCACACATGAATGGCTCATGTACTGGCCTGGGATTGGCTGTGAACTACGTGCTAGTGATCTTTATCCCTATAGGCTAGGCTATTTCCCCATGGGAATTCCCCTCATGGTTTTGTGCTATATATATGTTGCTTAAAGAGGAATAAATGAGATCTTGCTTGACTCGACTCCCGGCTTGTGTGTGTGTGTGTGTGTGTGTGTGTGTGTGTGTGTTCGAGTCGTTGGCACTGAACCTTCCTGATCAGCCCCGCCACTGACGGGCAGGACCCCTGTCAATTTCTACCCTTGGTGCTCTTTGCATGACTTAATTTGAACCTCACTGGATTCCATAGCTCCAGTTGGTCCCTCTTTATATCTCCAGTTGGGTCACTCTGCTTTCCTGGTGCTACTTAACTAAGAACCAGAGGTGAATTTCTAGATCTATAACCCTCCTGTACCATATAATTCAATGGCCATAGCCTCCTGAGTTGGAGTTTGTAGCACCATGTGATAAGACCCTAGAATACATCTCCAACTAGTAATTTCCCAGTTACTAGTTTTATATACGCTTTTCTCCAGCCGAACTGTGAATTTGTCCTATAAGTCAACTGCAATTCATTAGTTTCTACTATGTATTTCAACACAGAAATCCTAAGTAAAAAGGTTGTATTCCTTCCTTTTTACAGAAGAAGACAAATGGCATTCTGGGCCTTTCTTGAGTCTCTCTGAGAGTGTAAAAGAGCCGAGTGGCAGCCCCTGTCTTCAAGATCAGGGCTCCTTGTGGTGCCCTGGACTACCTCTTTGTATTTATATATCTTTTTGGATCAATCTAGAATTTTCTTTCCTTTTATTTCTATGTGATTAGATTTTTCCATCTTTTAAGGCAGCTCAGTTGACATCTTCCGAGTGAAACACTCTGGGTCATGGCAGCTTGGCATCATCTCTGCCTCTCTGATGTCTCATGGTAGGTTACTTTTTTTGTAGCCCAGCACTTTGCATTAAGGCTCTTTATTTGCAAGTCTTATAAGAAGCCTTATGTGACTTTCAGCTCATTCCTTTTATGCTATATAGAATCATTACCAATTAATGGAATTCTCCATATGTAAAGAACACAAAACATAAAAGCAGTGATTTTAAAGGTTGTATCTATATTGTTACTGTCACCAAGTAAGGGTAATTTTTCTCTACTACCTTTCACTGCCTGCTGATAAGAAATGGTTAAGTGAGATATATTTAGATGAAATAAGGTAAAGTAGAATTTTCTCTTGCTTGTTTGTCATTAAAGAATTTGTAGTCTCACAGGAAAATGGGGATTGAGGTAAGGAGAAGAGGTCAGAGAACAGGGCTGAGGTCCCAGGACAAGTCTGGGTTGTGAATCTGGTTCAGGCAGACTATACATGAATCCTGAGGGGGACAAAAAGAGGCCCAGAGGCCAACCAAGGACAGCAACTAAAACATGGTATGGCAGTTCAAGGTCCAGGGACCCATGAAGGACTGGCTTCAAGGTACTGAAATCTGAGGGAGCAGATGGGGTAATAGCTACAGAAAGTTTTACCAGTGCTATAGTTTGAGTCTAGCATGTTCACCAAAGGCCCATGTGGTAAGGACTTGGGTCCCAGCTGGAGGCGCTATTGGGAGGTAGGTGAACCTTTAAGATGTGAGACCTAGTAGGAGGAAGTTAGGCACTGGGGGTGTGCCCTTGAAGGGGATCCTGGCATCCCTGACCCCTTCCTCTGCTCCTTTGCTTTCTGGCTGCCACTAGGTGTATGGGTGTTCTCTCCCTCCATCATGAAGTTCTGTGCCAGTGTTGCCCAAAGCAATGAAGCCAAAAATAGACTTTTCCTTTTTCTATGTTGCTTTATTTCAAGTATTTTGCCACAGCAATGAAAAGCACACTATCATAAGTAGTAACAGGTAGTGCAACAGTGAGTACTTCCTTCTTTATTTCTTAATTTTTTATTTTGCCCAGGGTCTTAATGGCTCTCAGGCTGTGGGTGGGTCCAGCAAAGAAGCAATTAGACACACTTGGCTGGAGCTTGGAGCGAGGGGTCTGTGGTGTGCAGACTGAGATGCTAATGACAGCACTGCTTTCAAAAAGCTCTGTTTAAAAATCAGTGATGATTCATTTAGGCACCATGGCTTCTTTTGTGTTTTGCCTAAGTTAAATGGAGCCTGATGAACCAGAAATACACTTTCTATTATATAATATAAAGATCTGGAGACATGGATGTTAAAATGCCAAGTTAAGTGCTAAGGTGTTAAAATGCTAAGTTCTTCAAATATGGTAATTTCCATGTCCATTTTAGGGCTATGTTTTAATGATGAAGGGTGACTTTGCTAATTGGATTTTGGCTTCTATGTAGTGATTTTCAGCAAAATTTAGGAATGCAACTCTATCTAAAAGAAATGGGTTTAGCTTAGAAATTTTACTGACCTGGAATTTTTTTTTTTCCCGGTACTCGGGATGGAACCCAGGGCCATTCTACCTCTGAGCGACACCCCCAGCCCCATTTTTTATTCTTTATTTTGAAACAGGGTCTCACTGAGTCACAAAGGGTATCAGTAAGTAACTGAGGCTGTCTGCGAACTGTGATCCTCCCGTCTCTGCCTCCCAAAGGCTGGGATTACAAGCGTGCGCCACCACGTCCGGCTCTGACCTGGAAATTTTAATTACAGAGAAGAGTTCTCCAAAGGCCACTTAAGAAACTGGGGATAACTCGGATGGCTGTTTCCAAGCAACGCACAATGCTGGTGTGCTACAATCTACGGGTTCCTCTGGTGGCGAGAGAGGGCCTGGAAAAAGTAACTTGTCCCTTCATTCAGATGTGACTTTGGAATGACTTTGCTGGCAGGTCTTTTTTATGAAAAGGACAGACCCCACCAGACCCCTCTGCACAGCCGGTGAATAATCGCTGGCACCTGTTATGTGGCTGTGGTTCTCAGCCCAGCAATCCTGTTTATCTGCAGCTGTCAAGGTGTGCTTATCGGGAATCTGCTTTCCGAGCGCATTCTACCCTCTTGCTAGGGAAAGATGTTAATTAAAAAAGAAATAGAGCTGTCAGAAATGAATTATTGAGTTCCATGGTTATCTTTGGACTCTGTACCTGTTGTCGATGTCATTATGGAGGGGGGGTCCTGCAGCCAGAGTCTGCCAGCTACCATTGCCTTGTGATAGAGGAGTGCACGGTATTTACAGATAATGTAGTGTGTATCTTAAAAGGGAGGGCTTAAATGAAGATTACTTTCCTCTCTTTCTGTCACACATCTTCTTTGATATAAGGCTTACTTAGGTATGTAGACCTAAGTTATTTCCTGAGATGCTATAAGGGTTTTAAGAAGTTGCAGTTTTCAGACCCTCCCCTGTCATTGTTCGTGTATTTCATTACAACGTGCCTTTGTACTGTTTACCCTGAAATCCCAGAGACCCTAGTTTTATTTAGCAATTCAATTTAATGTCTGGATGATTCATTTTCTCAAAAGAGAATTTATTTAGTTGTTTAGTTCTGGAGCTCGCTTTCATCTTCATTTTCTGGTTCGTGTTTTCCTCTCTATCCACCGTAAATTTTCATTTTTCCCATATCCTATACTTTCTAATTTTATTTTGCTCCTTATAATCATTGCATAAAAACAAGAGAAGCTTTTTATTTTCTTTTTTAGGTAGTACACACATTGGTTTGGAATGTTAGAAAGTTGTTTTTCTGAGCTCATTTTTAATGTTGCTTACATTCAGTTCAGTGACATACTTCTACTTATATCCCTGAATTACAGTTGTCTGGGATCCACTTTACTCTTTCTTCTTGAGTTCTTTGATTCTCAAAGCTCCTTGTTTTTACTTGCTGTTACATCCCTGTGTCCTGTTACTGATATTCATAAGCAAAAGTAGGGATTCAGCAGGGGAAGATTGTCATATGTGAAGGCTGTTTACATACTTACCAAGTAACAAGTATTTAGCAAGTATTTGTTAAACTTCTACTATTTGCATCTTAAGTAAAATAATTTGCTAGAAATTATTGAGACATATTTTTTAAATGCCAGTAGACTGGAAGAAGATAAAGTATGATGATTTAAAACCCAGCTGCTGAAAGTGTGTTTCCTGGACCAGTGGCTTTGTAATCACCTGGGAGCTTTTTAGAAATCTCAGAATCCACCCAAGACTTACTGTATACAGCCTGAATTTTACCAAAATATTTGGGTGACTCGTGCATTTTTTTTAATTGTAGAATTTTTAATTTATGTATACTTTTACTAGTGCATTGTAATTATACATCATTGTGTGGTCACACACACACACACACACACACACACACACACACACACACCACTTGGTGTATTTCCTCCCACATGTCTCCTCGTCTCCCCACACATTAGGAAGATGGTAGTGACACATTCATATATGGACATAGCATTATTTGAACTGTTTTTCCCCAATCTTTAATCCTCCTTCCCCCCAATTTGTGTGCATTTTAACATTTAAGAAAATTGTGCAGAGGTGTTTAATGACATGTATGGGTGCATTGCTTTCGACTATTTGATAATGATGGCTGTAATGTACAACTATAGATTGTAGGATGAGTTTTATTATTTCAGTGATCAGAAGAATCTCAGCTGCATTGCTTGCCTTCATTGAGGGAGTGACTTATCACCGGGGTTTTGCACAAAGTTGCCTTTTTGTTTGATTTGTTAGCAGTTCAACAAATCACTTTTGAACAACTCTGTGTGTGATGCAGGTAAGAATGGGCCATGGTCTCTGATTTTGTAAAACCAGCATTTTAGCAAAAGAGACATCAATTATTCAAGTATTAAAAATGACTGAGGGTTATAAAAATGAATGAAATAGTGACATGCTGTGGCCTTGGTGAACTTTGAAAATGTTCTGTGCAGTGAAAAAATTGTACAAGGTCACAAGAGACCACATATTAAAGATTACTTTCATATAAAAAGTCTACAATAAAGAAATCCATAGGAACAAAGGTATCTAATGTTAGCATAAGGCTGTACAGGGAGACAGGAAGACAGGGTGATGGCTAAGGGGCTCAGGGCACAGGGTTTCTCCTCCAGGTGATGAAACAACTCTAAAATTGTGATGGCTGCCTGTATCTACTAAGTCCCATTGAAGTGCGTACTTTAAGTGGGTCAATCTTATGGAATGTGGATTGTATCTCAGCAAAGCTGCTAAGTGGCATTGGCAGGAGTACAGTGCAGGAAGATCAGTGCTGTGAGAGTGTGTGCAATGGAGGCTTCAGGTCTGTACATATAAGATTCTTTGACTGTGTGTCCTTGAGCTGAGTGTAGGGAATGTGTTGGAATGGCTGGGCAAGGGAAGAGAGGCTGCAGATTGCTCGGAGGCAAAGGGTGACTCTGCCTGGGGCCTATGGCAGAAAGGCAGAAAGAGCAGCCGAGGACCCAGGGGCTAGCATGCTGAGCATGGGCCTGAGGGGAGGAGTGCCATGAGGAATCTAGTGAGATGGCAGAGCCCAGGCCACAGGGACCTAGGGGACACAGGAGACTCTAGTCTTTATGTTAACAATAGAAAATTGCTGCTGAGCTTTAATGAACAGGCACTTTTTCTTCCCTTTGGGACCAAGAATGATTGGATGGAGTCAGGATTGTTGCTGTAGAGACCTTTAGAGGTAGATGAACTTGTCCCGGATTTGGACAGGTAGCAGACATGATGGAACATGTCTGTAATGCCAGTACTTGGGAGGCTGAGGTGGGAGGATTGTAGATTTGAGCAACTTAGCAAGACTCAGCAATTTAGAAGACCTTGTTTGAAAAGAAAAATCTAAAACAGGGCTGAGGGTATAGTTGAGAGGTAGAATGCCTCTGGATTCAATCCCTAGTACAAGTTAGAGGGAGGGCGGGAGAGATGGAGGGAGAGAGAGAATATGAATAGCAGATGTTTCAGGATATGTTTTGAATGAAGGGTCAATAGAACTTGCTGGGTGACTTAAGTTTCTGACTTGCATATCTTGCTGAGTTCAGGGATAGATACACTGAGACAGAGGGGCTGGTGGCCACTCAAGTGGGGATGCAGGAGTTACATTTAGAGGATTAGTCAGATGACTGTTCTGAGCATTTGACAAAACCAAAAAGTTGTTAGCATATGGCAGCAACCGAGGTTGTGGAAAATGTCAAAACATCTTGAGCAGTGAGGATAGTGTGAGAAGAAGAGGTAGAAGATCAAACCCCTGAGGAACTCTGGCATTCAGAGACTGACAGAAGAGGATGCTGGGATACTGAGAAAGGACATCCAGAGAAGGAAGAAAACCTTAATGTCATTCAGTGAAATCAGGAGGGGAGTTGTCTTCTTAAGTAAAGAGTGGTGACCTTTGTTGAATGATACCTAGAGAGTAAATAATATGAGCATTCAGAATTCTTGTTGGATTTGGCAATATAGAGACTGTTGGTGACTTTGGCAATAAAAATTTCAATGGAGCAATGGGATTGTAAATCAGATTGGAGCAGAGTAAGAGAGGCGTGAGGAGTGAGAAAATAGAAAAAGACAGCATGGAAACTCTTGCAATTGCTTAGCTACAGGCTGTGGCTGGAAGACAAGATGGGTGCAAGGCAGTGTTTTTAGTTTTAAAGAAGGTTCAGGAATATTTAAATCCAGATAAGAAGGGTCTGATAGAGGGCGAAACCCTTAAAGACAACAACAGTGTCTTTAGACCACATCCTGAGATTCCCTCACTCTGCTTCCCCAGTGTCTAGATAATGTCTGTCATAGCAATGGTGTAAAAAGTGCTGAACTGTGGTATTAAACTCCCTATTAGTGGCTATGATTTAGGTTACTTTTTGCAAGAACGGTAGTATATGCGTTAAATGGAGTAGTAATGAGCACCTGTAGCTACTAAAATACTGGAGTGTCCAGCAGGGTCCACCTGCCTGGGTGAAGGAATACCCAGATAGCTAGTGAAGCATTATTTCTGGAGATGTCTTTAAGGGTTTCTGGAAGAGATTGGCATTTCTTTGGACCACACAAGGAAGATCCTCTCTCCTCAGATGTGGGTGGGCACTATCCAATCAGGTGAGAGCTGAGGAAAAGGCAGAGGAAGGTGAATTCACTCTTTGAAGCAGAGACACCATCTCCTCATGTCCTTGGACCTCAGATCTCGAGGTTGTCTGGCCTTTGCACTGTGGGATGTACCAGCACCCTCTACCTCTTCCTCCCCAACCCTCAGTTATTAGGCCTTTGACCACAGACTTCTCTGGTTCTCAGTCTTTGGACTCGTACTGAATTATACTAGAGCTGTCCCTGATTCTCCAACTTGCAGACGGTAGTTCATGGGACTTTTCAGCCTCCATAGCCACCAACTATCATAATAATATTTCTCTCATCTGCCTTTCTTTTATATATTTTATTTGTTCTGTCCTTATGGAGAACTCTGGCTAATCCAGTGTATGTAATGAAATTATTAATATTTCAAACTTCCTTCTCCTATTGTGTTCCAAGGAATCAGTATATTCTCAGAGCAAGTAATTATAAGATTTCTTTTTTGGATAAAAGAACAACTGGGTCTCTTTGTTGTCTTGTCTCCATCTGATCTCTCCAGCCCATGGAATCTACCTCTAAAAATACATATTAAATCTACCCTGTTCACTCAGCCTCCATGTACATCCTTTCAGGCCTTCACTGTCTCCCACCTGTGTTAATCTAACAATCTCCTAACCCATCTGATTTACTTCCTTTCAAATTATTGTTCCACTGGTGCCAAAGAAAATGTTCTTAAATATAAACTGGATGCTACTCCCAGTTTAAAAGACTTTCAGGCTACATTTAAGTCCTTTGTCATCTCTTCCCTTGTTTCACTCTCTTCTGACACCCCACAATCACTCACCCCAAGTCCTCATCCACACGCACCCTCCTCCCCAGTTTTGTGTGGATGAGCACTTGGGGTGAGTGGCCGTGGGGTGTCAGGAGAAGAGAGGTGAAACAAGGGAAGAGATGATGGACTTAGTCCTAGCATCATCCTTCCTCCTGTCCTGATAACTTCCTCTGTAGGCTGAGCCAGGTCCTGCCTGCCCTCTGAGTGTCCTGCACAACTCTCCCAGTGACTCCTGGAACTGCTTAACTGCTGCTTCTCACTTTCCAACACAAGACACTGTGTTGAATTTCTCATACACTTTGGGGGAACGGTTTGACCCCCAAGTAGGTGAAAATACTCCTTGCAATGATCTAAATCTGAATCGGGCTCTGTGTTCTATAGGAACACAAAGGGCTTCTCTGGCTCTGACTTAATATGATTCAAATTACCCAAGAATATAATTACAAGTAATTTGAAGGAAGATTATGCTTTGTTGTATTTACAACTTTGCCATTTTGCAAAGCATATCAAAGATGGCAGCACAGCCTGGTGCATAGTTGCCAACTCGGGAGAGCCGTATCCGTCTGCATTCACAGCGTCTGTGGATCTAGTGGTGATGTGTATTTGTGTATACTTTATATTTGTTTCCTTAGTCCTCTTTTTAAAATGTCAAATATAATGCAGTCACTCGTGTGCAGCATTCATGCTGATTCCTTATTTATTTTGTCCTTATTCCCAATTGTAACATATATACAAAGGCATATTGAGTGATGTCTGACTTCTCATAATTCCAAACTTGTTCATTAAAATCATACGCAAGTACCCACCTCATTATGTTTCCTATTATAGTCATACCTGAATGACTACGTGTTGAGATAAGTGCTATTTTTTTATAATTCACTTTCCTTTTAGTTCTCCTTTATATCACAGCAAGGATATTATTTTGGTTTTATAAAGGAATTTTGTATCAAGACAGGAAAGGAAATATTACCAAATGATTAGCTAAAAAGAGACCAGGGATCTGAAAGGGAGAACAACTGGTGTTTACTGTCAGCTTTTTATAGCAAACATGTAGGCTTTGCTGAAATAAACATTTGTAGTAAATTTCAAATTCCTTTATGTTCTTTGTTACAGGATGATAATCCTGATTTTGTTAGTGGTGGGAGAGGAAAGGGGAGTCACAGTGAATGGATTAGCTCAGTTAGGGTGTGTGTGGCAGGGGCTTCTGCCATCTGCAAAGCAACTTGCTGTCCCTAATCAGACACTGAGATACCAGCTTGGTCATTGCTATACTAGGAACAAGTGTTTAATTTGGGGCACATTCCTAGGGTTTTCTGAGCTCAATTTTCTACATAAGCAAAAATCAGAGGGAAGTTATTTGATTGTTTTAGTGTTTTTTTTCCATTTGTTCCAGTAACTATGTCCCTGGAAGAACACGATGAAATACAGGTGCATTTAAAACTAACCTATCAATACTACCTGAAATTTTGATAGCAGAATATCTACAAGTGTAACAAAACTAAGAATACCCTTTGGTGAAAAAGGCAATCTTCACAAACTAAGAACAGTAGGCACCATGCCCTCAGCAAGTGTTCACATCTGCTCCCCATTGGTGCGCGCCATCAGATAAGCAAAGCTGAAGGAGGGAGGAAAAGTGGCCCCAAAGAAAAGTTTAAAAAGGGAGCTTTTTCTGTAACATTTTGTTTTCTGAACATTGAGAAAATAGCACATAATTCTGTTCTGGTGACGTAATGTAGAAAGATACTTTTCTGTTAGTTGATTATTAGGCCAGTGGCTACTATTAAGAGCTGGTTTGTTTGTCTGTTTTCACCCCCAGGTCTCCCTAATACCGATTCTTATAAGACCAGGACACTTTTTTAAAAAAAAAATCAAGCCATGGTTGGGTTGTTAGATTTAGCAACTAAAAATACAGGATATCCAGTTCAATTTGAATTTCCATAAACAATGAGTAGTTTTTTGTTGACTTTTGGGTTCATTTCTTAGTATGTTCCAAATAGTGCATGGAACAATCTGATTTCTAAAACAGTTGATGCTAACCAGTCTGTTAGTGTTTGTGTGTTTTTCTTGTGTGAGGTCCAAAAACATCACAGAGTCCCTCTTCTAAAAGAGCTCATAGGGGCCACAGTTGCTCTAAGGGAGTGAATTTAAACAACTGCTGAGCTAATAACAGAGTGTTTTGACTTGAATGTAAATTACTCTGGAAGTGACTGAGGGAATCTGGTTAGGACTACTAATCCTACACATTAAACTGTCAAAAATGTGCTCACAGTACACATTCTAATGGGAGTCCATGGTACAAATGGGAAGGAGTCCTGTCCCTCGAGGAGCCACACACAGGGGACTGGCTCCAGGGGGAGAAGGTCTTCTACAGGTGGTGGACCGAGTCCCATTTGTGCATCTTCCAGCAGAGGGCGCCCGCATTGTGGACAGGAGTGTTGGCTTTAGTTAAACAGAGTTCTAGGCAGTGCCTTGTCTGCAGTGCAGTGGGTGCATGGTGTTGTGCTGGGCCCGAGTGACAGGGACAGATGGAGTCAACCTTTGACAAGGAAGGAGTGATTTTGTGTTAGCTTTGGCCTCAGAGTGTAAGAACATCTGGGAAATAAAACGAGTGAGGCTGGCTGGAAATGCGAACCTCTGCCAAGATTGTGTAAGAAGGGTGCACAGAGGACTGGGGTAGACAGTTTCCTTCCTGAGATTTAAAAAAAGCAACAAAAGAGAAATCGTATCATTACACATGGGGATATGGGCCTTACTTAAAAGTCTTTAATAAGTTAGATTTCCTGCAGTTTCCACCTGTGGTTCTGAGCTTGGGCACTACCCTGTGATCCCCAGGGGGCAGACCAGAGATGCGCTCAGATGTGAGCCACTAGTTTTGAGATGCTGGACCTGTTGCCCTGGGGCCATGGACCAGGAGGTATGTGGAGGGTCAGATGGCAGAAGGGGTCAGTAGTAACAGGGCTTCTAGAAGAGGAGACTTAAAAACAGAAAGAAGAGGCATTGCTTATTGCATAGGGAATTGTACCAGAGGCCTGAAAAAAAGGGAAAAAGAAAAGATGTTGGATAAACAGAGCCTCCCTGCCTGTCAGCTGCTGATGACCCTGGGGAAAGCACTATGTGGTCATCTGTCTCTCTGGCAGGAATTAGAAAGCCCAGCAGATACAGCTGTGCTCTGCTCAGCTCTCGGTGTTTCCGGGCCTCTGTGGTTCCTGGTGTGGAGCAGCCTTCGGCTCTCTGCTCTGGCCATGTCCCCCCTCTCCCCACCTCATCTCTCCCTTTGCCCTGTTGGGCTCCTCCATCCACACCGGTCCCCACTGGCTGATCAGACCATTCACTCAGCTCCTCCTCGGCCTCCTCCTCCTCCTCCTCCTCCTCCTTCTCCTCTTGTGCAACCTTACTTCTGTATCATCAGCCTTCAACACTCAGATTGAATATACTGACAATTTTGGCTACTCATTCCCAGTATATGATTATTTCCCTGTAAACTATGTGCAAGGATTATTTATACAGATGTATGCAGGCATACACATTATTTGTAACATAAAACTGTATAAAAGATATAAATATAAATAAAAATGTAGACATGATATAAAAGAAATATAAAATGGAAATAGAAATTATTGGAGAAAATCTATATTTATATGCTTCCTTACTTCAACACTGTCTTATCTATCCTTTTGGGCAAACTGGAACACACCTGCCACCCCGTGCAGGATGACTCCTGGCTGCACCATGGCCTGCATCCAAACCCAGCTGTAGTCTTCTCCCTCATCAACCTCCCTCTTTTTGACAGACTCCACCTTACTAATGCCTAGCACCTGGGGAGGCCACAGCTCTAGCTCCCCAGACTCTGGGTCAAACATACTTGAGAATCTTTAGCTACAAGCACTGACTTTCTGGCTTACTCCAGTACCAGGAATCAGGATGTCTCAGAGCAAGAACACCTGTCAGCTGCCAGCCCATTCAGGGTAGCAGGTAGGAATGTCTCTGAGTGCTAAAGGCGTGGCATCCCCAGAGGCAGCAGATCCATGGGGACTGGGAAAGGTTCTGACTGAGAAATCTGAGGCTATTGCAAGTGTAGGGGAGGTTAGGAAGTTCTGTTGCCAGCAAATCTTAAGCTCCAATGAAAAGTATGTGCAGTTAAATCTACATATGGGGCAAAGAATGTACAAATAGGTCAAAACTGTGAAATATTTCAGTAGGGAGGGAGAAGGTTAGAAATTAACCTTACAAAATGAAAATGCCATTCAAATTACTATCGGATTTCTGAAAATATGGTTTATACTTGCTTTCCATATATATTTATTTGCAAATATATCCGCTCCATCAGGTCCCTGGTGGCCCTCACTAGGATAATTCCATGATAATGTATAATGATAATGTATAGGATAATTCATCCTATGATTTAGCTGAAGAAAACAGCCGAGTGTTAGGCAGTTGAACAGCTGCTACAGAGGACAGCATGTTTCAGGGGGTGAGCCCTGTTCCACACCCTCATGAGCTCATCTGGGGACTGCAGCCCAACATCACCCTGCTAGCAGCTGTCGAAGGGGAGCCTTCCTGGAGGTGCTGCATTCTCCAGTGGCCTGGCCGCCAAGGCAGAGGCAGAGCCTTCTGATCTGCATTTCTCCATCCATTCTTGTTTCCCTTGCGATCAGCAGAGTCTCTTTAGGAAACAAATGCACAGGGTCCCATTACCAGCCTTCCTTTTGCTTCTCTTCTCTGTTGTTAATACCTAAATCAAATTTTAGGCATTTATGTAAGAAAAGGCCTATCCTTTGTCTCTGTGGATATTAATGCCATAGTTCTTTAAAAGCAGAGTTTTGAGCAGAGCATGGTGGTGCATGCCTGCAATCTCAGTACTTGGGAGGTGGAAACAGGAAGATTACTTCACGAATTTAGCAAGACTCTCAGCAACCTAGTGAGACCTGGTTCCAAAACAAAAATTAGAAAAGGGCTGGGGAAATAGCTTAGAAGTAGAATGCTTCTGGGTTCTATCCCTAGAACCATACAAATAAATAAATAAATAAATAAATAAATAAATAAATAAATAAATAAATTCAAGCATAGTTTTAGATAGGAGAATGGGGGGGGGGCAGCCCAAGATCACTAGTGATGGAATTTTACTTTGAGCAGAGAAATAAGTTTAAGTGATGTCAGGAATCGTCCTAGAATTATAGCCCAATTTTTTGGGGGGCAGTCCTATGTCCCTTGGTGGAAAAATGTTGTTTGAGATGTCTTTTTTTCTTTCCTTTTCTATTACACTCTCTGGGAAGTTTCTGTTTTGCTTTTTCTGTTAGACTCTCCCCTTCAGGAGGGTGATGTATAGTGTTAAGCATTTTGTGTTTTGATTTGGTCGAAAAATAACCACATTCCAGTTCTGAATCAATACTTGGTGCTACATCTTTAATAAAGTTGACTAGGTAACTGACTAGTATCTTAGAAACTTCTAAACATATTGCTTTGAATTGGAGCACGTGCACGCACACACACGTGCGTGTGCACACACACACTGAGTTATTTATTCAGGAAAATTCATTGACTTCTCTTCCTCTGCTCTGTTTGAGATGCTGGGGTAATAGTGGTGAGCAAGACATAATGCCTGCTATATGGATCTTATTGTTATTTGGGATGATGTGAGAGTCTTAAATACAAACCTTGGTAAATAAAAATAAATCAATAATGTAATTTCAGAAATTAAGCACAAAGAGAGAAATAAAACAGGTGTATTCATTAGGGTCTCAGCAAAAAGAGGGTACACCCGAATTGGGATAATTTGAGAAAAGTTCAATAAAACTTCTATTTACAAAGGCAAGCCCGGGGGCAGGCAGGTAACTTCATAAATTAACGTGGTCCTTTGGAGCTAGTGATGGAGGCAAACTCTAAAGTGCAGGGAGCAGCTCCTGAAGGGCAGGGCAGGGCGGGCCCTCTCACAGGGGCTCTGGCCTTTAGTGGGGGCCTCGCCAGCACTTGGGTTTCTTCAGGAAAGGAACTAAAGAAGAAAGCACTCACCGTCACCAGTTTCTCATACATCAACCCACTGGAAGTCAGAGGGGAGGTGAGCCAGACGACATCATCCATCCACACAGGTGGGCCTTCTGCGGCACGAGGCCGGTGGGTATGTGTGGGGGAGCAGGTGGCTCTGGAGAGTCAGGGAAGGGCTCTGGCACCAGGGGAAGTAGAATGTCACTTGAAACTATTGTTTGGGGATCTAAACTGGAATGCAATTTCTGCCTTAAAGGTGCTTCGAGTTTCAGGTGATGAAAAATAAATGTATGAAAAGACAACTAGCAGGATATGAAACTGGACCTAGGTGATGAACACGGCTTACGTCCACAGGGATGTCTTGTATTTAAGAACAGGAAGAGCTGGGCGTGGTGGCACACGCTTGTAATCCCAGCACTTGGGAGGCTGAGACAGGAGGATAGAACAGGTTTGAAGCCAGCCTCAGCTACTTAGTGAGGCTCTCAACTTAGTGATACCCAGTTTCCAAATAAATTTTAAAAAATAGGTCTGGGAGTATAGCCCGGAGGTAGAATGCCTCTGGATTCCATTTCCAGTACTGCAAAACAAAACAAAACAAAACAAAATAAAACAAAACAAAACAGGAAGAGATTGCTTCTGCTTTGTAAGATAAGGAAACATTTCATGGAATGAGAATAATTGAAATTAGGCTTAAGAAATGCATAGATTGTTAATTGTTGAAGGGAGGATATAAAATATAAACTTTAAAATATATAAAATGTCCTGGGTCAAATGCACAGACGGTACATGTTTTAGGAGCAAGTTGGCTAGAGTGGTTGGAAAATACTATAATCCTTTTAGAATCTGATTTGTAATTAAACATAAACCTTTCTTCTAAACTCCCACAGGGTCTAGAAATGACATCTGTCGGTACTAGCTAGCCTCCTTCCTTCCGTCCTCCCTCTTATCATTTCCTTTTCTATTTCTATTTCCCTACACCTCTACCTCTGTGCCTTTTACTAACCACTTATTAAGCATCCAAAATTTGCATAATTGTAATAAGTAAACAGTAAATCACTGCATTGAACAAATCCATGTTCCCCCTCAGGTAGGGAACGTAGTTTCAATGTCAGCATTCCAGAGGATTTCTCGGTAATTCAACAAGGTATAATTCAACAAGTATTCAGTTATTCAACAAGTATATAAGTAATTCAACAAGTATAAGAGCTTATACTTATTTTTAACATATCCAATATTGTTCTTACTCAAGGAGACTTTGATTTATGAAGAATTAATGAAAAGTTTAAGAGAAGAAGTTACTGAAATAACCTTGCACATTTTGGCCTGCAAATCTGGGTTTGATTGTTTTGAAAGTGCTCATTTGCTAAAATATTGGGTAGGCCAGACCAGCTGCTGCATATTAAGTATGCATGAGATTTTAATCTTGCAAAAAATTATGAAAGAACGGTATTTCCTCAGTGAGAGACCCATAGAAATTGAGGGTAGGTCCAATGAGATTTTCTTTTACTTGTGGAAACATACCCTTTTATTCCTCCTCTCTGGGATTCCAGACCCCTTCATGGCAGAGAACTGTGAAAGGCGACTAGGTTGGAGGAGGGAAGTAGTTTTGGGGCTCAGTTCAAGGACATGATGATGTTGATGAGACAAAGAGCTGGCTGGTTTCTCTCCAGAAGAGGTGAGGTATTTGCTATGTACTCAGAGAGAAGCGTCTTTAGCGGTGTGCTGTGAATTTTATTTGCCATATTGATAAGAAAGAATTTATTTGGAAGAAGAGCTCTTAATAATACACCATTAACATTTTTTTCTTTCCTCATTTTTAAGTTTTTCAATCTTTCCGGAAACAATTTTTCCCATAACTTTTAAGTCTATTGTTTTTAGCTTTAGGCTAGTTAAGAAAAAGTAAGCTATATAAAATAGTGATGGCATATAGTAAAAGGGCCAATATACTTTATTTTATTTGCTTAACATGTATGAATAGTACATTTGTCTCCTATGAAAGATTTTCCTCAAGAACTATAAACCTTCTGAAAGAGTTTCATTTCTATTCTTAATAAATTCGTTCATTAAATATTGCTCAGACACCATCATAATATTTAAATTGGAGCAATCACCGGGCCACAAATGAGATATTACTAATGTGATTTTAAAATGATTTGGCTGAATGTACTTCACACATGAGAGAAGTGCTTTAAATTTGCATTTTAATCACTAAAACTCTAGAATCTAGGTATCTGAAAGGAAAATCTTAAAGTTGTATTAGCATTAATTTTCTCATTTTAAACACCCTCTAAAGTTAATTTCATATCAAATATATACAGAGATGAAAGATGTCGAGCAGAATCCCAGAAGTACTGCCCTGGCATGGGATATGAGGGCAATGACACTTGGGATGGTTCAAAGAAATGTCAGCAAAGATCTAGTTTCTGAAATTCTCACTTCTGGAAGAAGAGAAGGGATCAGGAAGGAAGAGAAATTGCAGGGTGTCATCACAGGAATGTGTGAAGACAGGCAAGAAAAAAGCAACGCTCTTCAGAATCATCCATAGGTCCAAGAAAAAATTGAAAATGAAATTAAACAATAGCTTGAATTTAATGATAATAAATGTTCAAATTGGATGATGTTGGTAAAAGAGATAATAGAGGGAAATGCATTATTTTATGGGCTATTATTAGAAGAGAAGAAAAATATAAGACAGAGCAAGGTGTACTACACTGAAATAGGCTTTTGCTTACTCTCTCTCAACCACAGAAAGTGGTTCTCATGGGACTGTCCCTGTGCATTCTGCAGTTGAGCAGGCTTGACAAGTACTGCAACAGCCATGCCTCACCAGACCCTGGAGGAAAGTGCTGAAGATGAGGGCGGGTGTCCAGGTAGTGTGGAGCACCTCACTGACCTGACCGGGGATCCTCAGAGTCTGTGCTTTTAGCCACGACAGAAAGACAACAGAGCCTTGGTTTTTATGGTGATTAGTGTGACTCCTTTGAAACTAGTACCTGGAAGAGCAGAGCATTCCAGATAACTTTAAAAAATCACATCTGCTGTCAATGACAAGAAGAAAAGGTTTTACATGAACATTCAGATGGAATGTCTTCTTTTACAAAGTCCAAGTGTAATTTAGAGTTACCTGGTAACCTCTGCCTCTTCCTCATACTCCTAAGCCTCTGAGTTTTTGCTACAGATGAAACAAGTAGAAGTTGACATAAATAAGGAAAACAAAGTAGCCTCTATACAAGTGAGTAGAGACCAGAGATGGGACACATGGGGAGTTAGAGGTTGGGATGGATATGATTCAACCTCCTACAGTCTGTTTTGTAACACTTAATTAACATATAGAGAGCCCAGGATCACAAGCAACAAGACCCCATAGACCCCAACTTTGAATATTTTAGTGTCTTTCTACCCCCACATTACCACCATGGCATTTCTGTAACCATTAATTCTTTGAATCATTATAGACACCAGTATGTGTGGGACAGTCTCAGGACAACCTAGATCTTTGGGAGTGTGAGTTCCGACATATTTCTTACAGTGTTTGGTATCCAGTTGCATTCTCGAGAAAAAGGATTGGGTATACCTGCCATCTTTTGTCTCTTGTGAGAAATGAGATCCCAGAGAGATGAGATCCCAGAGAAGAGGAAGATTGGAACCTGATGCTATTTCCCTTCTAATATAGTCACTTCTGTCCAAGATTTGTTAGAAGAAACTGGTGAATGCAGTCAGGTACAGCTGGAAAATTGGCTGTGCTGTCCAATATAACAGCAAAAGAAGAAAGAAAGGAGGGAGCTATACTATGGGTCAGAAGAGATTTACTTTCCACAGCATATCTAAGATTTAACTCCTCTGAGGAAAAATTATGTAATAGGTTTGCTGGGATTCCAAAAACATTTTTTGAAGTAAGATAGAATGAGATAAAAGGATTTAGTCATTAAAATTCCTATGTCAATTTGGTTCTCACGAGGAAAACACAGAGGGCCAAGAGTAATAGACATTGGACTTGTCCTCCCACACAACACAAAAGCAGATAGAATGTGTGAGACAACTCTTTTCAGGTGCTGGGCAATAGGCAGAGCAGGACTGGGATCTTGTGGAGTACATGAGATAAACCCCTTGTTTTCCATGGTTCTTTGATTCTGGGTACTTTTCTAATTGTGACAAGATGAGGTACCGGGAACCCAAGAAGGGTGATGGTCTTGCTGACCTGAGATGCAGCAACTAGGATTCAGGGCTGCTCAGCTTTGTGGGTAGAGTGCAAGAGAAAAGGCAGGTACTCAAAGGAGAGTCCCCAAAATCCATGCGGGTGTTTAGGTCCACGGTCCAGACGTGGGGTGCCCATATGCAGGCCAGGGCTTACTGAAGTGCAGAGAGGACTGTTGCTGTGGGCTAAGAGCCAGAGTTCACCCAGTGCCAAATATCAGTGTTCCATCACAGAGGTGAGGAGATCTTGATGAACAACTGGGCATTCTTTTGATATTATACAAAAGCCACATCCGGTGGCTATTTTTTCTAGGAATAAATACCAAGCCTTCTATAATTGCTATATCCTAAGGATAAAACACCAACTAACACTTTAAAGAAAGAAAACTTAATTCAGGGTATTTACAATATATCCCACACAATCTCCAGAATGCACTAAAAAGTTTACTAGATATGTTAAAAAAATAGGAAGATGTAACCCATCATTAAATACTGAGAAATAGATCCCAAGATGACACATGCTAGATTTACCAGACAAGGACTTTAAAAGAGCTATTATAAATGAGTTCAAGAACTTGAAGGAAAGGATTGTTTTAATGAAGGAACATATGAGAATATCAGCAAAAATAGAAACTTTAAAACATCTAGATGGAAACTTCATAGATGAAAAGAACAATATCTGAAATAAAAAACAATCTGTAGAATATAATAAGAATTTAGTGGATCAAGTAGATAAATCAAATGAAGAAACAAAAACACAGCATAGAGATTTAAACAATTCTGTCCCCTCATTGCATAGTTGGTATTTATAGAACCCTCTATCCAGTGTTTAAAGAACATACATTGTTTTCAAGTACACATGAAATTTTCAACATCATAGATCACATGCTAGGCCATAAAAAGTCCCAACGCATTTTAGTGATTAAAGTCATAGACTGAATTCTTTGACGACAATGGAATTAAATTAAAAATCATTAACAATAGCATTTATAGGAAAAAGAACCCAATGTCAGAAGATCAAGAAATACTCTTTAATATATAGGTCAAAGAGAAATTGTAAGTTAGAAAATATTTTGAATTTAGAGGAAATAAGTCTACAACACCAAAATTTGTGGGATGTGATTGAAATAGTTATTAGAGGGAAATGTATTTTTATGTAATTATATTGGAAAAGAAGAAAGATGTAAGATAGAGCAAGGTAGTCAATCAAAAGAAGAGATTATAAACAGAAAATTCCATGCTGGGTGTGGTGGCGCACACTTGTAATCCCAGCATTTTGGGGAGGCTGAGACCAGAGGATCGCGGTTCGCGGACAGCCTCAGCTACTTAGTGAGGCCTTCTGCAACTCAGTGAGACCCAGTTTCAAAATAAAGAATAATTTTAAAAAAATAGGCAAGTGGGTGTAGCTCGGAGGAATGTCCCTGGGATCCATCCCCAGACCCGCAAAAAAAAAAAAAAAAAAAAAAAAAAAAAAAAAAAAAAAAATCCCATAAAGAACATAAAATTAGAATGGTTTCTATATGAAGCATTTTTCACAAAGATTAATAAATTCAACAAGCCTTTAGGAAGAATAATATAAAAAGAGAAAGTAAATTAGCAATAGTAGGAATGAAAATGAGGCTATAACTGAAAATCCTCTATATATGAAAAGATATTATGTAAAACTTCATAGCAATGAAGTTGACAACTAATATGAAATTGGCAAATAACCAGCTTTATAAAACTAACACAAAAATAAAACTCTTGATATCTCTATACTATCTAAATATATGGAGAGATATATAATATTCATGGATATTAATACATTTGGGATATCACTTCTGGCTAAGTTGATCTAAAGCTTTATAACAATCTTTCTCAACATCTCTAACAGATTGCACATTAATTCTAAAATTTGTATAAAAATACACTATAGTCCAATATTTTTTGGGAAAGAAGTTGAGGACTTGTTGAGGACTTGTTTGATTTTTTTTTTTTTTTTTTTTTTTTTTTTTGGTACTGGGGATGGAACCCAGGGACGTTCTACCTCCGAACTTCACCCCCAACCCTATTTTTTAGTCTTTTATTTTTGAAACAGGGTCTCACTAAGTTGTGAAGGGCCTTAATAAGTAGCACCGTAATTCTCCAGTTTTGCCTCCTAAATGCTGGGATTATAAGCATGCACCACCATGCCCAGCTGGACTTGTTCAATTTGATTAAAGACTTTTTAATGCAGTGGTAATCAAGAAAGCACAGAGTTGGCAGTAAGACAGATAAATAAAACAGTGGAACAGAATTAGAGTTCCAAAAGAGATCCTCTGAACTGATTCTCTACAAAGCTACCAGTGATACATTTTAATAGCAAAAAGTTTCCTCAATAAACTATTGCAGAGTAATTGGATATCTCTGAAAATCTTGACCACAACCTCATGTTATATTGAAAAAATATAAAATTTAGTACTCAAAGATATATAAAGATTTGTGAAATGTAAAATCTTTGGGGAAAAAAATACTTAGTTTCTTCAAAGTTAACACTGTGACCTTGTGAATTTTTTTTGAAGATTTAAAGAAGTTTATTAGAAAGATAGAAATACAGAAATTAGAAATACAGCCCCATGCCAAAATGGCATGGGGGGGGGACTCGAAATGAATACACCCTGACCTTGTGATTTTTACTCTAGATTTTTGTTCAAGAAAATGGAAATATGTCTACATGATAACTTGTACAAAAATGTTCATAGCTGCTCCATTTGTAATAGCCCCAGGCAGACAAAAGACCCATATTAATGGTGAAGGGATAAATAATATAGCATATGGAGCTAATAGGATACTACTCAGCGGTGTGAAAGAATCAACTAACCGAAATGTGAAACAACATGGTTCAATCTCAAAACTTTATGCTGAGTGGAAGAAGCAAGATGTGAAAGAGTACACATGTGATTTTACTTATGTGAAGCTAAGAGCCAGCAAGATTAATCTATGGCAGTAGAAATTAGAACTGCAGTTGTTTATGTTGTGTGAGTTAGGTAGGAAGAATGAGAAGACTCTCTGTGGTGATTGAAATGTTCTGTATTTCTGTGGGTGTGTTGATTACACACATCTGTGCACACAGAGAACATATATATTAGTCAAACCCTATCTAATTGTACCTTAAGATGAATGTATAACTCTAAATATAAAGTTTACCGTAGTAGGAGAAAAATGTTGGGTGAAAAGAATGTATTTGTTAATTTTCTAGAGCTATATGCAGCTCTAGAGGCCTCAAGTCTGGACCATGCAGTGGGTGGGTAGAGAGCAGTGCAGTAGCAACATGTGTAAAGGAAACATGGAATGTGACAGCCACGTGGCATTGCTGTGAGGGAGGGATTCTGCAGCTATCATGAGTATGAAACTTTGGAGGAAAGGGGAAAGATGTTCAGGAAGGATTTTGAAGGAGTTATGTTTGTTTGAAGCAATGTGTAGACTCTCATCTATTTAAGAAAACCTGATGTGAACAGCCCCATTATTCTTGGCTTTCGGAGTACATTCATGTTGCTTTTGAAAGTGTCATTTACTTAGACTAGGCATAAGAGGACTTGGTTTTTAAGGGACTTGGGTGGCACATCCAAGCATTTTCAACTTTCTGGTTTAGCCAGCAAACAAACTCTTGATAGTATAGTGTGTGGGGGTGTATGGTTGGATACCTATGAGCATTGTATTAATTTCTGTTTTCTTGGGTGAGAGGTCCTTTGAAAGCATTCTGCATAGCCCTTATGTCATCCAACTATAAGGGTTAGTCTTGAAAGCCTAGTTAGTTTTAAAGGAAATTTTACTTATGCTTTATTGGTGAAAAGTCCTGGTGATTTCTTCCTGGGCTGCTCATGTAGGGATGAAACGCCCTATGGATTTATGGGCTCTTGCAGCTTGTTCTTAACAGCTCGGAATTCTCTCTCTACTCCTTTGCTCCCAGAGAGACCCTTAGGTTTCTCTGACTGTTACGAAACAGTTGGGGCTGTGATAACATTAGCAAAACTCTCTGGGAACAGCTGGAATTTACTTTGTTTATTGTTCAGTCACTAAAGATGGACACTGGTTATAGATTCAGCCTTGGCATATGAATCCCTTTGTCACCAACTCCCTCTGCTGGCCTTGAATCTGCATCTTACTCCTAAACCCTTTTCCCTATCACATAAGACTTTTTTCTTCCTTTGAGCCTTAGAGGTAGCAACTGCAACCAACCAACCAACCAAATGCTTATGTATGAGTAAGTACTCAGCGAGACGTTTTCATTTCAGTTCTCTTTTCCCCCACCATCCTGTCTTAATCCAGTGCAGAACCAGCCCTGCTGGAGTCACACTCTGTGGTTCACGAGTTCTGAACCACCACACCTCAACACATCATTGCTGGCGTCAGCAGTAAGGCATATCTCAAATAATGTGTTTTCTCTCTCTTTCCCCCTAAATGTGGAGTACTTAAAATATGTATTTCCATAAACTGTCCCTAACTGTTAACAGATTTGTGCATATGCGTTTTTCATGTATTTTGGCAGATTTTAATGTTAAATAAAATCTTGCATGCCATCTGATTTGGAGGGAAAGATTAAAAGTGAAGGGAGAAAAGGTTGGGTAGGTAAAAGTCGTATTATTCTTAACAGTTCTGGGAATGATACCATATATTAAAATCAATCCAGAATGGAAAATGGAAGTTTCTTTCAGGCATGACAATGTAGCGTTTACAGCTCAGTGTCTGTTTCCAGTTCTCCCAGAAGACAGATTACATGAAATATTTTGTGAACCTCCAGATCTCCTCCTAAGATGATATTTTTTTGGAGGCATGGAAAAATAATAACACAGCGAGGGCTCATGCTGATAAGGCTGTTTCCTATTCCCCTTCCACCTAGTGAAAGAGAGGCAGGTGACGAGGGCAGCGCCTCGTAAGAATTTGATGATGTTAGAGAATTAGTTGCTTGCGAAGCCTCCACCGGTGTGTCTTCTGAGACACATTGTAAGGTCTCTGTAGAGCAGAGCAATGAGTTTGGGGTAGCATATGTAGATGCGGACCTGAGTTTTCAGTAGGAAAGGAAAATTTCACTTCTTTATGTAATAAATTAATATGACTTTCGTGATAGGGGCCGCCAGTCAGTTTGGGAGGAGAGAATGGGAATGACTAAGAATGTCATTATCATGGGGATAGATTTATAAAAATCGTAATGCAATAGCACTTATTTTCCAAAAATCCCTCACGAGCTTTGCAAGCTACGCTATATCCTAAACACCTTCTTTGAGACATGCCTGTTGGCTGACTCCTCGTAATGATGTGTTGAGGTGTGGTGGGTGAAAACTCCGGAACCACACAGTGTAGACAGTAGAAGGGCTGGAATCGGTGGGGTAAAGACAGGGTGGTGGGAAGGAAAATGAGAACCATGACTAACAGCAGTGAGTTTCATTGAAGGCTTTTACGTAGGTAAAATACTGTGCAGTATTTCACTGAGTCTTCATAGCAACCATTGGACATAATTAGTATAGATAATGGATCCAGGATTATTTTAGGGCATAGAGAAAAATCCGCATATTTATTTCTTTATTTGAATGAAATCAAAATCAACATCCATTGATCATAGTATGGAGCCTTGTGGAGACATAAATTTCAGATTTCTTTCTGTAAGATAGAAAGTAAACCTGAATCAGGTGGGATTTCTTCTCCAGACAAACACCAAACCACATCTACTTTGACTTCCTTCCTTGGCTTTATTCCCAGTCTCAGCCCTTGGTCCATTCATGAGCATTTGCAGGTCTTCTGTCTTTTAACTGCCTGTTTTCCTCTTCTCTAGTTTTTCTTTACTCAACCCAGGAAGGAACTGATCTGAGATGATACATCAGGTTTTCATTTTCTTTTCTTTTTCTTTCTTTTTCTTTTTTTTTTTTTTTTTGTGGGTCTGGGGATGGAACCCAGGGGGCATTTGACCTCCGAGCTATACCCCCTGCCCTGCTTTTTATTCTTTTTTTTTTTTTTTTTTTGTGGGTCTGGGGATGGAACCCAAGAGCATTTAGCCTCCGAGTTACACCCCCTGCCCTGTTTTTTATTTATTTATTTATTTATTTTTTGGTGGTAGTACTGGGGTTCCTGGAAACCCTTCTACCACTGGGCTATACTCCCAGACCTATTTTATATTTTTTTAATTGGAAACAGGGTCTCTTAAGCCAGCAAGTCTGGCTTCGAACTAGTGCGATCCTCCTGTCTCTGCCTCCCAAGTGCAGGGATTACAAGCATGCACCACCACGCCCAGTTTATTCTTTATTTTGAAACAGGCTCTCACTAAGTTGTGGAGGGCCTCACTAAGTATGAGGCTGTCCATGAACTGCAGTCCTCCGAACTCAGCCTTCCGAACGCTGGGATTACAAGCGTGTGCCACCACGCCTGGCTTATTCTTTATTTTGAAACAGGGTCTCACTAAGTTGCAGAGGGCCTCACTAAGTAGCTGAGGTTGTCCGCAAACCACAATCCTCCAGTTTCAGCCTCCCGAATGCTGGGATTACAAGCGTGAGCCATCATGCCCGGGTATCAGGTTTTCATTATTAAATTTTTGAGGGGGAATGGGAGAAAGAAGAAACTCCCTCCTCAGCCCCCTCTCCCCATCACTTTATATAGAGACGCTGTTGCTATAAAGAAGCATTTCAGAATTCAGTGGCCACTGTGCCGGGCGTGGTGGCGCACACTTGTAATCCCCACGCTTGGGAGGTGGAGACAGGAGGATCGCGCAGGTTCGAAGCCAGCCGTGCTGGCTTAAGAGGCCCTGTTTCCAAATAAAAAACATAAAAAATATAGGTCTGGGAGTGTAGCCCGGAGTTAGAAGGGCTTCCAGGAACCCCAGTACCACCAAAAATAAAAAAAAAGAGAGAGAGAGAGAGAGAGATAATTCAGTGGCTACTGTGAACTCTGGGTCTCAGGAAATGGTGAAATTATTTATAAAAAGTGAATTCTTTATGTTGGAGAGAATTAACTGTGAACGGGTAAATCTCATGGTTAGGCACAGTCAGGATGAAAGAGTAGCCAGAATGCAGGAAGAATTGTCTAGAAAACCAGAAGACAGTCCATCATGTAACTAAAGGGTTGTCAGACTTGTGAAAAAGTAAGCACTCGTTTTTAAGAAGCCTACAAGAAGTATGAGTGAATTGCTTTTATTTTAGTAATACAATATTTTATGCAAATTAAGTGCACATCTTAAATTGGGCCAATTTCATAAAATACAGATGGGCTCTCTTAGTGTTGATAGACTAGGTATCTCAGATCTAGACTAACTGTATTTCAAGCTTTTGGTTTAATTTATGAAAGAATTTAAAGAGAGAATTAGAGACCATAACCAACCACTAAGCCCAAACCAAGATAGTATCTGTGGATTTAATAGGATTTGAAAAATATGTAAGAATCGTTTTGCCTAATAAATATTCAGTCATATAAATGTTTATGACCTCTTCCTCTTTCATTTTACAGACTTTCCAATGTCATTAGAATCAAGTACATATTTTACTGTACGTTCTATTTTATGGTGCAATGTCCTTTTGCATTCTTAGCTTATACCACTTGCATCTTTCTATCTCTCCCTGTTTCCTCCACTTCACATGGAACTGAGTAGACAGTCTTATCTCTGTCTCTGTCTCTTCCTCCCTCCCTCCCTAGCCTCTCCTTTTCCTCCCTTCCTCTCTCCCCCTCTTTCTGCCTCTCTCTGTTTCTCAGGCTTAACTTCATCAAAGTTGCTACCTTCTCTCAGGCTAATTAACTCCCAGCAATTCTTTCAGATCCTGTTTGAAGAAATGATGGCAGGAAGGTTTAAGATACATAGATAAATCATAGAGGGAATGTTCAGTGTTGGAATGATACTGGGAGCTGGCTATGGGGCTTCAGAGGAAAGGAGGAGCTTCAGCTGGGGTCACAGGGGAAGCTTGTTGAAGGGGCAGGGATTAGAGGAGGCACTTTTAGATTGGTGGCCAGAAAGATTGGCTAATATCTCCCCTGTGAATTAGTCAGAATTATCAAATCGGCATGGAGGCACTGGCTGATTGAGGATCTCTTTTACTTGGGCAAACTCCTTAGCACATGAAAGACAACAGGAATTCCCTTCCTTCCTTCCTTCCTTCCTTCCTTCCTTCCTTCCTTCCTTCTCCCTTCTATTTGTTCCTATTATGTGCCAGATGCCCTTCTACATGCTGAGGAGAAAGTACTGACCAAGAAATAATTTATATTTGAGAAAGAATTTAAGTATTTTTAAACACACTGGATGTTAAAAGAAAATCCCAGAAAGACCTCAGCTATTTATGCATAATTTCTTCTTCCCAAATCAGGATGCTGTAGAACCACAAAGATGACAAATGTTTACCTCACTCAATTTCCTAACCTATAAAATGGTAATAAGAATTCTTCCCTTGAATAACTCCTCAATTTTTTAAATCAAATGAAAGCACATGGAGAACGTTAGCGCGCTATTCACACATAAAGAAACGTTTACTCCATAAACCATAGTATTTCTGCTTCTGTGCTCTTTTCTGTCCTGATTTCATAGCTCTTATTACCTTAATTCCTCTGTCTTTTATTCGTTTTTTTCTTTCTTCTCTGCTTTACTACACTGAAGATTTTTTTAACACTTTCTGAGAAAACACACCCCTGAAGTTTCCTTAAAAAAATATGTGTGTGTATACATATATATGTATATTTTCATATATGATATCATATATATATCATATATATATATGATAGGTTTATAGCTATTCTGCATTGGAAAAACAACTGTGCTGTGGAAATGCTTTAACTCATCATTTAAATTTGATGAGGGCTGAGAGTGCAGCTCAGTGGTAGAGCACTTGCTTAGGCACTACGATCACTAGATTGTAGGTTTAACCCCATGCACCGAAAATTAATTAATTGACTAATTAGATTTGATACACATCTCAGTTTACAAATAAAACTTGGTCAGAGTTTTGGTCAGCATCCTTGCAGCCATCATCTAAATATCTGACCACATAACTTAGAAGAAAGAAGATTTATTTCCTCTTATGGTTTTGGGCTCAGCTCTTGTGAGGCTGGGACCAAGAATCTCAGGGCTTGGTGGCAGGAGGCAGGGGGAGCACAAGGCTGGGCTCTTTATAACATGGAGGCCAGAAGCCAGAGAGAGAGCAGGGAAGGAGAACCCCTTGATAGAATCCCCAAGGCCACACCCCCAGAGACCACCTCCAGCCACACCCTACTGCCTACTAGGTTCCATCCAGGTAAATCCAGTACAATGTATTTATTTGCTTTTGGAATTACAACCCTTGTGACTTAATTATATCAGCTCCAAACATAAGGTGAGCTTAGGGGACATTTTATATCTGACTATAACAACAGTCAGTCAGAAGAAAACCTCTTGTTTTAGAGTGGTTTATTTATGGAGTGCCTCTCCTGCCCCAGATACCAGGCTGGACAGTGGGAACCAGCCGAAAAGGGGGCTAAGATAGTCTTACCTTGCAGAATTTGTGGGGCGTGGTGGAAGGCAGACACAAGTGAGGTGCTGGCGCAGTCGAAAACCACAAGAATAAGAGGGAAGACCTACACTGGGGGAATATTTTGCTTAAGGATGTTAACCTGGTGTTCTACTTGAAAAAAAGAATCAGGCCACACAGCTTCACTTGTTAGAAACAAGAGAGATTTATTTATTATGAAGGGTTAGAGGAGCAAGCATCAAAACCAAAATGGACAGCCACACCGCGGCATGCTGTATACAGTACTCACACTACCCATCGGGGCAGGCGACAATATCTGGCATTGTGGGTTGGGAAGTTGTGCAGACAGCTGACCAGAGTCCAGATTGGAATGGTTCTGGGTGGAGTGAACGTTCTCCCCACAGGTGGGACTTCAGTTTGCAGTCTTAAGGGAGTTCCTAAGTAAGGCAACTGGACAGTGTAGCCCTCAGGGCTGCATACTTTGCCATCTTGAGAAAAAGGGAAAATGTCATCCCTTGTTTATGATAATTCCCAGTCTATCTTAGCAGGTAAGGCTTATTTCTGGGAAAAGGTGATCTGAAAGGAATACTTGCCTCCCCAAGCATCTAAGATGTCATGTGTCCTTTACCTTCGTTTTTTCTATGAGGTTTGGGCAATGTTTTAACTATCCATGTATCTGGGTCCCTTAGATGACATTCAGAAGACTCAGAACTGTGGAATGACCTAGTACAGAGAATGTTTCTACACAACAGCACACACCTGCAGGTGCACACTATGTTGGCAAGACTGTTATCAGAGTCTCAAGAAGGGCTGTGACTGAGCGAGAGTTAAGAACTTTAGTACTTAAATAAGTGGAATACAGTGTGGAAAAACTGTGTGGTGTTCATACTTACGATACCATTAATAAGGGCTTTAGTAATACAAAGCAGCTAGCTGTCCTTTTTGCTCTAATTGCAAAAGCTCCCAAGCATTGTGCTAAGAGCTTTACACACATTATTTCATCTTAAACGCAAAATAGCCCCAAGAAATAGAGTGACAAAGTTGCCTGCCCGATAGTCTTGCCCTAGAAATTTCTTCCTCTAGAGTCTCTCCTCTTTTCACCTTTCTCCACATGGACTTGGCCTTTTTGATTCCTCTTCAGTCCCTTCCATGTGAAGTAAATTGTAATTGGTTAGCCAAACCCACTGTTCTTATATGCCTTGCCAAATAATTGGTGGGTCTGGGCAAGCCCTACAATTCTGAGACTTGAGGGAAAAACTGGTGGACATTTATGAGAAGAATTCTCTTTCTTTAAAATATGGATGAAAAGTAAATATGTCCTTCTTCTACCTTTGGGTGTTGGCTGTGGCAATATCAGTATGGCAGCTTGTCCCAATGTGAAAATCAGGCCCACAAGGAAAAGCTCATGTTCCAAGAAAGCCTGGGAGTGGAAGGCATGGAACACCAGGACCTAAAGCATTGGGGAGATTATCAAGCTACTGAATTGACCTCTCCTGAAACAGATTTTTTGACAAGAGAGCTAATAAATGCCTTTAATGTTTAAAATATTTTGGTTGGGTTTTCTGTTACTTGCACCTGAATGCATGTATAAATATGGCTCCAATGCTTGCATCAAATTGAAGCACACTGCAGATAAGCTACTGCTTGTAATAGATTGGATTTAGAATGTGCCCGTAGTCTTCAGGGAAAGAGGTAGCAATGTTGGATGCAGGGCTTGGTGGCTAAGGGGAGGTCCCTGGAGGTGTGGCCGTGGCCATGGGGATTATATACGGCTCTCTCCTTTTACTCGCTTTCTACTTCTGGCCTCCATGACGTGAGAGCAGAGCCCTTTCACTCTCTCTGCTTCTTGCTGTCCATCCTGAGTTCTCAGACCTAGCCTCACATGGACTGAACCTCTAAACCCCCCCAAAACTGTGAGCAAACAAATCTTCCTTCCTCTAAGTTGCGTGGTCAGATGTTTTGGATTATATCAGGGAGAATGTTGACCAAGACACTACCCACAATTACGAACCTGCTCAGAGGGAAGGTAGGGTTCAAAGGCCATTGAGCTCCTGAGGGGTTCTTGTGCTTGGCCACAAGCTATAACACCTCAGCCTTGATCTTGGAATTCCAGTTCCAAATAGGTGGAACAGTGCTGATTTTAGCATATTCCATTTCAAGGACAAAATCTGCGGTTCTGAAGTAGTCTTTCCTGGAGTAAGATATATGATGGTGCTGAGTCGTCCTGGACCCTGAACGCCTTGTTAGGAATAATTATGGAGCCCCAGAGAGTAATGGAATGGCAGCGGAGAAACTGGAGTAAGTCCTCTGCCATCCTTCTCTTCTTCAGCAGCTCTTTATCTGTGACTACAGATTTGACAGAGTCAATTCAATGGATGGACATAATTTTGGTTTTGTTAACTGTGTTTTTAACTACATAATAAATCTCACTTAGACTGATACTTAAATTCATCTGTATGGATATAGCTGAGGCCAAGAAATTATTCCATATGTGAAATAGTATGTATGCAATAAAGATATAGTTCCATAAAAATAATTGTTTTGGGGTGGTGGAGAGGCAAACAGTGCAGTCTGATCTTTTATAGTCTGGTCAATGTTCACTGACTTATTTTCCTCCAGGGAAAGCAAAGACACTAGATAGAGCCTAAGTTCCCAAACCTTAACATTTGCAGCTCTGATTCTGGTCCTTTTGTAGGTAAAAAAACTGAAGCAGGTAACTACAATTCAGCAAGGTGGAGTCTACATGGGATCTCACAGACCTTTAGTTTGCTAACCTACTCACCTTCCTTCCTTCTATTTGTCATTTTTCAGATCTATGGATCTTTCTTGAGTTTAGCATGGACCTGTTCATGTTTACATCTGAGATTGCATCATCCCAATAGGAAGACTTAGGATATGTCTTTGTTTTACAAACATATGTGGGGGAGATCCAAATAAAAATCAAGTCAAATGATTCTAATTTATAATACTCCTTCCAAAAAGAAAAAGATACTTAAACATAAATTCTTTTGGGAAAAATATCTAACCAGCTTTCCTCTCTAGACCTAAGAGATGTTTCAAAGCATCCTTTGTGGTTAGAAGGGGAAGAGGGTGACCCTTATATAATCATACAATTTGGAATCTTTATATCTATATGAAGTAGCAAACTCAGTATGAAATGTTGCTTACAAAAACATATAATTTAAAAAGTGCACACTCACTACAGTACCCCAAGAGAGAACACCTGTTAGTAGTTTGGGGTAAATTTTTCCATTTTTAAATTTTTTCTGTGAATAGTAAAATTTATATAACTCTGCACAGTCTTCTATCTTGAGTTAAGATATTGGTCAGAATGGTACCTTGTGGTCCTTCACCTTAATCTTCTGCTATTCTTATTGAAGGGGCACAGATGATTGCAGGGAGAGTAGTACCTGGTTATCTTTCTCTTCTGGAGAACATACAGAGGCCAGAATATATAAGGTCACCTTTTCCTTTGGAGTCTTGCAATACAGTCCTACTCAGATGAGGTCAAGAAGGTGTTGAGGTTGTGTGATGTTCCCGGTCCATCTGCCCATTTGATCTATCCTTTGGGTGGACTTTTCTTCCCATTTGCATATGGTCCCTGCTTGGCAAAGCATTCTTTTGCTTCAGTCTTTTTAACTGTCTTTTCCTTCAGCATTTTCTTTCCTTTTGCTGGCCTCACATCAGTAATTCTCTCATCTGCCCACTTTGAGTTCTAGAACATAGGAGAGATGATTCTAGTCCTGAGGGGTGGGGTGAGGAAGAAGTCCATCATCTAGTGTTCTTCCATATGTGATTCTATAGCCCAAGAAAAGAGTTCATGCTAAAAGACTGTTGGGGCTGCCCTCATGTGGAAGGTATCTAAAATAATTAGTCTAGATGGGTGCAGTGAAGCAGAGAGGAAAGAGGAAAGGAGACATTTACTCTGCAGTTTGGAAGCACTAATGTCTGTGTATGAGGCATATATGAAAATAAAATCTCATTGTAAAATCTTAGAGGTAAGAAGAAAGAATAAAAATGAGGTATCAACTTTTATAAGTCTATTTCTTCTGCCAATTCTCCTGGATGACTCATACTGGCCAACAAATTTATTTTTGAGCTTCAGTGAAATAAAAACCTTGGTAAAATATTTAGCTAAAAGTATCTCATGAATTTGTCATTTAAGGGTTTACAGCATTAGACATTGTGAATTTTTGTGACAAACATGTAGTAGTTGTAATCCAGGTTCATTTTTGGATGCCCCAAATGTTTCTAATCATATAACTTTTTTGCATCTCTGGATATCTGTATGAATTCTACAAAAGCATCCAGTTATGGATTGATTTGCTCTTGAAATATAGATTTCCCCGTTCATTGTACTATGGTTTGGTAATGAAGATAGCATAAGGTATTTGCAAATTATGATTGTCTTGAACAACTAGAGACTGTATTAAAATAGTCTTGGTGAAAATAACTGAGAACACTGGTACATGATAGATAATCAGATGAACCAAAGACAGACAGTTCTTACTCTTGTTACAAACACTGTGTTAGCTTTGTGCTACTGTGACAAAATGCCTGAACAAAACTCAGACTCATTTTGGCTCACGGTTTTAGTCCATGGTCAACCAGCTCTACTGCTCTGGGCCTGAGCGAAGGAAGAGAATCATGGTGGAGAGGACATGGTGGGAGGGAGCCACCACTGGACTTGCTTCATGGGCATCTAACCTTCAACATGGCCAAAATGAGATTTTGGGGGTTTCCCCAGTCACTTCACAAAATCATCTGCCCCTTACTCTTTTCCAATACTCACCTCATGGTGTTCAGGAAGCAGAGGGGTGGGCAAGAGCCAGGGACAAGAGATAGTCCCCAAGGGCATATATCCAAGGACCCACTCCTTCAACTAGGTCCCATCTCCTGAAATTTCCACTACTTCTCAATAATGCCATCAAATTATTATGAGCCCACATGATCCAATTACTTCCCCTAAACCACATCTCTCAACACTGCTGCCCTGAGGACAAGGCTTCAGCACAGCAGCCTGTGGGGACATTCCAGGTCTAGCGCAGAACAGACACTGTTAATGCTAACAATGAGTGGTCCACAAGAGACTTTGACACTCTTGTCATTAGAACCTGTGAAAGTAAGAGTCATAATTTCTCAGGTGTATTTGGAAGTGAAAGATGATGTAGGTATATTCCTGGCTACTGTGTGTGTGTGTGTGTGTGTGTGTGTGTGTGTGTGTGTGTGACATGTGTGTATACATGCGTATTTGTTATCAATAATATTAAAATGAATTGCTCTTCAAACGTTATTGAGCAATCCACTTGTTTATAATTGCTATGTTATAACTGCAATGTTTTGAGCTATTTTTAAGGCACAAGTTCCTCTGACTTTAACTTCCTTTAACCTTTTTTAATATAGGTGCCTTGAAGGGTCTTCTTTCTTTTTTATTTTTGCTTTGATTTGTGTTTGTGTGTGGGGGAATTAAACTTGATATTGGAAGAATCTTCACAAATGAGTTACTGTATCACGTTTTAGATCATGCTTCAGTTTTACTTTTCCATGACAAACAGTAATTAAATGAAACTTTTGTAAAATACAAAGTTATGATGTCAAAATTTAACTTAATGAAAGCATTTTGGCTGGGACTTTAAATCAAATGGTTTCAGTCTTTTTTAAAAAATTAACTTTTAACTGTGTTATAAAAGTAGATCCTAGAGGCAGCAATGAATAAAACTGATTCAAATATAGATATTACAAACCCCCAATAAACACTGAACTTAGTTACAAAAATTGTATTATCTTATTTTATTTTTGATTAACATGTATAAGTTATTCATGTTAATGAGATAAAGTGTGATATTTCCACACCTGCATACAGTGTGCACTGGCCAAATCTAGCCTATGTGAACTCTGATAATATTGTGTGAGTATGTCTGTAGTACTGGGGATTGAACCCAAAGGCATTCTGCCTCCAAGTTACATTCTTAGCCCTTTTTTAATTTTTATTTTGAAACAGAGTCTTACTACATTGATGTGATTCTCAGTACTTTCTGAGTCTGTACTTGAACCTGTGATCTTTCTGTCTCAGCCTCCCAAGTACTGGAATCACAGGTGTGTGCCATCACGCCCAGCTTGAACTCTGATAGACTTACTCATCTGCATTAGATCAGGGGTTGGCAATCTGTATCACTCGAACCAGCCTGCTGTGAGCTGAGTAGTTTTTATATTCTTAAATGAAATTCAGATTTTATTCTCCATGAATAAATTTTTACAATATTTCATAATAAATGGAAGTTAAATGAAATTCAGATTTTGGTCAATAAATATAGTTTTTATTGGAATGGAGCTATTTGTTTACAATTGTCTATGAGTCTTTCATGCTAAATGGCCAAGAGTGAGAAACCTTCTATTAAAAACCAGATGGTGAATATTTTAGTCTTTACTGGCCCACACAACCTCTATTACAAGGACTCCACTCCTAGTGTAGAAATTAGTAATGCAGTAGGCTGCAGCTCAGTGGTAGAGTGCTCACCTAGCATGCTGGAGGCCCTGGGTTCCATCCTTAGCATCACAGCGAATAAATAAGAAGTGGGGTACTTCTGTAGATGCTGTGACTCCTACACATCCACTCTCCCTCATCCCTACAAAGATGCACGCACGGGAGTTGCGTGAATAGATGGCATTTGCTTATGTAATCCAACTGGCTTTCAGGTTCAGTGTTTCTGATGCCCGCCTTTTTGGTAATATTCTTTATATTATCTTTATTTTTGAAAATTTGGAAAAATAATGGAACAAAAACGTGAAAAACTTACAATGTTTCACATTAGATCACTTAACATTTTAGCTTTTGTTTGATTTTCTATTGCATACATGGGAGTTTGAGGCGTAAATAGGATATTTTATATGGAGAGATTTTTAACTAAACATTAGTGTGGACATTTTGTTGTGTCTTTAAATCTAATTTGCATGACTATCTTGAATTATGTCTATAATTTAACAGCTCGCTTATTGTTGTACATTTTAATTCTACAATAAATAAAGCTACATTATTCTTTTATACAAATATCTTTCTACATCTTTTCCTCAAAATATACTGAATCAAAGGAGAAGAATATTTTTAGATTTTGGAGAATGTTTAACATATGTTTAACATATGTATGTGATAAAGACAAAGTTATTTTCCATATAGGCTATATAAAATAAGTGCATCTTTGGTATATCTTTTACACTGCTTAATATATCATGATTGTCAATCAGCAAGGCAAAAATATTTTCTTTTTCATTTATTTAGTTACTATTGAAGTACCTTATATTATTTTTCTGTGATTGTCAGTCAGTGTCCTTTGACTATCTATCTAATCACTATTATTTTTATTTTAAAGACTCTTAGGGACATTAACTTTTTCACATTCATTTGTCATATAAATCACACCTAATTTGCCTTTAGGTTTTTTGTGTATGATATTGTTCCTTTTTTGGAGTTACTGGGGATTGAACTGAGAGTTATTCTATCTCTAAGCTACACCACTAGCCCTATTTTATTTTTTGCTTAGAAACAGAGTCTCCTAATTTCAGAGGGCCTCCCTAAGTTGCTGAGGCTAGCCATGAACCTATGATCCTCCTGTCTCAGCCTCCTAAATACAGATATTATAGGTGTGCACCACCATGCCTGGCTTTTTGTGGATATTTTTGATATAAAGAAATATTAAATGTTTGTATAGTCATTGTAGTGACTTTTTTCTTTGTGATTTTTGTTCATTGCTTTAATTCCTTTTTTGCCTTAAAGTTTCTTTCCCATGTAAGAATAGGTCAAATATATGTTCATATTTTAAATGACTTAAATTACATTTAGCATATATGTGTAGAAATTATTTTTGTGAAGTTAAGATCAGACTTGGTCTCTCATGTGCTTTACTAATTCTTTCAGCAACAAATTCACATTTCTTTTCAGTGGTTGCCTTTGTGATACCCAAAAAAGTGTTTCATGTCTTCCCTTAGTGTTTTATTGATCTGTCTACTAATTCTTTTTTGGATCACACCATTTTATTTTTATTTTTATTTACTTATTTTATTTATTTATTTATTTATTTATTTATTTATTTGGTGGTACTGGGGATGGAACCCTTTTACCTCTGGGCTACACTCCCAGACCTATTTTATATTTTATTTAGAAACAGGGTCTCTTAAGCCACCGAGGCTGGCTTCAAACCTGTGTGATCCTCCTGTCTCCACCTCCCAAGCACGGGGATTACAAGTGTGTGCCACCATGCCTGGCTGGATCATACCATTTTAGTTGTTTAGTTTATAACACTTAATAGGATAAATTGAACCTCATCCCATTGGTTTAGGCTGCTTTTGTGGCATGAGACAGAGAGATGAAAATAACCAAGCAATAGGATTAGTAGTTTCTTCATCCCATTATTCAATGAAAGCAACAAAGACACATATGTTATCATGACTATTTTTTGGCTGTGTCTTGAGAATATATATATATTTAGCCTATTCATCTAATAGCTGTATTGACTTCTCTGAAAATATACTTTATTTTTCAATATGCCTTTATTGCTGCATTATAGCCTCACATTATATTGTAAATCATGCACACAGCACTTGGTGACCGCCCCAGCCTCCTATCTCCCTTTCCCAATACAAAATACTGAGACTGACATTGGTGTTTTTCACATATGTACACATAATCAATGGTAGTAATTCTCCTCATGAACCTCACTCTTTCCCTCTCCTTCCATTAGACTACCTCCCTGGCTCCACTGAGGTCCCCTCTTCATTAACTAGAGTCCCTCTGGGATCCCAATTACTCCCTACCTTGTGAATATTAGAGAAAACATATGACCCTTTACATTCTGTTATTGGCTAATCTCAGTTAACATAATGTTCTCCAGGTCCTTCCATTTTCTTGCAAATGACATAATTTTGTTCTTCCTTATTGCTGAGTAGAATTCCATTGTGTGGCCGGGGTTGGTGGCTCACGCTTGTAATCCCTGTGCTTGGGCAGAGTCAGGAGGATCACGCAGGTTCGAAGCCAGCCGCGTTGGCTTAAGAGACCCTGTTTCCAAATAAAAAAAATATAAAAATAGGTCTGGGAGTATAGCCTGGAGGTAGAAGGTTTCCACAAACCCCAGTACCATCAAAAAATTAAAAAATAAAAAAGAATTCCATTGTGTGAATATTCCATAATTTTGTAATGTCTGCATCTGTTGGTGGACACCTAGGTTGGTTCCATAATTTGGCTGTTGTGATTTGTGCTGCTTTGAACATGGATATGCATATATTACTGTAGTTGTCTGATTTCAGTTTCTTTGAAAAGATACCCAAGAGTGGTTTGGCCGGATCATACATTGGATCCATTCCCAGTTTTCTGAGGAATCTCCACACTTGATTTCTATAGTGGCTGAACTAGATGGCACTCCCACCAACAGTGTAAAAGAGTTCCTCTTTCTCTACATCCTTGTCAATTTGTTGTTATTTGACTTCTTGATGATTGCCATTCTGATTGAGGTTAGATGAAATCTCAGTGTAGTTTTGATTTGCATCTTCCTGATTGCTAATTATGTTGAATATTTTTTCATGTATTTATTAGCCATTTGTATCTCTTCTTCTCTTACGTATCTATTCAATTCAATTTCTCATTTCTTGATTGGGTTATTTGTTTTTTGTGCAAAGTTTTTTAAGTTCTCTTGAAAATATATTTAAAATGGTAAAACTAAAATATTTTTGTTTCCAACCCTTTAATGGGTCCATATGCTTTGAATTTTTTTCTTTTTCTTTTACCTAGCTGATTTTAGTTGTAGCATTTTGATGCTTCTGAAAAAGCATTATGAGATTTATTCAATGATAATAGAGCTTAGTTAACTATTGAGTCTGAAATTTTCAGTTCTATGTAGGGTGATTGGATGTGATCAGTTTAGCATTTTGTAGGAATAAAAACATTATTCCTCATGAATTTTTTCTAAGTGTTATGAAATACCCTGCTCTTATGTGTTTCCTCCATAGTCAGACAGAATAATCATGAAAATTGCTCTTAGCATGTTTATACCTTATGTACAATATTCATTTTATCATGCAGCCAATATTCGTAGCCCCTCTCACTGTGAAGCAGGCAATGTGGGTGCTGGGAATGGGGTCCAGAGTGCAGTGAGTGTCACACTTGTGCTGGCTTAAATTGCTTTGAAGACATGTCATTAACAGCAAGCAAATAAATGAAAATATAGAATACAGCATAAAGTAGAGATAGTGCTCTGAATGTCTTAGAGGTCGCTTTTGCTAAAACGCTGACTCTACTTGAACCTGCAAATGTTAAAAAAAAAAATCTGTCATTTATCCCTCCATTTTGCATGTCGTCTTTATTACAAGTCAATCACTTTGGATACCAAGAACAACAGGTCTGATTGATAAACTGCTTGTGATGAGTCAAAACTATCCTTCCCCCAGGCAAGAGTAACTTTCTTATTGATTTCCACAAGGTTTTGCCTGACCAATCCCGAACTAATGATCACCCAGACCACAGTGCAAGCAAGATCGCTTGATGGTGCAGACTTCAGGTCCTCCTTGTCTCTGTAATTTGGGAGCCATGTGGGTACCCCTGAGGACAGGCCTGGAAATGCTGCTGTGTTTAGTGTTCCCAGCAGTGTTATGCTGATTCACATTCCTTCCTGCCATTACTTTTCCCTTTTGGTTTCGGGGTGGCTGGACTGGTTGGGATCTCCAGAGTCAGATCTCTGGCCAAGAGCAAGGGGAACATGAAGCAAAGCAAAACAAGGTAAACAGAGACCATATGGCAGGAGAGAAGGGGATGCTTTTGACTAGGGTGATCGAGAAGGCCTGTGTGATTAGGTTGTATTTGTATTTAGACTTGAAATTGAGGGAGCAAGTTATACTACAGTCTAAGGGGAAAACCTCCTAGTCAGAGAGAATGGCAAGTAGGAAGGTCCTAGAGAACTGATGCTTCTTGGGACCAACAAGGAGACCAGAGTGTCCAGAGGGGAGTTAGTGAATCACAGTGTAGCAGGAGATGAAGTCTGAGGCAGCCAGGGTTACAGTTTTATTTAAGGGTAGGATTTTATTGGTTGAGTCTTGAGGAGGAGAATGATAAGATTTAGCGTCACCTTAGCGGTATCTTCTTTAGCTGCTTCAGTAGAAAGTGCAAAGATTGGAAGAATGGCAGATTTGGGGGTAGCATGGTGTGGATATCAGGAGGTCCCTTTGAGCATGTTTTATTTAAGATCCCAAAAGGAGATGCTAATTAATCAACGGGATGCCACATGAGTTGGGAAAATGGAACCATGATATAGAATAGGGAGGGAGACACCAACTCAGAGATTGCTTTAGTGCCAGGGGTTGAAACCAATCACCTAGGGAGTACATTAGTCACTTAGGGGTGCTGTAATAAATTGCCATGAATTTGGGGGCTTAAAATTACAGAAATATTTGAACTTGGTGGTACATGCCTGTAATCCCAGTACTAAGAAAGCAGAGACAGGAAGATTTCAGGTTTGAGGCCAGCGTATAGTAATTTAGCAAGATCCTGTTTCAAAAATAAAAGTGGCTGTGGGTATAGCTCAAAGGTAGAATGGTTGTAGGTAAAATCTCTAGCACTTCCCCTTGGAAACAAACACAAACCCTCCAAAATTATTGTTTATCACAGTTCTAGAGAAATTTTAGGACTAGAAGTCCTAAATTAGGCAAAGTCCCGTTCCCTGGAGGGCTCTAGGGAAGAACTTGTTGTCTCTTCCAGCTTGAGAGGACTGTCAAGGTTCGTGCATATGTAGTCACATCTTTTCAGTCTCTTCCTCTGTGGCCACATCACCCACTCCTATTTTGTCTATCCAATCTTCCCATGCCACTCTCATGAGGATACTTGTCATTGCATTTAGGGACCACCTGGGTACTCCAGAATAAGCATCTCCTCCCTGAACCCTTAAATTCTTCTCATTTAGTTATACAAAATAATAGTCACTCTTTGATCATATAAGGTAATACTTGCAGGTTCTTGGAATTAGGACACGGACCTGTCTTTTTAGGGTTTATCATTCAGTCCCCTAAAAACAGTCAGTACTGATTGAAAAAAAAAATGGTCTCAAGACTGAGTTTTGGGTCACACCAGTGTTCAGGAAGAGAAAGAGAGACCACTCCACCAATATGGAAACTCGGGTAGTTGGTGAGATAGGGAACTGGACAGTTAGACTGTGACACTGCTGAGGAATGTGCTTCAACAAGGAGGAGGTGATTAGTTACTGCAAGGCTGCTGAGTGATTCAGAGCACACGGGTCAACACTCAGTAATAGACTTGGTAAGACAGGGCTTGCTGCTGAACTTGCCACTGTGGAGCAGAGAGTGGCATACTAGTATGTGTGACAGTCCTTAATGCTGAGTCCGGCTTCCACTGGGAGATGATGGTCCTGTCTGGGCTGGAGGACTGGAAGCTGACCCAGGGCTTCAATGGGGAAAGTCATTTTGTGACTTTTTGCTAGATGCTCATGGTAGAAATTTTGTAAATTATAAGAGAGAATAGAGCGGGTTATGTAATTTTAAATTTTGTCTAAAGTGCTTGTGTTTGTCAGCTTGTCAGCAGACGGCAATGGAGGTGCTCCTGAATGGGGGCTGTGTTGTGAGTGGATTCAGGATAAAACCACCCTGAGGCTTTTGGTCCCCAGTTCACACCATGTGACTTTGGTGACAGTTTGGTCAGGCTCTTTCTTTCTTGACAGAGTTATCTCTGGGCCAAGGGCTCTCTGGGCTTTATCACTAATCAAGATTTCCTCCTTATTCAAATTGTCAAATTTTTATACATCTGTCAATGTATATTGGACAGTGTAAGCCTCAGAGAGAATCTAAATTAATTACAAGGATTCAAGATCCAATATTAGTGGGTGAGATATGTCATAAGAGAGTAATAGGTCAGTTTTTCTAGGGAACTTGGAAAACCAGAAAGATGAATGCATTCTTATTTTATAATTCTCAAACTCAGAATATAAATTACCAGTGCAAATTGAGATCAATGTTCTTTCTCACTCTTGTCTCCTTATATTTTGCTCTGCCTAAAGTTCAGGTGCAAAACAGGTATTGAGGGTGGAATCTGGAAGAAGACACACCAAGCGCTGTTCAATTGTATTTATCACTTTAAACCTCACTCTGAGGTATAATTACAATGCACCAATAAAAGTATACTTAAAAAAGAACGTGAAAGCAAGGAAACTTGTTTTTATATAAACTAAAGCACTTGTTCGTATCGATGCTATTAATGACTGAGAGTGAATTTTAGAATTTAGCTCATTGTATTTTTGTTCCAATCAAATCAAAACCCTTGAGACTGCCATATGGTTTTAGAAAATACATTTGAGTTGGGCATGCTGGCTCATGCCTGTAATCACAGTACTTGGAAAGCTGAGACAGAAGGAATACAAGTTTGAGGACAGTCTCAGAAACATAGTGAGACTCTCAACAATCTAGAAACCCTTTTTAAAAATAAAATAGGGCTGGGCGTGGTGGCGCATGCTTGTAATTCCCGAGCTTGAGAGGCGGAGACAGGAGGATTGTGCTGGTTCAGAGCCAGCCTTGCTGGCTTAAGAGACCCTATTTCCAAATAAAAAATATAAAAATAGGTCTGGGAGTGTAGCCCAGAGATAGAAGGGCTTCCAGGAACACCAGTACCACAAAAAATAATAAATAAATAAATAAATAAATAAATAAGAAAATAAAATAGGGCTGAGGGTGTAGCTTGGAACTGGAATACCTCCAAGTTCAATCCTTGATACTACACACACACAAAAAAAGACATATTTTTGTCTTTTAAAACATGAGTTACTCAGTTCATTAACTGGTGCCACAATGCAATAAACCAAGTGTATTTGGAGGTTCTTTGTAGTAGAGAAATCTCACAAATATGTTAACTGGTTGCACAAGATAAATAATTTTGTCATAGTATGAGATAAATGAGAGTGGTGATAAATGTGTAAAGGGCTATCTCATCACTTGAGAAAATAAAGAAAGCAAACAGTATTGCCATGGTTAGGAGTTTCAGTAAGGCACAGGGTTTCTCAACCCACTATTGACACTGTGGGCCAGGTAATTCTTGGAAGCACATCTAGCTTCAAGTCACTAACTGCCAGTAGAACTCTGTTTCTGATTATAATAACTAAATAAATAAATAAATAAATAAATAAATGGTGAAGTATTTGCCAAATGTCTTTGGGGGCAAATTTTGCCCTGATTCTTAACTGCTGAGGTATACTGCATAAAACCCCCAAAAGTCATGTTCCATGTACTCAAGATAGAATGAGTTGAAGAAACAGGCTCATGGAGAACTTGGTTGTTGAAAATGATTTGGGGATGGAATTTTATTTAAGAAACATTGTAATTAAGGCATAGCTCTTATATGTTTTTTGTGTTGGTGAAAAATATATCCTTTCTAAAATCTAAAGTTAAATAAGTATAGTAGGAATACAAAAATTGCTGGTGATAAATCGGGCATGGTGGCACATGCTTATACTCCCAGTATTTGGGAGGCTGAGACAGGAGGATCCGGGTTTGTGGCCAGCCTCAGCTACTTAGTTGCGACGGACCAGCTCGGTCAGAGCACTGAAAGCCGTTCGGGACTTAGTTCCTGGAAGGTGATACAAAGGCTTCGGCTGTAGTTCTGCAGAGGCTTCTCTGCAGTGATTTTTCCCTTTTTATGAAATAAACTCCTTCAAGTTTCTGTTTATGACGCTAAAAGTGGAGATTCCTCTCCGGGAAAAATCTGAAATGACTGGAAACAGACAACTGCCTCTCGTGCAATTGACACTTTATTTTCCAAAACCAAGATTATTTCTATTTTTCCCCAAAGAAGTTAATAGTAAAAAAGTGTAAACACCAAAGGACAATAGTGAAGGACAAGCAAACAAGGTAAAAGGACACTGGTCCGGCATTCAGGATTAGCTCCGGATCCTGTGATCAAGTCCAGCCCCTTGGCCTTGTATATGAGTGCTTCAGAGGGTAAATTCCACACCCAGAATCTTTTGAGGAATTTAGTTCTTAGAGTCATCTTCAACCCTTTCAGAACATTCCATTCCTAGGGCTTAGTCCAATGTCCTCCTCTGTCTAGTAAGCTGGCTGAGGACAAAATCAGAGTCCCCGGCTTTAGGGTACAGTCATGAAGGTGTTTGGTGAGGGAGTCAGATGAGCGAGTATGTCTTTATGGCCGTCCAGAGGGCTTTGATAGACGTCTGTCTGTAACACCATCTGATGCCTGAAAACTCCAATCCTATGAAACAACACTTAAAATATTTTTTAGCAGATATGGCCAAAAAGCACACGCGATTTAATTCCTATAACTATTCTTTGATAAATATCATTGCAGACTTTGGAGTCTTTAGATTTAATTGTCAGATATACTCCTCTAGCTGCTACCTGCTGCTGAGCACACAAGCGGTAGGCTTATTTGAAACCTATTCCTCTTTTAATAATCTATCTTCATCACATACCACAAACCTTATTGCGACCTGCTTTTAATCTTCTGATTTTTATCTTGGTTCTTTCTTTCCCATTTGGGACAATCTTAGAATAAACTTTTCTGCATACAAAATGCTTTCTTATTCTCACAAGATTTCCTTTCTTTATTTCCATCAAAACTCCATACCTGCACACTTATTATATCTGTCTTTTGTTCTGACATAACCATTTCTTAACCAGGTTGCGCCTCCCTGTCTCCGGGCAGTGCACGTACTAGGTGCAAAGGTCAAGAATCTTCCTAGCCTTTGGCTCTATTTTATTGGACAGTATTAGTTGCTCATCAACTAGGGTGCTTTAAAGCCGCACACAAAGTTTACCTTTCTTTTGCCCAAGCTGGGTCCCAGAGGAGAGGAGGTAAACAGAGGCACCAGTTGCCTCCCTTGCAGTTTTTAGGGCTAATGGCTTCAGCTGTCTCCTAAGGCTTTTACTATAGGTTAATGATTAGGATGAAGGTCAAAGATAGGGAGGAATTCTACGTTGTAATTGCTGCAGCTTGAATGCTTTCACAGCACCTAAACTCTGACTAGATTTTATTATAGCTTGGAGCAAGGCAGGGGGCGTCTAAAGGCCCAGACATATTACTAGAAAATTTATCTTCTGGCCGGGCATGGTGGCGCACGCTTGTAATCCCCGCACTTGGGAGGCGGAGACAGGTGGATCGCGCAGGTTCGAAGCCAGTCGCGCTGGTGTAAGAGACCCTGTTTCAAAAGTATAATATAGGTCTGGGAGTGTAGCCCGGAGGTAGAAGGGCTTCCAGAAAACTCAGTACCACCAAAAAAAAAAAAAAAGAAAAGAAAATTTATCTTCCATGGACTTAATTTCTCCCACAGTCCTAATTTTTTGGGACCCCACTTTACATCACTGGAGCCATTAGTATAGAATCATTACCAAAAGAATAATAGCTTATAAAAGAATATCTAAGAGCAAGGAGTACTCTGGCCAGAGACATCACCTTCCCCTCGGGGCTTGCTTTCTTTAAGCATTGCCACATCATACGCACAGGGTAACGCGCGCAGACGCCAAGGAAGACAAGGCAGTGGCACTTAGTGAGGACCTCTGCAACTTATGATACCTGTTTCAAAAAAAAAGAATAAAAAATAGGGCTGGAGGTGCAGCTCAGAAGTAGAATGCCCCTGGGCTCCATCTCCAGTACCACACACACACACAAAAAAAGCTGGTGATAGAGATTAACTTTTATTTCACTTCCTTCAAAAACCTTACAAAGATATGCAGGGTCCAGAGTTATTCTCCAAGATTAATTGTGTAGTAGGTTGGGGGGATTATTTTGGCTCTAACTTCGCATTTGCTTAAGTTTGACTAGGTAGCGACATGCGTAACAGACCAAGTGGCGCTTGCAGTAGAGACTGCATTCAGCAAATAGCCTTGTCCTCCTTTACATTCCCCAACCTCCCTTGCAGTTCAGTTGTGTAACTAGTTCTCTCTAGATCAATGGGAATTGACTTAACTTTGAGGCTGAGGAAGTTAGAGGTCAGAGTGTCTCTTCTATCCTTCTCTCCTTACTCCCATCAAAGTGATATGGGGCCTTGACGATACATGTCATCCTGAACCAAAGAAAAGGCTGCCCCTTTACTTCATGTGCTCTCTTCTCCTCTTCTGGAAAAGCTATTAGTTGGACATTAGACTGTCTGTCTACTTAATTTTTTTTTATTTTTTCAAGCAACATCCCCTTATCTATTTTTCTGCTTTCTAGAGATCAGTTGGAATTTGACCACATAGAAGAGAAGACTCAGCTAAGATCAGGAATCACAACTAGTTGCTTTTCTTCATGTGAATGATGTTGTGGTCAGGGAGCTCGTGCACATGACGTAAACAGTTACCTAAAATGGAGTTCTGCATTTTCTAGGGCATTCTGCTTGGGAGGAAATTCAGGAGATTTGGAGGGTATTTTTGCAGTATATAAAAGATGAAATGGCAAGACTTCAGATCTGGAGGTGATATCTATATCTCTATATCTATCTATCTATCTATCTATCTATCTATCTATCTATCTATCTATCTATCGTGTCTATAGTGTGTGGCCATTAGGAACCTGTCTTCTGGTGCTTACTGCCTGGGTGTGAATCCCAGTTTTGGCATTTAATAGCTATTTGATATCTAGTAGGTTACATAAATGCTCTGGTCTGACTTTTCTTATCTGTAAAGTGGATGTCACTACCTTATAGGTTGAAAGTGTTTAATAAATATAATCTTAGAAGAGTACCTGTTCTATAAAATACTATACTTCCCCTTCTATCTCTCCTCTCTCTCCTCTCTCTCTTTCTCTTTTTCTTCCCTTACAGTACTTTTTATTGTAAATGGTGTGTAGAGGTTTGATGTTACTGCTAATTGGGTTATAAATCAAAGTATTCATGTTAAGCCTATGAACTCGAGAATTTTTTGAGTGCTATATAATCTGTTGTATTTCTCATTATATAGTAGCTTCCCCTTATCTGTAGTTTCTCTTTCTGTGCTTTCAGATATCTGGAATTTACTCTGGTCTGAAAATATTAAGTGAAAACTCCAGAAGTAAACCTAGGTTTTAAACTGCTCTTCTTGGCTGTCTGTGTGAAGCTTTGCACTGTTCTGCATCCTGCCTGGGGTGTGAATCTCTCCTTTGTCTAGCCAGTTCACATTGCATTTGCTGCCTGCCCCAATGCAGTTGAGAGAGAAACTCTACATCGCATAATTTGATTACACTATATTATTATATTAAAATTTATTTTTAAGTTTTTCTACTTCTGGGGATTGAACCCTGGGCTTTTTGCATGTTAGGCATGCACTCTACCACTGATTTACACTCTCATCTGTGCTATATTTTATTATTTATTATTGTTAATTTATGATTGACACTAAATTATATATTAAACTTTATCATAGATATATGTTGGAAAAACCTTATATATCTGGGGTTCAGTACTTTCTGCAGGTTCAGGCATTCCCTGGGGGGCTTTGAATGCATCCTCCTTGGATCAGGGGAGACTACTATTTGTATATGCTGACAGTATAAGTCACTTAAACGCTTTCATAATTCTAGTAGTTGCATCTTTTCTACTGGGCACAGGATTACTGCTGACATAAATATCACTTATAGACTAAGAAAAACTGCCCTTCCTCTGGGCAGTTATATCTCCCTGCCTCTGTGCCTGTTTTGGAGAGCAGATCAGGGACTGGATTTCATTCTCACTGGCCAGTGATCAAGTCCTGCAGTAGTCAGTGCGCAGGTCCGGGCAGGGCCCTGACTGGGCATTACCAACGGAAGGAAGCCAGGCTTTGGAGAACCAAATCTCACCCTCCAGGGTCAAATATGACATTGGGAATGGATTGGATTCCTAACAACTCCTTCACTTACTGCTTCGATTTCTGTGTTCTCTTGCTGATCTTAGAGGGCAGACTGGTATGTTGAACCCATCACTTCAAGGCCTAGGTGGAAGAGGGAACCACCAGATATATCATTCAGTTTTTAATAGCCATATTTATATTTTTGAATCCTTGAGATTGGATGAGACTGCTTAGGAATAATGAATGGAGCATGAGGACAAAAAATCCCAGACCTGAGCTCAAGATCTCAGACTTTCAAAGAGCAATTGAAAGTATAGGGTGGAGAGAGGAGACTGAAAGGTAGTACTTAATGAGAGAGGGAAAGGGGAGGTAAAGTTGTCACAGAATGTAGGAATGAAAGAGAAAACCAAAGCCTGTGCTTTGTGATAGCCATGGAGGTAACTGGGTTGTGCAAATCACAGTAATTCATGACCAAGGGAAAGTAATACTATCGTTTCTGCTGCCTCATGGATCTACCTCCTGTCTCATAGGTCCAGGCCTCCGACGCAGATGCAGGACTCTATGGCTTTGTTGAGTATTCTCTGTATGACGGATTCCAAAGTGACGGAGCACCTCCCGCATTCCAGATCGACCCACACGACGGACGAATCTGTGTGGCTCAGGATATTGACAGGGAGAGGGATCCGGCCACCTTTGACCTCCTGGTGAAAGCTAAGGATGGGGTAAGTCTTCATGTGTGAAATCTCACACATCCTAAGAAGTGATGTGTATGTCACAGGGTACCAATGATTACCAACAATTGGCAGATCCTGTTTCACATACCCACCATCTCTTCCCTTTGCTGGAGTGTTTTGAAGCAAATATCGGACATTATGTCATTTAATTCATTATTAATTAAATAAAATCTTTAACAGATAATGACTTTCATAAAGCATAACTACAATACATTAACAGTAATTCTTTGATAGCATTTAATATCCACTCCATGTTAAATTTCATGGATTACCTAAGCCTATCTTTTAATAATTGGCTTATTTGAGTTCACATCCAAATAAGTTCACAAATTGATTTGATTGATCTAACCTTTAAGTTTCAATCTATAAGAATCAGCCCTCCTTTGCTCCTATGGGTTTTTCTTTTCTTTTTAAAAATTCAGAACTATTCCTATATTTATATTTTTATATTTTTAAATAAGATCTCCTTTGGCTTTTTTTTTAATAAAGAAATCGGAGCCGGGTGTGGTGGTGCACGCTTGTAATCCCCACACCTGGGAGGCTGAGACAGGAGGATCACACAGGTTCTAAGCCAGCCTCAGCTACTTAGTGAGGCTCCCAGTAACTTAGTGAGACCCTGTTCCCAAAAATAGGTCTGGGAGTGTAGCCCAGAGGTAGAAAGCCTCTGGGTTCCACCCCCAGTACCACACATACAAAAAATAATCAGGTTATTTGTCCTGTAAAATTTTCACCTGCTGAATATGGCTGATTACATCCTGGGACTATTAACCTTTATCTCCACTATTTCCCATGAATTGGCATCTTAAGCTATGGACCTGATTAGTGTCAGAATCATTTAGGTGGTGCCATGTGACCCTTACTGTATCCACAGACACAAGCTATTATTGCATTCGGGATTGCAGAATGAAGATTTTTGAATTTTATTATTCTTTTTGAATTTTCTGATATAAACTACTTTATTATCCTGAAATGTTAACACACAGGAATCACAGCAAAATGCTTATTTCTCTTCTCCATTTTTTTGAATGGTGAGTTGGTGCTTTAATTATCTTCAAAGGTGGTTCTTTTATCCCTAGTTTGATTATAAATTTCTGATTTTTTATATAGTTGGTATGTTTCAACACATGTTAACTTTATCATTTCTGAGGTTCATATTGACCCAAATTTGATCAGTGGAAGCACCTTCAATATATGCCAATAACTTTGACATATAAAATGCATACAAACTAGATATTGGTGATTTATGCCTATAATCCCAGGGGGTTGCAATTTTTTTTTAAATTTTTTTTTTTAAATTGGTGCACTGTATTCATACATCATAGTGGGATACATACTTTTGTAGACATACATGCACACATTGCCCAGTCAGCCCCCACCCGATCCCCACCCCATTCTCTCCCCATCCCTCCCTCCCATGCTTGGCTTAGTGATTGACATCTAGTATTATAGCAATTTATCAAAAATTAAAAATGATAATCTCACATAACAGTTTCATTTGTCTGATACCAAGCTTTTGATGACCTAAAGATAACATTTCAATATTTCTTTTTGCTTTCTTTCTTACCAGAGAATATTTTTTTTCTATTTTTTAGGTGAAACTATCATATATTTATATATTTATTTTTCAGAAAAAAAACTATCCTAATATGGAATATGGACTCTAGGTACCCACAACGATCTTGAAAAAGAACAAAGCTAGAAGATGTATATTTTCTGATTTCAAGCCATATAAAGCTACAATAATTGAAACAGTGTAGTAATATTCTAAAGGCAGATATATAAACCATTGGAGTTAAATAAAATCCTAGAGCTAAATTCTTCCCTATATTGTCAAGTTATTTTTAACAAGGTTTCCACGAACATTTGGTGGTGGGAATAATAATCTTTTAACTAAATATTATTGAAAAATAATAATTACATGGAAAAGAATAAAATTGGACCCTTACCTAATCCCATATACAAATATTAACTCAAAATAGATAAAAGACCTAAATATAAATCTTAAGACTATAAACTTTTAGGAGAAAATCTGGGTTATAAAACCTCACAACATTGAAATTGGCAGTGATTTCTTGGTTATGATTTCAATGGCACAGGCAACAGAAGAGTATACAAACTCCCTAAAAAAATAAAAAACATATTGTATATCCAAAGACAATGTAAACAGAGTTAACAGTTACTAATAGAATGGGATAAAATATTTCCAAATGCTATATCTGAAGGTATATTAATATTCCAACTAGAAATCCTAAAAATTAACAAACAATAAAGGCAAACACTACCCTTTAGAGATAGGTAAAAGACTAACATAAATAATGAATCTCCACAGATAACCAATCTTAGTTGTCTGTTGGATGGAAAATCTTGTTTCTCTAGTTCTGATGTGTGTTATCTATTTCTTCTTTGTAGTTAATCTCTTTAAGTATTTTCTCTAGTGCTGGTTTTGAAGACATAAATTCCTTCAGTTTCTGTTTGTCATGGAAGCTTCTTATTTCTCCATCTAATTTGATAGAAAGTTTTGCTGGGTAGGAAATTTTTGGCTGGAAGTTGTTTTCTTTCAAAATTGGGAATATGTTACTCCAAGCCCTTCTGGCTCTCATAACTTGGTTTGGGAAGTCTGGAGTGATTCAAATTGGTTTGCCTCTGAATGTCACTTGGCCCTTTGCTTTTGTTGCCTTTAAGATTCTCTGCTTGGCTTCCACATTGGTCATTTTGACAATTATGTGGCGTGGGGATCCTCTTCTCCGATCCTGTCTAAAGGGAGTTCTATAAGTTTCCTGGACCTGCGTATAGACCTCTTGCTCTATGTCTGGAAAATTTTCTGCTATTACTTCCTTGAAGAGATTGTTGATCCCTTTGGTTTCACTTTCTTTTCCCTCCTCTATTCCAATTATTCTTAGGTTAGCTCTCTTAAAATGGGCCCATATTTCTTCAATATCAGATTCCTGCTGTCGGATATTTTTTCCTAGATTAGAAACTATGCGTTCATTTTTGGAATGATCATCTTCTAAGAGCGAGATTCTGTTCTCCATGTGTTCTAATTGGTTGTTTGTGCTTTGAATTGAGGCCTTTACTTCATTAATTGCATCCTTTATCTCTTTTTGGCTCTCTCTGAGTTCTTTTCGAAGCACCTCTATTATTTCTACAGTTATTTTCCTGATTTGATCTTCTAGAAATCTCTGATTTTCTGTTTTATCGGGTTCTGATGTTGTGGGGTTGTGAGCATTGATTGCTCCAGTATTATTCCTCTTTCCCATGATTTCGGAAGTTTGTGCCTTCTCTGGGTTCTTCCCTTGGGTCACTATGACTTCACTTAAGGTGCTCTGGATCTCGAGTCTGTAGTATCTCAGACCCCACTACTCCTTTACTGGGTTGTATCACAGAGTCTCCGACCCAGAGAGTCGATAGAGGCTGCTTTAGACTGTGGGGGGTGCCTGGTTGCACGTTCTCCTATGGTGTGATATATCTGCCACCGCCCCTCTCCCGCTGGGTCAAGTCCCAGTGAGTACAGTACTGGGATTTCTCCTCTGGAGCCCGCAATTTGACTCACTGTTCTTGAGTACGCAGATGTAGCTGTACTGGATTCGGTGAATTCTCTGCTGCTGCCGCCAGTGGCAATATGGCGCCGCTGCTACGCCCTCGGCTGTGGGGCTGGCGTTTTTTTTTTCTTGGTTTTGATTTCCACTCTGAATCCCTGCAGCGTGTGCTGAGCTCAGCCACTGCGAGCTTTAGATGCTTCCTGCGCCGAGAAATCCCGCCTGGCTGTTCTGCAGCGGCTCCCCTCGGCTTGTTGTGGCCGTCCCGTGAACTCGCCGGTGCCACCGGCAGTATGGCTGCTGCCGCGTCCTCGGGCGTGAAGCCGCTTCCTCAGGCGTGAGGATCTCCTCTGTGGCTCTGTTCTCAGTCCGCTTTCTCTCTGGAGCCTGGTGATTTTTTTTGTTTTCCTGGTGATGTTGTTTTCTGGCTTTGAAAGGCGCTGATTTTGTGTTAATGGAGATTTGTTGTTAGCGGGGCTCTTAAGCCCCGCTTTTCTCGGTCGCCATCTTCCGCACTTGTCGGGGGTTGCAATTTTGAGGCCAGTGCATGGTAACTTAGCAAGACCTTCAGCAATTTAATGAGACCTTGCTTCAAAAGAAAAAGGGCGGGGTCGTATCTCAGAAGTAGAATGCCCCTGGGTTCAATCCTTACACACACACACACACACACACACACACACACACACACATACACACACACGTATATAGAGTGTAAATAAAAAATGAATAACTCAATGGATTTTTGAAAACTGGACACACTCAAGGAAGCAGATGAAGGCACAAAACCAGCTCTAGTAGCCCCCTCTTGGCCTTTTGTTGTAACTTTCCTTCCCCGTCTATACTTACCTTTAAGGATAACTATATTGAGAATTGATGATCTCCTCCTCCTCCTCCTCCTCCTCCTCCTCCTCCTCCTCCTTTTCCTCCTCCTTCTTCTCCTCCTACTCCTCTTCCTTCTCCTCTTCTTTCTCCTCTTCTTCTTCCTCCTATGCCTTCCACAATTGACTTCTAACACCAAACCTTTTATGCAAACTTTTTAACTTTCAGTGAATGTGATCATACACTGTGTTCCTAGTTTCTTTTGCTGAACATTATTTGTGAGAATTATTTGTGCTTTTGTGTGTAGTAATAATTCATTTATTCTCACTGTTTTATAGAATGTCTTTATGTGAATACATGATAACTTTCTATTCTATAATTGATAGTATCCACTTTAGGGTGTTATGAATAGTCCTACAAACAACCTTTTCAAAATTAAATTTATCTTTAACTGGTACATATAAAAACATAAAATTGTACATATTAATGGGTTATAGGCAATTTTTTGATTCTCATACACATTGTGTGATGTTTAAATCCAGTTAAACATATTTATCTCAAATTACAAACATTTATCATGTCTTTATCATTTTCTAGCCTTCTGAAACATACAGTACATTACTGTTCTTTACAGCCATCCTATAATATCACACCAGAATTTCTTGCTCCTGTCTAACTGTAACTTAGTGACCACTGGCCGGAATTTCCCCTTTGTTCCTGCCCTACTTCCACTAGCATATGGTAATCACCATTCTACTCTCAGTTTCTCTAAGATCAATGTTTATAGATTCCCCCTATAAGTGAAACCATATGGCACTTATCTTTATCTTGCTTTCTTCACTTAATACAGTGACTTCCAGTTTCAGTCATTTGCAAATGACAGGATTGCATTTTTTGTGACTGAATGTTACTCCATTGGGTATATGTACCACACGTACTTTATCTAGTCATCAATTGATAAACACAGGTTATTTTTATTTCTTGCATATTGTAAAAGTGCTACAGTGAACACAGAAGTTCACATGTCTCTTCAGCATACTGATTTTATTTCTATTGGTAATATACCCAATAATGAGATGACTGGACCAAAGAGAAGTTCTATTTTTAATTTTTTGAGAAGCTTCTGTATTGTTGCATAGTAGCTAAGCTAATTTACATTTCTACCAACAGTGTGCAAGGGTTCTATTTCACATCCTGGCCTGCACTTGTTATCTTTAGTTTTTTTATAATAGTTATTCTTACTGGGGTGAGGTGATACAGTCTTGATTTGCATTTTCTGATATGTTGAGAATTTTTTTTATATACCAGTTGGCCATTTGTATGTCTTTTTTCTTTGATAAATGTCTATTTAGGCCTATTTCCAATTTTAAAATTTGGTTGTTTGTTTGCCACTGAGGTTTTGGAGTTTCTTATAGCCTAGATATCAACCCTTTGTCAAATGTATAATTTGCAAATATTTCCGCTCATTCTGTAGATTGTATTTTCACTGTTTCCTTTGCTATAGAGAAGTTTCCTAATTTTGTGTAATCCCATTTGCCTATTAACATTCTTATACTTGTTATCTTATCAACAGATGTAAGCATTTTGGGGTTCTTTTTTTTTTTTGGTGGTACTGGGGTTCCTGGAAACCCTTCTACCTTCTGGCTACACTTCTAGACCTATTTTTATACTTTTTTTATTTGGAAACAGGGTCTCTTAAGCCAGCGCGGCTGGCTTCAAACCTGTGCAATCCTCCTGTCTCCGCCTCCTAAGCGCGGGGATTACAAGCGTACACCACCATGCCCAGCTTTGATGTAAGCATTTTTGTTGAATATTTATTTGTGACTAGAGTGGTATCTGAGTCAGCTTTTGTGCTGTTGTGACCAAAATATCTGACAAGAACAACTTAGAGGAGGAAAGGTTTGCTTGGGGCCGTGGATCCCGGGTTTTCAGAGTCCAGTCCATGGTTGGAGCACTCCACAGCAGCAACACTGTGGTGCTATGCAGAGGGAAGCCACTTTCAGCCTGTGGCAGCTAGAAACAGAGTGAGAGGCCAAGGCCCAGTGACCCGGCTCCTCGGCCTGCTCAGGTCCTGTACCTTGCTTGTGATGTTTCCTATCTAAACCAAACGGCTAGGTCATAAGAAAGCCAAACAACTTTTCAGAGTGGTTGAACCAATTTATACTCCCACCAAGAGAGTAGGAAATCTCACTGGCTTCACATTCTTCCTAAGAGTTGGTTTTTAGTATCTCTTTAGTTTTAGCAGTTCTGGTGCCTGTATAGTGGTATATTACACAGTGGAGACTGATTTTACATTTCCTTGATGACTAATAAATTGAACATTGCAGTGACTTTGTATAACTTGTTTTGTGATGTGCCTATTTGATTGTTTACCTGTTTTCCATTGCATTGGTCTTTTTCTTATTGGTTTATATGAGTTCTTTATATTTTTGACATGCAAGTTCTTTGTCGGATATACTTGCTCCGTATATTTTCTTATTCTGTGGCTGTCCTCTTCTTGTTCTTAATGGTTTCTTTTGAGTACTGGAAGTTCTTAATTGTACTAGAACGCATTTTATCGATTTGTTTCCTTTTATAGCGAGTGATTTCTTGTGTCCTTTTAAACAAGCATTTGCCTACCTTAGGGACATGAAGTTGTTGTCTTCCAAAAGCTTTGTTTGGTTTGACCTTTCACACTTAGATTTTCAATCTAATGGTAGGAAGTTTTATTCATCTTCTTTCAGTATAAGCATTCAATTAACTCAGCACCAGTTGTTGAAATGATCAGTCTCTCTTCAGTGTGCTGGAGTGTCACTAATTGTCACAAATCACATGATTGTGTTTGAGTGTGTCTACTTCTGGACACCCTCTTTTTAATCTATTCTTCTGACTTCCTACTAGCAACGTATTCTCTTAATTATTTCAGCTTTATATTAGATTATGGTAACCTGTCCTTTCATCCTTATCCTTATTCAATTGCCTTGACTATTTCTGACCATTTACCTTTCCAAATGTTTTCAAAACATCTTGTTGAATTTCATTACATTACATTAAAGGTGACTTCCTATGCATGCTCTTCAACCCTTTGATTTTTATTTTACTTACCTTATTTTAAAAACTTTCCTTTTTACCTTTTATCTGCTTACAACTCCTTTGTATAGATATATACTGCTAACACCTTTCTTTTTTTTTTTTTTTTGGTGGTACTGGGGTTCCTGGAAGCCCTTCTACCTCTGGGCTACACTCCCAGACCTATTTTTATATTTTTATTTAGAAACAGGGTCTCCTAAGCCAGCGCGCGCGGCTAGCTTCGAACCTGCGCGATCCTCCTGTCTCCGCCTCCCAAGTGCGGGGATTACAAGCCTGCGCCACCACGCCCGGCACTGCTAACACCTTTCTGATGTAATTTTTCTCTTTTAAATTAGCGGGAGAATCTTCCTAATTAAAACATGAGTGATTGGAGGAAATGAATCTAATTACATCTATAACAAGTGAACATACGGACACTACATGCAATAAAGTAATTTATATTTAATAAAAATACCCTTGTTCTATTTGGTTTGATTTTTGTCAACATCTTACTATTTGGTTGCAGAAATTCCTGATTCTATATAAAAGTGTGTAGAATAAAATAGAAATAAACAGAGGAATTTAGATTAATGTAAGTTTTTATAATTATTTAAAGTCCAATATGTGGACACAAATATTTATCTAAGGCTTTAAAATGTATTCTCAATATATTTTAGGACAACTATAAAAGGCCATCCTAAAATCAAGTAACCAATTTAAATCCAGCAGTGCAATGGCTGAGCATTCATTTCTAATCAGTTGGTTCCAAATGATTTTGTAATAGTGTATAAAAATCATACAAATAAGATCATTTGATGCCAGAAATTATCTACTTCTCAGAAGTCACACGGTAATTAGGAGCACTGCAGTGGAATTTAAAAAATCAGTGCAGGTATTTAAACTCCTTTACCTACCTCTGTTTTCACATGCTACAGGCTTACTTCAAGAGGAGTGGAGCCCAGTTTTGCCACTCAAATTCAACTTTAACCCTCCATAAAGCTTTCCCACACTGAGCAAAAGTGGTACATTATTGTTTCCCAACCACAAGGTATATTATGTTAAAAGTAGCTAATTAACTTTTGCTAATTTTTAGAAACCAAACAAGAGATAATCTGTAGGATGATGATGTTTGGTAAATCGGAACTTTCTGTAAATCTCCTTGTTTCATGGAGAGAAAACGCTCCACAGAAGTGCAGAGTATTCTAGTTGATTAGAACTGAAACATCCTACCTCATATTTAAATTCTCACACTTCTTCTCAGGCGATCTAATCTTAAACCCACCCTGGCCCAGGGGAGAGCTGCTCTGCACCCTGCTGTTTTAATATGGGTTTATATTATTATTTACATATGCTAAGGACTGCAGATCAGGAGGCAACTGCCATTGAAGAAATGGTTAATATTCATATATCCCAAAAGGGAGGGTGTGCTGCCATGTACCAGCATGCTGCCACAAAATACCCTGTTGGCCAGGAAGCACAGGACAGAGGGAAGACTGAACTGGTTTTAGGGGAAGGCATAGCAAGCCAGTTGAGGACTGGCTACTTTGAGCAGTTTTGCCTAGTACTGGGCCCTGGGGCAATCGGTGCAGGGGGGTAGTGCCCTGGGACGTAAAAGGCTGAAAGGGCCATGGTTGGGATGTGGGCTCTGAATCTGCTGGCTTGCATTTGAACAGTGAAGAATTGGCTAACCTGGGGAAGGGCAATTCCTCTGAGGTCATTGGACTCCAGAGATGAAAGCATCGGAATACAGAAAATAGGAGAGAAGGCCAATGCACTCCCCTGGCATGATTCCTAGGAAGAGGAGACAAAGGGCTCATCAGGACTCCTGGGATATTGGGGATATACAAAAACAAAACAGAACAGAAAAAAACCCAACCAACCTTTGTAGCCACCTTGTTTCTACTCCATTTTGTTTTAAATAATAGTGATACTGAGGGAATTCACTGCTCAACTTTTGTCTCAGAGAGGCATCTTAAGTCCTCAAAGGAAGTCTTTGTCTTGGTACTACCTCCTTCCAACCCTTTCTTACCCTTTGTATCAGAACCCTGCTGTCTGGGGTGGGCCTTGCCAGCACAGCTCAGTACTAGGCCAACAGCCTGTGAGCTTGTCATCATGTGGCACCATAGGTTCCACCAACAGCTGCCACGCGTCGTCATCCTCCTGACACTTTCCTCTCTGCTCTCACCATCCTCTTTGACTTCATCTCCACTCTCTTCCTGGTGTGTCTCCCTCGATGCTTTTTGGATCCATCTCCACCCAAGTCTTCCTTGCTCTTGTGAAGGCCCCGGCACAAGAAGCCATTGAGAGTCACCTGCTTCAGATTTGTGCTTCTAAATGTTAAACAGCCCACATTTCAGGCCCTTGTGGCTCTATGAGTGTGGCCATCGGCTTCCTCAGAACGATTTTCATTTTTCCCATTGGCCTGGGGCAAAGAGCACTTGCTTAAGTCCATCAAGGCCCCTGGTCTGTGGTCACCACTCTTGCCACCTCCGGGTGCTCTTAGTCAGCCTTCCCCACATTCCTGCTTGCTGCCCATCACCTTTGAACGCCACATTTTGTCTTGTCTGTTTCTGGGTCCCTTCATCTGTCCCACAAACCAACAGTCCTTTGTCTCATCACAGAAGTGCAGATCACAAAAGAGTCACCCTCCAAGTTACCTTCCTCATCGCAGACACCCCATGGACAGTATCTGATGATTCAGGGTCACAGCCACCAAAAAGCCAGAGCGTGGAGTGAGCTTTGCACTTTGGACTGAGGTTTAATCCTAGCCCATACCCATTCGCCTTTTCCTTTCTTAGAGGAGAAACATTTGTATCCAGGGTGTGTTCATCTGCATTTCTCTCCAAAGATCTTGATCCTGCCTAGGAAAGGGGTGTGCTTTTGGCAGTTCTAGGTAAAGATACACAGGCCCCTTGTGCTCTCACAGAAGCAACCATAAAGACTTTGTCTTGTCTTCCAGGGCCCTGTCTGATGTCCACTCTGACCTTACAGAATGATTTGACTTGTGCCCAGGTCTTGGTAGCCAAATGCAGTACCCAGACATCCGTGTAGTGATAGGACTGCTCTGCCTCGAGGGGAGCAGACTCTCTTACAAAGACTCACAGCTGTTTGTGGTCTTGAAGCTGCACCACAACCTGGAGAGCACAGCACTTTAGAGGTGCGCTGAGACTTCCCACCAGTTCCAGTGTGCTTTCTGGTATCGTAGATACAGAGCTTGTTAGACAAACGAGTGTTTTGGCCATTGAAGTAGTCCCCTGTGAAAATGGGTCATTCTCAGGATGAGGATAAGGGAGTGTGTTCAGCCTTGCTGAAGGGGCATCGCGGTTTCTCCCATAATCATCTTTTTAGCATCACTTGGAAAAGGGTTGTCGGAGCTTCGCGGTCTCCTCCCCTGAGTGCTCCGACACCTTCTCCCTCATGGCTGTGCCTCTGTTTTCTTGCCCTTTTGCTCATCTTACAGGTCTGAGGGCCTGCGGAGGCCCAGAGAGGGAACTGTGCCTGGAGGCCCCCCTTAAAGCATGTCCTTTTGGGGGCAGGGCTTAGTGTGTGGCCAGGGTTGCATGTTTTGGGAGAGGTACTGGGGATTGAACAGATGGGCATGCTATCTCCAAGCTATACGCCAACCCTTTTTATTTTTTGTTTTGAAACAGGGTCTCTTTAAATGGCTGAGGCTGGCCTGGAACCTGCAATCTTCCCATCTCAGCGTCCCATCTACTGGGATTACGAGGATGTATTTTAAAGATAAATTCTAAAGAGTTTACTCTTTCCCCCTATAATAGGCTTTTAACAGCTTCTTAACCTTCACCTTGTTTTGACCCAAAACAGAGAGCAGGCAACATGTGTCTGTATATGAGTGAAGTAAATGTATACACACAAATATACATATACATGTGCAACCACGAATGTACATATGTGCATGTATAAGGTCATCCAGTGTGCTATGTTACTGCATAATCTTCATAAACCTATTCTGAGATAAACTGACAGTCAACAGGGTGAGCTCCGCCACCTCATAATGATGCAGGGCATGTCCCTAAGAAATGCAGCATCCGAAAGGTCAGTGAGTAACAGTGACGATAACAATGTTGGTAATGACTCAGAAGGCTGCCCTGGAAACAATGTAGATTGTATCCAGAGGGAATAAAAATTAACTCAGACAAGATCTGTTAGGTTCAAGGTGTTGGAATTCAGGTCATAATGAATTTATTTAAAACAATAAACTGAACCTTGACAGAAGTGCTTCTATTTGCTACAATCACCTTGACAATCTATGGCTCTCCCTCTCATCCTTTCTCTTTCTAAGAAATGTCTTCCAAGCCCTGCATAAGAAAATTGCTGAGAACTCATTTGCTGTTGGTTCCTAAGAGATTTTTATCTACCAATAGAAGTATTTTTCTTAAAAAATAACCTAGATGTTCCGAGCTTCTTTGCCATTGCTCTATTTATCCTTGTGATGACTGTCAATATTTTTAAAAACTCAATCACTTCTCCTGTCCTACTGATGCTACTTCTGAAATAGTCTATTTCTGCTGCTGCCGCTGCTATTTATCTTGAGCACGGCAGCCACAATGAGTCTGCTATGAGATTACATAATGGAGCCAAATAATTGGATTACATTGGCAATCAGGTGTTTTTTTCTGATAAAATGCTATCATGTAATTATTCTGCTCTTGTACCTAACATTTTATTTCCTTTTCCCATAGATTTTAAGCAAATGGAACTCTCATCTGTTTATTAACATCCTTTCCCCATTTCTGCTACATCCTGAATTCTGTAGCTGAAATATATGTCTGAGATAAAGCTATTTTAACTTTATCTCACCACTGTAGGTTTAAGAGAGGATTATATCCGACTAACAATATAGAAAGTGAGTTGACTTAGTGCCTCTCCATTGTATTTATTCGTGACAAAGTTGGCTATTGAAATGATGCCACACAGCGTGTGTGTGATGCAGACTGAAACCAAAGAGAAAACTTGCTGAGTAAAAGGGAACATTCATTTTCATTCCAGTAGCTTGTTATCTCACTTTCTAAAAAGTGTCCAAGTGCTTATTCCTCTCTTCTGTTGCATGGATTATAACCCCCCAACCCATTTTCAGATTGCCCAGTTGCCTCATATTTACTTGTTAAATTGTCTGGATCATATGTAAAATAGACTGCCTGCTATTCTTTCATAAAGGATTAATTTTAAAATATCTGAAATACCATTTACTTCATTCGTCTCCAAAAATTAATCCTTCCTGCCATCCATTATTATTTCGATTTACATCCTCTTTAATCAGCTCCGTTCATGTCTTAATATGAATCTATGCATCTATCTCCTGATCGCCCCTAACGTTCTTCCAAACTCTTCTACCATGCCCTCTAGAATTCACGCTTCATCATCTAGCAAACTTCTTTATAAATGCTCTACTCAGCTTTTTGTCACTCTGACCAAAATACCTGACAAGCACAATTTTGGGGAAGAAAGATTTATCTGAGAATCATGATTTCAGATGTTTCTGAGCTCAGTCAGTGATCAGAAGGCTCCAGGCAGGGCCTCAGGGAATTGCAGAAGAAAAACTTCCCTCAGCTCAAGGGGAGCAGGAAGCAGAGAGAGCGAGCCAGGAAGTGGCCAGTGCATATATGGTCACCAAGGTCAGGCTCACCCCAGCCACCATCCTCTCCAGCCATGCCCACCGCTGAACCTGGCTAGCATGTCAAGTTCCAGAGCACATCTCAAATCCAAACCACAACATTAACTCGACCTGGGCTTTGGCTGTTCCCTTATCTTCTTACTCTAATTTAAAATAGCCTGCCCCTGAAGATAACATTTTCTTTCTGGCCTATGACAGGAATAGACAAAATTCTACCAATTACAAGCTGTAAAGTAGTAAGGGGTATGCCCTTCTGTTGTCTAAGGCAGCACCCAAGTCATTTCTACTCCTTTCTTCCTCAAAAGATGCTTTGTTTTTGAGGTGCATGGTATCAGGCTATAACATCTTTTTTGTTGCTGTTTGTTAAACCCCTTTATCACTTAGGCTTTTATGCCTTGCTCAGTTTTCTCCTCACCATTTTATTTTATTTTATTTTTTGCGATACTGGGGATGGAACCCAGGGCCATTCTACCTCCGAGCTATACCCCGTGCCCTATTTTTTGTTATTCTATATTTTGAAACAGGGTCTCACTGGCACCGGGCATGGTGGCGCATGCTTGTAATCCCCACACTTGGGAGGCAGAGACAGGAGGATTGCACAGATTCAAAGCCAGCTGTGCACTGGCTTAAGAGACCCTGTTTCCAAAAAAAAAAAAAGTATAAAAATAGGTCTGGGAGTGTAGCTAGGAGGTAGAAGGGTTTCCAGGAGCCCCAGTACAACCAAAAAAAAAAAAAAAACCCAAAACAAAAACACAACGGGGTCTCACTAAGTTGCAAAAGGCCTAAGTAGCTGAGGCTGTCCACGAACTCGAATCCTCCTGTCTTAGCCTCCCAAATGCTGGGATTACAAGCGTGCACCACCACACCCAGCTCCTCACCATTTTATTAGTCAGCTTTCCATTACTATAAGAAAATGCCTGAGATAATTAAATTGTAAAGATAAATGGTTTATTTTGGTTCATAGTTTTGAAGGCTCGAGTCCAAGATCAAGTGCTTTGGACCTCTGACAGGCAGTGAGTGCATCACGGCAGAGGTTTATGGTGGAGCAAACCGCTTACCTCATGAGACAGGAAACAAAGAAGAAAGAAGCCAGCACTCCAGTCTCCCTCAAAGACTTATCTCCAGTGACCTAAAGATGTCTCACAAGGCCCCACCACCTAAAAGCCACAGTACCTTCCGATAAAGCCACCCTGGGGACCAGATGTTTAGCACGTGGACCTTTAGAAAACATTCATCATCTAAACTACAGCAACCACTATTCCCTCAGCAACCTGGGAGACTTCAGTATCTGCAACCATCCAATACCCAGAGCATCTCAGTTCCTTGATTCTTTCATTTGCAAAGATCATTACCAGTAATTACACAATCTCTGAAATCTCAATTTCAGGCATGCTACATTCTGATAACAGCACTTTTATCTTCCTGTCTCACTGACTGGAGAACCTCTATTCCGGTCCATAATTCTTCTCCCATGTTAAGATCACTGATTTATTATCCATCTTTAAAATAATTCAGCCAAAATGACCTTCCCTAGAACTCTCCTGGTAAAACCTTAGCTCTGTCTAAACTTGACTTTTAATCTTCTTTGCACTAATATCTCAGCAGCTGAATGTGCCTGGTGAAAAGGTGCACACCTACTGAGAGGAAGTTCTTACTACCTGTCGCTAACTCTTCTCACCTACCTGTTTATCAGCTCATTCCTTGCTGCCTTTTACAATGTGATGTTAGAGACGTCCCTGTCTGCATCAGAAGAAAGCTTCCCTAGTTTCAAAGTCCCATCCATCCCAGCTTTCTCAAGGCTATCACTTGGGCAATGTTATTTCTCTTTATCCTACATCATTAATTTCTCAAATTCTTTCGAATGACTCCCATAAGCATTCGAGGCATTGTTATTATCTCTATCTTAAAAAAAAAAAAAAAGAACTCCTTCTTGGCAGTACACACCTGTAATCCCAGTACTCAGGAGGCTGAGACAGGAGGATAATAAGGCTTGAGCCCAGCTTCAGCAACTTAGCGAGACCCTGTTTCCAAATAAAAAATGATAAATTTGGCCTTGGTGTGACTTAAAGGTATAACATCCCTGAGTTAAATCCTCAGGACTGCAAAAACAAAACAAAAAAACAACCTCTTTCTAATTTCAAATACCTTTTTTTTTTTTTTTTTTTTTTTTTTTGCGGATCTGGGCATGGAACCCAAAGACATTTGACCTCCGAGAGACACCCACTGCACTACTTTTTATACTTTATTTTGAAGCAGGGTCTCACTAAGTTGTCGAGGGCTTCACTAAGTAGCTGAGGCTGTCTGTGAACTATGGAAGTCTGGTCTCAGCCTCCCGAACGCTGGGATTACAAGCCTGTGCCACCACGCCCGTCTTTCAAATACCTTCTTAGGAAGCCATTTTATTTCTGTGCTCTCTTCCTTAACAGTCTACTTAAGAACTTAAAATAGTATTTCTTCACTTTTCAACTTTCTATAATCCATCCTTTCTTCTCTGCCTTTCCTATAAAACTGCTTTTAACAACATGATTACAATTGTGCCGTATCCCAGGCTCATTGATTCATTTACCTTCATTTTATTTGACCTCTGAGTGAATTTGGAAATCTTTGAATGCTGTTTCACTGCCTTTTTTTTTAATGCTATTCTGCTTTTTCCTTAAAAAAAATAAAAAAACTGGACCCTTATTTCTCTTCATTTTTGCTCATGAAATTTGGACTGAAATGAATCAACATAGAAAACTCACTAGAATGCAAACCATAGCTCACAGCTGATAGATGTGAAGGGTAAATATTAATATTCTACTATTCAGAAGTCCCAGAGGGCAAGAACAAAAAGAATAGAAAGTAGACAATTGGCAAAGTAGAAATAACAGCAGACATTTCCCCATATCTGCCAATTGCCCCCAGGCAACCTTCTGGCCTCTGGTATTGTATACTTTCAAGTGGGGAGATTCTCCAAAGTTCCCCTGCCTTTCATAGCCTAACTTGAGGGCACTGGGATTCAGGTAGATTGCTTCAGAGTTTCTTCTCATAATTCAAAAGCCAAGTTACTAAAATTGAATCAAAGTGACCCCTGACTTGGTGGAAAGAGAAAACATAAGCTAACATTAAGAAATACTCATGCATAGATTTATGTAACTTATTAGTTACCTTTTGCCATATAACAGATATTCTTAAATTTAACAGCTCAAAATAATAAACACTCATCATCTCATTTAGTTTCTAAAGGCCAAGAATCTGGAAGAAGCATGGCGGGGTGGTTCTGACACAGTGTCACTCAAGAGGTTTCGTTCTTAGAACTTTCCATGGATTGGACAGAAGTTTAATTATAAGGCCTAGCTAGGGAAGTGGATCCTGTCAGGGAATGGAGAAAACTCGCATAGATCAGCTTTCCTCACACCATGTTAGTGAGATACTGGTTTCCACTACATGCTCCTTCTAGAGTGTGCCTATTCATGTATTTTGTTGCAAACTATTAAGTGCTTGATTACAGGACGCCACCCCGATTCTTTTAAGTATATATGCACTGCATTGCCTTTCTAAAACATGAGATACTAATAAATCTATCTGTCCCTGAGTGTTTAGGTTAAGGAGCCTGTAAGATCCATATTCAGTATTATCAGCCATGGCAAATGCTTCCAGTCACCACACTCACTTCAATGATAGGCCCGAGAGGACAGCACCTCTCCTTGCTTTAGGCACTCAGGGACTATTAACTTTCTCAAGACTACCATCCTGGACACAGACACAGCCAGCCATCAAACCCAAGCTCTTTGGCTCCAGATTGCTTCTCTCTGCCACAGACTTAGCTATATACTGTTTGTCTCCTAGATTGTTAGTTTCTTTCTTTCTTTCTTTCTTTCTTTCTTTCTTTCTTTCTTTCCTTCTTTTTTTGGTGGTACTGGGGTTCCTGGAAGGCCTTCTACTTCCGGGCTACACTCCCAGACCTATTTTTACATTTTTATTTGGAAACAGGGTCTCCTAAGCCAGTGCGCGTGGCTGGCTTCGAACCTGCATGATCCTCCTATCTCTGCCTCCCTAGCACGGGGATTACAAGCGTGCGCCACCACGCCCGGCAAGATTGTGAGTTTCTTAAAAGCAGAGCCATCCTTTAACTGGTCAGTAAGGTCCATGATGGGAGCTGTCCTTGGTACAATTTTGTTTGTTTGTTTGTTTTGCGGGTTTGGGGATGGAACCCAGGGGCATTTGACCACAAGCTACACCCCCTGCCCTATTTTTTATTCTTTATTTTCAAACAGGGACTCACTACGTTGCAGAGGGCCTCACCTCCTGAATGCTGGGATTACAAGTGTGCGCCACCACGCCCGGCTCCCTAATACAAATTGTAAGCCAGTCTTACATGACAGATAGACTTACTAGCACAGCCAAGCTCAAAAGCTTTAAATTAAAGAAGCCGTGAAGGGCTGTGAGGATGGATGAATCTTTGTTCCAGTTACAGATCTGCTCATCACAGTCTCATTTACCTTGAGCAAGTCACTGGTCCTTTCCGTGCTTCACTGTGATAGGAGGAAAACCACAAAAATAATAAAAAAAGGTGATCATAATAGTTGAAGAAGAAAGCTTGTAAAATGCACCTAAAACATGCATGAATGGTTATTATAGGAGGAAAGTACCTTTGGTTTGCTGACATCAGCATATAAAAATCGAATTTATGAAAAAAGAGAGAGCAAGACTTATAATATTTTCCCTGAAACATGGTTATTGTTCTGTGACGATAAGTTTGTTCACATAATCCATCTAATATTTGGTTATTTTTAGGTAGAAGTGCCTGATTTTGGATCTTCTTGGAATTAAGGTCTTTCTCTTAAAGATATTATGGTGGAGCAATATTCATGTTCTGATGTCTTCTGCACTATTTTAATATTCTGCTTATCTGCTTTCTTAGCTTCTTTCTTTCCTCAGTTTCCTTTCAGAAACCCTTTCTTCTTTCTTACGTACTTTTATTGGTGCATTAGAGAGAGGCATCACAGTGAGGTTCAGAGTGATGAGGACGGCACAGGCGTATTTTCTTCTGCCTCGCACTTGCTCTACCCTCCTCCCTCTCGGTACCTGCTGGTGAGATTGGTACTGATGCCTTTATGGAGGGACACAGCATCACGTGAGCTGTTGCTGTCCTTAGTCCTCCTCCCATCCCACTCCACTACTCTGCTATTTGCTCTCCTCGTTGATCTGAAGTCCTGTTCATTTCCTATTTTCTCTCTAGCTTCCACATAGGAGAGAAAACATTGGACCCTTGACTTTCTGAGACTGAACGATCTCACTTAGGACAATATCCTGTAGTTCCATCCATTTTCCTGCAAATGACATATTTTTGTTCATCACAATGGCTAACTAAAATTTCATTGTGCATGTATATCACAGTTTCTTTATCCACTCATCTGCTGACAGACACCTGGGTTGGTTCCCTAACTTGGGTACTGTGGATTGTGCTGTTCTGACTATGGGTACGCATGCAACACTGTAGTATTGTAACTTTAATTTTTTTAGAAAGAGAATGAGCAGTGGCATAGCTGGGTCATATGGTGACTTCTTGAACTCAAGGAGAAAAATGATAGGAGAAAAAGAAAGGAATGGGAAAATCAAAGCTGAGAAGGCAGGCCATTTGGGGCAACTGTGGAGTGTATGTCAGATGTCATGGATCTTCTACTTGTTTATAATCAGTCTTCCACCCACTCCTTCTACACCTACCTGGCCACCTGCAGTTGATTTCGCTGAAGACCAGGGCCCATCTGCATTCTCGGCACACGGGCCAGATGGATGAACCACCATCATTTTCATTACATTTGTAACTAGGCTTCATCTCTCCTATTCTAATTGGTAAGCAGGATCCTGCACTTTATTCAATCCAGAACATGGAGAATCACACTATCACTAAAGATCTATTTCTCGGTTTCTGTTTAGCCCCAAAGCATGGCGCCATGGTGTGCAAGGACCTCAGAGTGTAAGAGCCGTTTCTGAGTTTCTTTCACTTCTCCCCAAGCAGCTCTGCTGGCTCCCCCTCCTCGCGCCACGCATGCTTCCTCCCCGGCTGCACAGTGGCAGCCTGCCTTCTGCCTCCGCCAGGCCTTCTCCCCTGCTTCTCTTTGTTCTGTCTTCTCAGTGCCCTCCCACTGCAGAAGAAAAATGAAATAAAAAGAACAAAAGAAAACAAAAAGGACGGGCAAGGGAGAAAGCCCAGGCTGTTGTGACTTACCAAGGATTTTTGTTAAAGCTGGAAGTGTCAAAATATACCAGCTAGAAATGAAAAATGGTGCCTGAAAGTAGGAACATATGTTTTCCTTTAGCAAAGAAAAAATCTCAGAGAATGCTTCCTTCTGTGCCATTTGCCCCCCCCCCTTGTTAGTTTTAGGTAGAGGGAACCCAGAATAAAGTGATTGAGGTCCAGTTCTCACTGCTTTATACACTATCATACCTTTATTAAGCCTGAGAAACTCAGAATTCTAGAACGATGTGGCCTTGTGGATGGAGGCTAAGTTCCTTTACACAGCTCTCCTCCTTGGGGCCACAGTATACTCCCAGATTGGTGACTCTGAGAGCCTCTACAAGTTCCCGCTTGCTGCCCTCAAGATTCTCCTGAGCACTGAAATTGCAGCCACGATTAAAACTGACGTCCAGCCAGGTGCAGTGGTGCATGCCTACAATTCGAGCTATGCAGGAGGCTGAGGCAGGAATGCAAGTTCGTGAAAAAGAAGAGGGACAGGGGTAAAGTTTAGCGGCCTCAGGCATACTTGCCTGCGATGCATGAGGCCCTGGGTTCAATCCCCAGTACCACTAAAATAAATAAATAAATAAATAAATAAATACATCCATCCATCCATCCATCCATCCATCCATCCATCTGTGCATGCATGCATAAATACAGTAAAATTGAAATTGAACAAGTTACTACTCTGCTTAAAACACCAGTGAGAAAAGTCCTGAAATTTTCAGAGATTTGCAAAAGCTCAACAATCTACCTCTGCTTCTCTGTTATCAACTTCACCTTCCTTGCTGTTCCCTAACCTGCTGGGGAGGCGAACTGCACTCCTGCCTCGGGGCCTGTGTACCTACACTTTGCTTTTTTTTTGTTAATGGTTTCGGTTTCTTCCAGATAACTGAAGTGTATCTTTGTGCATAGCAGTCTATAGTCAAATCATAACTTCGTATTGAGGCTTTCACCAGGGAAATTCCCTTGAATACCTCTCATTCCTTCTCCTTAGTACTTACAAACATTCATTTCAAAATGGGCTGAGAGATAAAAGTGATTTTTATTTCATTTCAGATATCAGAACAACTTTGGAATATCTTGGCCTCTGTTCTGAAAGTTTTGCCTCATTAGCTCTACTAGTAGCAATCACATTCATGTTTAATTTTTATTATTATTATTTGCAGTACTGGGGATGGAACCCAGGGGCATTCTACCTCTGAGCTACAACCCCAGCTCTATTTTTTTTTTTATTCTTTATTTTGGAACAGGGTCTCACTGAGTTGCAAAGGGGCTCACTAAGTAGTAGCTGAGGCTGACTTTGAACCACGATCCTCCTGTCTCAGCCTCCTGAATGCTGGGATTACAAGCATGCGCTACTATGCCCAGCTCAAACTCATGTTTAAGAATGAGCACTGAAGCCAGGCATGGTAGTGCATGCCTATAATCTCAGTAATTCTAGAGGCTTAAACAGGAAGGTCACAGGTTCAAGGCCAAGGTACAGTAATTTAGTGAGGCCCTGTTTCAAAGTAAAATTAAGTAGGACTGAGATAATATCTCAGGGGTAGGAGATCCCCTACCCCAGGTTCAATCCTTGATAACACACACACACACACACACACACACACACACACACACACACACACACAAATCAGCACTAAAGTAGATATACCATGCTATCATAAAGGAAATCCTATCTCAAGGCTAAAAGTAAAATGAATATAAAAGTATGTGTATCTATATATGTGTGTGGAGACACATACACACACACACACACACACACACACACACACACAACTCAGCACTAAAGTAGAGATACCATGCTATCATAAAGGAAATCCTATCTCAAGGCTAAAAGTAAAATGAATATAAAAGTATGTGTATCTATATATGTGTGTGGAGACACACACACACACACACACACACACACACACACACATTTTGTTCTTCCAAAAGTCAATTCTAGGACTGTTGTCAAAGTCTTCATATACCAGTGTTCCACAGAGACCCAGTCATAATCCCTGCTTGTTCATCCCACAGGGCGGGCTAAGTGCCCAAGCTTTTGTCCGTGTGGAACTGGAGGACATAAATGATAATCATCCTGTCTTTAACCCGCTGACCTACATGACTAGCATCAGCGGCCAGACCCAGCCAGGCACGGAGATCATCAACGTTCTCGCCACTGACAGGGATGCTGGGACGTTTGGAGCAGTGGCCTATGAACTCATCCCAGGAGACCTGTCGTCCCTTTTCACCATCGACTCCATCACAGGTATGTGATCATGGGACAGTGTTTATCCTCTGCTTGTTAAGTGTCTGCTTAAATGCTTAACAGCCAGAAAATTAGAGGAAGTGATTTGTTTGGTTTTCAGAAGCAGGGGTGTTACTGACCAGAAGGTGTAGATGTCTAGAGAATAGGGCTGGCACGTTGTCGTGAGGTGATATCTGACCTGAGCCCCAGCTTTGCTTCCTACTGACCCTGTGATCTTTACAGAGCTTCGTTTCCCAGTTTCCCAGTAGTGCTGATAATACCTATGTTGCAAAGTCATAATGAGCTCTAAAAGCAGTGAATCATGCAGAAGCAGCTAGCCAATGATACATATCTTGCAAATATCTGTCTCTCTTCATCGGTATGAGCGTGCCATGATGGGGACTTGGCATCGTTTCTGTGTCCTAATTGATGGGGTTAGTGCAAAGAGCCTAAGTAGATACCTTTCTTTGTACTAGATCTGGAATTTCCTTAGACCTTTTGGTCTTGGGTTCCTTGTTTCTAAAATGATATCTAAAGTTCTTTAATTTTCTAACGTGGTAATGACTGTTCTCCTGAATGGCTTCTGGGTCCTGATCTGTGGGTGAAAGTGAAATCACTCTCACCAATCAAAAGAACAAGACAACTTAATATGAGGAAGTAATTAAACACAAGAAAATCCCACTTCAGTGTATGAAATCAGTAATATTAAAGCACCGCGTCCTGGGGAATTCTCTGCATCCAGGTGGCAAGACAGAAACTATTAAAAGAACAGAAAAAAAATGCAGTATCAAGAAAGAGAAAATTTTATGCAGCACCAGACCAGGGGCAACTGTGACCTCTGGAGTGGAGCTGGGAGGTCCCATCCACGGCCTCTCAGCATCCAGGATGGACAGACAAGTCCCAGGAAGTCTTGCTTTGCAAGTGAGACTTCACCCAGATGCCTAGAACCTTCTATTATGGGGAGTGCTGTCTGAACTTTGTATGAACTCACCAAGGTAAGCCTTTTGGCAGTGGCCCAGGGCCAAATGCCCCATTAGGCCTTTTTTTTTTTTTTTTCTGGTGTCTTGGCCTTTGAAAATCTAGTAAGCAGGTTGATCTATTATGTACATAAGTGGTAACACACACACACACACACACACACACACACACACACACACAGAATAATATACCAAGGTAGCTTAAACAAAGCAATCACTATATCAGGTTAGGGGCTGAGTGAGCACAAGGACTTCCCATTCAAGGAAAACAAGCTACAAGAAACAAAGGGGAGAAGATTAAGGGAGGGTGTGCCAGCTGGGGAGACTCACCTCCATATGCATTACAATTACTTATCTGCCAAAGAAGCTCAGTGGGCAAACTGAGTCTTCTAGAAATTATAAATGTTGAAGAGGTTATCTCCCATTTCCTATTAGTTTGTTGCCTACAAAGTAATGTTTGAAATATTTGATTACAAGAAAACACAAAATGTTAAGCAGAGCATACTAAATTGCAACACTTTTGATACTATGGGAGAGATTCTGTTCTAAGAATGAAGTTAATAAAGAAAAAAAGAAGTTGGGTTTGGTGGCCCATGCTTGTAATACCAGTACTTGGGAGGCTGAGACAGGAGGATTTGTAGATTCAAGGACAGCTTCAGCAAATAGTGAGATTCTCATCAACCTAGTAAGACCATATTTCCAAATAAAAATTTAAAAATAGGGCTGGAGGTAGTAAAATGCACCTGGATTCAATCCCCAGTGCCCCATACACAAAAAATACATATATATTTTTCCTTTTTTTCTTTTACATTTTTTCATCCAATATGAGCAATGGGTAGAACGTGTTTCTGTTGTAATGGTGTTGATCATGCTAGGACCACACTGGACATCGTACATACATTGTCTTATTGGATCTTGCCAATACTTTTGCAATGACCGCATACCTTAGAGACAAATAATAAAAATAATAATTTATCCAGGAAATGTAATCTCCGAGTTAGTTTGCCCTCTCACTAGGCCCCACGAGGTAGAGTCCCTGTTGCTGCCAGTAAAGTGTGGTTCCTCTGGCTCCTGCCACTGGCTGGGGGATTAATTGTTTATACTGGCAGTCATTATAAGGCAAATTTTTCCTTGCTCTAAATAATCCACTGACCTGTCCCCTGTACCATTTCAAAGATCAGAAGAAAATACTTTTGTAGGAAATTAGTCCTCTTATCTTGGCTTTTTCAAAATTCATCTTAACTGAGGACCTGAACTGCTTGTCAAATTATCAGGCCCTGTAGGGGTATTAGCATTGCCAAAAATATATAGTTCAGCCGGTAATCAGGGTGCAGGATCTAAAAGCACTTAGTGGATTGTATTAAAAAGGCATTAACACACTCGTCGTCCAGTTTCCCCTGGAAGAGCTGAAAGGAGGAACTGAACTGTGTTCTGTTTTTAGAAGAGATCTCTGTCGCTGTCTTGGCTATGGTCAGCCCCATGCTTCCCTAACTGGCACCAGCTACAAGACAAATGCCATTGTTAATCATGAAGAACACTTTTTATGTGGGTCATTATCTAGGGAAGCATCATAGTAATGTTTTTTAAAGCAAGGACCAAATTCGTAATGGAAGTAGCCTTGGGTTACTATTGTTGGCAATTCTGATGCCCGGGTGTTTACGTGGAAGACATTTTTCAGGCGCACAGTGCTTGGAATTTGGTTGCATTTAATCACGACTCATGAGAGAGGTATGAGGCCTGTTAATGCTTTACTTTAACCTTTAGAGGAGAGCGAAACAGCATCACTACAAGCTACGGGGAAAGGTTGTCAGGGGAACAGGCGGTCCTGAGTTGAACCACTGAATTCCAGAAGTTCATCTATTGAAACTGAGAACTCACTGTGTTCATGGGTACCAGGTGATGTTTTGTTGCATGTCTATGTTATGAATTGATCAAATCAAGCTAATTAAGAGCCATCACCTTACTTATAATTTTTTGTAATGAGTTAAGACCTACTTTATTAGCAATTTTCAAGTATAGAAGAATATTATTAATTATAGCCACCATGCTGTAAAATAAATGTTCAGAACTTACTCATCCTGTCTAATTGCAACTTTATATGCCTTGACCAACTGCCCCTGTTTTCTCTTCTCTAGTTTCTGGCAACCATCATCCTACTCATAACTTCTATGAAATTGTTATTTTTAGTTTCATATATAAATGAGATTGGGCAGTATTTGGTTTTCTTTTCTTTTTCTTTCTTTTTTTATTTTTTTGTTTGTGGTACTGGGGATGGAACCCAAGAGTCTTCTACCTCTGGGCTACACTCCCAGACCTATTTTATATTTTTTATTTGGAAACAGGGTCTCAAGCCAGCTGAGGCTGGTTTCGAACCTGCGTGATCCTCTTGTCTCAGCCCCCCCGAGCGCGGGGATTACAAGCGTGCGCCACCACGACTGGCTCAGTATTTGTCTTTCTGTGTATTTCTTGTCTCATACTGTCCTCCAGCTTCATCCATATTTATGCAAATGATAAAATGTCTTTTTTTGTCAGTCTGGGGATGGAACCCAGAGGCATTCGACCTCTGAGCTACACCCCTGCCTTATTTTTTATTCTTTACTTTGAAACCGGGTCTCACTACGTTACAGAGTGCCTCACTACGTAGCTGAGGCTGTCTGCAAATCGCGGCCCTCCAGTCTTAGCCTCCCAAATGCTGGGATTATAAGTGTGAGCCACCATACCTGTCATAAAACATCTTCTTTAAAGGTTAAGTAATATCCCACAGTGTATATACATACCACATTTTATTTACCCATTTATCCACTGATGGACACATTGGTTGATTCCATATTAGTGCAGGTCTATCTCTGACAGACTCATGCCTTTTACTTTGGTTCCGTATCCAGAAGTGGAACGGATATTTTTAACTTTTTGAGGAACCTCTATATTGTCTTCCATAGAGGCCACACCATGTTTTCTATATAAGGATGTCCTCAAAGAACAGGACTTTCCAGTATTGGAATACTGTTGTTTTCAGTAGCCAACATAAAGCTGAGTTTTCTTGCTTCATTATAAACAATATAAACAGTCCTAAGAAACTGCCCCATCACTAAATATTCATGGATTAAATAAACAAATGATATCTAATAAGAATTGGAAAGTGATATAGGTCCTTGGTATGGCCTCCTGAGAAATTGTGTGGGGGTTTCATAATAACATGGAACAAAATTTAAAATCCTCCTTTTGAATCACAGCATGGTAGATGACCCTGTGACTTAGTTCCACTTTTCAAAATTCTCTCAAACCCTTACCTAGCTTACCTTTGTGGTATTATATATATATATAAAGTTCCCATATACTTACATATACTCTGCTATTTGCAGTGAGATTTTTCAAGCTAATATCAGTAACTTTCATTTATTCCCTTTCTTTTTTAACCTGAGTTCTTACATAACTAGGTAAAAGTGAAATTATGACCTACTACGAGAATATTGAGAATTGATGATCCCACGCATTTCCTCCTGATTTCCTTCGAAATGCTTTCTCGGAAACATTCCTCTTAGAAACCTTTGCTCATGGGCTCGTTAATGTTTTCATTTTAATAACTTCTACACCAGACAAGCTATTTTATTTATTTATATTATTTTTATGTGGATCATATTGAAAATGGCATACATTCACACTGTGCTTGGTGCCCTCCCCCTAGTTTAAAAGCTTACATAATTTCTTACAGGCTCATGTTTTCCTGAAGACAAGAGATCGCTCGTTGATCTGCTTGTTCCACAACCAAGCGTTGTGCAGTAAAAATAGGGCTCTTTGACTTACTGTGTTCATCTGGTAAGAAAAAAATCTTTTGGAGAAAACTGGAAGGGGTGTGGCAATGTCACGGTTGTTTTCTCTTGTGGGTTTATCTTCCTGTTCTGTTTCTGGTTTTCCAAGTTTGTTGTTGATTCAAAGAACATTTTTATGAAATGTGTTTAGGCACCAAGAGAGAGATATTGAATCAAGCCCTCGTTGCTCCATTCTCAGTCTGCTGGCTTGCTTTGATGTGGCCAAGAAGCAGACCTCACTGTTTTGAGTTTTAAAAGAAAGAAACACAAGACGGCATATTTATTAATAGCTCTTTTCATGTATTTTAAGTTCCATTTTATAAATTATATGTAGATCTCTTTCCTCCTTTCTTGAAGTACTCTCTTACACAGCAGGAAAAGAGCAGTTCTTTAGATTTTGAGTTTGTCTTATTTATTTAGTCAATTTACACTAAGGAGAAATTTGACTTTTAATTCACATCATTTTAAGGTGATAAGTAGGTTTAAAGCAGCTGAGTTGCCTGCTTATTGTCAGTCATCAAAAATACCTCTCTTATAGCCTTTTATTATGGCTACCTTGATTAAATTTTTCTGGCTTTCCTCTTTTTTTAATAGAAGCACGTCATTTATCATTTATACAAAGGTCAATAAAAATTTTAAAGAGAATATCACTGTTCTATTTAAGGCAGAAAAATAAATGGAATCAAGTCCACCTGTGAGATACACATTTACTCAGGTCTTACTATGTCGTAGGTGTTTGGGAAGCATCAGTGTCTAGCACAAACATCCCTGCCCCTAGAGCACTTACAGAAGGGAGCACTTACATTGACCATCTCATTGGCTCTTCTGTGTTTAGTTGTGGTGTACACAAATCCAAGTTTAGCACTACACAAGAACAAGCAATCCAAAGGGTACCAAATTGCCAGCGAAGGGCAGCTATGCTTTGTGTTTGGTTGTGATGTTTTGTTTGTATGGTGTATGGGTTGTGTAGATTTCTAGCATGAACTCTAAGTACCGTAGCCCAGACCCTGTTTTTCTTTATTTCAAGTGCAGATTCTTTCCTAATGTTAGTTTCGTGCTCAGCTTTCATACGCCATACTGATTCTCATAATTCTTCATAATTGACACTTTCCTACATCTAACGTTCTCCTCTGTAGCTAATAATTGATGAATCAATACCACACCTCATTTTATAAAGATATGAGCCTACTCATGCCAAACAAAGGATGACTTCTATTTTATTTACAAGACAGAGTCTAAAATGAGTCATGAGCACTTCATGAGTACATGTTACTTTCATAGGAAACAAAAGCATGTTAGAGAGATTTCTCATGAGCTTTTTCAGGACAATTTAAGAGTCATGGAGATGAAAAAAATAAAACCAACCAGCTGCCTCACTTAGTGGAGGAGGAAATTGGATCTGAAAGGCGATGGTGACTTGCAAAAAGGTGTACTAAGGGCATAGCTGGACCTGTGCCCTTAATAATACCTGTGCCCTGGTAGTCATACTTTTCCACATTTCCAGATACCATTGCCTGCTTGAGCCTTATATCAACTTTATAAGATAAGCAAGGAAGGTATATGTGTGGTGGAGGGGCTATTGGAGATTGAACCCAGGGCATTCTGCCTCTGAGCTACACCCCAGACTTTTTTTTTTTGAAACAGGGTCTTGTTAGGTTTCTGAGAGTCTCACTGTGTTGCTGAAGCCATCCATGAACATGTAGTCCTCCTATCTTAAGCATTCCCAATACTGGAATTACAGGTATGCACCACTATACCTAGCTTATGACAGGTATTTTTATGTCAATCTACAAATTAAAAGACTGAACATCCTGAGAGATTATCAACTTATTTGAAGACATAATAATAAAACTCAACGACTGAATTCTCAAAATTTCTATTCTAAGGCCTTTCTATTATTATGACTACTTTCAAACTAAGGACAAGCTAAGTTATATAGTTACATAGGTTGATTTAACTGAATAAAAAGGAAAAAGTAATCTTTCCTTTAATTTTCTATGTAAGCCTATGAGAAACAACAAAACATCTATCCATTTTTTTACCATTATTCTTTGCAGTTGAATAAATAGAATTTAACAGAATTCTCCAAAACAGGTTCATTTTTCTTAAGAATTCTTTGTCAATACAAGATAGAAGGTTGAATTCATTCCAGTCCTTTCAGCCCCAACGTTTGTATGCAAAATAAATAACACAATGTCATCTTTTAGTGAATAATTTTATATATCTGAACAAACTGAATATATGAGATTTCATACATATATAAAAATAAACAATAAGAAATTCATATTGATATCTCATAGTCTTTTATTTTGTGTTTTTGAAAAACTATACATATAGAGTCTGTAGCTGGCAAAGGTTGTGATTTTGTGTGTATTTTCATTCATAACTACTCATGACTTTAATTTTAGTAATGACCTACAGATTACTTTCTAACTATGAATTTCTACCTGGGTTAAGAGAATTTCTACCTGTGTGTGTGTGTATATATATATATATATATATATATATATATTTCTATATATATATTCTATATATATAAATATATATAAATATATATAAATATATATATAATATATATAAATATATATATATTTCTCTACTATATGTATATATATATAGAATTCTCTAATATATGTATGTGTGTGTATACACACACACACACACACATATATATATGGAATTCTCTAATATATGTATGTGTGTGTATACACACATACACACACACACACACACACACACACACACACACACACACATATATATATATATATATATATATATATATATATATATATATATATATATATATTGGTGGTGGTACTGGGGTTCCTGGAAACCTTTCTACCTCCGAGCTACACTACCAGACCTATTTTTTTATATTTTTATTTGGAAACAGGGTCTCTTAAGCCAGCGTGCTGGCTTCGAACCTACGTGATCCTCCTGTCTCTGCCTCCCAAGCGCGGGGACTACAAGTGTGTGCCACCACGCCCAGCAGAATTCCATATTTTTGAGATTTAATTATGAAAGCCAAAATTGTTTAATAGTGAAAGAATATGATTATATATTAAGATCTATCATATATATATATGTATATATATATATATTTAAGAGAGGACTTATTTATTTATTTATTTATTTATGTTGGTGCTGAATAGTTAGTAACATGGGCAGTCATCTCCACGTAGAAAGGAGCTACACCCCAGCCCTATTTATTAATTATTTAGTTATTTATTTTTAGACAGAGTCTTACTAAATTGCTGAGGCTGGCCTTGAACCTGCTATTCTCCTGTCGTAGCCTCCCAAGTACTGGGATTACAGTCCTTTGACACCACGCCCAGCCCAGCTTTAAGTTCTTTTACTACTCAACCAATTAAAATTTTTTCTCATCCCAACATTTTTTTCTGCTCAAATACAGTGTGACAAATTAAAGAACACAGACATAACATACTGTATATCACAATTGGTATGTAAATCCAAACAGTCATTAAATCCTAAAATGAGCAGTAAATTAATCTGTAAAATAATCTGTAAATTAATCACTTTTTTAAAGTTATAGTTGACCCACACACTAGTGGTGGATCATTTGCAAGTGTCATGAAAAATAAGAACCAAATAATTGTTAGAAGAGGAAAAAGGAGAACTATGAAGCAACTAAAGGAGAGATTCAAAAAGCATTATGGGTCCCACAGATTGGGAGCATCAAGGAGATTACACCGGTGGCCATGGTTCACCTTCACCCCTGTGCAAGTGCCCTCTGCTTTGAGTGTGTTTCTTATAAGCAACACACAGCCAGATTGATTTTTGGAATTTTCATCTTTTTACTAGAGAATTTTGTCAGTTTATATTTCCTGAAGTCTTTTCTAGTTTAAAATCTCTATTTCTTAATCTATGTTTTGCTTTATTTATTTTTACGGGGGCTTGGATCTTTATCAGAGAGAATTCACTGATCCCTGGGGATGAAGGTAGGTTCCTCTGGAAAGTACTTGTGTTTATTTTGCACAGGTGCCCTAGAGAAATATAATTCTATAGTGTGTGTGTATGTGTGTCTGTGTGTGTAGATTGAACAGTCTCACACATGGTAGGCATATAATCTACCACTGAGCTGCATCCCCAATTCCAAGCCTTTATGATTTTAAACAGAATTCTTGGCTTGTAACTTTTCACACCATCCTAATTATAAATTCAGATTGTGAGTTAATGCAAAAATTGGTTTAAGTTTGGGAATTCTTAAAAGAAAAAAAATACCACTTCTCTGTAGCATCAAGTTTCTCAAGTCAGGCAATTTTCTTTGCAGTCTACAGAAGATGACGGGGATTACTTCTAGTTCATTTTTAAATTAAAACCTTTGTGGACCTGGTTTTATTCAACAGATTCTTGAGAGACTCTTCATCTCCAGCCTGTTTCTATCCCCAAAGCATTCTGCCTCCTGAAGGCAATTAAAAAGAAAGTTCAAGGTTACTAATGTTTGGCAAATACTCTGAAGTCCCAAGCTTAATTCAGTATACTTTTTAATCTCTGGTTTCCTGACATCATTTAATATTTTGACTGCTTTACTGTCAATTTATGCATTCCATAGGATATATTTTATACAGCTTACTTTCAGCAAGAGAATCGGAGTACCAAGCGCTAGAACAGGGATATGGTGAGGGCCTATAAATGTGAATTATCTGTGTTTGTCTTATTTTATGTGTGTGATGGTTAATTTCGCCAATATTACTTGGGGGTCATGAAAGAGGCCCAGGAGGAAGCTCTGCACTTACCAGAAATTGGGAACATTTACAAAGAAGACAGGGCAGGAAGCCTGTATCCCTCCTGATGCAGTGGGAGAAGTGGCTACCACCTCCTCCCAGAAGGTGGAGCTCGGCAGAGAGTGAGGATGAAGGGAGCTCTTGCTTTTTATGATCTCAGCCTTACTGGTTTGGAGAAGAGTCCATATTTACTCTGGTCATCTGGGGTGACTTGGTGCTGGAGATGGCACAAGAGAGGACCACAGATCCTTAAAGGTCCATACAGGAAGTAAGAGTTCATATAACCTAACAATGATAACCCTTGCTTGTGTTTGTATTCAGGTAAGTTGGAAGTACATAGCTACAGCTGTGATTAAATTCCCTAATATACACAATTCACAAAAATAGCAAATTCCTGAAAGCAGCCAATGCCTTCGTTTAAGATTCATTTAATTATTCATTTAATTTTTTTTAATTTTTTTTTTTTTTTTTTTTTTTTTTTTTTTTTTTTTTGGTGGTACTGGGGTTCCTGAAAACCCTTCTACCTCTGGGCTATGCTCCCAGACCTATTTTTATACTTTTTGATTTTGGAAACAGGGTCTCTTAAGCCAGTGCGGCTGGCTTCGGACCTGTGGGATCCTCCTGTCTCCGCCTCCCAAGCGTGGGGATTACAACGTGAACCACCACACCCGGCCTCATTTAATTATTTAAATAGTTCAAATGTTATTTAAAGAGGCATCCACGTGGAGAGTATTTTTTCAGTCTTTTAAACTTCAGTTACCTATAGTTTCTATTTTTAGTGTGTTTATGTGTACCATTCCAAAGGTTTTTGTAATTTGTTTGGTCACAGTTGCATTATTTTTCTATAATTCACAAACACTATGATTTCCAGGCTGCAGCCCTTCCCTGTCTCACCACAGCCCTCTCTTTGGCCGTCCCGCTTGAGAACCTACACTGTAATGGCTGAATAGCATCCCCCGACCAGAGACTGTCTTAGAGACACATCTTATTGGAGTCACTGAAAAAGCCTTGGTTTTGACTGGGCAGTTTTTAAACACTTAGGTCATTACAGGTGTCTGTCACTGCCTTCAGCTTTAGTGATGTTTTAATATTTGACATGAAATGTTAAGCATGTAAACCAAATTGTGTAATATTATCACAACATTTATATTAAGATAACTAAAATCAAAGACATTCAGCATATAATGTCATTGGGGTAAGAATAATTTATTTAGAAAGTCAAGGGACACTTACACTGAATGCTATCCTTTTTTTTTTTTTTTTTTTTTTTTTTGCTGGTACTGGGTTCCTGGAAGCCCTTCTACCTCCGGGCCACACTCACAGACCTATTTTTACATTTTCATTTTGGAAACAGGGTCTCCTAAGCCAGCACGCGCAGCTGGCTTTGAACCTGTGCGATCCTCCTGTCTCTGCCTCCCAAAAGTGTGCGCCACCACACCCGGCTGCTCTCCTTTTATTTTAAGAGGAATGAAAATATATTTTTAATGAGTTGATGCCTTGTTTTTTTTTTTTACAGAGTTTACATGTTCTCTTCCATGGTTATATCATGAATTTATTATTACCGAAATTTCAGACAAGATAAGCTGAAAGAAATAACTAATGCATTAGAAACTTACATCAATATTGGGTTTTCAAATGGTCAAATCATCATCCAAAATAAAAGTATTTTTATATTAAAAAAAAACCTTTTTATCTGTCTTGCACTTTTTTTTTGGTGGTACTGTGGGTGGAACCCAGGGGCTTTTATACCTCCAGGCTATACTCCCAGACCTATTTTATACTTTATTTGGAAACAGGGTCTCACTAAGCTGCTGAGAGCCTCACCGAGTAGCTGAGGCTGGCTTCAAACTTGTGCAATTCTCCCATCTCAGCCTCCCAAGCACTGTAATTACGAACATGTGCCACCACGCCCAGCTTGTCTTGTACTTTTTAAAAGAATTTTATTGATGTAAAATAATTATTGTAGTGAGATCCAAAGTGATACGTTCATATATGCACACAACACCTCTTAGCCAGCCCGCCAGCCTGCCTGCCTGCCTTCCATCGTACCTTCCTTCCTTCCTTCCTTCTCTCCTTTCTGTGGTACTGGGGCTTGAACCCAGGGGCATTCTACTTCTGAGCTGCACCTTCATCTCTATTTTATTTTTTATTTTTTATTTTATTTTTTTATTTTTTAATTTTTTTGGTGGTACTGGGGTTCCTGGAAGCCCGTCTATCTCCGGGCTACACTCCCAGACCTATTTTATTTTTGGAAACAGGGTCTCCTAAGCCAGCGCGGCTGGCTTCGAACCTGCGTGATCCTCCTGTCTTTGCCTCCCAAGCGCGGGGATTACAAGCGTGCGCCACCACGCCCAGCCTTTAGTTTTTATTTTGATACAGGATCCTGCTAACCTACTGACGACCTTGCTAAGTTGCTGAAGCTGACCTTTAACCTGCCATTCTTCTGTCTCATCTTCCCAAGCACTAGAATTAAAGGCACGTGCCACCATGCCGGACCTATACTTCTTTCTTTCTGCATAGCATGTCATCTGGAGTTTCACAAAGACTCCATGAAGTAGGACCCTTCAGTGTCCTTGCATTTCTGAGGAGGAAGCAGATGCTTGGGGATTGTAGTGATGTGTGTGAGGTTACATCATTAGATGGAGCAGGGATATTGCTCATCGTATCCCAGTGGGAGACTTCAGTGGCAGAGTCCAAGTTCTGGACAAACCAAGACCATTAGAATGAAACTTATATACGTGGGAAGAGATTTGATTTGTCATCATCTCACACAGACTTTACTGGAATGAGCTTTGCATCTTCTTTTATTTTTCTATGACTCCAAATGAAATTAAGGTTCTAGATTATTATTTAAATAGCATTCATCAGTTATAATTTTGTTTTTTTGTGGAAAATAATTATAGCTACACACTGAAATACATATCATGTGAATCAGCATTTGGTCACAACTTCCACAAAAAATAAAAACAAAATACTTGAGTCTCTCTGTAAAGGCTATAATTTTCTTAGTCACTGAACTGTCAATAGACATAAAAGACTAACAATAATAGAAACATGGGTTGATAAATTAGCACATTTAAACAGTTTTAAGTATTATTTATATCCTTTTTCCTAAATCTTCCTGTGAAGTAAGGAGAAAGCAGAAATCATATCCTTTTATGATACAAGGATATGAAGATATAGTCTATAAATAATAATGAACATTGCTTAATAAAATTTACACGAGGTCATTGATTTGGACGGAGTTCCTGCACTAGTCCCAGGAAACCAAATAAAAATGGAGCCTCTCGTGCTGACATCTCCTACCACCAGGACAAAGCCAAATTGTCTGTCTGTCCTTTCAGGACATCAGAAGAGAGGAAGTTAACAGTCAAATGCTCAAACTGGCAGTTTTAAGCAGAATGACTTGGAGGTAGGTCCCTGCTGACTGCCTGCACCTCTCAAATGACCAGTCTGTTGCTGTTCTCAGTTTCTGCTCTCTTCAGCTCTTTTCTGCTCACAAAGCCAACTTGCTCAGCTCAGCTCATCAAAACACTCATTCTGTTTTATAGAAGGAGGTGTGTCCCAATTCTGGAATTGCAAATAAAAGCCAATTTAGGTCTTTAAACTAAATTTGTTGTAATTTTGTCATTTGACAATATTATTGAGCATTTGCTATGTGCCAGAAACTTTTCTTTGTACTTTACCAGTATTTTATTGACTCATTTAATGCCAAATCTTTGATGTGGGAACTGTTTTCATCCCCATTTTACAAATGAGGATGTGATCCACAGAAGAGAAGGAAGAGAAGCAGAACTATCAGAGCATTTTGAATAAACAAAGGAGAAAGAACAATAGCTGGATCTGGTCTTGTGCCCGTGTCCACAAAGCCTATTTGGGCCTCCCCAGAAGTAACCACCGGCCAGTCAACAGATGAATAGAGAAAGAAAATGAGCTGTATGTATACAATGGTGTTTTCCTCTGGCTTAAGTAAAACACAAATATGTCATTCACAGAAAAGTGGATGGAATTGGACAACATCATGTTAAGTGAGATAAGCCAGACTCAGAAAATCAAAGGTTATATGTTTCTTTCATATGTGGATGCCAGGGAGAAAAAGGGAAAAAAACAGAGATATTTTCATGAAAATACAAAGAAGACCAGTAGAGTAGAGTATGGGGGATGGAGGAAAGGAGGGGGAAAGGAAAGGGGAGGTACTGGACAGTGGAATTGACCAAGTTATGTTATGTGCCGGTACACACATGTCACAGTGATCCCCATTATTTTGTATAATACAGTGCACCAATAATAAATAAATAAGTAAATTAAAAAAAACCAAAGCAGGATGGCTTACATTCTTATTGGCAACCTGTGTATGCATGTAGGTTTAGAAAATCAGGATGGGTTATTCAAATGATTTTGAAGTATTAACTTAGAGAGGCACATTGTAAATTCCATAAAAACATATCAGTAGCTCTGCATAACTGCACATTCCTGTAATCCAAGTACTTGGGAAACTGAGATAGGGGAGTCACAGGTTTGAGGAAACATTGGAAACTTAGTGAGACCGTCAGCAACTTAGCAAGACCCTTTCTTAAAATAACAAATAAAAAGCCGGGCATGGTGGCACACAATTGTAATCCCGGCATCTAGGAGGATCTCAGTTTGCAGACAGCCTCAGCTAGTGAGGCCATTTGCAACTCAGTGAGAACCTGTTTCAAAATAAAGAATAAAAAAATAGGGCTGGGGTATTGCTTGAAGGTAGAAAGCTCCTGGGTTCCATCCCAAGTACCAAAAATAAATAAATATATAAATAAATAAATTAATAAATAGGACTTGGGGTGTGGTTTAGAGGTAGCATATTCCTGGGCTCAGTCTCCAGTACCACAAACAAAGCCAAACCACATAGATATGGTAATAGGGCTATCTACAGTATGAAACAAACGAAAAATACATATCCATCCAACTTGTTTGGTTAAAACTATGAGTTAGGAACTTTACCATGTTATTAGAGGGAGCTGGGTGTTTGGAATAGGAGCACTGTCATAGCCTCCTCTAAAATGCTGTTTGATGACTTGGTCAGCAGTTCGGGTGAATTTATTGTACTCTCTTTTCACAAAATTTCACAATATATTTATGCTACTCCAATCCCCCCAACTTTCTCTTTGCACAGAAGATTTTAAAGACACTCATTATCCATTATCCACCTAATAATATCTTATAGTGCTTCAGAGGAACAGAAGGAAGCAAGTTCCGTATGAAGGAGTCGGTGCTTGCTGGGCACTGTGCAAGTGATTTGTTTATATATTCTGTTTAATTGGGCCCTCATGGAAGTTCCACCCAGTGAAAGGTACTGGTCTGATTCCACAGTCTGCTGACAAATGATAAACAGAGGTTGAGATGGTTTATGAAATCGCTCAAGGTCAAACTAGGAATTGATAGAACCAGTACTTGAACCCAGATATATCTAATTCTAAGGATCTGTCTCCATGGTCTTTTATTATTCCATAAACTCAGAATGAATTTCTTGCCATGCTTTTAAGAATCCACTCCCCATATGGAAAATGTCTCAGAGGCCAGGATTATGTAGAAAGTCTGGTTCTGCTAAGATTTAATCAAAACGATTTGCAAATAAACCTAGCACTGAGCACATAAAATTAGCATATAGAATCAGAAATCTAACATTCATAGCATTTGAAGGCAAGAATAAAAAACACCACCAACTTCACTCATTTGTTTGTGGAATGCTGAATGTAGAAGGGAGATTGATATTTTAAACCCAAGAAAATGATTGCATGCTCCAGATATATCACATTGATTAAATTGGTCATCTAACTGTCACAGAAATATCTTTCACCTGTTACCCTAAGTTGGTTTGTAAGAGCTGGAGACATACAAATCTCAAGTCGGGCATCTTCATGAAAAAATCAGGGTATTTTTAGCCAGGCATGGTAGTGCATGCCTGTAATCCCAGTACTTAGGAGGTAGAGACAGGATGATCACAAGTTTTGGCCAGCCTCAACAATTTAGCAAGGCCCTCAGCAACTTAGTGAGATAAACCATATTTCAAGATAAAAAATAAGATAGGGCTGGCATTTAGCTCAGATGTAGAATGTCCCTGAATTCTATCCTCATTAACACACACACACACACACACACACACACACACAATCTGAACTTTTTAATGTCCAGTTTTGTGACACAAATCTTGCTGTTTATTATGGTAAATACTCCATATTGAGCAGTTTAAAATACATATGACTAGTGTTAAACAGGATGATTTCTTTGATGTTTATGTACCTAGAAGTTATAATTTACTGTCCTATAGTTCTTTCAACATGAGAGCCTTTCTTTGGCCAGAGACTATTCTTTGGGGCCTTAAGTAGAGGTAGCTCAGTGAGCAGAGGACTTTTGGGGTCTCTAGGATCCTGGTTTAAACATGAGGGGTTACAGAGGCACCTGTTTAGAGGCTTTCTTTATTATGTTTGAAATGAGTTAGAGTTCAAGAGCAATGTATTTAAAATAATTGTACATGTCCATTAAATAAACATATATTGTTACCAGTGCACAATCAACAAGGTTGATTGTGTGTTTCCCTACAGCTTACTGACCTTTAAGTGTAACAAATCAAGAGCAAGAAGAATTTCTACATTAACATCAGTCTTCAGGACAGCCACTTAGATTAGCACTTTCGAAGGCTATGTGTTCTGTCCTGTTATCTGTCCTGGCATTGCTGTAGAGGTGTAGTCATTTTAATGCTTGGCTTAGAGTTCCCTCACCATGCTACTCTTCTATTATGGACTTCTTATTTGGCTTGTTGCTGCCCTTCCAAAATCCACCTGTTGAAACCCTCACCTTAAGTGAGACAGAATCAGGAGGTAGTGTTTGGGGGAGGTAGTTATGTGGAGATGATTTCTTGAGGGTGGAGCTCCATGATAGGATAGTGTCCTCTTAAGAGAAGGAGTCTAGAGCTCCCTTTTTCTGCCAGGGAAGGATGGAACAAGAAGGCAGCCATCTGCAAACCAGAAGGGGGCCCTCACCAGACATGGTGTATGTGAGGACCTTGATCTTGGACTTCCCAGGCTCTAGAACTATGATGGGAGTTTCTGGCCATGCTATTTTTGTTACAGTACCCTAGACTAAGACATTTTCTTCTTTATAATACTCCTGACTAATTTCAATCAGTAGTTTTTCAAAATTGGTTTATTTATTTATTTATTTATTTATTTATTTATTTATTTGTTTGTTTGTGGTATTGGGAATGGAACCCAGGGGCTTTCTATCTCCAGGCTACACTACTGGATATATTTTATTTGGAAACAGAGTCTCAGTTGCTGAGAGCCTCATGAGGCTGGCTTTGAACCTGTGCAATCCTCCTGTCTCAGCTTCCTAAGCACCGGGATTACAAGTGTATGCCACCATGCCTGGATGTTTATTTATTTTTTAATTTATACAGTTCCTTCACTGAGTCTGGGGCTGTTCTGGGCTCTGATTGGTTAATGGTGAATAATGAAGATTTGATCCTTGGCTTCATGGGTCTTAACATGCAGAGAGGGACAAAGAGAAAACAAGAAAATAGACTAACTGTAGGTTGTAGTAGAGCTTATAAAGGAAATGACAGAGGAGTTGAGACACAGAATAACAAGAGCATGCTTTATTTATTTGATGGTTGTATTGGGGTTCCTGGAAGCCCTTCTACCTTAGAGCTACACTCCCAGACCTATTTTATATTTTTTTATTTGGAAACAGGGTCTCTTAAGCCAGCGCAGCTGGCTTCGAACCTGTGCGATCCTCCTGTCTCTGCCTCCCAGGCGCGGGGATTACAAGCGTGCGCCACCATGCCCGGCAAGAGTATGCTTTAAATAAGGTGACATCTTAGTTTGTTTTCTGTTGCTATAACAAAATACCCAAAGTGGGCTCATTCATTAACAATAGAAGTTTATTTGCTCACAGTTCTGAAGGGTATGGTCCAAGACCATCTGCTTGGCATCTTGTGGAGGGCACCTGGTGACACTGAGCAGGCATTCCAGCTCAGGCCATCTTCTTTCTTATAGAGCCTCTGATTATTCTCTGATTATTTCATGTGGGATCCAGCCATAGCATCTCATCTAATCTCTACTAGAAAAGGCCCTACTCCCAAAGGCCCTATCTCCAAATACCATTAACAGACGAATTTGAGGCTTAAGTTTTTAACTATGCCAGCACGCCGTAGCAAATGTCTGTAATCCAAGAACTTGGGAGACTGAGACAGGAAGATTGCAGGTTTGAAGCCAACCTCAGAAAATTAGGCCCTCAGAAACTTGGTGAGACTCTGTTTCAAAATTAAAATTAAAGAGCCAGGCGTGGTGGTGCACGCTTGTAATCCCTGCGCTTGGGAGGCTGAGACAGGAGGATCACACAGATTCGAAGCCAGCCTCAGCTACTTAGTGAGGCTCTCAGCAACTTAGTGAGACCCTGTTTCCAAATAAAATATAAAATGGGTCTGGGAATATAGCCTAGAGGTAGAAAGCCCCTGGGTTCCACCCCCAGTATCACCAAAAAATAAAAAATAAATAAAAATTAAAAAGGCTGGGTGTCAATCAAAGTTAAAATGTCCCTGGCCTCAATCCCTAGTACCAAACAAAACAAAACAAAACAAAACAAACAAACAAAAACCCCCCACAACTTTCCAGCATATGGACTTTTGGGGGTGCACATTTGAACCACAGCAGGTGGCATAATCAGCAAGCACAGATTTTGCCTGCTTAGCACCTGCTCATTTATTTGCATGAGAACTAGGACATATGAACAAGGTCAGACTTGTCAAATATCAAATCCTTTCAGGTCATCACAACTGATTCATCTAATTAGTAACTCAAACCAGGACAATTAGAAGCAGTGAGATCTATACCAGTAAGGATTCAGTCAGGAAAGCAGAAGCAACAGCACTTGTGATGAAAGGAATAACTTAACATGGGCGTTTGGCCAGGTGAGTAATGGAAGCCGGAGAGAGCACCCGGGGAGCACGGGGATCGACCCAGCGGCATTGCCTGGTGAAAGCAGCTGTCGCTGGCTGCTGAAACTGAGCTCAGCATTTGGCAACATGAACATGGGGCCATTAGGCCCTGCAGAGCTAGATTGTAGACATCTTCAGAGATCATGCTGCCAGACCCATGCTGGTGGCCCAAGATCCCCACACGCTCAACGGGTTCTAGATTCCACCAAAAGGAAGCACTCGCAGGAAATTGGAAATCAGAGGACTTAGGAATTGCCCTCCTCCAACCATGTTTATTTTTTCTTTGGTCCAGCATTCTTCTGAGTCTTTCGGCATCAGTAGTGACACTCCCCACAGAAATGCCACCTGCAGCGCTTCCTTGAGCACTGGGTGTGACCCTCACCACCATGACTCCTTAGGTGGCAGCAGCCACACCATGGTGTTCCAACCAGCTCCAGGCCCTCTTCTATGAAGGTGTGAACATGGATGCAAGCTACTCCATGAGATGCCTGAGTACCAGCTGCAAGGGGATGTCTCAGGGCTCCCAGTAGCATCTACACAGTACCACCTCAGAGCTCCAGGCCCCACCTCCTGCTCTTCTTCCTCTTCCCTTTGGTAGAGCTAGTAATGCTTTCTTTCTTTGTTCTTGATATGGAGAAGGCCACAGCATCCTGCATTACTATTCACCATCCTCTTCTGACTCTTAGTTTTCCCATATTCATAAGATATCTTTCTTTATTAAGTATTCCCTAAAATTTCTAGTGTGGTTTCTGGTTTTAATGGTGGCCAACAAAAGCACATTTAATATATTTAAAAAATAAAAGAGGAGGTCGGGCGTAGTGGCACACGCTTGTAATCCCTGTGCTTGGGAGGTGGAGACAGGAGGATCGCACAGGTTTGTAGCAAGCCTCGCCTGCTTAGGAGACCCTGTTTCTAAAAAAAATAATATATATATATATATATATATATACACACACACACATACACACACATATATACACACATATATATACATAAATATATATATATACATACATACATATACATATATAAAATAGATCTGGGAATGTAGTCTGGAGGTAGAAGGGTTTCTAGGAACCCTAGTACCACCAAAATAAATGAATAAATAAATAAATAAATAAATAAATAAATAAGGAGATTGAATGTATTAATTATATACATTGAAAAGTTAACTGGATTAGGATAATATGTGCATATATTAATGCATATTATGTAAATATCATGTGTACATAATATACAGGTATATGTGTTCATACATTTGATGCAAGGGGATAAGTGGGTAATAATATATATTAGTATATAAGACTACATAATATATAAGTGTGTGTACATATATAAAAATCTGTACACTTCTAGAGTTATGGTCTCTACATCTAAGATTTAGTGAAATGAGAAATAGAGGAAAATAATAATGGGCATTTTTTTAAAAACCTAGTGAAAAACAGAGATTTATCTTGTATGCTCAGCAGTTATATGATGTTGTTTTTAAAGGCTTGAAAACTTTTGTTTCTTTGAAATATTTCTTTTTTTAATGTACCATATATATTTTTTTATTGAGAACCAGAACTTTATTTTTTTTTATTTTTTTCTCTTTTAACAATTTTTTATTGAACATACATAGTATAATTTAAACTATATTTGGTGCCCTTCCCCCCCCGCCCCTGTTTTCCCTTCCCTCCTCCCACCAATGGTTGTCCAGGTTAACCATGTCTTATTCATAATTTTACACATGTTCAGGTGTAGACCCTCATTAATCAAGATCGGCCTTCCTCCTCTCCTATCTTTCCATTCAAACTGCTGGTATTTCCCCTCCGTTATCTGGAGCCACACTGGTATCCTCTGTGTTTCCTAGTTTGGGCATATTAGAGGAAACATATGTATCTTCTCCTTCTGTGCTTGACTGATCTCACTTAACATAATGTTCTCCAGGGCTTTCCATCTTCTTGCAAATGATATAATTTTGTTTTTCTTTATGGCTGAATAGAATTCCATTGTGTGTATTTCCCACAGTTTTGCTATCTATTCATCTGTTGATGGTGATCTGGGTTGGTTCCATATTTTGGCTATTACAAATTGTGCTGCTATGAACATAGGTATGCATATGTTGCTGTAGTTCTCTGAATTCAACCCCTTTGGAAAGATACCCAGGAGTGGTATAGCTGGATCATATGGTGGATCTATTCCCACCTTTCTTAGGAATCTCCACACAGATCTCCATAGTGGTTGAACTAGTTTGCATTCCCACCAACAGTGTAAAAGAGTTCCTCTTTCCCCACATCCTCGCCAGCATTTGTTGTTGTTTGATTTCTTTATGTTTGCCACTCTGACTGGGGTTAGATGGAATCTCAGTGTAGTTTTGATTTGCATCTCCCTGATGGCCAGTGATTTCTATTTGAGAAGTAAGATTCCTGACCCCCTTTCTACATTAATTTGTTTCTTTGAATGGTTACCACACATGAAAAGTTCTAGATTTGTGTAATATTTTACTGTTTACATGTTACTTTAGACATTTTTATCGCTTGCTCACTTATAGCTGACAGTTCTTATTTATTGATGTTTTAATTATATTTCACATTTTACCATATGTTACTGTAGCACATTTTGCTAGCAATTTGAGTATTTGAAACATTATTTCTCATTTACAAGCAGAGTTTTATATAGATGATTTCTACAGAGCATGTTTATTTCAACCTCAGGGAATCATTTTATGGAATATAGTTCTCTTAAATATCTTTGCTTGTTATTTCTAAAATTTCTATTGATTCTCATCCTTGAAGACTTTCTGTAATAATCTTATTTTTAGAAAGTATCTTGTGCAATTATTTTTTAAGGGCAAACATTTTAAAGTCCAATCTAAATTTTTACTACAGTATACAAGATTCATTTATAGCTCTAAAGAAGGGTGTAACATATAGTCATGCTTAACTTAATGATGGAGATATATTCTGAAAATTGGGCAAATGTAGAGCTTACTTGCACAGATTAAGATAGTTACGTTGCACTAGGTTATATAATTTTAAAGGACCATAATCAGATATGTGGTTCTCTGTTGACTAAAATGACATTTATGGTGCATGACTGCATATTTATTTTTCTGGTAGCAAGTATATTTTCTTCTGCTAAATACACACAATATTTTAATGCATATATTTTCTAATCACAAAGTCATAAATTTAGCACAGACTCATTGTTAAATTATTTTAAACTATAGGAATATAAGAAGTAGATAGTGAGCTGTCATATAATTTCAATGTACAAAGATGACTTCTCTGTACAATTGTTCGTGGCCTTCCACATTTTCCAGTGTGTATATTTCTTTGTGTGTCTATGCACATAGTATATGTTCCAGTATTTGAACTGTAGGTATTGCTCTGTACTGTAACATTCTCACTTAGTAGGACATCAGGCATGGTAATACACTAGGTATTATCGCAAATAATTTGGGAATCATTGAGGTAAAAGAAGAGGCAATTGCTTTAATTTTGCATCTTCATTATTATGAGTTTGAACTTTATTATATTTATTAAATTTATCTCTTATCAAAATCACATGTGCTTATCGACTCTAACATTTTTAGTTTATTGATATTCTTCATTTTGTTTATAGAACTCTTCATCTATTATGGATACTAAATTGTTATTTGTATGTTTTCCAAATGTTGTGTTTTAATTTTTATTTATGCATCATTGTTTAAATTAATGACTAAGTAAATGAATGATAAGAAATATACAAATGATAATTAAAGTATGAGATGTTCAGTTTAGAGAAGGCATATACACGCAGGCCTTTGTGATATCAAAGAAGAGCGGTATCTAGTTCTATGTTGGGGTAGACCTGCAACAGGAGAGACTTTAGCTGTGCTTTGAAATATGACTAGGAATCAGTAAGTCAAAAGAGATAGAAAAGGTTTTCTGGGAAAAGGATGCAGAAAATAGAAAAGAGGAAGGTCTATTCTGGAAACAATAAGTAGTTTACTTTGCCAAGAGCACGAGGTACTATACAGAAAGCCAAGTGATGGGTTTAAGGATGGAGAAGGATGAACTCATGAGTGGTTGGTACGTGAAGATGATGTCCTTGAACTCAACCCTGAGGACTTAGGGAGGCATCGCTGCATCTAGGTTTGGGTTTCAGGAACATTACTCTAATGTAAGAATGAAAAATGGCCCAGAAGGAGGTGATTTGGAGGCAGGAAGACTTGGTGTGTCTAAATGAGGGAGATGTGCGTGTCTTTCATCATCATAATCTTCAAAAGAGCAAATTGAAATCTTCTGAGATTTCCCTATAATTGGAATTGAATTAACTGTGTCAGAATATATACTCAGGGTTTAGGGATAGTTGGGGGTAGAAGGCCTCTTTTAATTTGCTTCTGTAGATACTTTTGTATCACTTGAATTTTTGTTTTATAATCAAGAATGGATTTTTATAATGGAATGATTTGCATTATATTAATTTTTTATTGTTCTTTTTGTTTTTGTTTTTGTTTTGGTGGTACTGGGGATAGAATCCAGGGCCTTCTACCTCTGGGCTACACTCCCAGACCTATTTTGTATTTTATTTGGAAGCAGGGTCTCTTAAGCCAGCTGAGGCTGGCTTCAAACCTGCAAGATCCTCCTGTCTCAGCCTCCCAAGTTCAGGGATTACAAGCGTGCGCCACAACGTCCGGCTTACATTATATTAATTTTTAAAAATTCCATCAATAACACATGAGAAAAATCTGACTTAGAAATTTGTGTAGTCACCAAAATAGTTTAGTTTGGGAGAGTGTTAGAATAAATTTGTGTGATAAAGACTGAGTGCTTTGGCTGATCATTGAATCAGTATGAACCCCCATTCTTTTTTTTAAGTTTTTTTAAATTAATTTATTTTTTAAATTGGTGCATTGTAGTCATATATCAATCACATTGGAGTACAAGACTTGAGAGGATATACAAGCACACATCATCCAATTAGCCCTCCTCCAGACCCCATCCCATTCCCTCCCCCTCCCTCCATCGCACACTTCTTTGGTGATTTACTTTGATACATTTGTTTATGTACCTCCTGCGTTTTAAAGAGGCTCCGTCCTCCAGTATTACATACCCTCTGATTGGTCACATTAGTTGCTTCACTATAGGGCCCTTTCTATAGCTCAACCTCTTCCTGTTGCCCTTTTCCTCCTAGTTATTGCTGATTAAGAGAAGCGTCTGATTTATATTTTCTGCGACATTTCTCTGTGCATGCTGCGTTGCAAGTACCGATCCCACTCTTGATGGTCCCAGTAGTGGCCTGGCTACTCAGTGGACTGATCCAGACCTCACTGGCTCAAGCAGCGGCCTTGCCTCATGGGAGGCCCCAGTTCTGGTCTCGCTGGCCCCTGCACCAGTCTAACCCCTAAGCTGGCTTTGGTCCCGGCCTTGGAGGCCGCAGGAGTGAACTTGCCTCACGCCAGGCTCCGATGCTGGCCATTGGCCCCTGCACTGGCCTAACCCCTTGGCAGGATTCCAATCCTGGCCTCGGAGGCCCCAGCACCGGCCTAGCCTCACAGCAGGCTCCAATGCCGGCCTCGTTGGCCCCAGCACCGGCCTAACCCCTCGGCAGGTTCCGTTCCCGGGTTAGGAGGCCCCAGCACTGGCCATGTCTCACGGCAGGCTCCGATGCTGGCCTCGCCTCACGGCAGGCTCCGATGCTGGCCTTGCTGGCCCAAGCACCGGTCTAGCCCTTTGGCAGGTTGTTATCCTGGCCTCAGAGGCCCCAGTACCGGCCTTGCCTCATGGCAGGCTCCGGTGCCGGCCTCGCTGGCCCCAGCACCGGCCTAACGCCTTGGCAGGCTCTTATCCTGGCCTCGGAGGCCCCAGTACCAGCCTTGCCTCAAGGCAGGCTCCAATCCCGGCCTCGGAGGCCCCAGCACCGTTCTTGCCTCACAGCAGGCTCCAATGCCAGCCTCGCTGGCCCCAGCATCGGCCTAACCCCTCGGCAGGCTCTTATCCTGGCCTTGGAGGCCCCAGTACCGGCCTTGCCTCAAGGCAGGCTCCAATCCCGGCCTAGGAGGCCCCAGTACTGGCCTTGCCTCACGGCAGGCTTCGATGCCAGCCTCACTGGCCCCAGCACCGGCCTAACCCCTCGGCAGGCTCTTATCCCGGCCTCAGAGGCCCCAGTACCGGCCTTGCCTCAAGGCAGGCTCCGATCCCGGCCTAGGAGGCCCCAGTACTGGCCTTGCCTCACGGCAGGCTCCGATGCCAGCCTCACTGGCCCCAGCACCAGCCTAACCCCTCGGCAGGCTCTTATCCCGGCCTCGGAGGCTTCAGCACCGGCCTTGCCTCATGGCAGGCTCCGATGCCGGCCTCGCTGGCCCCAGCACTGGCCTAACCCTCGGCAGGCTCTTATCCCGGCCTCGCAGGCCCCAGCACAAGCCTTGCCTCATGGCAGGCTCCAGTGCCGGCCTCGCTGACCCCAGCATCAGTCTAACCCCTCGGCAGGTTCCAATCCTGGCCACAGAGGCCTCAGTAGTGGCCTTGCCTCACAGCAACCCCCGATGTTGGCCACTGGCCCCGGCGCCCGCCTAACCCCTCAGCAGGTTCCGATCACTGTCTCTGTGGTTATTATTTCAAAGGTTCCAGGTGTAATGTATCAGATCTCTGCCTCCCCTGAGCATTGGCCACTGGCATTGCCACTGCCTCCACCATTTCAAATCCTTCCCAGGCTCTTTTTCCACTCTGAATGTTGTCCAGTGTTCCTAAGCATGCGTGATGGTAGCATTCGACATTTGGTGTAATTTCTCCAAAAAAATAAAGTTGGTAAGATCCGGTTTCTGCTTCTCCTGAATACAAGTCTCCACCACCATCGCGGAGAACTCTTTCAACACCGCATTTCTCCTTGGTCTCCGCTAAACTCTCGCCTTACAGGTGATGTCTGAGATTCTTAACAATATAGAGAAATAGCAGTCCTCTTTCACGGCGAATTTTTCCATAAGTTCCAGTGCATTTAGATAAGTTTTGTCTGCATCTCCAGTGTCCTGGCATCCATAACGGCTTTCTTACCTCCTCTCTGATATTTTTCTTTATTTTTTTCTGTTCTGGGCCCGGTTTCTCCAGGGGTCTGGCGTGCTACTCGCAGTTCGGCCGGGGCCCAGAGTCCCGCAACCCGGGCGCCAGCTGGCTTGCCCCGTGCGCGACCCCTGCCCAGAACCCAGCGTCTTACTGGGCCCGATTTCTCCAGGGGTCTGGCGTGCTACTCGCAGTTCGGCTTGGGGACCAGAGTCCCGCGACCTGGGCCCCATCTGGCATGCCCCGCGTGCGACCCCCGCCCAGAACCCAGCGTCTTACTGGGCCCATGAACCCCCATTCTAATGGGGCTAATAAAAGCTAGGGTAATAATATTTGGTATTATTATAGTATTTTATAGTGTTCTAATGAAGAGTGTTCATACTCTGTAACAGCAGGAGTGGCCTGGAAGTGTGTTCACTTTGGGTGCCAAAGTCAGGAAGGTCAACTTGGAGCCTATCAGGAGGCATGAACCATTAAAGATCTGTTAAGGAACATGGTAATTCACATGCATCTCAAATCATCACACTGCACACCTTGAGCTGATGCAGTTTTACATGTTATACCTCCATAAAGCTGAGGGGGGCAGAAGATGAGTTTGTTGTGTATGGAGGAGGTCAGGCAAGATGGTTGACTTTAGTTATTGATGGTTTATTATGCCAAAAAGAAATAAGGGATATTTTATTAAGAACAAGGAACTAAAGTTGTTAGAAAATTTTTACTTAAAAAAGAAAGAAGTTGAACGTGTGTGTAAAGTCTGTGATGTGTGTGGAGGAGTAAGCCTTTTTATTATTTTAAAATGAGGTCTCACTAAATTGCTGAGGCTGATCTTGAACCCGCAACCATCCTGTCTCAGTTTCTCACATACTAGGATTATAGGCATGTGCCACCATACCCAGTGGGTGCCACTTTTTTATGGTCAAGATATTTCTGATGTTTTTCCAAGACTCTCATAAACTGGAAAAATTGCTATATTCCTTCATTTAAGTAATATGATGAATTATACCATGAGAGAATCTGTAAAGTACAGTTATATTTATTTGTATATTTATTAAATTAATGTGTATATTTTTACCATCAAAACCAACAGGTTCTTTTTTTTTTTTTTTTGCGGGTGTGGGGATGGAACCTAAGGGCATTTGACCTGCAAGCTACACCCCCCTGCCCTATTTTTTATTTTTAAACAGGGTCTCACTAAGTTACGGAGTGCCTCACTAAGTAGCTGAGGCTGTCCGCGAACTGTGATCCTCTGGTCTAAGCCTCCCGAATGCTGGGATTACAAGTGTGCACCACCACGCCTGGCTAGGTTCATTTCTTAGGTTGGTTACGTTGCATTTATTTTTATTTTTCCAACTCGGTACACTAAAGGGTAGCATTATAATGTGAGAGAATTAGTTTTGCCAGCATTCCTCAGTCTTCCCCTCTTAACCATCAACACCTCCTTCTCACACACAGGCTATGTCCAGAAGCCTCATCTGCTGCTCTTGCGCACAGCTTTAGCACTTACTGAATTTCCTTACACACAGCTGTTGTTTATACCTTCTGTTATGGTTTAAATTTACAATGTCCCCCTATACCTGGGGAAGACAAGGCAGCCAAGTTGGAGGCAGGACTCGGTTGCTGAAGAGGAGTTGCTGGGATGTGGCTTTAGGGATTATGTACATGGCTCCTCCCCCTTTGCTCCAACGAGTTCATCATTCGGAGCACATGGTATGACAGTAAGGCCTAAAAGCAACACAGTCAACATTCTTCTGGTGAGTTGACATCTCCAAGATGCCTAATGTTCAGAGTCTTATAAAACAGTGCTTACTTGATAGAACTTGGACTTTCATTTTGAAAAGATGCTCAAGGTCTTTGGTTGTAAATAGATGTGTCAGTTTGGATTCTGCAGGAAATAGGCCCAGTAAAAGAGTGTGTGTGTGTGTGTGTGTGTGTGTGTGTGTGTGTGTGTGTGTATACATATATATGAAGAGATTTATTATAACGACTTGGCTTGTGAAATTATAGAGGCTGGCAGGTGCCAAGGTCTCTAGCTTGAGTAAGAAAGCCAAACAAAAAAGAATGAATAGTTTTTTCCAGATGGAGGACAAGCAGGCTTGAGAACAAGAAAGGCCGATGTCATGTTAGTCTGAAGGCAGAACAAAGGGCCATTATCCCAGTTTAAAGATAGGCAGGAGGAATTCTCTCTTACAGGAGGGTCAACATTTGTGTTTTGTCTAGACCTTCAACTGACTGGATGAAGCCCACCCACATCAGGAAGAGCAATCTACTATTTTCCACCTACAGATTTTAATGTTGATCTCATCCCAAAGCACCTTCAGAGACACACTCAAAATAATATTTGACCAAATACCCTGGAATCTCATTGTCCTGTCAACTCGACAAATAAAATTAAACATTGCAGTAGACTTAAACTGATCAGGTGTTACTGTCAGTGTTTCTTGGCACATTATCTGTGTATTAATTCTTTATTTTTCCCTACCCAGGAATTATTTACTTATCATCAACTCTTGATCATTTGGAACCTACCACACTTCTTTTGCTGGTCCGTGCTCGAGATGGCGGCGGGCTCACAGCTGCCACTAATGCTGACATCACAGTTCACGTCCTCCAGACGACACTGGCACCTGCTGAGTTTGAAAGGCCTAAGTACACGTTCTCCATTTATGAAGACGTGCCCGAAGACAGTCCTGTTGGAACGGTGAAAGCCAGAGAGTCCTTGAGTAAGTGCCATACGCATTTTGTGCTGCATCCAAGCCCGGCACTGGGAAGGGTCCTGGCTTGGCGTGGGCTGCACATTCTTGAAGAAGTCTTTCCTTCTCTCCATGCAAGCTGGACAGAGACAGCGCCAGCTGTGGCTTGTTCTCTGTGCTTTCAATATTGTTTCCATCCACCCTATGATTATTTTAGTAATAACAAAAGTCATAGGTAACTTAAAACAGGACAGAATGATTCTAATAAAGGAAGCATATAGCTCCTGTAATCCACTCACCAAAACACACACTTTTAAAATTATTTTTTACACAAACGCATCCTACTTGATCTGTTTAACAATTCCCTTTTTAATCACTCGTGTGTGTGTGTGTGTGTGTGTGTGTGTGTGTGTGTGCGTGTGTGTGCACGCGTGCATACAATAGCTTTCCAGGTAAAAAACACAGCATCCTATCTCATTAAATAAGAAATTGCATAGTGTTTCAATTTAGATATGTTTCACTTAAATACTGCTTTCTTTCTATTTATTTGAATAATTTAAAATTTTTACTAGTTCAAATAATTCTTGAGCAGATATCTTTTCACATGTGTAGGCATGTAGGCATTTCTACAGGAGAAATTCCTAGAAAGAAACGACCTTTCCAAAGAGCTTGTCCTTCTCTCCTGTCTTCTTTTCCTCTATTCTCTGGAGAATATTTACCATTCATAGGTGTATAACCTAGACAAACAACATAAACTTAACTTGGCTTTCTTAAATATATAAAAAGGGGTATTGAAGCCAGGCATGGTGGTGCATGCCTGTAATCCCAGTACTTGGTAGGCTGACACAGGAGGTTCATGGTTTGCAGCCAGCCTCTGCTACTAATGAGGCCCTGTGCAACTTAGTGAGACCCTGTTTCAAAATAAAGAATAAAAAATAAGGCTGGTGGTATAGCTCAGAGGTAGAATGTCCCTGGGTTCTACCCAGGGGAAAAGGTATTGAAAGGTATTGAAAAGAGGGACAATATTTAAATTATTCACTGAATATATTTCCCTTTTACCAAATGCAAGGGAGATGAAGAAGGGTGGTGAAGCCTGGGACTTGCTCTGTCCACTGGACATGCCCTTTGCCCATCGAACACTTTAGGCCATGTGAACAGTCCCAGCAGGCTTGGGAGAGCAGAGGGAGGAGTGGGACATTGTGCATTGTTCACCACAGATGTGGCATATATTGATATTTTCAGTGTCAGCCTTCCCAGTGTATGCCAACAATGATTGCACTCTCTCTTTCAGATTCCTCAGAACCAATCTTTTACAGGATTTCTTCAGGCAATATGGACGGAAGCTTCTCCATTCACCCGTGGCTGGGCACGATTCGCACCCAGAAGCTTCTGGACCATGAAACACAGCCCACTGTCATTCTCATGGTCCAGGCACAGCTCGGCATCTCTCCCATCTGCAGCAACACAGAGGTCAACATAACTGTCCTTGATGTCAATGACAACCACCCCAAGTTTCTCACAGCCTCTGATGAGGTTAGGATATCCCAGACCACACCTGCTGGCACAGCCTTGTACATTGCACGTGCAGAAGACAGAGACAGTGGACTGAACGGACTCATCCGATACGCCATCGCAGGCCAGAACCCAGGCGTCTTTGCCATTGATGAAGGGCTCGGTGTGGTATACCTCAGTGGGAGTCTGCGAGGTGATGTACCCCAGAAGCACACACTTACCCTCGTGGCTGAGGACCACGGTGATCCTCCTCAGGCATCTCTGTTGGTGCTGACTGTAGTTATAGAAAAGCAAGAACAAAGCCCTGCGTTGGCTTTTGAAAATCTGGTTTATCAAGTGGAAGTTAGTGAATCTCTCTCACCCTCAACACAAATACTGCAAATACAGGCCTACTCGCTTAGCCTACAGCGCACAACCTCACAGATCACCTACTCACTGGAACCCAGTGTAGACGCAGCCACGTTTGGAATCCACCCCTATACCGGCTGGGTTTATTTGAGGCGACAGCTTGACTATGAATACATACAAACATATAGTTTAAGAGTGTTTGCCTCCGTCCTGGAGGACAGGCTGTGGCAGAATGTGAGCAGTTCAGTAATTGTTCATGTCCTGGACGAGAATGACAATTCCCCTGCCTTCTTTCATGAGGTGTTGTTTCTGAAAGTCCAGGAGAGCCCTGTGCCCCTGGGGGTAATAGGCAAAATGACGGCAGTTGACCAGGACTCTGGAAAGAATGGACAGCTGTCATACTTCCTCTTGTCTGATGGAAAATTCTTCAGGATAAATCCTAATACAGGTACCACTTCATAGTTTCCTCACATTCCTTTAAAATCAGGCTTGAGAAAAATCTTTCGGGTATAGCACCAACATACATATGCAGTTAAAATTGCAGTTTTTAATAAATGCAGTGTTTAATTATAGTATTGTGTGATTTATAAATGAAATCCAAATTGAAAAGAATTTCACCTGCAATAATTCACAGTTCTCTTGCCTCCCACTTGTATATTGCCAACACATCCATGCATCATATAACGATGTTTTAAGTCAACAACAAACTGAATATACAGTGATGGTGCCATAAAGTTATAACGGAGCTCAAGATTTCTATCACCTAGACTTTGCCCTGGGTGTTTGCTATGTTTTGATGTGCTCAGATACACAAATACCGTTGCCTACAGCATTCAGGATAGTAACCGATCAAAAGGCTTTTAGCCTAGAGCAAAGGGCTCTACCAGGTAGCCCAGTGGGTAGTAGACTCTGTCATCTGGATTTGTGTCAGTGCACTCCATGATGCTTGCACAGTGGTGAAATTAGCTACAGACACATTTTTTTGGAAACATCTCCATTATTAAGTGGTTCTTATTCAGAATCAGAGGTATAGTCAGAACTGGATTGAATAAATCCTGGGTAAAAGTTTACTTTTCACTATTCCTTTTCATTTGCAGACTTTATTTTTGTTGTTGAGAAATACATTATGATATCCAAATGCCATCCACATAAAACTAGAAAGCAATTCATTCACTGAGGTTTAAGAGTCACTCTAGACACATATGTGCTCATCCTCATTTTAGCAATGGAACCAGAGGGAACAGGGGAGTAATTACAGTGATAGAATTACTTTTGAATCCTCAATTTAAAGAATAAATCTAAAAAGTTATATTTAACATTTTATGTTGTAAAACTTCCAGGGACTTTAATTCCTACCACAAGGTGTGGGTATGCTACACTCATACATAGCTGGGGAAACTGGGAATGAGATGGGGGAGGAAGGCCTGTAGCCGGTGGAGGTAAGGAAACCACCCTCTGTACGTTTCTAGGAGGCTGCATTGGTGTCATATGCCGGGTAATGCTGTCCTTACCCTTTAGTGGGACAGGATCTGAATTCAGTTCCAACTTGCTTCAAGCCTTTGTTCTGAAGCTCTCCAGCTCCCCCGAACCCCCAACAACCCATGTGTGAATTAGGAGCAGGTGCTTCTTCTTCCAGCAGGGGGTGTTTGACCAGTGCAGGGGGCATGCCAGAAGGGGCTCAGAGGGGACCTCAGCACCCAGGCCGAGCAGGTGTGAGATGGCCCTGCTTGTACTGCACCCCGAGTGGCAGTTTATTTTCCAGGCCTTTTGATTCCCTCCATAATTTTTTTTTTAACAGGCCAAATACAGCTGGTTTTTCCCATGACCTTCCTTCCACCACCCAGAGTCAGAAGAGCAGGTGCCCACTCCTCATTTTGTTGTATGGCATCCAGCAGGTAGCTTAACCTCAGCGTTCAGTGCCCTTGCCAGGAAGAGAGGAGGTAATTCCTGGCAGGCTACGGATCAGGCTCTGAAGCTGGCAACTGTCCCCACCCGCTAAGGAAAGAGTGGCTGGCAGAGCTGCAGGGCCTTCGGAGCATGGCCGACCAGCCTGTTCTTGTCCTCGACGCGCTGAGCAATCTTCTTAGTGACCTGGAGCTTAGTTCCCACTGAACCTCATCTTGTTCCCACCCACTGAGGCCCCTGGCTGGCCTCACAGTCTCTTCCACCCCTGACCTCCAGGTAGCTGCTCTGGTTCACGCGATGCCAATCTGTTTGTCATTTAGGATACGGAGTTTTCAGAGAATTACAGATTAGAACTTTAAAAATGCAGTGGTGCATGTGATTTTTATTAGAGTCACAGTTTTATAAACACTGTTTAAATATAGTTTATAGAGTAAATAGTTATAGTAAACACTGCATTTAAGCTTCCCCAATTCAACTACTATCCAAATGAGAATTTTGTCCATTTCAGCTTTTTTGGTTTTTTTTTTCATTTTATTTGAAAGTATATCTGAACGATAAGAAAGTTGACGTATATTTACCTTCTGACAAATAAATTTCTTCAAAACTGGTGAGGGGACCAATGTTTCACTGAGCTGCACATCAGGAGATGAGCTTCTGGACAGTGTAGGCTTCCCAAGGACCTGGCAAAATGAAGAGGCAGTTGGGATTTTATGCCTGGCTCTCCATGACTGCAACATGAGGGAATTTACCAAAGTTAGCACATTCCTAGGCAGGAATATATCACATAATAAAATTTTATTAAGGCTTGTAAAGCATTAACTGTTATTTGGGAAGTCACTATCCAGAATCGCTACACATATATTTTGGGGAATAAAAATAAATACTTGTATGTATAAATGAAAAACCATTGCCTAAGGAATATGGCTTTCATGGAAGATGTTTGCCATTGTTTTAAAGTAGTGATAACAACTGCCAGGTGTGCAATAATTTGCAGATTAAAATTTTTCTTTAATGGCCGGGCACAGTGGCGCATGATTGTAATCCCAGCATTCAGGAGGCTGAGGCCAGAGGATCACGGTTCTCGGACAGCCTCAGCTACTTAGTGAGGCCCTCCAGGACTTAGTGAGACACTGTTTCAAAATAAAGAATAAAGGCAGGCGTGGTGGTGCACGCTTATAATCCCCGCGCTTCGGAGGCTGAGACAGGAGGATCATGTAGGTTCGAAGCCAGCCTCGCTGGCTTAAGAGACCCTGTTTCCATATAAAATATAAAATATTTCCGGGAGTATAGCCCGGAGGTAGAAGGGTTCTATCACCAATACCACAAAATAAAATAAAATAAAATAAAATAAAATAAAATAAAATAAAAAATAGGGCAGGGGTGTAGCTTGGAGGTTGAATGCCTGGGTTTCGTCCCCAGACCTGCAAAAGTAAAAAAAAAAAAAAAAAAAAAAAAAAAAAAAAAAAAAAAAAAAAAAAAAAAAATTAATGTACAAATTGTATTTATTTCAGGTAGGGGGAGGCTCCAGCAGGGTGTTAGGTGGGGTAACTGAAACCCAAAGCCAGCACATGGGATGTCATTAATCACATGCCTCTGTACATGCCTGTAATCACAGTATTTGGGAGACTGAAACAGGAGGATCACAGGTTTGAGGCTAGCTCAGCATCTTAGCAAGACTCAGTTTCAAAACAGAAAAATTAAAAGGGCTGAGGGTGTAGCTCAGAGGTAGAACATCCTGGGTTCAATCCCCAGTACCATACACACACATACACGAATGGTTGAAATAGATAATTTGAAGTGCAAAGAATGACGAGTTTGAAGTGGCAGGAGACTCTTTTAACACAGAGCCAAACTAATGTACATGGGGAATTGTGCTTTTTCTTAGAGCTTTGTATTTGACTTTTCCCTCCGTGGATTCTTTGGGATGTGGCTTATGATGCCAGTATTTGGAAACACGCCGTCATGTGTTTTGTTCTGTCCTGTGCTTCTCAGGCGAGCTGGTCAGTTGGCTGGCACTGGATCGGGAGCATCACATGCACCATCGGATGACGATCCTAGTGACAGACCACGGCTCCCCACCGCGAAACGCCACCATGACTGTGTATGTCACAGTTACCGACATCAATGACAACAGGCCCTTTTTCCCACAGTGTCTCCCTGGAAAGGAAATACACATCAAGGTTTGTGGAGCAGCCTTACAATCAACTTGTAGCTTTTTTAATCATTTGTTTTGAGCACCATCTTGTGGTAAAAAGCGTGAATTTAGCAAATCAGTCTTGGTATAGCATTCTAGAAATTGTGCACGTCTTAAAAAAAACGCATTTAAAAAATAGATGTATGTACTTCTTAGAATTTTTCATCCTGTCGTTTAATGATAAGCAATGTAGTTCTGCCTTTGTGTACAGACATAATGGACTGTCCTCCCAGGAGCTTGCTTGCATCTCTGTGCAGAGCTCCTTATGAGTAATCGATCCATGTCACTAAGACAGGGAATTGCAAGTAGCAAACAATGTGACATTCTAAAGTGGATAAATGTACATCCAGAAAGCGTAAGAGCTGGCCTTTTTGATTACACGTTCAAACTACAAGTTTCTAATTATATTACTGCAAAGTCAACGTACAAAACTCCCTATAATTTTTAAAATTAATTGTTTTTATCTTATAATTTTGTGACTTTTACAAAATATACATTAATTATTCATTTGTGTATATAATAAGTTACTGTATCTTGAAGATACACATAAGTTTTTAAAGGAATAAATTATATAAATCCAAAATTTAGGAGCTGCTGCTCTTAAACAATTGGCTTGGACATTCAAATTGTGCTCAAATATGCAAACTGAGTAACTCACAAGGTATTTAAGAACTTAGCAACTTTAAACTGATATTCCAAAGTCATATTTAAAGAAAAATTCTTCTAAAGCAAAATATTATCATAATCATTTTAATTATATGTTATTAAAATATATTGTATTTACTTGGACAGTTGAATTCACATGTACATTTCAATATTCCAGAAAAATTCCTGCTTATAGTAAGTTTTCTGTATCAGGCATGTTTCTGAAATTAAGATTCAGATTTATCTTAAGTATATTTGGTCCATAACAACCACCTTATAAACAATAACCTAAAAAGGGTGAGAAAATACTAGGATTCTTTAAAAACATTCATTAATATAAAGCTGTTTAGCTAATTTGATTTTTCTAATTTTTATTATTAATTTATATTCTGAATTAGTTCAAATGCCCTAGATAAATTGTTCGAACTGAGTAAAAGATTTAAATGTGTAGGGTAGATTTCTTTTCATTGACTTCCACCCATATAACTTTTATATAGTAGACATTTGAATGTTTTGTAGATTTTAAAATAGCATTAAAATGTTATGTCACAGAAAAATCCATTGATAATTTTTTTTAAATTTCATTGGCTCATGTGTAAGCCATTTGTCTTCATGACAGGTTCTGGAAGGTCAACCAGTAAATATGTTGGTTACAACTGTGTTTGCAAAAGACCTCGACGAAGGAAGCAATGCAGAAATTATATATTCAATTTCTTCAGGTAAAAGCCACTATTCATAAAGGATTAAGAACTTTTAGAATTACCTCTGTCATTTGTAATCGATCTTATCCCCTTCTGGGAAAAATATATCCTATTTTTACCAATCAGAATTCTCTAGTTAACTTTGAATATAATATGAAATTGTAAACACAATGTATCTGCTATTGTTAAGAATCACCTCCTCTAAACAAAACAAAACAAAAAAGGAATTTTACAAGTTTGGCAAAAACTTATAGTTGCTTTTCTATCTTATATAGAAACCATCCATCTTAAATGAGTACTTTGTAATAATCCAAAGTATAAATCAAGTTTGATTGAAGGCGGGTAGTAGTGTATAAAAAACGTCTTTAGTGTGTTCTGTGTGCCAACCATCTGTGAATCTCTATGAAGACTGACTACTTGTAACATCAATCAGACCTACTGTCATCATATCATGAATCATACCAGATATGTATTGTGTACACAGAAACTTTATTGAAAGAGGCTTACTTTTATCTTTGCTCTTAAAATGTACAGGCCTCAGGTTTTTCCAGTGATTAACTTTGGTTTGCATTGTGTCTTAAGCCACTTTTAAAGATGTTTGGTGTTTTGTCTTATTCAACACAAACACAGGAATACAACACACCAAATTGCTCTTGCCTGCAGATTATTTGTCTTCATGGGAAATGCCAAAAGTACTAGAGGTAAAGTATTGGAATTAATAGAATAGCAAATTTTCTGAGAGCAATGTCAACATACAAAACTCCCTAGAATTTTTAATACTAATTGTTTTTCCAAAAATTACATTTCCTGTGGTGAATTCACAGAGACAACCATACGTAGGGTGCAGAGAAGATTTGCTGTGAAGCCAGTAAAGCTTGAGTTCACAGCCTTTACTGTACCGGCTCTTTCAGGGAGAAGGGCAGTAGGCAATTTATATGTATTTCCTATTCAAGGGTGACTCCTTTAATTACATAAGCTTCAAAGCTCCTTTGCACAGGGGCTGGTGCATATCTGTAATCCCAAAACTTGGGAGGCTGAGACAGTAGGATCACAGGTTTAATACCAGCCTTGCAACTTAGAGACCATGTTTAAAAAAAAAAAAAAAAGAAGAAGCACTGGGGATACAAAACAATAATAACAAAAAATCAATCAGATCAGGATACATGACTATTAAAAGGCATAGAAAAAATTCCAATAAAACACATATATGACCTTTTTGCAGAAAATTATAAAATATTATTGAATAAAAATGAAATAAATATAAAAGATAAAATATGTAAATGTAAACACATTTATATAAGTAGAAAGATATAAGAAAGATAAAATATAAAAAGTATAACAAGCTATATCATGTTCATACTTAGGAAGGTTCCATATTCTAAAGATGAGAATGCTTAAAAGTAGATTTGTTAGTTTCGTGTATTTCCAATGGAGATCTCAGTGGGTTTTTGGTAGAAATTGACAAGCTAATTCTAAAAGTCACATGGAAAAACAAAGAACAAGAAATAACTCAGACAATGCGTGAAGGACAGTGGGTATTTGCCCCACCAGATGTGGACTTGTAAATAAGGTACTATTTGACTGACTCATTAACAGACAGATCGGTGGAAGAGACTAGAGAACTTGTTTCATATAATAGGAGACCTGATATATATGTGGAGAAAAGAAGGACTATCAATATTTTTCTTTTTTTTGGTGGTACTGGGGTTCCTGGAAACCTTTCTACCTCTGGGCTACACTCCCAGACACCTATTTTTTTATATTTTTATTTGGAAGCAGGGTCTCTTAAGCCAGCACAGCTGGCTTCGAACCTGCGGGATCCTCCTGTCTCTGCCTCCCAAAGTTGGGGATTACAAGCATGTGCCACCACGCCTGGCAAGGAGTATCAATTTATGCTGTGGATGTGATTGGTTACCATTATGAGAAAATAAAATATGTATCTACCTCTGAATATATCAAATATGAAGTTGTTAAAGTACAGACTTTCACTTGAAGATTAAACAAAGAAAATCTTAATCCATGTAGCCCAAACAAAACTGTATTCAGATTTCATTATAAATTCCTACAAACCAGGCTGGGCTTGGTAGCACATGTTTGTAATCTCAGCATTCCGGAGGCGGAGACTTGAAGGATTACAGTTTGCGGACAGCTTCAGGTATTTAGTGAGGCCCTTTGCAACTCAGTGAGACCCTGTTTCAAAAAAATAAAATAAAAAAAAGACTAAAAAAATAGGGCTGGGAGTGTAGCTCAGAGGTAGAATGTCCCTGGGTTTCATCTCAAGTACTGCAAAAATAAATAAATAATAAATAAATAAATAAATAAATAAATTCATTCCTACAAACCAATAAGAAAAGGAAAAATGATTAAGCAAAAAAAAAAAAAAAAAACTGGACAAGTATGTTAACAAACAATTCATAGAAAAGGAGCCTGAAATGTCAAAAATGTGCTCAGCCACGTTGGTGTCACTACTTTAAAGGACAGTGAAGCAACATGTGGTGAACCTGGGGATGTGCTTCTGCTTTGCCTTCAGTTTGGTTTCTGCTGAACGCCTTGGAGCAGCTCGTCTTTGTGCAGAACGAGACAAGCAGCAGAAAGTGTACTGAGGCATTGTTTCAATCGCTTGCGTAATGTGGTTAACTTGAGTGGGACACTCAACAATGAAGCTGAGTGCACAAGAGCTTGGCGGCTCTCAGCCTGGACAAATTCTGAACTGTAGGGAGTAAAGGACAGTTAGAAAAGATTAAAAAAAATTCTACTTAAACACTTGCTTTGGGTTTGTTGCCTCGCCTTTTACTGGGGACATGATGGATGGCTCCTATCATTTGTTCCTTGGTTAGGGAGCAAGTTCTCCTTTTGTAAAGAAGGCATCTTAATTTCTGTACTTGTAAGCATTTCAAAATATCTTTCAAATTTTCATGACACTGAATGACGGGTTATATATAGATACTAAGCATGCTGCCACAGATTTTTATTTGAGCACAACTATTCTTTCTCCTTTTCGTTTTTCTCCTTTGTGGCCTCTCGTTAGTCACTGATCAACTTTTTCTTTTCAGTTGCTTATTCTAATCTGGTCCCAGGGTGAAAAGTGGCTTTTCTAAAGTCTTCCTCTGACTACTCAGTCAGTGAAGCCAAGAAGATATTTTGATGTTTTTCTCTATTATTTTCAGCTGGGGAAGAAAACATGGTATACCTGTATAAAGGTCCACATGTGTACACACCTTTCCAAGTATACACAAATTAGTATATAGAGCTAGAGTCCCGTGTAATACCATTATTTAAAAACAAGAAAAGTCATGCTGTAGGTATTTATGGATGTGTGAAATAGAAAGATAAATTCTCACTTTGGTTCTTCCTCTATGGAGAAGTAGGATTGGAATGAAATCTGGAGGTGGGCATATGTCCACTGTTTCATTTATTTTTTGTTTTTTATTTATTTATTTTATTTTATTTATTTTTTGTTAAATTTTTATTGGTGCATTGTAGTCATACATCTTAATGGCATAAAAAAAACTTGTGGAGATATACACGCACACATCACTCAATCAGCTCCTACCCAATCCCTAACCCTTCCCTCTTTTAAAATATTAAAGAAATACTGAGAATTGATCAAATTGCCTTCCAAAATGATACTTAGGGCATAGCAATATAAAAATATAGTGATATAAATTGTTCCTGTTTTTTACTCTATCTCACTACAAAATAAGGGCAACTACAAAATATAGTAAAGTTAACAAGATAAAATGAGCATAGTGGTAACAAATAATGTATCATATTATGGAGAACATTCTGTAGTATTCCTGTGAAAGATTAAAGTGAGTAGATCAAATTATAGAAATCACAAGTAATAAATGTTAGTTTCCTGCTATATGTTGGAGTTCCTTAAAGTCAAGAGTTGTTTTTTATTTGCCTTTACGTGTCCTATGCCTGGTAAGTCTTGTCCATTGTTAGTGATTCAGCAACAGTTGAGCTTATTTACTTAGGTTTATTCTGAGATTTTTTGTGTTGTACTAGGGATGGAACCCAGGGGCTTTTCTACCTCTGGGCTACACTCCCAGACCTATTTTATATTTTATTTGAAAACAGGGTCTCACTAAGTTGCCGAGAGCCTCACTAAGTAGCTGAGGCTGGCTTCGAACCTGCGCGATCTTCCTGTCTCAGCCTCCCAAGTACTGGGATTACAAGGATCTAACACCACGCCTGGATCATCATTTTTTAAAGTAGTCAATTATTATTGAAAAATTCAATCTGTTATTTAACTAAAACCCCTATATTATTAATCTGAATTATAAGCATCTATATAAACTTATTATATATTTTAGTGTATATGCATATCTATTCTGCCTACCAAAAAAGAATATAAATGATGATCACCCCAGAAACAATGGAACACCCCTAGTGTCCAGAATACAGTCTCCCCAAACCATGTTCCACCAAAAGGAATCAGAAATTCTTACAAAAGTGGCTAATTCAGATGCTGAAATCCACAAGATGAGTCTAAACCTTTTTGTTATACCATCTCTCAAATGGTACTAAAGACTACTAGAACCACGTCCAAAAACCTAGAAAAAAAAAGACCCGTCTTTAAAGGGACCCCACTGTTCAATGATAATATAAGCACTAATAAGGTAAAGAGCACAATACATGTTTTTTGTTTAAATTCATGCTTAATCATTCTTAAAAGCAAGACTAAACTTTACTTATCATAGTTGGAACCGTGGAGGATGTTAGTGAACCAGCTTGTTATTTCAAAAATGGTTAAATAAAAGCTTAGCATCAAGTATTCAATCTTACCTTTCCTATGATGAGCTGTTTCTCTGGATATCAAAAAGTAGATAAAAGGAAATTTCTCTTTATTGAAATCTTTCAGCTAATAAATGAGGAGGAAATGATTTGGCCGAATGCTAATGTTATTTTTTTTCTTTTGCCATACTTAATGAATCCGTAGATTTAGGTTATGAATCAACAGGGCCAACATCAAACCCAAAGGGCGGCCAGACCTATGCCTCTGAAGGGAAATAGCATTAATGAAACAGTCTTGCAAAAACTTCACAAGCATCTCATCAGAGATCTCATCTAGATCTACTCCCCAATATGAGAAAACCACAAAAGACATTGGAACATCTTAAACTACATGTTAGAAATGCAACAGCCAGGCCGGGCGTGGTGGGGCACACTTGTAATCCCCATCCCCATGCTTGGGAGGCAGAGACAGGAGGATTAGAAGGGTTTCCAGGAACCCCAGTACCACCAAAAAAAAAAAAAAAAAGAAAAGAAAAGAAAAGAAAAGAAAAAAGAAATGCAACAGCCAAATCTAGACCACAAGAAGCTTCAGGATAAATGATCCAGTTTCTTCAACAAATGATTTGCAAGAACAAAATAAATCAATGTACAGCAGGATTGCATTGATTGAAGAACTGTGTAATATAATCTCTATTTAGATGCTAATTTGAGCAAATAAAAATATTTATAGGACAGTTAGAAATTTAAAACTTTAAGTAAATTTGATGATGTTAAAGGATTATTATTTTAAAAGAATTACATACCATGATTATTTAAAAAGATTCTTTATATTTTAGACATGTATGTTGAAATGTATATAAAAGAAATAAGATTTTTTTGTGTGTGGTACTGGGGATGAAACCCAGGGGCCTTCTACCTCTGGGCTACACTCACAGACTTATTTATTTTTAATATTTTATTTGGAAACAGGGTCTCACTAAGTTGCTGAAAGCCTCACTAAGTAGCTGAGGCTGGCTTCAAACCTGTGCAATTTTCCTGTCTCAGCCTCCCAAGCGCTGGGATTACAAGCGTGCGCCACCACGCTCAGCAAAGAAATAAGATGTTGAGACTTGCTTCAAAAGAAAACAGGGGAAGGGAAATACCTACATGAGGAATAGATGAAATAAGATTGACCATGAATTAATAATTATTGTAGCTAGATGTTGAGTACCAGGAAGTTAATTGTTTAATCCTATCTACTTGTTCATATGACTACAGTTAAAAAAAAAAAAACTTTGTTCTGCTCTTTATTTTATTGACATTTTTTCTTTTTACTTTGAATTTATTATAACAGATACATAAGACTTTAGATATTAATGGGTTAGTATATTGAATTTTGATACTTCTATAAGGTTTAAATCTATTTCCTCCAATGTGTTCAGACTGTCACAAAATTTAAGGCAAATATTCTGAATGATCACAGATGCACTTGAATTATTTAATTCTGTTTTCTGCTTTGTCAACTAACATTAGTTTCTTACCTTGTGTGTTTGTGTGTAGAAGACTGTTCTGATCACTTTAAGATCGATGCCAACAGTGGTGAAGTAAGAACAAGTGCGATGCTTTCATATGACTCTCGAGCTTCCTACAGGGTGACAGTGGTTGCCAGTGACCAGGGGGAGCCAGCACTCCAGGGGCAGGCAGTCATCAACATTCAGGTAATGCTGTTGCCATAAATTGCGCAGCATTTTGAAGGTTTCGTCGGATTTTTATACAGACGTATAGAGTGGAATTGCCTTTGGTACATGAATACTCTCAAGGGCACATTGCACGTGCATATGTAACTTTTTATTATCATTCAGAAATCATTTAAATCCAAATAAACTTTTAAATTAGTTTTGTACAGTTCTTGAAAAGATATTCATCGCTACATGGGCATTTATGTTGCTTCGTTTATGACGAAATGTCTTTTACTTATTCCTAATTGCAAGGACCTGGTAAATTTGCAAAAGAAATCTGTATGTAAACAGCGGCCATGTATAAATCACATAGTTCTTTTTTTTTTTTTTGCAGTTTTTAAAGTGTTAAACAGTTGCTTAAGACTGGTCTACATTTAAAGGCTTTACTTAGACATAATAAGCAAACAAGTTGTATAAAGTATTCATAGTAGGAATAAATGACACCAACCAGTAAGAATTCAGATTGTGCATAGCTAGATTTCTTTGTTGATTTATATGATAATTGGTAATATTAGTATACATAAACATTATACACACATTTCTCCAAATTATTTTTATAGATTAGAGAAATGCAGGTTCATAGAAAAATCTATATGGTCATACCTCAATTTTTTGTTTCAGAAAATACATATGATATGTATATGTACAATATGTCATTATGGAGTGATTGGTCCCTAGAATGTAGAGTAATTTGGAGAACTAATTATCCTGCATTCTCATTAAGGAATCACAAGGCTACATTTCAGCTTAATCATAGCAAGCCTTCACAAGACTATCATTTTACACATGACAGCAAACTGAGAAATGGAAAATTCTATAGTTTCTTATCTCCTAAATAGGCAATTTTAAATCTTCTGAGACATACTAAGATCAAACTAAAAAGAACTTTTATCACCAATTACCATGTTTATCATAAAAATAGGAATTACCTTCCAAAATATCATGGTATGTATTGGTATTTAATATTAACTATCAGCATTTAGTCCATTACTTAAAAATTACTACAAATTAACAGTTCCTTTTTATTATTTCAGGTGATACCACTATACAAAGGAAGAGTTATCATTTCTCAGAATATCAGGCATATAGTTATACCCGAAAACCTGAAGCCTACAAAAATCATGAGCTTGATAAAGTCACCCGATCACCTTCAGCAACATCATAATGGAAAGTTAGACTTTAGTATTGTTGCAGATGACAAGGATGACCACTTTGAAATCGACAGCTCAACAGGGGACTTGTTCCTTTCTAAGGAACTTGATTATGAAATGACATCTCATTATCTTTTCAGAGTGATCGCTAAAGACCTCAGCAAAAATCCTCCCCTGAATAGCACAGTCTTTCTTAGTATTGATGTGGAAGATCAGAATGACCATTCTCCATCTTTCCAGGATGAGTTCATTGTGATAAGCATAGAGGAGAATGTTCCCGTAGGGACGCTGGTGCACATCTTCAATGCCAAAGACGGCGATGGCAGTTTTTTGAACAGCAGGATGCAGTACTTCATTGAACCCCACTGCCCTGGAATGAATCAATTTCTTATCCATCCTTCATCTGGCACTTTAGTCACTGCATCCCTGCTGGACAGAGAGAGCGTGCCAAATGTTATCCTGACAGTAACCGCCTCTGATCAGGCGGCAAATGTGACAGACCGGCGATTGAGATCGCTGATAGCAGAAGTAGTGATTCTGGACATAAATGACCACAGCCCCACTTTCACATCTTCCCCCATCACCTTCGTCAAAGAGGACGCCGCTGTGGGCTCCGTGGTGCACCATGTAAGTGCTCAGGACCCAGATGAAGGAAGGAATGGAAAAGTAACATACAGCATCCACTCAGGAAATGAAAACATGGCCTTTGTGCTAGATGAGTCATCAGGTATAGTGTCCTGTGTGTCACTTCTCTTTATAAAATGATTTTATCTCACTGTGGTAAAAAACTTAACATGAAACCCAGCCTCTTAACAAAGGTTTATTTGTGGAATGCATTATTCTTGGCTGTGAGTGCAATTTTGTAAGTACTTCTAGAGCTTACTCATCTTGTTTCTCTCCAAGTTCCCCTCCATCCCATCCCTGAAAACTTTCATATCACTCTTGATTCTATGGCTTTGACTATTTTAAATACCACATATAAGTGGAGTCCTGAAGTATTTCTAGTATTCGACTGGCTTATTTTACTTAGCATCATGTCCTCAAAATTTATCCATAGTGTCACATGTTGCAGAATTTCTTTTTTTGTTTGTGTGTTTTTTTGTAGTCCCTGTTTTTCTTGTCATATTTATGAAGTCTGAGCAGTATTCTATATATATATATATATATAGTATACATATATATCATATATATATATGTATATGTATATGTATAGTATTTTATCCACTTATCTGTGGAATGGACATTTGCGTTGTCTTTATATCTTGGCTGTGGTGAACGATGCCACAAAGAACGCAGATATGCTACTGTCTTTTGGAGATCATTTCTTTTGGGTAAATACCCAGAAGTAGAAGAGTTTCTGAATCATATGATAGTTTTATTTCCAATTTTGATTTTTTAAGGACTCTCTTTACTAGTTAAAGCTTGTCCTAGTACTAGGTATCTCTTTTTCTAGTTAAAACATTTTGCATTACCACCAGCAATGTGCATTGCTGCATGAATTCTGATTTGTCCATATCCTTGCCAGCTCTTCTTGTCTTTTTTTTAATAATAGCTATCCTGACAATTACAAGGTAATATTTAATTATAGTTTTTATTTGCATTTCCCTGATGATTAATGGCACTGAGAATTTTTATATACTTTTCGGCATTTCTATGCCTTCTTTGAAGATCTACTCAAGTTCTATATCCATGTAAATCAGTTTATTTGGTTAATATATATATATATAATTTAAATAAGTAAATAAATATATATATATATATTTTTTTTTTTTTTTTTTGCAGTACTGGGGACTGAGTGCAGGGGCATTCTACCTCGGAGCTACACCCCCAGCTCTATTCTTTTTTATTTTTATTTTTTTTTGAAACAGGGTTTCACTGTGTTGCCTAGGGCCTCACTAAGTATCGAAGGCAAGCTGCGAGCCTGGGATCCTCCTGTCTCAGCCTCCCAATTACTGGGATTAAAAGCTTGCGCCACCATGCCCAGCTTGGATATGATTTCTTACTTAGTTTTCAGTGTTCTTTATATATTCTGGCTATTAACCCCTCATCAGATATATGATTTCCAAATATTTCTCCCATTCCATAGGTTGCATTTTTCTTTTCTATGCAGAAGCATATTAGTTGAAGCGGCATTTGTTTTTTGTTTGTGTGTTTTGTAGTCCCTGTTTTTCTTGTCATATTTATGAAGTTGCCAAGATCAATGTTATGAAGCTTTTCCCCTGTATTTTCTCCTAGGTGTTTTAAAGTCTCAGGTCCTGTGTTTAAGTCCTTAATCCATTTTGATTTGCTTTTAATCCCTGGTAAGATAAGGTTCCAGCTGTATTCTTTTACATGTAGATATCCAAGATTTCTGAAGTATTTTTTGGAAAGGCTATCCTTTCCCTATGTGTATCTCTGGTACTTTTGTACAAGATCACTGGATCACATATGTGTGGGTTTATTTCTGAGGTCTCTGCTCTGTCCCATTGGTCTATCTGAATGTCTTTAAGTCCATACCATTCGGTTTTGATTACTGTAGTTTTGCAAAATGTTTAAAGTCAGGAAGTATGACTGTCTTCATCTATGTTCTTCTTTTTAAAGATCCTTTTGTTATTTGGGGCTCTTTGAGATTTCACAAATTCTAGGATTTTTTTTCTGTTTCTGCAAAAAATGTCATTGGAATTTTGGTAAAGATTACACAATCTGTAGATCACTCTGTATAATTTGAACATTTTAACAGTATTAAGTTTTCAAATCCATGAACATGGGATGTTTTTCTATTTAGTTGTGTCTTCTTTAATTCCTTTCAAAATGTTTTGTAATTTTTATATACATGTTGCTCACCCACTTAGTAAATTTTTCTAAGTATTTTATTCCTCTTGGTGATATTGTAAATGAGGTTGTTTTCCTAAAACTTTTAGGTAAATCTTTGTTACTGTATGGAAATGCAACTGATTTTTTTGTATGTTGTTTTTATATTCTGTAAATTTACTAGATTTATTTGTACTAACAAGGTTTTGGGGGTGAAATCATTTGGATTTTTTTATTTAAAAGGTCATGTAGTCAGCCAGGCATGGTGGCACATACTTATAATCCTAGCATTTGGGAGGCTGAGACAGGAAGATCGCAGTTTGAGGACAGCCTCAGCTATTTAGTGAGACCCTGTTTCAAAATGATAAATAAAGAATAGGGCTGGGAGTGTTGCCTGGAGGTAGGATGTCCCTGGGTTCCATCCCTAGTACCACACACACAAAAAAAGGTCATGTCATCTGTAATTAGAAAAATTTACTTTTTCCTTTCTGATTTAGATGTCTTTTATTTTTTTTCTGTTACTTTCAATGAAAACCTCTTACTACCTGCTTATATTTATCCTTTTAATTTTCCTGTCTTAAAATGATAGTTCTCTAAGTATATATGCTTGAAAAAATTTCCTTGTTATACTGCTTGACTGCTTGGTGGTACTGGGGGTGGAACCCAGAAGCTTTCTACCTCCAAGCTATACTCCCAGACCTTTTTTATATTTTATTTGGAAACAGGGTCTCACTAAGTTGCTGAAAGCCTCACTAAGTAGCTGAGGCTGGCTTCGAACCCGTGTGATCCTCCTGTCTCAGCCTCCCAAGCACGGGGATTACAAGCATGCGCCACCATGCCTGGCTCACAAAGATTGTATTTTGAAAGCCAACTTTAATTGGCCTGTTTGTTAATATTTAATTATGCTTTGTAGCTGCTCACATTCTACAGACTGAATAGTCAATAGTGTACATGTTTACAACCGGGCACATGCTTATAATCCCAGTATTTGGGAGACTGAGCCTGGAGGATAGCAGGCTTAAGGCTAGTCTTGAGCAACTTATCAAGCCCCTATTTCAAAAAATAAAAATAAAAAAGAGAAATAGGGCTGGGGTTTACCTTGGAGGTAGAGTGCCCCTGGGTTCAATCCCCAGTACCACACACACACATACAAAACACTTCTTTCCTCCATTATGGGCCCTCACATCAGATGATGGACCAAAAATAAATCCAGTTAGGAACATGTCAAATTCACATGGTTATTTAAAAACTTTGACATAGAATCTCATCTTTTAATTATGCAAACAAATATTTGTAAATAATTAGAAATGCTGTATGTGGTTTAGTGGTTTAATTCATTTGGACATTAAATCCCTTGCTTTCGGAGTCAGTGGTAATTGATTTCTGTTTTGGGGAAGAGATCACTGTTGAATACTTTGCAGAAATGTCACTCACATCACTCCACTTGTCCTGCTCTCACCACGCTGCCTGGTAACATCCACCATGATTTGTTAAGCAACTTGATGATAGAGTATCCGTACAAAGTGTAAGTCTAAATTTGGATATCAACTTTCTTCTATTTGATTTTTAGAGAGTATTGAAAAATTGATGGACTATTGTCTTATTCTCTAAAAAGTAATTCCTACATAAGCCTTGGGAAAAAAATCCTAAGATGTATCCCATTTGGTCCAACTGTTAATAAGAGCATTATTTGGAATGGAACTGAACGTGCAGGATTTGGAAGTCATGAGTATAGTCTGGCCCTATCCTGTTGGAAAATTTCATCAAAATATTTATTAAATCCTGTACATATGGTTCCATTCTGAGGCATGCATGGACACCACTTACATGCCCAACTGACAGAGAGATAGTCCAGACCCATGCTGCTGATTTCTGTTAGAGCTGGAGATCTCCAAGGACCTCTTTGAATGATACTTAAAATGTTTTCCAAGATAGCTAAGGAAGGTCTGTATCAGATTGTTAAAAGGATGAATAAAAGTAGAATGGTGTCTAGTAATATAGGAACAATAAGCATTTGCAATGTCTGTTTCAGTTGAGATATTTTTGAAAGACATAAAATGATGATTTCTACATGCGTCCACAGGATATGGGATTTCTTTTCTCTCAGAAGGTTCATGTTTCTAATAAAGAAGACATAGTGAACTTTTTCTATGGCTAGTGACTGTGAGGTATAAAGTGATATAAAAGTATTAAAAATTATTTTATGATATTTCATGCAATAAAGCTCTTCAATTATTTGAGTAAAAGTTATTGGAGGATGAGAGAAGCAATCAGCAATTCTAAAAGAAAAGTGTGCCAGTTGGAATCATGTGGTGGCTATCTGTGTAACACTTTACTTATGTGGGTTATGCGCTTCAATGGCAGTGTGATAGAGACATGTTTTATTCATGAAGTTTATTGCCTGAATTATAACATCTTTGCTCTTTATTGTTAATAGAGCAAAAAAACAGTTAACTGAGAGTGAGTATAAAGGGACCATAACTCTTTAACAAATATCAAATGTCTCATATAATGTAGTCATAGAGTTGTATAACTCACCCACTTTTAAACATGCAATGTCATGTGACATGAAAAAATGTATTATTAGAATGATAAACATCTTTTTAAATTAGGGAAATGTTGGGTAGATAAATATTTTCAATGTAGTCCTTTTAGTAGACAATGGTATAGGAGAGATTATTTTTGAATCATTATCCATCCTTATAATTTAAACTGACTGACTAAAATTATTATGTTTTATTCTGCATTACATGTTGCATATAAATTTTAAGTTGGTTTAATATAATTCATTCTTTAACAATAAAAACTGAATTTTTATCAAGTTAAGTAAGTTAGACATAAGTAGAATAAACATAACTAACCTAAAGACTATTCATAATATGTTGCTTTTCTTCTCTTTCAAAACAGGTCTACTAACAACAACCTGTCCTTTGGATTATGAAGTTAAACCTCAGCACATTCTCACTCTCCTGGCCCTGGATGATGGCATACCAGCCCTGTCTTCATCCCAGACTTTGACGATTACTGTGCTTGATGTAAACGATGAAGCACCGGTATTTAAGCAGCACCTGTATGAAGCCTCAGTCAAAGAAAACCAAAGTCCAGGGGCATTTGTCACTAGGCTTGAAGCCATGGACAGAGATTCAGGTAATTAAAAATATGAAAACTAGGTTCCTGATGCTTTTTTAAAAAGTACTCAAAATTTATCATTTACAAAATTTAGAATAGATGTGGCTCAAAGAAAATGAGCAGTTGCTTCTAGTACTTCTTTAATTTAAATGTGCATAAAACACATGCACATGTAAACATAATGTGTACTTTTTATTCCACCAGCTTTTACTGTCTTTATTATATATGGAATATATAATAACTTAATTAACCTAAATACCTCAAGAGTTAAAAAATAAACCAATTAACCTAATTAACTTAGAAGTTAAAAAATAAAAAATTGCCCTTTATTTCCTTCATATACAGCATAGTAGAATAGCTATGGTATTGGCATGAAACTTCCTGGGTTTGAATCCTAGAATTAGCATTACTTATGCTGTATAGCAATGAACACATTACTAATCCTCATTGTTCTGCTTATCTATAAAATGGGATAATAATAGTGCCTAATTTATAGTTATTTATGAGTATGAAAGAGTTAATACATGTAAAGAGCTTAGACCACCAGTGTCTGGCACAATAAGTGTCCAATCAATGTTAACATACATTACTGTTACTATTATTAATATCAACTACTTAGAATAGACAAATGACTTTGAGTGAACAGTTATCATGGCTAGGAATTTATCAATTTCTTGGACTTGCTTTTGAATATTACCATGGCTGTTTTGACATTTAAGCTTTGATAAACTCAATGTATTTGTTTTTTATGTTTATAAATAATGATAAAATTATAGTACAGAACTTCCTATTAACAGCATATTCTGAATTTTTCCATCTGAATTAATATGAATTGTGTGTGTGTGTGTGTGTGTGTGTGTGTGTGTGTGTGTGTGTGTGTGTTACTGGGAATTGAACTCAGGGACATTCTACCTCTGAGCTACACCCCTAGCCCTAATTTAGTTTTATTTTGAAACAGGATCTCAAAGGTTGGTAAGAATCTTACTAGGATCTTAAAGGATGTCCTTTAACCTGTGATCCTTCTGACTCAGCTTCCTAAGTTACTGGAATTGCAAGTGTAAGCCATCACACATGGCTTGACATGAATACTTTAATGAGCCAGTCTTCTAAATTTATACTTGTTTGTAGCAAGATGCATACATATCAGTACAATATTTTGTTCTATTCTCGCAAAAAATTGTAAATAGATGTTTTATGGAAATAATGACATTAGCAATAGCATTACCCTCCCTAAATTGTTAAATCAACAGAGTAAAATATGTTCTTAAATTTTTAAGCAACATTATATACGCTTTGGCTGCTTTGCCTGTTGGAGATCATCTTCTAGTGAAATGAATTTTACATGGATTTGTTGGACAACACATTTTCAAGGGCTAACCTAATTTCCTCTTTTGACCAGAGTGGGGCAGTGTAATCAAGGAGTTTTCCTTTGTACGCTCAGACTGGAGCTTGCTTCTAGTAGTTTGTTCCAATCTGTGCTGAAAGAATTCATTTAGCACATTTCCAGCAACATTCATTTTCAGGGTGTTAGACACCATGAAGAATATACATAGGCTTTGTGTTCCACAATAATTTTGTTGTTATAAAGTTCTCTTAGAGTGTTCTCTGTTATAAAAAGAATGATGCAGGGTTCTGAGTAACACGGAAACCATTTCCCAAAGTGTACTGACAAATACTGAATCTACCGATGAGTCTGTGTGATTTGGCAATTGTGTAAAGTACTTCCTTTCATGTTAGCCCTTATTTTACAGATTTTATTTTTTGCAATGAACTTTATTAAGAGTTTCTTTTCCTTTAATGTTTTAAGAGGGAGAAAAGGATTCTCTAAAATTCTTGCATATACTAACTAAACATGATTACCACTAATACATGCTCCTGCTTTTTACTGTTGAGTTGCCTAATGCAATGCTATTTTATTTTAGAATGAATAATTTGCAACCTGTTCATTATAATTGAATTGAAAACTAGAGCTTATATATCACATAATATAGAACTATAATTCTAGAGGATTATGGTTGCTAACTACAAACTGAGCTGTCAAAATCATTATTTTTGTCACACACTAATATATATATATATATATATATATATATATGTGAAATACGTATTAACATCTTCATAAGTCACATAAACATATGTTTTGAAACTACTGATTTGCTGGAAATCTCAGTGTTTCTAAAGAGGGAAGATCTGTTAAGCAGGTGGCTATGTAAATACATGTAAATAGTGGTGTGTATGCATATGCTTTTGAATATATTTTCTCTCAATCCATTTTTTTCTTTGCTTACTGGGTTAAAACAATGAAATAGGCTTATGCATAAGAATTAAATGACGTAGTCAAGATTTTAACATAACTGGCATTGCATTGGAATTTATGAATGGTTTATTTTATAGTATGCATTTAAAAAATACTATAGTGTTACTTAATACCAAAGAGCTCAACATATGTTTTCTAGCATTCTACATGCCGTTTTTTTTTTAATGTAAGCATATAGTGTTGTTTGGCATTAAAAATCCATGGGGATTTGAGCACCGAATGTTTATGATGGCTGACTCATACTAATTTCTTCTTGTATGAAAAGGAAAAAAACAACTACCAGATTTTTAACTAAGTTACTAAAATTGCGGCAGCATTTTGTGCCTCCAACAAGAGCTCCATTGTGAGTAAGCAAAGACCTAACCCTGTGGTGTCCCTTCCCAGCTCCCTGGAGGAGGGGTACCCACCGAAAAGATGGCTCACATTGGTTGATACATTTACTCAAGTGGTGAATTCAAAGTAATTGAACAGTATATACCATACAGAAACATAGTATTAGTTAATAAGAAGTTAGTCTTTATTTCATAAAACATATTCTCTCCTTGGGGTTGGTTTCAATAAACTCCACATCTGGCTCCCTAGAAAGTCTCACGGGGCATTGGAGGTACCACTGCCCCTTTGAAACTTCTACTTAACGCTGGGGAGGAGCATAGCATTTCACTGCCTCTGAGACAACACTAATCAGAAGATGTATCTAATTCCAGAATGCGAACTGTAAAAAATACATGTCCTAGAACTAATAGAAGAAACTTAACAGGAATACCTTGCCTTAGCCTTAGCCTTGGGAATTTCTAAGCTGATACCTTTATCCGCATAGGAAATTATAAGGTATCATTGTATAAAACCTTTAGAAGGAGGCTTATTTGTGTATATATCAGAGGGTAAGGATGTTAAGATATCTTATTTTGTAAAAATAATTTCTTACTCTAGTAGATGCACTAGTTGACTGTTTAGGATTTTTTAAAGTAAGTTTCGTTATGGAGTGATAGTTCTTGTGTCATCTGTGAGGCCAAATGTCCCACCACTGTTCACTTTCTCTCCAGTTCCTTTAACAATACCACTTGCTTGCAATTTTAGCTTCAACCTAATCCAGAGATATGAAGGAGATGGGTAGGATTCATGCCAAATCAATGTGGTACCCTAATTCTAGCAACTCTGATTTTACCCAGTTCTTAACAGAGGAATTTAGAAGTGGGCTGGACCACTGAGTATTCTAGAGACAAAATTCCCCAACTTAGGGTCATAGAATATTGCTAGAGGAGGTCACAGTTTCATCCTCATCGAAGCCACCCCTACTTGGACTGTAGTACCTCTGCTAATTTCTTACTGCTATTCTGTTTGCCTTTCGTAGATATCTGATTGGCTCTCTCTATGTAGATTTTCTCTATATAGGGTCCCATTATAAATGCATTTACAGAAAGGTCAATAGCTAAACAGGTGAAAAAGAATAATGACCAATCATGACCTCATTCACTCAATCACTGTTAAAACTTAGATAGCTATGCTTATTGCCTTTAATTCACCATATTATAATTACTTGTCTGCCTTCCCTCTAGGATATGAAGTTCTAGTAGATTTAGGATATTTTATCCCTGGTCCTTAGGGCGCTTTGCGGTGTGGCATAGGAATTCAATAAGTATTTTTGGATCTGTAGCCTGAGGTGCTGGAGCATGTGAGACTTGGGCTGCCTCAGGCTACCTTCACTCTTTGGAGATCATTCACTTATTTCTTCAAAAATCAACCAGGCATGATCCCTTTCTGCTTAAGAAATGTCTGAGGGTGTGGACTTTGTGCCGCTGATTTATTACCTGAAGAAAGGTCTTCATTCTTGCTAGAATTCTTCATGCGTTTCCCATAGTTTGGAAAGGGGGATGAAGTTTTATCTCTTTTAGCTCAACAACCAGGCACTGTAGGAAGTGGCTTTGATTTTCTCTCTATTTCAACCCTTGTCACTCTCCCACTCTTCATAGCGTCTTGCACATTTTTTTTCCTATAAAGGGCCAGACAGTAAATATTTTAGGCTTTGGAGATTGTATAGTTCCTGTTGCTCAAGTCTGACATTGTGGTAATACAGCAGCCAGTGGTAACATATAAAGAAATGAGTGTGGCTGTTTTTGAACAAAACTACACGGACAAGGATGGGCAAATGTACACTGGAGGCTCTAGTTTGTCAATCCCTGGTCTAACACATAGATCTAATTGGGACATCTAAGTTACTTGCTAATTTCTGCTCTTTAGATCCAGTTATCATGATGTTCTCAAATGTTGAGGTAATCCTTTCCCAAGGCTTTCTTTCTTCCTGAGAAATTCAAAGGAAGTAATTGCGAAAGTAAGTCCTAGGTGGTAGTGGAGTTGGAAAGTTGAATGGGCAAGGAGTGACCAAGGAAAAATTGGGAGATGACAATGACTTTTCAGTGGCCTCTAACTATTCTCTTTTGCCATTTTATCCATCATGCCATCGGTTGTATGATTAAAGTGAACAGAGAGATGATTGGCATGATCCTGGGCTGAGGCTTTGCTGGCAAAAAGCCACAGGCCCTAAGGACATCATCAAGGTTGCTAAAAGAACAGCTTGTGGGACTGAATTGGATAAGAAAAAAAAAACATCAAGAAGGGTATCCTTAAAAGATGTAATGAAGCAGGCAGAGACCACAGCTGTTGAAGTCTAAGATGAGATGAGATATAAGGATGTATGTACACAACACACACACACACACACACACACACACACACACACACACACACAATCACGAGGCACGTATTGCAAGGATATCACTGAACATCTACAGACCCAGATTTCCAATTTGCTTAGCAAAGGTGATGTAGTTAGACAAAATCTTCTCTATTTCATTTTTATCTTTATGGTTCTCAAGTTGAGTGATGCCAGTTTGTTCTGGAAGATTACAAGGGTGTGAGGAGAAAGGAACAAGTCACTAGTTGAAACCACTAAAATATGGGAAGAATTATTTTCAAAATGCATAATGATAAGGTATCACGTTTCTCACTCCAGATAGGGGACTGACTACTAAGTGAAACACAGAACAAAAAATAAACATATAAGCAATTCTGTGGGCTTGCCTCCTGAGGTTGAAAATAAACAGAGTCCTGCAACTGAGCACAGGCTTTTAAATGGAGGCTCGACCTTCAGAAATTGTCATCTGCCCCACAAGCTTACAATTATGTCATTAAATCACAATCAAGGGTGTTAGAAGGAGTAATTAGGAATATGTTGTAGAGTTGCACACTTATAAGAAAAATTTTATGGGAGGGAAAAAATCCCAAGCATTCACTGCGGGGAAGTCTCATAAGACTTTTGAAAATCAAGCATTTCAGCTCTTGAGGCTTTTATTTCGCAAGAAGAGCCAAAGGGTTTTTCTTCCACCTTAATTTGAAGGCTGTTTAAGAATCTCGCCTTTCTCATCTGTGGCCTAATGTGTTCAAAGGGAAACGAGTAGGAATATGGTCAGCTGGATTCCAAAGGGATGATTGCTAAGTTTTTCTTTGTATTTTCCTTAAGGAACCAATTCCAAACTTCAGTTTGAAATCATGCCAGGGGCGTCTTTGGGGTTTTTCAAAATCAATCCTGACACTGGAGAGGTAGTGACCACCACCACACTGGACAGAGAAGTTCAGCAATCCTTCACCCTTCGAGGTAAGAGATACTGTGTACTCTGTAAAGAAAAACAGATAAACCCAAAATCACCCAAAAGTCAATGCCAAGATTTTACATTTCAGTTGAGTGTCTTTAAATAAAATGTTAATTGACCTAGTCCTGCCCAATTGAATCACTCTGGTGCTGTCTAATTAGAAGGATGCTGGTTAGATATGAGTTAATGGCCAACCGTCCTTGCTGTCTTTGTTTTCCATGTCAGTACTTGTGCGAGATGGTGGTATCCCTTTATTGTCAAGCACCGCAACAGTTCTCTGCACCGTTGAAGATGAAAACGATCATGCACCAGAATTTATTGTCCCCACTCATGACATTGAGGTTCTGGAAAACCAAGAACCAGAGGTCTTCTATACTGTTTGGGCTTCTGATACGGATGCTGGCTGCAATGGAGCTATCAAATATTACATAATTGGTATGTATGTTTAATTAAAATTTCCTCCATGAGGCTGACTTGAGTTGATGTGTACTACATAGTGATTCTTTGTTATTTAGAATCTGTCACGTTTTCCTATAAAATACTCACGCAGTAAGAACTGGTGGCACCATGGGCTTATTTTCTACCTCTTTCAATGGCCATTCTGAACCACTGCCCTCCAAATTATTTTAAAATATGCCCCTGAAGACTATAGATTTGCTTCTGCTCTAACACTTGTAGATATATGGATAGAACAGGCAGCTTTTTTCCTGTTTCTTTCATATGATCACTTATTTTGTTTTTTACTCAATGATTTAACATTTTTCCTACATCTTTGCAGGATTTTATAGCAATATTACCAATTTTTATGCTCAAAGGATGGGCAATTTTATTACATTTTTCTACAATTAAAATATTTGTATATATTGAAATTTAGGATTTTAATTTTTCCCTATAAGTTTAGGCTTTATAGCCTAAATTTCAAGTTAATTTGGATCAAGTCATTGTAGTAATTATTGTAAGATTAAAATATCAAGTATATATTCCAAATTTTAACTGGTACTTATTAAAGATGAAGAGAGAAATTGCATTGGAAAAACATTTTTTAATGAGATTGACAGGTTCTTTTTATTTCAGTTCATGAATCTGGGGATGTATATTTCTCTTTGTATTAGTCAGCTTTCTGTTAATGTGACAGATATCTGAGAAAAACAACTTAGAGCAGTAAATATGTATTTTGGCTCATGGTTTCAGAGGGTGCATTGCTCTGGGCTGCAGGCAAGGCTGAACCAATGGAGGAAGGAAGAGCCTGAGAAAGCTGTTTAGCTCCTGGTGCAGGGAGCAAAGAGACAGTGAGAGAAAGGGACAAAGGACACGATAAACCTTTCCAGGGCACACTCCCTGTGACCTACTTCCTCCAATTAGGTCCCACCTCCCAATAATCCATCCAAATTATTAACCCACCAAATGGATTAATCCACTGATGAAGCTGGAGCCGTGATGATCCAGCCCTTTCCTAGAAAAGCCCCACATCTGGCCATTATGCACTTGGGACCAAGATTTTAAGTACACTGGCTTTGGGGGGATTTTTCAAATCCAAATCATAATACTTTTTTGAGATATGGTCACTCTATGCTGCCCTTGCTGGCGTCTAACTCCCAAGTTCAAGTGATTGTCCTGTCTCAGCATCCAAAGTAGCTGGGACTATGGGTGTGCACTTCTGTGCCCCAGAGTAAGACAAGCTATAGCACCAACGTTGTTTCTGCTCTTTTTTGTTATAAATATAAGCATTCAGAGTCCCTGGCATGTTTCTTATTCCTCTTTTCTGAGGGGGAGGAGAGTTGAGGATTAAACCTAGGACCTTGCTCATGCTAAGTGTGTGCTCTACCCCTGCACTCACCCCCAGCACTTTGCACAGAATTTTTAAAATAGGAAGATTGTTGTTTGATAGAAGTGAAGTTAGTTTTTTAATTCCTTCTGAGTTACATGCCAGAATAATCAATTAGTAGTCTTTTTAAGCATATCTACTACTTAGAAGTTTATATAGGTCCTCTTACAATTTAATTGATAGCAGAGATCCTTTTTGGCCATGAAAGTATGTTTTCACTTAGGTGATAAATTCAGTCATTGTTTCAACATTGAACACCAATGTTGGGAATTACTCCTTTCTTTGGCAACCATTTATTTGAGTTGTCAAATTTATTCTATTTTATTTTTTAAATTTGTGACAAGGTGATTGTGAAAAAGTTAAACTCTATGACCCTAGGTGAGTCCTCAGGCAAAACAGTTTTAGCAATGAGTATATATAAAGTGAACTTCTGGAAAATACCTTAAAGCTACCTGTTTCTAAGGTACTACCTGGAAGGCTTCAGGTAACTCCAGAAGTACTTGGACTTCATTTTAAGAATGACTGATCTAAACCTCATTTATATACCGTATTGGTCAGCTTTCTCTCACTATAATGAAAATACTCGAAATAATTAACTTATAAAGATAAAAGGTTTATTTTGGTGCACAGTTTTGGAGGTTCCAGTTTGTGATTCCTCTTGTTTTAGGCCTTTAGCACATCATGGTGAGAGTGTGTGGAAGAAAAAATCACAAGCTGAGGAACTAAAGAGAGGAAGAGGAAGGGAAAGTGTCCTACAATTCCTTTCAAGAGCATGTCCCCAGTGACCTACCTTCCTTTCACCAGACTCCTCTTAAAGGTTCCTCCCTTGAGCACCACCCTTGAGACCAAGCCTTTTAACATTTCAGATTCAAACTATAGCATTTCCCTTAGGCAAATCGTCAATCCTTCTACCATTCTTCCTTTTTTGTTATTATGAATATCTTTGGAATGTGTCCATTTTCTCTTTGCCCCTATTATTTCAAAATCTGTTTCTTGCTCCGGGGTAGATTACTATTATATTATCCTAACATCCTCATTTTCTAATCACTTTGAATTTCCCGCCTCAGTCTTTCTCCTAAAACAGAAATTTGATTCATGACACTTTCCCCATAGATTCTGAGGTCAAGTGTAGATCTTCAGCAGTAGATTTTCTCCAACATAGAATTTGAGATAAAGTGTATATCTTCAACAGGTCATCAGGCCCTTCCTCACTTGACACCTACCTACCACCCAAATTCACCTGTGCCAACCCTTTCCCTAGCCTCACTGTGCAAATACACAGGGCACCCTGTTTCTAGCCACTTTAAAACATTTGCAACCTCTTAAATTCTCCTATTCCTGGGACTACATACAGGCTTTTTGTTCTGCATGGAACACTCTCCAAAACTTCTTATTTCACTTCTTCCTCATTAGGGACTTTTGTTTCACAGTACTGGCGATTGAAGCCAGGGTCTCTCACATGGTGGGACAACTAGGAGTGAGGGTGTTGGTTTGTTTGTTTGTTTGTTTGTTTTGTGGTACTAGAGATGGAACCCAGGGACATTCTACACCCTCCAGCCCTATTTTTAAAATTTTTTTTTTTTTTTTTTTTTTTTTTTTGGTGGTACTGGGGTTCCTGGAAGCCCTTCTACCTCCGGGCTACACTCCCAGACCTATTTTTTTTAATATTTGTATTTGGAAACAGGGTCTTTAAGCCAGCGTGGCTGGCTTCGAACCTGCACGATCCTCCTGTCCCTGCCTCCCAAGAGCGGGAATTACATGCGCCACCACACCCAGCTATTTTCTTAAATTTTGAAACACCGTCTCACTGAATTGTGAAGGGCCTCACTGAGTAGCTGAGGCCGTCCACAGACCTCGATCCTCCTGTCTCAGCCTCCCAAATTCTGGGATTCCAATTGTGCGCCACCACACCCGGCTTAGGAATGAGTTTTGGTGTCACTTTTTCTAATAAACATCTTCTGGCCCTCCTAACACAGGGCTGTGCATCCTTCCCCTGTGCTTCCCAGCTCCCAGTAAATAAGGTTTTTCATGCCATACCTTAGTAGCTGGGACTGACCTACCTTTCTACCTATACTGTATTCTGTTGGGAGTGAGATCATGTCTTATTCGCCTCATATTCCCAATGTCAAGCACATACTTTTGCACATAGTGGGTGCTTATTAAATTTCTTGCTGAGTGAATGCATCACTTTGATAGCCACAAATATCAGAAATTGTTTGGGTATATATAAATGATTTCTTGTAAATAAAAGCATATGACCCCTTCCCTCGGCCCCAACATTCATTTATTCTGGTTGTTTGCTGTGAACGCCATTTCATTCTGTCCCCATATGCCTCAGGCACTTTTACTCTGGTAGGCTCCCCTAATTATTGGCCCTGGTACTTTCATCCTGCCGCTCATTCAAGATTATGGCTAGCAAGTCTCTGAATCAAATTTTTCTCACTACTATACCTGGATGACTGAAACATTTTGTCTTTGTGTTCATTTTTAATTTCTATCAATCTTGATACCAGTGGATAAGAGTAAAAGGAACAGTATTTTTTAAGAATACAGAGATAGAGCCGGGCGTGGTGGCGCACACTTGTAATCTCTGCACTTGGGAGGCTAAAACAGGAGGATCGCACAGGTTCGAAGCCAGCCTCAGCTACTTAGTGAGGCTCTCTCAACAACTTAGTGAGACCCTGTTTCCAAATAAAATATAAAATGGGTCTGGGAGTATAGCCCAGAAGTAGAAAGCCTCTGGGTTCCACCCCTAGTACCACAAAACAAAACAAAAAAAATCCCAAAAAAACAAGAATACAGAGATAATAAAACATTGTACTTGCTAGTGTCTTTATGAAAGACCTTTGCAAGTGTCGTATTAATTCTAAGAGAAGTATTGGGATTTGTGTACCATACACCTTGGAAATGTAGAGGAGGAAGCTCACTGCAGTGCTATAGCTGATAGACACTCTGTAGTGAGTAGCATTGGAAAAAATAACAGTAACTGACCTGTTAATTACTTACTGCTATGCAAAGTGGATATTTTTACCCTGTTTCTTATTCCTACTCCTATTGTTTTATTTAAAAAAATATGTTCTAATGTTCTCAAGTGGGAAAATATATGAATATAAAAAGTTCTACATACCCACACAAAAAAAATCAGACAGCTACAAATCAGTGAAGGCAACCATTTTAGTTACTGATTCAATTAAGACATATATTTGGTCATATTGTCTTATTAGCACCTTGATAAAAATTTCTTAGCATGCTCACTGTTCTATACCCAGTACTTACAAAAGTAAAGAATGCATCAGGAAACAGATATCTACTGAATGAATAAATGAATATATGTAATGTTAGCAAATGGATATTCCCTTTCCAATTCAAATGCTTTTTGATCATTTTCTGTAACAGATGGAAACATCGACGAATACTTTGCTCTTCATGAAACATCAGGAGAGCTCTCCAGCACGCGTGCTTTGGACCGCGAGAGAGTTGGCAATTTCACCCTCACCATCACGGCCTCTGACCTGGGGGACCCTCCTCGGAGCTCTGTGACTGAGTTACGAATAAGAGTTTTGGATGACAATGACCACAGCCCTTCCTTCCCTGTGCTTCATTACCAGTCCTTTGTGAGAGAAGATGCAGAAGTGGGAAGCTCGGTTCTTGTGCTGTCTGCTGTGGACGAGGATGAGGGACTGAATGGGCAAGTCGAGTACTCTCTGATGGATGAATCTTCCGGCACCTTCATCATTGACCCCGTGGCAGGCACTCTGAGAACTGGCCGCACACTCGATCGGGAAGCCACATCTCAGTACACATTTCAGGCAATGGCCAAAGACTGTAGCTCTCAAGGTCCAAGAAACACCACTGTGATTATAAAAGTATCTGTCACTGATGTTAATGACAATGACCCTGTTTGGGAACAGAACCCCTTCGATGTTGTTCTTTTATCTCATTTGCCTGCAAATCAGACAATTACTATTCTGAGAGCCAGTGACCCAGATGCAGGGCCCAACGGGACTGTCGTTTTTAGTTTTGCAGACCCTCAGCCGATGTTTTCTATTGATAAATATACAGGAGAAATTCAGCTTCAGCAAAATCCATATTCAGCACGTTTTCCTATCTGGCTGCAGTTAAAAGTTACAGACCAAGGGGTCCCAGCCAGGACAACTGCTGGTCTCTTGGTCATTCACATGGAAGAAGATGATGTAAAGATTTCTTTCAGCCAACATCTGTATAAAGGACTTGTGATTGAAAATTGTGAGGCAGGTAAGTATTCCTTCAAGTGTTTTGTGTACTGACCTGTGTTGGCAAAGTGCTTAAAAATACAGATTGCACCAGAGTGCTAGTGTGAATTCAATGATAAACTTTTGAGTCTAGCCAATTTTTGGTGTTGCAAAGACATGATCAATATGGTCAGTATGGTTATGACTCAACTTTTTAGCACTATAGTGAAATACCTGAAGCAATTTAATCTATAAAGAAAAGAGCTTTATTTTGACTGATAGTCTGAAGGTTCCAGTCTAAGACTGAGTGGTTCCATTGCTTTGAGCCTCTGTTCTGTTATACACTCATAGCAGGAATATGTGTCAAAATAAACCACTCAGCTCCTGTGTCAGGAAGCCGGGTGAGAGATGGGCCATGGTCCCGCCATCTCATTTGAAGACAGGGTCCCGTGACCTGAAGAGCCCCTTAGGCTTTCCCCCCAAGGATTCTGCCACCTCTCAATAGCTCCATCCTGGGGATCAAGCTGTTAACACATTGGCCCTTTGGAGAACGTTTGGTATCCACACTCTAGCAATCACTAATTGTAGCCTAGTCTGAGATAAACTATTAGGGCAGAAGACAATGGAGAAAAAAATTACTTATTATCTCTCAAGGTGGACCCTCTTATTTAAGATTCAGTTTAAAAAGCTAATTGAATAAATGAATGGGAAGCCTTCTTCCTACTATTCACATTGTTATTTCCTGACTTCTGAGCAGAATTGTTCTTAGTTCCCTCCTATTTGAAACTACTTTACTAAATTTGATGTCTACCTTTTAAATAGAATTGAATACTCTAAAATCAACTATATTTAATAATAAAGGAAGGTTTGGAGTACTTTTGTAAGTAGTGCAAGTGTATGGTGTCTGTGAATAGCCAGCTTGGTACACATTTTAAGACATCTGCAGCAATGAGTTGCAAGTTACCTCTGAAGATTAAAAGTGACACATGAAGGGTATAAAGTCCAAGTTGAGAGTTAGACTAAAGACTGCAGGTAGTATGGAAATGGGGGAGGAAAAAATGGTAGTGTGGAGGCTGTTGAGTCTGATTAGATGCAAGTGAACTGTGTCAGGGTTGGCAGGGTTTCTCAGTCCCTATGAAAAACATTAATGATGTACATAAAATAAAGATTGACCTTTCAAGAGGACCAAGGCTTTGCCTGGAATATTAATTCAGCACAGGCTGCCAGATCATCTCAGACACAAGAAAGAGATTTTTCTTTCTTTCTTTTTTTTTTTTTTGTGTGTGGTACTGAGGATTAAACTCAGGAGCATTTTACCTCTGAACTACACTCCCAGTCCTATTTTATTTTTAGTTTGTAAAAGGTTAAGGTGCTAAGAGTCTCACTACTTGCTGAGGCTGTGCTTGAACCCATGATCCTCCTGTGTTAGTGTCCCAAGTACTGGGATTACAGATATGCACTATCACACCCTACTCCTTTTTAACTATGTTTTAACATTTAAGTTTTGTACTCCATTGGTTTTAGTTATTTATTTATTTATTATTTATTTATTATTTATTTATTTATTTATTTTTGGTAGTACTAGGGTTCCTGGAAACCCTTCTACCTCCAGGCTATACTTCCAGACCTATTTTGTATATATATATATATATATTTTTAATTTGGAAACAGGGTCTCTTAAGCCAGCAAGGCTGGCTTTGAACCTGCGCAATCCTGTCTCCGCCTCCCAAGCACGGGGATTACAAGCATGCGCCACCACGTCTGGCTGAACTCCATTGGTTTTAAAAGATTGAAAATCTATTGATTAGTGTGATAATGGTATTAATAAAAGTTTTTAATAGCATTTTGTATCTGTAAGAATGATTATTTCTTCTACACAAGTACACCTAGAATTTTAATCTTAATTTTCAAATAAAAAAATATTTGCCTATTGGAAGTTTAAATTTTTTGCCGGTCACTCAAATATCCTATCAACTGGTGTCATTTGACATCCTGAGTGATTTATTTTTGGTACTGTCATAAATTCTTCTTTTTTTTTTTTTGCAGATTTGGGGATGGAGCTCAGAGGCATTTGACCTCCAAGCTACACCCCCTGCCCATTTTTTTATTCTATATTTTGAAACAGGGTTTCACTGAGTTGAGGAAGGTCTCACTAAGTAGCTGAGGCTGTCCGTGAACCTCAATCCTCTGGTCTCAGCCTCCCGAATGCTGGGATTACAAGCGTGCACCACCATACCCGGCTGGTACTCTCATAAATTCTCATCATTCTGAACTGCTTTTAACATTTTTGTGCCCTTTTAAGCAAATAAGAAGTTAAACAAATAGCTCCAAAGTATTTCTCTTTGTTTATCTCTTTGTTGTTTTTGGAAAGTCAACAGGTTCAGGTTTTGACTGACACTGCATTCATCTATAAACAACATTAGGTTCAGCAACTCAATCCTTTAAAGCAATACATAGTTTCCATTTTCAAAGCAAGCCTTTGGTAAATAAAGCTTCTAAAGAGTTTGTTATAAATTGGGTGTGGTGGTGCAAGCCTGTAATCCCAATACTTGAGAAGCTGAGACAGGAGGATCTGGGTTCTCAGCCAGCCTCAGCTACTTAGTGAGGCCCTCCGCAACTTAGTGAGACCCTGTTTCAGAATTAAAAATATAGGGCTGGAGATGTAGCTCAGAGGCAGAATGCCCTTAATGTCCCCCCAAAAAAGAGTTTGTTAGTTTGGATCTTAAGTATCCCCACAGGCTCATGTGTTAAGCCTTGGTCACCAGCTGAGGGTTATGGAGGTGGGGTTTACAGGAAGGCATTAACTCACTGGAGGCGTGCCCTGAAAGGGGCTTTTAGGACCCCAGCACTTCTCCCCAACCCTCTCTCGACTTCCTGGTAGCTATGAGGTGAGCATCTTTGCTCTGCCACCTGCTTCCTGCATGATGTTCTCCTGTACCACAGACTCCAAGTGATGAGACAAGTGACTGTGGACTGTAACTCCTGAAGCCTTCCCATAGAGAACCAACAGACACAGAGTCCGCCATGAAATGTTCACAGAGCGAGCTGGCCCTTCAGCAGTGTGGCAATAAAAATTGCCCAAGTGACACCACCAACTGCTACTCCTCCTCCCCATTTTCAAGTTAGAATAAAGATAATGTAATAGTCCTTAAGGTTTTTTTTTAAATTAAGGATAAACCATTTGATATCCTCAATGTTTAAACCCATTAAGAAACTTAAAAGAACCTTCCAGAAGCCAGCTTCTATTTCTTCTGTTGCATTTTCAATGCTTTGGCTTTCCTGGTGAGGATGGTCATCAACCATTATCCTCAGGCCGGGCTTTTCACAACTTCATGCATTTCACTAAATTATCCTGAGGGGATATGAATTATGTTGACACCCTGGCTAAAAGCAAGAACTCACACTTTGGAAAACTTGAAATAAAATTAAAACATGATGACACATGGGGGCACTCTAACTAGTCAAATATACTTGATATTATAAAATAAATAAGATACTGATATTCTGGAGGAAAAACTGTCTTTCAGCACTTTGGCAGTGGGTCCAGTGAATTCTGGCTCCCACTCTCAATAAGTCTGGACACACGGATGTTGAAGTGTAGAAATCGTGACTTGAGTTAATGTAGTTGTAGTTATGTGAGTTAGCTTGTGTCTTGGCTCTACTGCTGATGATGGGCAAGGCCTCTTTCTCTTTCCACAAAGTGGAGATGATGATTGGGCCCTCAAAAGGATATTGTAACAATTAAATTAAGTCATAGGAGGATACCAGCCATGGCTTTTCTTGTTTCTATTGCCCTTTTCTTTCTGTCCCAAATCCTTATTATTATGTTAGTTGGGTATAAATTCTTACCAGGGAAAGTAGTTGTTACATAACAGTGAAATATTTGCAGTTTTTAAATCCCTACCATCTGCTTCATTTTATATCCTTACCAGGTAAGAACTATACTTTCCAAAGTAATGGATTTCCTCATACACATGGAATTAGATATCTGTATGCCACTGGGAAATTTGGAAAAAGCTCCAACATGTAAATTTTTATGGTAATGAAAAAAGAAGCAAATATTATGTCATTTGTATTCAGTACTTAGGACCAGTCTCATATTTGGGAGGAAATCCATTGGAATAAGTATCTTCTAAGTAGCCATTTACAACAATATGGAATGTATTACTTCACCTATGATTCTAAGATAGCCCTGAAAGACATAGAAGGAGAAAAGTCATGGTTTTCTCAGAAGGTACACGCCTTACAAGCCAGTTTTTACCTAAGTGAGTTCACCCAATCCCACTGCTGGACCTCAGCCACAGAAGCTCAAGACATTATTTCATTATTATAAAAAGTGGTTCTGATTCTCAGGGTGGGTCTTGTTAATCAACATGAAAAAGACTGATTACATATGTATATATATTCTCTAGTGCTAGGTGTTATTGTGTGTGTGTGTGTGTGTGTGTGTGTGTGTGTGTGTGTGTAGTGCTAGGGGTTGAACCAGGGTCATTCTACCACCAAGCTACACTCCCAGCCCTATTTCATTTTTTTATATTGAAACAGAGTGTCACTAAGTTGCTGAGGCTGGCTTACAAATCTGTGGTCCTCTTGCCTCAGCCTCCCAAGTACTGAGATTACAAGCATGCACCATCACACCTGGATCAGAAGTTGAACGCTCTTGGATTCAATCCCCAGTAAGAGAGGGAGGGAGGGAGGGAGGGAGGGAGGGAGGGAGGAAGGAAGGGAGGGAGGGAGGGAGAAAGAGAGAGAGAGAGAGAGAGAGAGAGAGAGAGAGAGAGAGAGAGAGAGAGATATGATTGGTTCTCTTTTTCTATGAAAAAAAAAGGCACAAGAAGCCAAATTGTAGTCAGGAAGTTGCTTGCTAATCCTAAACAATTAAGGCAGAACGTGCTTCACGTGTTGACTGACATCAGCCGCGGTGTCCTTTCCCGCAGAGCCTCCACAGCTCTGCCAGGTAGGGTCTTGTAGCCTTCCTTGAGGGCTTTCCTTTGTCTTACACATTCCTCACTACTCAAGTTAAGGCTTCTGTCCTGAGAGCCATGTGGGGTTTCTTCTTGATGATTGTGCATAACTCTGTTCTTAGCCTTTATTCTTTGTTCATAATTTTTAAAAATTTTTTTTATTGGTGCATTATATCCATACAACTTATTGGGGTAAAAAACTTGTGTGTACAAACATGTACTCATCGCTGATTTAACCCCTACCCAAATCCCTCCCCGTCCCTCCCTCCCTTGCTTGGCTTAGTGATTGACTTCGATATGTTTAAGTATATTGTGAGCTTTAGAGATTTTCCTCTTCCCCCCTCATTTATCCTCCTTTAGGCTGTCTTGTTTGCTCCTCTTTTCTCCCTAACTCTCACATATTAGGGAAAGCATCTGATTTCTTATTTTTTGTGCCTGAATAATCTCACTTAGCATAATGTCCTCCAGTTCCATCCATTTCCGTGAAAATGATGTAATTGAGTTTTTTTTGATGGCTGAGTAAAATTCCATTGTGTACATATCCCACAGTTTTGTAATCCATTCATCTGTTGATGGACATCTTGGCTGGTTCCATAGTTTGGCTATGGTGAATTGTGCAGCTATGAACATAGATACACATGCATTAGTTTGGTAGTTTGGTTTCTTTTCTTTTGGGTAGATACCCAACAGTGGTATTGCTGGATCAAATGGTAGATTTGTTCCCATTCTTCTGAGGATTCTCCATACTGTTTTCCAAAGTGGTTGCACTAATTTGCAATCCCACCAACAATGTCTTAGAGTTCCCACTTCTCCACATCCTCGCCAGCATCCGTTGTTGTTTGTGTTTTGAATGATGGCCATTCTAGTTGGAGTTAGGTGAAATCTCAGGGTAGTTTTGATTTGCATCTCTCTGATTGCCAGTGATGTTGAGCATTTTTTCATGCATTTATTGGCCATTTGAATTTCTTCTTTTGTGAAGTGTCTATTTAGTTCATTTGCCCATTTTGTTATTGGATGCTTTGTTTTCTTAGTGTTGAGTTTCTTGAGTTCTCTGTATATTCTAGATATTAGTCCTCTATCAGTGGTGTAGGTGGCAAAAATCTTCTCCCATTCTGTTGGCTCTCGATTGAGATTCTTGATAGTAGTTTCCTTTGCTGAACAGAAGCTCTTCAGTTTCATGCAATCCCATGTATTGATTCTCCTTTTAATTTGTTGTGCCTTTGGGGTCTTGTTGAGGAAATGTTTGTCTGAGCCTATGTGTTGTAGTGTTGGACCTATGCCCTCTTCAAGGAGCTTCAAAGTCTCTTTTTAATTTCCAAGTCTTTGATCCATCGTGAGTTGATTTTTGTACAGGGTGAAAAAGTGGGATTAACATCCAATTTTCTGCATATGGTTAACCAGTTTTGCCAACACCATTTGTTGAAGAGGCTATCTTTTTTCCAGTGTATGTTTTTGGCCTCTTTGTCAAAAATCAATTGGCTGAAAGTGTGTGGACTTGTTTCTGGGTCTTCTATTCTGTTCCATTGGTCTATATATCTGTTCTTTTGCCAGTACCATGCTGTTTTTATTACAATGGCTTTGTAGTATAGTTTAAAGTCAGGTATTGTGATTCCTCCTGCGTGGTTTTTGTTGCTGAGAACTACCTTGGCTATTCTGGGCTTTTTGTTATTCCAGATAAATCTAAGGACTGATTTTTCTATGTCTGTGAGGAATGATCTTGGTAGTTTAATGGGCATTGCATTAAGTCTGTAGATCACTTTTGGGAGGATGGCCATTTTAATGATATTTATTCTGCCAATCCATGAACATGGAAGGTCTTTCCATCTTCTAAGATCTTCTTCGATTTCTTTTTTCAGTGTTTTATAATTTTCTTTGTAGAGATCTTTTACCTCCTTGGTCAAGTTTATTCCTAGGTATTTTATTTTTTTGTGGGAGATCCTGAGTGGAAGTGTTTTCTGAATTTCTTTTTCAGTGGATTTATGGTTGGTGTACAGGAAAGCTTCTGATTTTTTAAGATTGATTTTGTATCCAGATACCTTGCTGAATTTGTTGATCAGTTCTATAAGCCTTTTGGTTGAGTTTGTTGGGTTTTCTAAATATAGTATCATGTCATCTGCAAATAGTGAAAGCTTAAGTTCTTCTTTTCCTATTTGTACTCCTTTGATTTCCTTTTCTTGCCTTATTGCTCTGGCTAGAGTCTCTAGTACTATATTGAAGAGAAGTGGTGATAGTGGACATCCTTGTCTCGTTCCAGTTTTTAGGGGGAATTCTTGAAGTTTTTCCCCATTTAATATGATGTTGGCAGTGGGCTTATTGTAGATTGCCTTAATAATGTTGAGATATGTTCTTTCTATTCCAATTCTCTGCAGTGTTTTTATCATAAATGGATGTTGAATTTTATCAAATGCTTTTTCAGCATCTATTGAGATGATCATGTGGTTTTTATCTTTGATTCTGTTTATATAATGAATTACATGGATTGATTTTTGTATATTGAACCAGCCTTGCATCCCTGGGATGAACCCTACCTGGTCATGGTGAATGATTTTCTTGATGTGGTTTTGAATGCGTGTTGCTAGTATTTTGTTTAATAGTTTTGCATCCAAGTTCATCAGAGATATAGGCCTGTAGTTTTCCTTCCTTGAACTGTCTTTATTCGGTTTGGGTATTAGTGTGATGTTGGCTTCATAGAATGTATTTGGGAGAGTCCCGGTTTTTTCTCTTTCCCGAAATAGTTTGAGTAGTATTGGGATTAGTTCTCCTATAAAGGTTTTATAGAATTCACTTGGGAAACCATCTGGTCCTGGACTTTTCTTTGATGGTAAGCTCTTTATTGCTATTTCAATCTCTTTGATTGTTATTGGTTGGTTTAAGTGTTCTATATCTTCTTGACTCAGTTTAGGAAGGTTGTATTTATCTAGGAAGTTGTCAATTTCCTCCAGATTTTCCATTTTGTTGGAGTATAGTTTTTCAAAGTAGTTTCTGATAATCCTCTGGATTTCTATGCTGTCAGTAGTAATGTCTCCTTTTTCATCCCTTATCTTCATAATTTGGGTTGATTCTCTCTTTTTTTTAGTTAGGTTGGCTAGTGGTTTATCAATCTTGTTAATTTTTTCAAGAAACCAGCTTTTGGTTTTGTTGATTTTCTGTATTGTTTTTTTATTCTCTATTTCATTAACTTCTGCTTTAATTTTAATAATTTCCCGTCTTCTGCTGGCTTTGGGGTTCAATTGTTCCTGCTTTTCAAGGGCTTTGAGGTGTGTCATAAGGCTATTTATTTGAAGATTTTCTGTTTTTCTTATGTGAGCACTCAGTGCTATAAATTTTCCTCTTAATACTGCCTTCAAAGTGTCCCAGAGGTTTTGATATGTTGTTTCTTTATTTTCATTTGTTTCTAGAAATTTCTTGATTTCACCTCTTACATCTTCTATGACCCATTCTTCATTCAGAAGTGTGGTGTTCAGTCTCCACATGTTTATGTTGTTTCTCTGGGTCTTCTTATAGTTGATTTCTAGTTTCATTCCATTATGGTCTGAAATGACACAGGGAAGTATGTAACATTTTTAAAATTTGCTAGTGCTCATTTTGTGTCCCAGGATGTGATCTATTTTGGAGAAGGTTCCATGAGCAGCTGAGAAAAATGTAAACTCTGCTGTAGTTGGGTGAAATATTCTATATGTGTCCAACAGGTCCATTTGGTTAATGGTGTTCTTTAGTTCTGAGACATCTTTACTGACCCTTTGTCTGGAAGATTGGTCTAGTATTGTGAGAGGTGTGTTGAAGTCTCCCAGTATTATTGTGTTGGGATTTATGTGTGACTTCATGTCACAAAGAGTTTGATTTATGAAAGTAGCTGCCCCTATGTTTGGGGCACAGATGTTGATTATTGTTATTTCCTCTTGCTGGACTATTCCTTTTACCAGTAAAATGTGACCTTCTTTGTCTCTTCTAATAAGTTTGGGTTTGAAGTCTAACTTGTCTGATATCATAGTTGCTACTCCTGCTTGTCTTCGAGTACCATTAGCATGAATTACCTTGCTCCAGCCCTTTACCTTGAGTTTGTTCCTATCTTTACTTGTAAGGTATGTTTCTTGTAAGCAGCAGATGGATGGAATCTGGCTTTTAATCCATTTTGCCACTTTATGTCTTTTTATTGGGGAGTTGAGGCCGTTTACCTTCAGTGTGATTATAGGGAGATAATTTTTAATTCCCAACATGTTAAGATCTTATTTCTTTTTGAGATACTGTTTATTCTTCTTTGCTTAGTTGTCTGCTGGATGGGAATTCTTGTTTCTTTGATTCTGGCGTGTATTACCCATTTCCTCTTTGCAGTTAATCTCCTTGAGTATTTTCTCTAGCGCTGGTTTTGAAGACATAAATTCCTTTAGTTGCTGTTTGTCATGGAAGCTTCTTATTTCCCCATCTAATTTGATGGATAGTTGCTGGGTAGGAAATTTTTGGCTGGAAGTTGTTTTCTTTCAGAGTTTGCAATATGTTACTCCAAGCCATTCTGGCTTTCATGACTCGGTTTGGGAAGTCTGGAGTGATTCTAATTGGTTTGTCTCTGAATGTCACGTGGCCTTTTGTTTTTGTTACCTTTAAGATTCTCTCCTTGGCTTCCACATTAGTCATTTTGACAATTATGTGGCATGGGGATCCTCTTCTCTGATCCTGTCTAAAGGGAGTTCTATAAGTTTCCTGGACCTCTGTATCGACCTCTTGCTCTATGTTTGGAAAATTTTCTATTACTTCCTTGAAGAGATTGTTGATCCCTTTGGTTTCACCTTCTTTTCCCTCCTCTATTCCAATTATTAGCTCTCTTGAAATGGGCCCATATTTCTTCAATGTCAGATTCCTGCTGTCGGGTATTTTTTTCTAAATTAGAAACTATGCGTTCATTTTTAGAATGATCATCTTCAAGAAGCAAGATTCTATTCTCTATGTGGTCTAATCTGTTGTTTATACTTTGAATTGAGGCCTTTACTTCATTAATTGCATCCTTTATCTCTTTTTGACTCTCTCTAAATTCTTTTCGAAAGTCCTCTATTATTTCTAAAGTTATTTTCCTAATTTGATCTTCTAGAGATCTTTGGATTTCTGTGTTATCAGATTCTGATGTTGTGGGGTTGTTGGCATTCACTGCTCCATTGTTATTTCTCTTTCCCATGATTTTGGAAGTTTGTGCCTTCTCTGGGTTCTTCCCTGAGTCACTACGAGTTCACTTAAGATGCTCTGGATCTCGAGTCTGTGGTATCTCAGTCACCACTACTCCTTTACTGGGTTGTATCACAAAGTCTCAGACCCAGGGAGTCAATCAAGGCTGCTTAGACCGTGGGGGGTGCCAAGTTGGGCATTCTCCAGTGGGGAGTTGTGACTATGGTATGATATCTCTGCCACTGCCACTCCCCCACTGGGCTGCACTGCTAAAATCTCCGACCCAGGGAGACTATCTGTGCAAGTCCCTGGGAGTGCAGTACTGGGATTTCTCCCCTAGAGGCCGCAATTTGACTCACGGTTGTTGAGTGCGCTGATAGAGCTGTAGTGAACTCGGTGGATTCGCTGCTGCCGCCACTGGCAATATGGCACCACTGCCACGTCCTTGGCCATGATGCGGCGTATTTCTTCTCTGGTTTTGAATTCCGCTCTGAGTCCTTGCCAGTTGTGCTCTGCCCAGCCCTTGGGAGCTTTAGATGTTCCCTGCACCAACAAAACTGCTGACTGCCGCCCGGCTGTTCAGCACCTGCTCACCTCAGCTCGCTGTCCACCCCTCCTCTCAGGCGCCTGGTGGCTGGTTGAGTGGGTTGGTCTAGGGCCGTCCGGTGAACTCCCCGCTGCCGCCAGCAGTAAGATGCTGCTTCTGCATCCTAGGCCGCGAGGCCAGAGTACCTCCTCTCTGGATTTGAGCTCTGTTTTGAGTCTCCCTCCTCTCTGGAGCCTTGTGCTGCTAGGGGAGATGTAGGCCACGCCGCTCCGGCTGCTCTGCGCCGCGGCTCTGGCTGCTCCGCACCATGGCTCTGGCCACTCCATCCGTTCTGCACCGCGGGTCTGGCTGCTCTGCACCGCGGGTCTGGCCACTCAGGCCGCTCCGGCCGTTCCGCGACGCGGCTCTGGCTGCTCCCTCTGCTCTGGCCACTCTGCTCGGCTGCTCTGGCCGCTCCACTCAGCTGTTCTGGCCGCTCCGCTCTGGCTGCTCCAGCCGCTCCGCTTCGCGGCTCCGGCCACTCCGCGCCGCCGCTCCAGCCAATCCGCGCTGTGGCTCTGTCTGCTCCAGCTGTTCTGGCCGCTCCACTCAGCTGCTCTGGCCGCTCCGCTCGGCTGCTCTGAACCGCGGCCTCGGCTGCTCTGCACCGCGGGTCTGGCCACTCCGGCCGCTCCGGCCTTCCGCGACGCGGCTCTGGCTGCTCCGGCTGCTCCGGCCGCTCCTCACCACGCGGGCGCGGCACTTCGGGCTGGCTGGTTTTTTTCCGGTGTCTTGTTTTTCCAGCCCTTTTTCTCTGTCCCTTGTATTTACCGTTTTTTTTTCTTTGCTGGTGGTGTTTTCTGGCTCTGAAAGGCGCTGGTTTTGTGGTAGTAGAGTTCGACTGTTAGCGGGACTTGTAAGTGCCACTTTCCTCCATCGCCATCTTCCCGGAAGTTCTGTTCATAATTTTTTGAACTACATCAATACCTTTCTCTGCTGCCTACCTGTGGGTAAGACCTTCTGCCTGTTTGACAAGAGAGGTCCACTTGTGGATAACATTAAGATTGTTACTGCAGAAATGCAATGAGAATATTCTTGTGTGTGTGTGTGTGTGTGTGTGTGTGTGTGTGTGCATTCACACGTGTAGCACTAGGGATGGAACCCAGAGACATTGTACTCTGAGCTATATCCTTAACTCTATTTTATTTTTTTATTTTGAAACAGGGTCTCATTAAGTTATTAAATACTAGTTTTGAGCCCTCCATGTACTGGGCTTCCAGGCAAGTGCCACTAATCACAGCAAGTATTCTATCTTTGATAAAATATGTGTTTTTGGCTATAAACAAGGCTCATAAGGAAGTCTTTTTTCAATTTTTTTTTTTTTTTGGCGCTAGTGGGGATGGAACCTAGGGGCATTCTACCTCTGAGCTACACCCTCAGGCCTATTTAGTAGCTGAGGCTGTCCATGAACTGTGATCCTCCCGCCTCAGCCTCCCAAATGCTCCCTCATACGAACAGGTGCTACCATGCCTGGCTTTTTTCAAATTTTTATTGGTGCATTGTAGTTGTACATCTTAATGGAGCACAAGATGGTAGAGGCATATATGCACACATCACCCAATTAGCCCTTACCCAATTCCCACCGGATTTCCTACGCCTTCTTTCTCAATTTTGGCTTAGTGATTGACTTTGATGTGCTTGTAAATGTACATCATGCACATTAGGACATTTTCCTCTTCCCTCCTCCTATCCCCCCTCAGTTCAGCTTATTTGCTCATCTATAGTATCTCCTTCTTCATCTCGAGTTCCTCCTATGAGCCATTTTCTCCCTAGCTTCCGCATATTAGGGAGAGCATCTGATTTCTTATTTTTTGTGACTGACTAATCTCACTTGGCATAACATTCTCCAGTTCCATCTGTTTCCCTGTAAATGACGTAATTGTGTTTTTCTTTATGGTTGAGTAAAATTTCATTGTGTACATATCCCATAGTTTTGTAATCCATTCATCTGTTGATGGACATCTTGGCTGGTTCCATATTTTGGCAGTTGTGAATTGTGCAGCTATGGACATAGATACACATGCATTAGTTTGGTAGTTTGGTTTCCATTCTTTTGGGTAGATACCCAGAAGTGGTATTGCTGGATCATATGGTATGTTCATTTCCATTCTTCTGAGGATCCTCCATCCTGTTTTCCAAAGTGGTTGTGCTAATTTGCAATCCCACCAACAATGTATTAGAATTTCCACTTCTCCACATTCTTGCCAGCATTTGTTGTTTGTGTTTTGAATGATTGCCATTCTAGTTGGAGTTAGGTGAAATCTCAGGGATGTTTTGATTTGCATCTCTCTGATTGCTAATGATGTTGAGCATTTTTTCCAAGCATTTATTGGCCATTTGAATTTCTTCTTTCATGGAGTGTCTTTTTAGGTCACTTGCCCATTTTTTGATTGAGTCATTTGTTTTCTTAGTGCTGAGTTTCTTGAGTTCTCTGTATATTTTAGATATTAGTCCTCTGTCAGAGGACTATGTGGGAAAAATCTTCTCCCATTCTGTTGGCTCTCGGTTGAGGTTCTTGATAGCTTTGTTTGCTGTACAGAAGCTCTCCAGTTTAATGCAAGTTAAATGGAAGTTTAATGGAAGTTGTTGCCAGACAGAAATAATACTATGCACAAAAGCACGTGAGAAAAAAGTAGTAAACTCACCTTCAGGAGAGACATCTCATCTGGAATAGCTAGATGGCAGCCTGTGTGGGGCCCCATGTGCTTCCCAGTGATAACATGATAAAGAGAAATCTCCCTGGCCTTAAATTATAAAAAGCATCTTTGGCATGGTAGACAGCTCCCTCTGGAGTCTGGGTACAGGGTAGCCTGGAGGGGAGAGATGAGTCAGAAGGGCACTGTAGCGGTCCACATGTCCAATAACCAGGACCCCAAAAGAGCCACAGCAGAGAGAGGAGATAAGAAGTCATGTACTCTGCCAGTGTTTCAAAACCTCAGCAGACTTTGTTATTAAGACCAGGGTCTTTCAACTTTCACATCCACCCCAACCCCACACAATTCAACAGAAGCTTTGAATGGCCATCAGACATCTTTAACTGGTAGAAACTCCCATGTAATTCTATAAGGGTAGAAAAAGAAATGAGAAGAAAATCTAGGGTAACACTAATATTTTACAGGAGTTGGAGAAGTAATGCCTATACAAAGGACTTGGTGATAGGGGTGGAGTGATAATAATAATTCCCGGGAGGATTTAAAGACAAAGAAAATGGCACAGTCAAGAGACTGAGAGAAATTATCCACATCTAATTTGGAGCCGAGGTTAGGTAAAATACAGACTGAAACATGACATCTAGTTCAGTTGGGAGCCTTGTCCCAGAATGTGAGTGGGGTGATGGGATCCCATGGGGATGGGTTCACAATTCAGTGCCTGTTTGTGTTGGGAAGAATCATACCTGAGATGATCGAGGATGCCATTTTACCCATGGGGGAAAAGTTCAGTAGAAAAGAAGGCATGTCTGAAATCCTAGGTACATGCATCAAATATGAAAGCTAAGACAACAAGGGAATGAATGACAGCACTGGTAATATAAGGGGCTGAGAGTCTAGAGAAGTCCTGAGGAGTAAGGTTGCTCCATTGAAGCTGATCCAAATTGGGGCCAAGAATAGATTAAAAAAAAAAAAGCCAAGACTCACATGAATTCTGGACTCTGCTGTGGCTTCCTACAGAAACGGTTCGCAGTTCAACAGAACTGAGCAGCTTAGGAGGAAATTGGGAACTTTGGAGAGAGCTGATTTGCTGGAGCTTTATTTTCAAAGCCAAAGTGCACTGAGGCACAAAGCGAAGAAGTGGAGACAGGCGAGTCTGTGGTTTGACAGGGTTTGGCTACAAAGTGGAGAAGAGGAATTTGACAAGACCATAGTTTGAAAGGACCCTGAGGGTCGGAGGGGTATTTTGTTCTGTTTTTGGAAGCTGGAAGAGATTTAGACATTTGTGATTTATGGCACTTTAACGTGTAAGGAAGATGGAAGCCTGATTTCACATTATCTTGAGGATAACTATGCCTTCTTCCTGAACAATGGCTGTGACAGTCAAATCATTAAAATAATAGATTGTAGTGTTGATTTTGTTAGCAACTGGAGAGCTCTTAAAAGGTATTTCTTTGAGTGAAATCCAGTTGAATAATTGGAAATGGACTGAGTATCTCAACACCAAAGCTGAGAATCAGTCATACAGAAATACCGTGTGACCAACCTTTCTGAAATTATGTGGGCTCTGAATTCTGGGTCTGGGGTTCCAGGGTCTGGTAAGGAGACTATGGATGGACCCTGAAAATACAAGGAATGTAACATCAGGGTGACAAGGTGGGAATGCACCCAGACAGGAAATGGCTGGGCAGTGGAAAGACCACACACATCAGGACCACAAGCAAGACCTGGGATCTGACCCAACTGCGCCTCAACAAGAAAAGCCTCTAGTTTTAAAGATAATCTTTTGTTATTACAAAATTAAAGATGTAATAGGAACATCCAGGTATCATTGTAGCACCTATCTTTGTCCAAGTTTTTTAGTACACATAAATAATTAAATGCAGCCCATTCTAGATAATCATTCCTTAAAAAGCTGCCCTCTAAAATCTGTAATCCCATCAAAAGTGCACTTTTTGTAGCATACATTAATTCTATATTGGTTTTCTTCCATAACTTTGCTAAGACGTATAAAAAGTCAGTAAGCAATTCAGTGACCCCTATTATTTCTTCAGGGGTTCACAAAAGAAAATGTGTGCAAGAATGCATGCAACTACTATTTTAAAGAATCGCTTTCATTTGTTCACAAGTTTTGAGAAAGTATTCCTTTCGAGAATACGTTTTCTGTGTTTTGTGATTTATTCCTCGGCCTCCATTCTAGAAAGCGTTAGTAATATTTCAGCCATTTTTAATGATGGGAAGGTGGGAAGGAAAAATCAACGTGATTTTTTATTTTTCATTTTGGAAAAACATTGCATAAAAATTTACCAGCTTAACCATGTCTAAGTGTTCGGCAGTCTTAATTATGTCCGCATTGCTGTGCAAAAGATCTCTAGACCTTTTACATTTGCAAAACCAAAGCTCACTGCCCATTGAGCAACAATGATCCTGGGTTCCTTCCTTCAGCCCATAGTAAATGCCATTCTGCTTTTTTTCTAAGAATCTATTGTAGATACTTCTTGTAATGGAATCATATACTATTTGTCATTTTGTGACCGGCTTATATAACATTATGTCCTCAAGATTCTTCCATTTTGTAGTATAGGACAGGATTTCCTTCTGCTTAATTTTTTATTTATTTTTATTTATTTATTTATTTATTTATTTATTTATTTATTTGCGGGTCTGGGGATGGAACCCAAGGGCATTCGACCTCCAGGTTACACCCCCTGCCCTATTTTTTTTTTTTATTCTTTATTTTGAAACAGGGTCTCACTAAGTTACAGAGGGCCTTATTAAGTAGCTGAGGCTGTCCGTGAACCACGATCCTCCGGTCTCAGCCTCCCAAATGCTGGGATTACAAGCATGCGCCACCACGCCCGGCTTTCCTTCTGCTTTAAAGGCTGAGTAATATTACATTATATACTGATTTTTGAGTATATGTTCATCAGTGGATGGACATGTAAGGTTGCTTCCTTACATGTACACATATACCTGTGAGCTCTCGTGAATAGCGCTACAATGAACATGAGTGTGCAGTTATCTAGAGATCCTATCTTCAGTTTTTTTGGATATATATCCAGAAGAATTGTATTATATGGTATTTCCATTTTTATTTTATTTATTTATTTACTTATTTATTTATTTATTTGGTGGTACTGGGGTTCCTGGAAGCCCTTCCACCTTTGGGCTACACTCCCAGACCTATTTAATATTTTTATTTTGAAACAGGGTCTCTTAAACCAGCACGGCTGGCTTTGAACATGTGCGATCCTCCTGTCTCCACCTCACAAGCGCAGGGATTACAAGCGTGTGCTACCACGCCTGGCTCCATTTTTAATTTTTTGAGGACCCTCCATAATGCTTATACCATTTTACATTCTCATCTTTGGTGCAGAAAAAGTCCAGTTTTTTTCCACATCTTTTTCAGTGCTTGTTATTGCATGTTTCTTGTTTGTTTTCCAAGCCTGGGGATGGAATGCAGGAGCATTCTACCTCCAAGCTACACCCCCAGCCCTATTATTTATTCTTTATTTTGAAACCGGGTCTCACTAAGTTGCAAAGGGCCTCACTAGGTAGATGAGGCTGTCCACAAACCGCGATCCTCCGGTCTCAGCCTCCCAAATGCTGGGATTACAAGTGTGCACCAACTTGCACAGTTTTCTGTTGTTGTTTGGTTTGGTTTATGTAGTGGTCATCCTAATGCGTGTGAGCTGCTATCTTGTTTTGGTTTTCATATGCGTTTCCCTGATGATTAACAATATTGAGCATTTTATCTGATATTTGTTATACATTTGTATATCTTCTTTGGAGAAATGTTTATTCAGGTCCTTTGCCCATTTATTAATTAGATTTTTTTCTTGTTCTGTTCTGGGAGATATATATCCTAGATAGATATAATACATATACATACATATAGATTTATATTCTGGGTTACTAACCCCTCATCAGATATATATGATTTGAAAATATTTTCTCCCATCCCATAGGTCATCTTTTACTCTATTGATAGTTTTCTTCACAGAGCAAAACAAAACAAAACGGATGTAGCCCCATTTGCTGGTTGTGTTCTCCATATTATATCCAAAAACTCATTGCTAAATCTAACGTCAGGAAAATTTTCACTTAAGTTTTCTCACAGCAAAGGTTATAGTTGCAGGTATTACACATTAAGACTCTAGTCCATTTTGAATAGTGAGTTCATTTTTGAATATGGTTTAACTTAAGATTCCAACTTTATTATTTCACATCTATATATTTAATTTTCCCAACACCATTCGTTGAAGATAAAGATACTGTCTATATTGTAAAGCCGTGTAAATTCTTCAAGGCCATTTGATTATGTATGAAAATATTCATTTTTAATTTTCAGTCCTGTTCTCTTAGCCAGTGTCATACTGTTTTGATTGTTGCAGCTTTAAAATATGACTAGGAGTCAAGAAATGAGACCTCTAGCTTTGTTTTTCTTCCTCTAGGTTATAATAAGAACAATTATTATTATTTGAGTATTCAGGGTCCTTTGAATTTTAAGGTGGTTGGATTATTTCTGCAAAAATGCCATTGGAATTTTGATAGGGAGCGAATTGAATCTAGAGATTGCTTTGAGTGGCATAGACCTTTAAATAATATTGTCTCCCACTACATGAGCAAGAGATGTCTTTTTATTTATTTGTGTCTTTTAAAATTTATCTCAGCAGTGTTTTATAGTTTTCAGTGTACAAATCTATTTCTTCTTTTATCTCATAGATGTTATTATTTTTCATGCTGTTGTATATGGTATTGTTTTCCTAAATTGCAATTTTCTTAATAAATTGTTTATTGTTACTATGTAGAAATGTAACTATTTTTTTTTTTTTTTTTTGGTGGTGGTGATGGTACTGGGGTTCCTGGAAACCCTTCTCCAGGCTACACTCCCAGACCTATTTTATATTTTTGTTTGGAAACAGGGTCTCTTAAGCCAGCAAAGCTGGCTTCGAACCTGCAGGATCTGCCTGTCTTTGCCTTCCAAGTGCAGGGATTACAAGCATGCACCACCACGCCTGGCTAAATGTAACTAATTTTGTGTGTTACTTTTGTATACTGCAGCTTTGCTGAATTTTTTAGTTCTGAGTGAGTATGTGTATGTGTGCGTGTGTGCGTGTGTGCGTGTGTGCGTGTGTGCATGTGTGTGTGTGTGTGTGTAATCTTTGGAGTTTTCTACATTCAAAAAAGCATGTAATCTATAAACAGGGAAAATTTTGTCTTTGTGTTTTCTAGTTTCAACAGCTTATTTATTTATTTATTTATTTATTTATTTATTTATTTATTCGTTTACTTATTGCTTAATTGTACTGGCTAAACCTTCCAAAGCTATGTTGAATATAAGTGGTGAGAGCTAGCAACCTGTCTTGCTCCTGATCCTGGCATAGAGCTTCCAGTTTTTCACTGTTTAGTATTGTGTTAGCTGTGGGCTTTTCATATGTGGTTTTTATTATGCAGAATCTATTTCCTTCTATTTCTATTTGTTTGTGTTTCTCTCAAGAAAGCATGTCAACTTAGTCATATACATTTTTGCAACTTTTGAGATTATTGATTGTGTAAATTTATACTTGGCTTTGTTAATGTGGTATACACATTAATTTATTTTCATATGTTGGGCCACCTTTCCATCCCAGGAATAAATCCCACTTGCTTATGGTGTATGAACTTTAAACTGGGCTAGTGAATTCTGTTTGCTACCATTTTGTTGAAACATTGTGTATCTATATTGATCAGAGATATTGATCTATGGTTTTCTTTCCTTTTGGTATTTTTGTCTGCTTTGGTATCAGAATAATGTTGGCTTCATAATAGAGTTGGAAAGGGTTTCTTCTTCAGTTTTTTAGAGTGTGAGAAGAACTGACAATTCTTTAAATGTTTATAAGAATTTCCCAGTGAAGACTTTTGGTTCTGGGTTTTTCTTTTTGGGAAGTTTTTTTTTTTTTTTTTTCTGGTTCAATCTCTTTTTTTCTGGTTCAATCTCTTTGTTAATGCAGGTCTACTTAAATTTATATTTCTTCATGATTCAATCTTGGCAGGTAGAGTGTTTTTAGAAATGTATCCATTTCTTCTTTTTTATTTTTAATTTTTTATTGGTGTATTGTAGTCATACATCTTAATGGAGTACAAGATGGTAGAGGCATACACACACACACATCACCCAATTAGCCCTTACCCAATACCCATCCCATTACCTCCTCCTCCCTCCTTCTCATGTTTGGCTTACTGATTGACTTTTGTTTTTTTGTTTTTTTGTTTTATTGTTTGGTGGTACTGGGGTTCCTGGAAACCCTTCTACCTTCAGACTACAATCCCAGGCCCATTTTTATATTTTTTATCTGGAAACAGGGTCTCTTAAGCCAGCAAGGCTGGCTTCGAGCCTGTGTGATGCTCCTGTTTCTCCCTCCCAAGCATGGGGATTACAAGCGTGCACCACCATGCCCAATTGACTTTGATATGTTTGTGAATGTACATCATGTACATTAAGGAATTTCCCTCTTCCCCCCCCTTTTCATCCTCAGTTAGGTCACCCTATTTGCTCATCTCTATTTTCTCCTTCTTTGTCTAGAGTTCCTCCTATGACCTATTCTCTCCCTAGAGAGAGCATCCAATTTCTTATTTTTTTTAATTTATTTTTATTGGTGCAATGTATTCATACATCATAGTGGTATAAAGAAAATACTTTTGTAGACATACATGCACATCTCGCCCAGTTAGCCCCTACCACGATCCCCACCCCATTCCCTCCCCATCCCTCCTTCCCGCGCTTGGCTTACTGGTTGACATCTAGTATTATAGCAATTTATACAATATTAACATTGATAATCTCACATAACAGTTTCATTTGTCTGGTACCAAACTTTTGATGACTTAAAGATAACATTTCAATATTTCTTTTTGCTTTCTTTCTTACCAGAGAATATTTTTTTCTTTTTTTTTTAGGTGAAACTATCATACATTTATTTATTTATTTTTCAGAAAAAATCTATCCTGATATGGAATATGGACTCTAGATACCCAAAACAGTCTCAAAGGAGAACAAAGCTAGAAGATGTATATTTTCTGATTTCAAACCATATAAAGCTACAATAATTGAAACAGTGTAGTACTGTTCTAAAGGCAGATATATAAACCATTGGAGCTAAATAAAAGCCTAGAGATAAATTCTTCCATACATTGTCAAGTTATTTTTGACAAGGTTTCCACGAACTTTTGGTGGAGGAAATACTAGTCTTTTAACTAAATATTGTTGAAAAATAATAATAAATGAAAAAGAATAAAATTGGACCCTTACCTAACACATATACAAATATTAACTCAAAATAGATAAAAGACCTAAATATAAATCTTAATACTATAAGCTTTTAGAAGAAAATCTGGGTCATAAAACCTTACAACATTGAAATTGGAAGTGATTTCTTGGATATGATTTCAATGGCACAGGCAACAAAAGAGTAAATAAACTCCCTAAAAAATAAAAAAAAATATTGTATATCCAAAGACAATGTAAACAGAGTTAAAAGTTACTGATCCTCTTCCAAGAGTTCCTCCTATGACCCATTTCTCCCCAACTCTCACATATTAGGGAAAACATCTGATTTCTTATTTTTTGTGCCTGACTAATCTCACTTAGCATAATGTCCTCCAGTTCCATCCATTTCCCTGAAAATGATGTAATTGAGTTTTTTTTGATGGCTGAGTAAAATTCCATTGTGTACATATCCCACAGTTTTGAATCCATTCATCTGTTGATGGACATCTTGGCTGGTTCCATAGTTTGGCTATGGTGAATTGTGCAGCTATGAACATAGATACACATGCATTAGTTTGGTAGTTTGGTTTCTTTTCTTTTGGGTAGATACCCAACAGTGGTATTGCTGGATCAAATGGAAGATTTGTTCCCATTCTTCTGAGGATTCTCCATACTGTTTTCCAAAGTGGTTGCACTAATTTGCAATCCCACCAACAATGTCTTAGAGTTCCCACTTCTCCACATCCTCGCCAGCATCTGTTGTTGTTTGTGTTTTGAATGATGGCCATTCTAGTTGGAGTTAGGTGAAATCTCAGGGTAGTTTTGATTTGCATCTCTCTGATTGCCAGTGATGTAGAGCATTTTTTCATGCATTTATTGGCCATTTGAATTTCTTCTTTTGTGAAGTGTCTATTTAGTTCATTTGCCCATTTTGTTATTGGATGCTTTGTTTTCTTAGTGTTGAGTTTCTTGAGTTCTCTGTATATTCTAGATATTAGTCCTCTATCAGTGGTGTAGGTGGCAAAAATCTTCTCCCATTCTGTTGGCTCTCGATTGAGGTTCTTGATAGTTTCCTTTGCTGAACAGAAGCTCTTCAGTTTCATGCAATCCCATGTATTGATTCTCCTTTTAATTTGTTGTGCCTTTGGGGTCTTGTTGAGGAAATGTTTGTCTGTGCCTATGTGTTGTAGTGTTGGACCTATGCCCTCTTCAAGGAGCTTCAAGGTCTCTGGTTTAATTTCCAAGTCTTTGATCCATCGTGAGTTGACTTTTGTACAGGGTGAAAAAGTGGGATTAACATCCAATTTTCTGCATATGGTTAACCAGTTTTGCCCACACCATTTGTTGAAGAGGCTATCTTTTTTCCAGTGTATGTTTTTGGCCCCTTTGTCAAAAATCAATTGGCTGAAAGTGTGTGGACTTGTTTCTGGGTCTTCTATTCTGCTCCATTGGTCTATATATCTGTTCTTTTGCCAGTACCATGCTGTTTTTATTACAATGGCTTTGTAGTATAGTTTAAAGTCAGGTATTGTGATTCCTCCTGCGTGGTTTTTGTTGCTGAGAACTACCTTGGCTATTCTGGGCTTTTTGTTATTCCAGATAAATTTAAGGACTGATTTTTCTATGTCTATGAGGAATGATCTTGGTAGTTTAATGGGCATTGCATTAAATCTGTAGATCACTTTTGGGAGGATGGCCATTTTAATGATATTAATTCTGCCAATCCATGAACATGGAAGGTCTTTCCATCTTCTAAGATCTTCTTCGATTTCTTTTTTCAGTGTTTTATAATTTTCTTTGTAGAGATCTTTTACTTCCTTGGTCAAGTTTATTCCTAGGTATTTTATTTTTTTGTGGGAGATCCTGAGTGGAAGTGTTTTCTGAATTTCTTTTTCAGTGGATTTATGGTTGGTGTACAGGAAAGCTTCTGATTTTTTAAGATTGATTTTGTATCCAGATACCTTGCTGAATTTGTTGATCAGTTCTATAAGCCTTTTGGTTGAGTTTGTTGGGTTTTCTAAATATAGTATCATGTCATCTGCAAATAGTGAAAGCTTAAGTTCTTCTTTTCCTATTTGTACTCCTTTGATTTCCTTTTCTTGCCTTATTGCTCTGGCTAGAGTCTCTAGTACTATATTGAAGAGAAGTGGTGATAGTGGACATCCTTGTCTCGTTCCAGTTTTTAGGGGGAATTCTTGAAGTTTTTCCCCATTTAATATGATGTTGGCAGTGGGCTTATTGTAGATTGCCTTAATAATGTTGAGATATGTTCCTTCTATTCCAATTCTCTGCAGTGTTTTTATCATAAATGGATGTTGAATTTTATCAAATGCTTTTTCAGCATCTATTGAGATGATCATGTGGTTTTTGTCTTTGATTCTGTTTATATGATGAATTACATGGATTGTTTTTCGTATATTGAACCAGCCTTGCATCCCTGGGATGAACCCTACCTGGTCATGGTGAATGATTTTCTTGATGTGGTTTTGAATGCGTGTTGCTAGTATTTTGTTTAATAGTTTTGCATCCAAGTTCATCAGAGATATAGGCCTGTAGTTTTCCTTCCTTGAACTGTCTTTATTCGGTTTGGGTATTAGTGTGATGTTGGCTTCATAGAATGTATTTGGGAGAGTCCCGGTTTTTTCTCTTTCCCGAAATAGTTTGAGTAGTATTGGGATTAGTTCTCCTATAAAGGTTTTATAGAATTCACTTGGGAAACCATCTGGTCCTGGGCTTTTCTTTGATGGTAAGCTCTTTATTGCTATTTCAATCTCTTTGATTGTTATTGGTTGGTTTAAGTGTTCTATATCTTCTTGACTCAGTTTAGGAAGGTTGTATTTATCTAGGAAGTTGTCGATTTCCTCCAGATTTTCCATTTTGTTGGAGTATAGTTTTTCAAAGTAGTTTCTGATAATCCTCTGGATTTCTATGCTGTCAGTAGTAATGTCTCCTTTTTCATCCCTTATCTTCATAATTTGGGTTGATTCTCTCTTTTTTTTAGTTAGGTTGGCTAGTGGTTTATCAATCTTGTTAATTTTTTCAAGAAACCAGCTTTTGGTTTTGTTGATTTTCTGTATTGTTTTTTTATTCTCTATTTCATTAACTTCTGCTTTAATTTTAATAATTTCCCGTCTTCTGCTGGCTTTGGGGTTCAATTGTTCCTGCTTTTCAAGGGCTTTGAGGTGTGTCATAAGGCTATTTATTTGAAGATTTTCTGTTTTTCTTATGTGAGCACTCAGTGCTATAAATTTTCCTCTTAATACTGCCTTCAAAGTGTCCCAGAGGTTTTGATATGTTGTTTCTTTATTTTCATTTGTTTCTAGAAATTTCTTGATTTCACCTCTTACATCTTCTATGACCCATTCTTCATTCAGAAGTGTGGTGTTCATTCTCCACATGTTTATGTTGTTTCTCTGGGTCTTCTTATAGTTGATTTCTAGTTTCATTCCATTATGGTCTGAAATGACACAGGGAAGTATGTAACATTTTTTAAATTTGCTAGTGCTCATTTTGTGTCCCAGGATGTGATCTATTTTGGAGAAGGTTCGATGAGCAGCTGAGAAAAATGTAAACTCTGCTGTAGTTGGGTGAAATATTCTATATGTGTCCAACAGGTCCATTTGGTTAATGGTGTTCTTTAGTTCTGAGACATCTTTACTGACCCTTTGTCTGGAAGATTGGTCTAGTATTGTGAGAGGTGTGTTGAAGTCTCCCAGTATTATTGTGTTGGGATTTATGTGTGACTTCATGTCACAAAGAGTTTGATTTATGAAAGTAGCTGCCCCTATGTTTGGGGCACAGATGTTGATTATTGTTATTTCCTCTTGCTGGACTATTCCTTTTACCAGTAAAATGTGACCTTCTTTGTCTCTTCTAATAAGTTTGGGTTTGAAGTCTAACTTGTCTGATATCATAGTTGCTACTCCTGCTTGTCTTCGAGTACCATTAGCATGAATTACCTTGCTCCAGCCCTTTACCTTGAGTTTGTTCCTATCTTTACTTGTAAGGTATGTTTCTTGTAAGCAGCAGATGGATGGAATCTGGCTTTTAATCCATTTTGCCACTTTATGTCTTTTTATTGGGGAGTTGAGGCCGTTTACCTTCAGTGTGATTATAGGGAGATAATTTTTAATTCCCAACATGTTAAGATCTTATTTCTTTTTGAGATACTGTTTATTCTTCTTTGCTTAGTTGTCTGCTGGATGGGAATTCTTGTTTCTTTGATTCTGGCGTGTATTACCCATTTCCTCTTTGCAGTTAATCTCCTTGAGTATTTTCTCTAGCGCTGGTTTTGAAGACATAAATTCCTTCAGTTGCTGTTTGTCATGGAAGCTTCTTATTTCCCCATCTAATTTGATGGATAGTTTTGCTGGGTAGGAAATTTTTGGCTGGAAGTTGTTTTCTTTCAGAGTTTGGAATATGTTACTCCAAGCCCTTCTGGCTTTCATAACTTGGTTTGGAAAGTCTGGAGTGATTCTAATTGGTTTGCCTCTGTATGTCACATGGCCTTTTGTTTTTGTTGCCTTTAAGATTCTCTCCTTGGCTTCCACATTAGTCATTTTGACAATTATGTGGCGTGGGGATCCTCTTCTCTGATCCTGTCTAAAGGGAGTTCTATAAGTTTCCTGGACCTGTGTATCGACCTCTTGCTCTATGTTTGGAAAATTTTCTGCTATTACTTCCTTGAAGAGATTGTTGATCCCTTTGGTTTCACCTTCTTTTCCCTCCTCTATTCCAATTATTCTTAGGTTAGCTCTCTTGAAATGGGCCCATATTTCTTCAATGTCAGATTCCTGCTGTCGGGTTTTTTTTTCTAAATTAGAAACTATGCGTTCATTTTTAGAATGATCATCTCAAGAAGCGATATTCTATTCTCCATGTGGTCTAATCTGTTGTTTATACTTTGAATTGAGGCCTTTACTTCATTAATTGCATCCTTTATCTCTTTTTGACTCTCTCTAAATTCTTTTCGAAAGTCCTCTATTATTTCTAAAGTTATTTTCCTAATTTGATCTTCTAGAGATCTTTGGGTTTCTGTGTTATCAGATTCTGATGTTGTGGTGTTGTTGGCATTCACTGCTCCATTGTTATTTCTCTTTCCCATGATTTTGGAAGTTTGTGCCTTCTCTGGGTTCTTCCCTGAGTCACTACGAGTTCACTTAAGATGCTCTGGATCTCTAGTCTATGGTATCTCAGTCACCACTACTCCTTTACTGTGTTGTATCACAAAGTCTCAGACCCCGGGAGTCAATCAAGGCTGCTTAGACTGTGGGGGGTGCCAAGTTGGGCGTTCTCCAGTGGGGAGTTGTGACTATGGTATGATATCTCTGCCACTGCCACTCCCCCACTGGGCTGCACTGCTAAAATCTCTGACCCAGGGAGACTGTCTGCGCAAGTCCCTGGGAGTGCAGTACTGGGATTTCTCCCCTAGGGGGCGCAATTTGACTCACGGTTGTTGAGTGCGCTGATGGAGCTGTAGTGAACTCGGTGGATTCGCTGCTGCCGCCACTGGCAATATGGCACCACTGCCACGCCCTCGGCCGTGATGCGGCGTATTTCTTCTCTGGTTTTGAACTCTGCTCTGAGTCCTTGCCAGTTGTGCTGCGCCCAGCCCTTGGGAGCTTTAGATGTTCCCTGCACCAACAAAACTGCTGACTGCCGCTCAGCTGATCAGCACCTGCTCACCTCGGTTCGCTGTCCACCCCTCCTCTCAGGCGCCTGGTGGCTGGTTGAGTGGGTTGGTCTAGGGCCGTCCGGTGAACTCCCCGCTGCCGCCAGCAGTAAGACGCTGCTTCTGCATCCTAGGCCGCGAGGCCAGAGTACCTCCTCTCTGGATTTGAGCTCTGTTTTGAGTCTCCCTCCTCTCTGGAGCCTGGTGTTGCTAGGGGAGATGTAGGCCGCGCCGCTCCGGCCGCTCTGCGCCGCGGCTCTGGCTGCTCCGCACCACGGTTCTGGCCGCTCCGGCTGCTCCAGCCGCTCTGCACCGCGGCTCTGGCTGCTCTGCACCGTGGGTCTGGCCACTCCGGCCGCTCCGGCCGTTCCGCGACGCGGCTCTGGCTTCTCCGGCTGTTCTGGCCGCTCCGCTCTGGCTGCTCTGGCCGCTCCGCTCAGCTGTTCTGGCCACTCTGCTCCGGCTGCTCCGGCCACTCCACTCCGCGGCTCCGGCCACTCCGCGCCGCCGCTCCAGCCAATCCGCGCTGCAGCTCTGACTGCTCCGGCTGTTCTGGCCGCTCCGCTCGGCTGTTCTGGCCACTCTGCTCAGCTGCTCGGAACCGCGACTCCAGCTGCTCTGTACCGCGGGTCTGGCCACTCTGGCCGCTCCGGCTGTTCCGCGCCGCGGCTCTGGCTGCTCCGGCTGCTCAGGCCACTCCGCTCCGCGGCTCCCCCCAATCCGCGCTGCGGCTCTCTATATTTTTTTTTATTTGGAAACAGGGTCTCACTAAGTTGCTGAGAGCCTCACTAAGTAGCTGAGGCTGGCTTCGAACCTGTGTGATCCTCCTGTCTCAGCTTCCCAAGCGCGGGGATTAACTTCCTTTTTATCACCTATCTGTCACAAGCTCTGTGTCTTTTGAAATGTCACTCTGTCTCTCCGAGCCTTGCTTTCTTTGTCTTTAGATGATGATTTCTACCTGAAGTCCACTTCTGACATTAGCTTCGGTGATGTACTCTTGAACCAGGAAACTCCCCGGGACACAGGGCTTCTTCAAGGATATGGAAGCTGGAATTCTTCCCTCCTCGCGCACCCAATGAGGCCTGCCCCGAGGTGTTGACCTCTTCCAGGAAATGGACAGGTGCCGCCGGCCAATGATCAGAGCGGCGGCGGGCCAATGGGAGAGAGCCGATTTCTTATTTTTTGTGACTGACTAATCTCACTTAGCATAATGTTCTCCAATTCCAATCATTCTCCTGCAAATGATGTAATTTTGTTCTCCTTTATGGCTGAGTAAAATTCCATTTCTTCTGAGGTATTAATTTGTTGACACGATTACTTATAGTAATCTCTTGATATCCTTTTAAAATTTTCATAGCATCAGCGATCATGTCTCCCCTTCTCTTTTGGATTTTTATTGAGTTTTCTCTATTACTTTGTCTAGAACTTGTCGATATTGTTCATCTTTTAAAATAGCAATTCTTCGTCTCATTTACTTTTCAACTGTTTTTATTTTCTCTATTTCATTTATTCATGTTCTAATATTTATTATTTCCTTCCTTTTGCTAGCTTTGGGTTGGGCTTGTTCATCTTTTTGTAGTTCCTTGTGGTACAATATGTTGTTGATTTGATTTTTTACTATGTAGGTGTTTATCCTTAGTAACTTTCCCCTTAGAACTCCTTTTACTGCATCCCATAATTTTTGGTATGTTGTGCTTTTGTTCCATCTCAAGATATCTTTTTCTCATTTTCTTATTTCCTTGTTGATACATTGGTTTTTCACATATTTGGGGATTTTCCAGAATTCCTTTTGCTAATGATTTCAAGTTTCATTCTGTTGTGGTTGGAAAATATATTTGGTATGATTTCAGTCTTGCTAAATTTATTAGGACTTATTTTGTGACCTAACACATGAGCTCTCCTGGAGAATGTTTTGTGTGCAACTGAGCAGAATGTTGTGGGGCTGTTGGGCAACGTGTCCTGTGTATGTGCTCTTAGGTCCAGTTGGTCTACAGTATCATTAAAATACAATGTTTATGACTTATCTTCTATCTGGTTGTCTTATAAATTACTGAAGGTAGAGTATTAAAATCCTCTTTATTTTTGTGTTAATATTTTTAGCTTCAGATCTGTCAATGTTTGCTTCATCTATTTGAGTACTTTGCTGGTAGGGATAAATTTTTAATTGCTATACTTACCTGGTGAATTGACCTTTTTATTATTATATCATATCCATCTTTGTTCTTTTGACAGTTGTCAATTAAAGTCTATTTTTTCCTAGCATAAGGATAGCTATTCCTGCTTTATTTTTGTTGGAATTTTTTTATATCTATTTGAATCCTTGCACTTAGAGCTTGTTTTTTCTTATATATAATGTGAGTCTATAATAAAAAGGATAAAACTTAATCTTATTGTTATTTTTTAATTTATCTATTCTGTGTGCCCCAGTTTGGGAGCTTAATCCATTTATATTTAAGGTAATCCCTAGTAGAAAATACTATTACCATTTTATTAATTATTATATATGTTTTGTAGTTATTTTTCTTCATTTCTTCTCTTGCTCTTTCCTGTATGTTTTATTCCTTTTCCTGTAATAACATTCTTTGATTCCTTATTTCCTTTTCTGCTTTCTCTATAGGTATTTTTTTGTGTGTTTTTCATGAGTACCACATACAATATCTTATAGGAATCTCTTTTAAAGTTACAAAAAGCCCAACTCCAGTGACATACAAGCCTTCACTCCTTTATATGTCCCCTATTATATGTGCACTTTATGTTACACCTTCTTATAGTTTAGATTCATTAACACAGTTTTGTAGTTTTTGTTTTATATTTCATATTTTATACCAGAAATAAATGACTTATGTGCCATGGTTACCATTTTACAGATTTCTATATTTGGCTATATATTTACCTTTATCAGAGAGCTTTATTCTTTTATGCTTTCATTTGCTATCTATCATCCTCTTGTTTCAACTGGAAGGACTCCCTTTATCATATCTTGTAAGTTTAGTGGTGAAGAACTCCATCAGATCTTCTTTATCTAGAAAGGACTACTTTTTCTTCATTTATGAAGGACAGTTTTACCAGACATGGGTTTTGGTTGGCAATATTTTTCTTTCAGCACTTTGAATTTATCATCCCACTCCTTATGGCCTGTACTACCTCTGCTAAGAAATCTGCTGAACTCCTGGAACTCCCTTGCACAGGATAGGTGACTTTTTTCTTGATGTTTTTGATTTTCTCTTTATCGTTGATGTTTGGCAGCTTGGTTTTAATGTGTTTCCATGTGGACCTGTTTAGAGTTGTTCAGTTATAATCATTTGAGCTTCCTAAATTTAAATTTACTTTTCCTTCCTCAGGTTTGGGAAGTTTATATCATTGTTTCTTTAAATAATCTCTGCCATTTTCTCTCTTTTTTTCCATTTAAGATTTTCATGATATTTGTCCACTTAACAGTGTTCTCTAAGTTCTTTAGATTTTATCACTTCCTTTTTCTTTTTGTTCCTCTTACTTAATAATTTCAAATGACCTGTCTTTAAGTTCATTGATTCTTTTGCTATTGAACTCCTTTAGTGAAACTTTTAGTTCAGTTATCATATTTTTAAGTTCTATATTCTTTTATTGGTTTCTAGGTACTTTATTTTTTATTTCTTTCTAGATTATCAATTTGTTCATATATAGTTTTCTTATTACATTTCATTGATCATCTATGTTCTCTTTTATTGAGCTTCTGTACTATGATTATTTTCAATTCTTTTGGGGTAGCTTACTGCTCTATTGTTCTCTATTTTATTAGGGTTCTGGTAGATTTATTTTGTTCCTTTTAATGGGCTGTTTCACTGTTTCTTCATATGCCTCTTTTTTAGTAGGATTTGCACATTTGAACAAAAGGACACTTCTCCTGCTCTTTTCAGGCTGTCCTGCTTGACTCAGACCACCAAGTCAGTGGAACCAGCACACTTTGGATGTCTGGGGGCTGCTGAGAACAAAAGAGAACCCGAGCCTCTCAAACATTTTCTGAGGATTAGTGTTCGCTGGGTTTGTGCATGTAATTTCTCAGTTCGAGAGGTTTACATTTCATTTCTTTTGCTGTGTTATCTGTTCAGATATTTCAAGTTCTCTAATACCCCTCCAAACTGAAGGCTTCTCTTTTGTTCCCAGCAGCCCCAAAGCATCCAGTGTGTGCTGGTTCCACTGACTTGGTGCTCTGAGTCAAACAAGACAGATACTGGCTCCTGATGGTGAAGCTGCGAATTGTGTGCTAATTTCCAACCTGAGCTGGGATGGCTTGGGGATGATCTATAAAGAAAAAATGAAATGGCTTTTACTACTCATTTCAATATTACTATTGTGGTTTTGAGTTTGCCTCGATTTCTCCAACTTCTTACACCTTTTTTCAGTTCTCGTAAAGGCCTTTTGGAAAATATACTGTTGTGAAAGCAGTATTTCTGTGGAAAGTAAAGTCTGGGACCTCCTATTCTTCCCTCTTGTTGACTTTTCTCCGTACTTCTTTCTCTTCATCCTTCTTCATTTCTTTTTTTTCCTTCTCTTCTCCCTCCTTCTTTTCCTCTTTCTCCTTTTTTTTTTTTTTTTTTTTTGTTGTTGTTGTTGTTGAGGTATTGGGGATTAAGCCCAGGGGCATTCTACCTCCAAGCTACACCTCCAGATATCCCCTTCTTTTTATAAACAGGGCTTTGCTGCATTGCTAAAGCTGCCCTTGAACCTGTCATCCTCCTGTTTTGGCCTTAAACTCCTTCTTAGATGGTTGCAATATGTTTAACTTTTCAGCAATTAGACACTTATGAGATACTTTAACATAATCAAAATGTCTGAAAAATCTATTTCTCTCATTTGGTCATCAATAAGAAAATACTCACACTGCTTAGGAATAACAAATATAAAATCTAGAATTACGCATCCACAGTTCTGAATATGATATTTTAACATTTATTTTACCCAAATATTTACATGACTACTGCTTTTTACCATCACATAGCACTAACTAATAGTTACAGAATTCTGCTTCCAAATTGACAGGTCACTGCTACTGTGGGTTGTATTAATTTTCAAATTATATTTTTTCAAAAAAGAAAAAAGCCAAGAACACTAAAGAACATAATTTTGTTGTTATGACAGATTTCCAGCGAAATTCATAAAAATCAAAAAATGTAAAATGTAAATTATTCAACATAATAATTTACCTGGCCCACCTCATAGGAATTGAAGGTGCCATGGTCATTTCCATAACTTACCATTTCCACCTTGATGCTCAATGGACAGTGATTGCAAGTTTTATCCATAGGCACAGAGCTAAATATTCATTTAAAATGTACCTGTGAAGCAGGGACCCATATTCAAGGCCCTTTAATTATTTCCTCTTTTTCAGGACAGCTAAAAACTTAAGCTTTGTCTGTGAAAATGAAATAGAAAACACACAACATGTGTAGCTTTTTGCTGACTTTCGCATCTAGTTCGAAGTATTTTCATTGAATGAAATTCTTCTGTGCTACAATTCCATTTGATATTGTCAACATTTTATTTGCAATAAAAGAGGATTGTTTCTTTTACTTGAGAGGCCATGTGTGATTCCTCTTTGCAGTTCTGTACTCATCCTTGATCTTTTCCATGCAACCAATCTCCATGTTTTCTTTTGTAATTGGGCATGTAATAAGCATCCTAACCCATGCAAACAAGGGCGGTGGGGGGGGGGGGACGTCAGCAAGACTGTACCACTTGCCTGCATGGCTGTTTCTCTTCTTACTGCCATTCTTAAGGATACATGACAAGCAGTTGAAATAAAATTTCCTGTGTTTAAAAATAAAGTGTATCAGGGAGCACAGAACTCTGATGGAGCACTGAAGATAAGTATATGGTCCTACTGGAGGGATGTTCCTACCTAAACTGGAAGGCTCTTATTATTAACAATATGTCTCTTAAAATGCTGTAAAATAAGCACTGGATTATAACGCTGTTTTGAAAGCGTTCTATAATGTGCAGTAACTTGACTCCACCATGATTGATTACAACCTGTCCGTTTGTTGCTAGATGACTTCATAATTGGCTTGAAAAGAATAACCATTTGGAAATCCCGATGACTTTTAACCTTTGTCACAGTTGATGTTAAACATAATGTTTCTAAACAGAGTACTGTGTTCAGTTTGGATTTTCCTATTCTTCTCTAACTAATTCTGTTTTGTGTCCTGAGTTCTCAATGAAGGGTCAGGTTTGTGGGCAGTATCTTGTTCTTGTTTCTTTTAATATTTATAGTGATTGGTGCGATTTTCCTTTCAGTATTAAGGATTGAAATGACCTTTTGGGGAAATTTTGTCTGATTCAAGGCCTTTCCTTTTTTTCTCATTTTTTTCAGTGAAATTCTCTTAATATTTAGAAAAATATATCAATTGACGTTGTCTTAGGTATTATTTCTAGTGTAAGCCCTAGCAGGATGGGTTTTGAGCCTGTTCTGGGGTCTGTGTAGCACGGTTTAATGAGGAGGCTCAATGGAAATCCTGAATAGGTGGTCACTTTTTTCTCTACTACATATCTCACTATCAGATGTGATTTTATAGTATTATTTTTAAAAATCAATTCTCATTAGTTTAGAGTGAGAGTGGCCCTGGAGACAAAGGCCAGCCATTTTCAGCTTAGAAAATTTTGTTGTCTTTTCTTTCTCTGCCTCCTATTCTATCTAACTTATTACCATAGTTCCTAAGCACCTGCTGTTTACAAAGGAATGAACTTTTGATACACAGAGAAACATGCTTTATTGTGCATGTGTGTGTGTGTGTGTGTGTGTGTGTGTGTGTGTGTGTTTTACTGGGGATTGAATCCAAGGGTGTTCTACCTCCAAGATACACCCTCAAATCTTTTTATTTTTTTGTTTTAAAATTAACAGAGTCTTACTAGGTTGCTGAGTCCGAGTTTCAATAAGTTGCTGAGGCTGTTCTCAAACCTGTGATCTTCTGGTCTCAGCCTCCCAGGTACTGGGATTACAGACATGTACCACTATGCCTGGCCACATGTTTTATTCTTAAAAACTTTTAACAAAAGATGCCAGATACTATAGATTGTAAGTCTAGGAGAATTTGCATGTGTTGGGGGGTATTGGGGATTGAACCCAGGGCATGCTTGTCCCTGAGCTACACCACCACCACCCCTATTTTACTTTTTATGTTGAAACAGGGACTCACTAAATTGTAGAGAGTTTCACTAAGTTGCTGAGTCTGACTGAATCTTCAATTCTCTTGCCTCAGCCTCCCAAGTACTAGGATTACAGGTGGGTACCACCTTGCCCAGTTTAGAAGAATTTGTGTGTGTGTGGCGGGGGGGGTACTTGGGATTGAATCCTGGGGCACTTTACACCCAAGCTACATCCTCATCTCTGTTTTTCACTCTTTAATTTGAAACAGGGTCTCACTAAGTTGTGGAGGGCCTTATTAAGTAGCAGAGACTGACTATGAACCTGCAATCATTGTCTTAGCCGCCAAAGTACTGGGATTATAATGTGTGCCGCCATGCCCATCTAGGAGAAATTTTTTAAACTATTTTATTTTATTTTGCTGTACTGGAGATTGAACTCAGAGGTGTTTTATCTCTGAGCTATACCCCCAGCCCTGTTTTTTATTCTTTCATTTGAAACAAGGTCTCACTAAGTTGTGGAGGGCCTCACTAAGTAGTTGAGGTTGGCCACAGACCTGTGATCCTTCTGTCTCAGCCTCCCAAGTACTGGGATTACAAGCGTGCACCACCATAGCTTAAGCTTATTTTAAATTGTACAAATATACGGGATAGAGTCTGAGAGTAAGGAAAATACATACAGTGCTTAAAGATCAAATAAGGGTAGTTAACTTTTACATCTAAACTTTTTAAAACTTTTGATCAAAATAAATATATACATAGTTAAGTAGGATACTTCAATACTTGTATACAATTTATAATGATTAAATCAGGGGAATTAGCATATCCATCCACTTATCATTAACAGTATATAAATTTAAAGGTAAAATTAATATCCGGTTATACAAATTAATTAAGTTATGAATATTTAGAAAGTCTGCTCTGCTGCTATGGAATTCAGTTCGAGTTAATCAAGGAGATGAGATCAGCCTTCAGATGTATTAGCCCAAGTCTATGGGTGGTAAGTAGCACAATCTAAGTCATAAAAATGATGGTAACAAAGCAAGAAAGGCTTGTCTTCTCTATCAACAGCAGAACTGGAGACAGACTATAGCTGGGCTTTATTCAACCCATCTGGCTGTATTTGTTTCCTAAGTCAATTATTTTCTGACATTTAGGAATCGAGAGAATTCACATAAAACAAAACATGCATTTCCAAGCTTCTCTTGGAAAGACGAGATTCTCGAGCAGCCCGTGCAGTGGGTCCTGGGTGCTCGGGCGCACACCTCCTTCACTCCTCTTGCCTCTTCATTGCCCCAGCTTCTTGCTTTACTCAGAGGCATCTGAGCTTATGAGCCCTGCAAGGTACTCAACTCTGACACCAGGGAAGTTCCTGTTTTCTTTTCAAATGATTTTCTTTCACTTTTCCAAGCGTGTCATATTACTGGCCTTTCAGACAGAGGTGAGCAGCAGAGAGTTCTGGAGAGTCCCCACCAGTACAGCACACACACCACTGCTGGTATGAGAGGCAGGGGTCATTGCAAGATCAGGAGTCCAAAGTAGATGCCCTGTGCCTAAGATTATGTGCCTAAGACCAGAGGGCAAGGGCCAGAAAAGAACTATGAAGAAGTTTCTCAAAAGGGATGGGTGAGTAAAAAAAGAAAACCAGGGAAACAAATATGAATCAAAATTGCCGGAGCCAGCCGGCAAGAGTATGGGTTCTAAAGTGAGGCGTGAGGATGGAGAATTTTAAATTCTAACGTGGGGGAGCCGCCAGCTTACTATCTCTACTGGTCGACCCCTGTTTGTGGGTCAATATTTCCTACGGGTCGACGACTATGCCTGGGTCAGTATTTTCTATTGCACCAACACTCCTGGCCAACGCAGCTTCTGGGTCAATCTCATCTATATTGCACCGACGCCGACCCCGGGTTTGTTTTTCCAGAGGTATTTATACACAGCTACAGGTCAATCAACATTCTCGTGCTACCACCACCAGAATACAATGAAGACCAATACAAAACACATACATAACAGATAGGCCTATCAGTACCCTCATGTCATCACCACCTGATCCTTTCTCAGACCTCTTTGAACTTTCCATAACCCCAAACCTTGTTGACTCTGGGCGAAGGACAATCAGCTGAGTCAGAGACACCAATATAGGGGAAGGCCTTAATGGCTCCCAACACAAAATAAATGGTAGAAGTGTCCAATAAGCATGAGAAAAGATGCTCAATATCATCAAACATGGAGAAAATTAAAATTAAAACCACAGTGAGGTGTGCTCCTTATCCACTGAGATGGCCAAAAGTGAAAAGAGCCACAATGCCAGCCAGTTGGGAGCAACTGGGATTCCCACACATTGCCAACAAAACTGTCAAATGGGACAACCATTTTGGAGAATAGCTTGGCAGTTTCCTATAAACACACTTACTCTAGGTGGAATGAAAACATTAATCCATGAAAACACTTGGGCTGAATGTTCTTAATAGCCCCAAATGGGAAACAATCCAAATATCCATGTATGGGGGACGAGAAAGCAAATTATGGTATGCCCATTCAACAGAGCATTACCCTGGCATAAAAGTGGAATGATCTTTGGTTACAACAGTTAATATGCATGGTTCTCAAAACATCGTGGTGAGCAAACACAAAACAGAAACAGGGGCAGATATTACATGACTCTTAAGTGTATGAAATTTTAGAAGCAAAACTAGTTGAGAGTTCTAGAAAGCAGATCAGTGAGTGCCTACAGCCAAAGTGAGAGAAAACTGACTGCAAAGGGGAACTTTTGGGGATGTAGAAAACATTCTTGGTGTTGTTTGTGACACTGATTATTATCTAGGTAGGGCTGTCAGACTCATAGAACTCTGTATTTAAAATGTGTGTGTATTATTACATATAATTTTTAGCTTAATGAAATTAACTAAAAATAAGAAAGAAATACAAGGCAGGCAGCCCTAAGAGAGAAGCAAATGGATAATCAGGGCAGGAAGCAAAGCAGAGAGGAGCCACAAAGGGCATGAGATCTACAAGGACATCAACGTGCTAAGCTGGGGCCAGTGGATCCCTGGATAATTTGTAGCTGCTGGGAAACCGTCTTTGCCCTGTGCTACCCATGTGGGCAGCGGCAGTACCCAGCTGCCCACACTCAGCATCTTCTCGTCCCCTGCTCAAGAACTTTCCATTTTCTCCTCACTGCTTCTCATCCTATAAATATACCTTATTTTTTAAATAAGGTTTTATTAACACAGCCATACTCATTGCTTACAGTGTGTGTGACAGCTTTTACACCACAGTGGCAGAGCTGAGCATTTGCAACAGAGACTGCACAGCCCACAGAGCCCGAATATTCCTTTTTCTGGCCTTTTATAGAAAAGGAATCTGAGAATCCCTGACACAAAGCCATTCTCATCCCCCTGGTGTCGGGGCCCCCTATAGGCTTGCCTGCTCCTTCCTTGAGTCTGGACCCATCTCCAGGCCTGCATCACAGGCCCCAGGCCTCATCCTGCTGGTCTTTTCCTTCCCCCTGCAGGCCTCTGGGTTCTTCTTTCATGCCTCTGACTGGTTCGTTCCCTGTAACTTGACCTGACTTCCTTCTCTGCTGTTTTTCCAACTCCCACACCTAACTAACTCAATTTGTTTTTTTCCTGGAGTTGCCTTTTCCAGGTAACAACTTGGAGAAGTGGTTACTTCCGACTCATCTTAATCTTCTTTTAATGAGTTAGTGTCAAATAGTGAAGCTCTTGGCTACTCCCTAGTTGGGCTGCTTTTATTGCGAACCAGTGTAGGAGCTGGTTGAGGGATTATTTCTTATATTTATACTCTGGCAAACTTTTTTCCTGCTCCTACCAATATTCAAGGCAGTGATGTATTCATTGCATAGTTAATTGTCTGTTTCCTCCCACTAGTTAATAACCACCACCACGTGGGGTGCACAGAGGTCTTTTCTATCCTGTTTGCCACTGTATCCCCAGTACCTAACATGGCATCTGGCTTATGGAAACACTTAATGAATAACTGTTGAATTATTAGATAAGTAAAATATAATAAGCAAATAATACTGAAGCATTTTCTCTTCTTTTTCCATGTTATTTTCTTTTCCTAAAGATGTTCTTCTTTACTGAATTTTACAGGCACTTTTATCATGACCGTACAAGCTTTTGCTCCAGATTCAATTCAGGACAGTATTAAATATTCAATTTTTAGTGGGAATGAAGATGGAATTTTTTCCCTGGACCCCAACTCAGGTAATCCTTCTCTGCCTTGTAATGATTTTATTTTTTGTTCCATTTAATGTTACTAGTAATAAATGCCTCTGGAAAATCTTAAAGGTAGACTTGATAAAGGTAATACTTTTTAAGGTAAACAGGAATTTTTATAGTAGCCCATGAGAAATGATGGCAAATCCAGAACTATTTACATTTTGTTCATGCACATTCACTGAGCATTCTGTCTTAACATTTCCAGATTAGGCAGTATCTATCTTGCCTTTTGATTTGTTTATTTGTTTTGGTTTTGGGTACTGGGAATTGAACCCAGGAGCATTCTACCTCAGAGTTACAGCCCTACTGCTATTTTATTGTTCATTTTGAAATGCCATCTTGCTAAGTTACTGAGGGTCTCCCTAAGTGGTTGAGGTTGCCCTTGAACCATCAATCCTCCAGTCTCAACCTCCCAAAGTACTGGGATTACTGGCCTGCACCACCATGCCAGGCCTGCCCTTTGAATTTTTGAAGACGAATTGGTCTCTACTTATAACTGACCAATCTGTTTGGGAAAATTGGAGATATGGGGAGAGATCGTTGTTACTGAATTTGAATGGAAAACAAGCACACATGTCTAGCCGTAGGGAATTTTCATCAGAGATTCTTCTAATTCGCCACTGAATGTCAACAATTCAACAACAACAAAAAAGGACAGCTGTAAAAGTTTCTATGTAGTGGTAAAGAAATTACTTCCAACTACAGCATGTATTAAATTTAGGTTTAATGGGACCATTAGTGTGTTTTCAATGAATACCAATTGATTATTTGAAACATACTTTTTTGCTAACAGCTATGTGTAGTAGATAGGTATCTATTGCCTCACTGTTACAGCTCAAAAGGAATGTTTTTAATAATTTCTCTCTTACCATACATCTGTCCTATTTAATCTGTAATACACGCACTTGGCAACGTTTGAGAGGATAATTTCTTAGGTAAATGCCTTCTCATCTGGGTGGTGCTCTGACTTTCTGGGCCCCACAGCCTTTGGTTGTGAACCTCTCTGCAGAGGTCTGCTAGAAGCCTTCGCCCCTTCACCCCATGGTGAATTAAAGGCTAACACAGCAAACCTGCTGGTGAAAGGTGGTTTGCAAGCTTCCCAGGGCCTTAAGGGTCCAGGTGTCTGAGAGCCCTGGGAAGAGGGCTGAGATTAAAATGCGTACGAAGTAGAATAGCAGAGTCGCCATGTTTCCCCAGGCTCTCCAAATCCTGTGTCATAGCCTCCATGCTGGCCTAGGAGATTACTTTATTAAAATGCAGGTAAGCCCAGGGTGGTGGCTCATTTGGGAGGCTGGACAGGAGGATGGTGGGTTCAAGGCCTCAGCAACTTCACAAGATCTTGTTTCAAAAATAAAAACGTACTCGCCGGGCGTGGCGGTGCACACTTGTAATCTCAGTATTTGGGAGGCTGAGACCGGAGGATCACAGTTCACGAACAGCCTCAGCTACTCAGTGAGGCCCTGTTTCAAAATACAGAATAAAAAATAGGGCTAAGGGTGTAGCTCAGAGGTAGAATGCCCCTGGGTTTCAACACCCCCAGGCCTACAAAAATAAAAAAGCAAAAACTAAAAATTAAAAAGTAATAACAAAAATGTAAGAAGAGCTAGGGAGTAGAGCTCGGAGGTAGAAAGCCTCTGGGTTGATCCCCAGTACTAACAACAAAATACAGATAAAATCCATCTAGGGTCAGAACATAGCAGATAGGAAAAAAAATTAGAAACCTGTTTTTGATTAATTATCTATGTTGACATTTACTTAAATCTTAAAATATCTATATGATGGTACATTAAATGTATAAAACTGTTTAATGGATAATGGAAATATAAAAGCCCATATATTTCATCACCTGTCTCCAGAAATATGATATTACCATTACTCGAACTTCAGGAAGCCACACTGCCTGTGTTTCTCTCCTTCCTTCCTTCCTTCCTTCCTTCCTTCCTTCCTGTGTGTGTTACTGGGGATTGAACCCCGGGAGAGTCTACCCCTGACTTATACCCCCAGACCTTTTTAGTGTTTTTGTAACAGAGTCCCCAAAATTGCAAAGGCTGACTACAAACCTGTGATCCTCCTGTCTCAGCCTCCCAAGCACTGGGACTACATTATGCGCTACCCTGCCCAGCTGAGACTTGCAACTCTTTACCAACATCTCGAGATAAATTTCTTTTTCAATTTACATGTTTTTGTTGACCACAGTTCCAGTTCTTTCAAATTAGGCACAATTATTATTTTTAAAAAGATTTAGCTGCTAATGTCTTCGCAAACTGTTCTTTCTTGCATCTTAGACTTCCGTCTCCTATTGAAAGGCTCCATTTAGAAGAAAAAATCATAAACCCCTAGCAGCCAGCTAATAGTTAGAAAGAAAAGTATATTTTACTGCAGCTTACAGCTTAGGAATGTAAAATATGCGATAAGCCCACCCCATCTTATCTATACTGACTGAGTCAGAGCGCCTTGACCCGGGAGCTTACTGACCACACCTGGTATTTTATCTAACACTTGACTACAGAATGTACTTTTCAAATGATTCTGTAATTTTCTGTAAACGCATGCAATCTAGCCCAAACCCCCCTAACTAGTGGTCTTTTTCCCTATAAATACCCTCAGTTTCAGTGCCTCGGGGCCGAACTCCTATAAGAGTCGGCCCCAGTGCACTGGCTCCTTAATAAACTTTTACCTTTTGCTTTTGCATCAAGGAGATTAAAGTTTCTCGTGTGTTCTTGCTGTCGTCGCTTATCCCGAGGCTGATTGAGGGTCTCCCCTCGGCGGGGGTCTTTCACTATCATGTTCTTCCTACCTGAAATCTCTCCTTTAATGATTTCAGATTGGATTGCCAGAAAAGTGTCTTGGTTGGTAATCCATATTTCTTATTTATTTATTTATTTATTTAGGTGGTACTGGGGTTCCTGGAAACCCTTCTACCTCCGGGTTACACTCCCAGACCTACTTCATACTTTATTTGGAAACAGGGTCTCTCTTTTTTTTTTTTTTTTTTTTGGTGGTACTGGGGTTCCTGGTAGCCCATCTACCTCTGGGCTACACTCCCAGACCTATTTTTTTATATTTCGAAACAGGGTCTCGTAAGCCAGCGTGGCTGGCTTCGAACCTGCGCGATCCTCCTGTCTCTGCCTCCCAAGCGCGGGGATTACAAACGTGCGCCGCCACGCCCGGCTGGTGATCCGTATTTCTGTTGGTCTTGTACTTCTCTCGTCCTGTTTAGCTGTTGCCCTCCGTCTTCTGGCTTCCCACTCCTGGGCTAAGAGGTCAGCAGCTGCCATAAACGCCATTCATTTCTTGTATCTTTTCTTAGGAACTCCAGTTAGGCAAACATTGGACACCTCTTCCTCTTCTCTTTTGTGTTTTTAATCTCTCTCTTTCTTTTCACTTTAGGGAAATGTAGTTTGTATTTCCAGTTTTCTTTATTTTATTTTATTTTGGCCTTTAAAAAACAGTTTCTTGCTCCTTGCTCATGTTTCAAAGGCTATTTCTTACATATTTAAGCATATAGGGCTGGATGGTAGGATATTTGCCTAGCATGTGGAAGTACCTGGATTTTTTTTCTGAAGGACATGCACATGTACATGTGTACAGGTACACGCGCACAAGCAAGTATATATGCATGTGCACACGGGTATATTTCTTTGTCCAATACTTCTAGCATTATAGGTCTTTGACAGCTCATTCTCTTGTCTGTGGATTTCCTTGCTGTCCTTCATAACACGGTGTTTCTTGATGATTTTCGTGCTTATAAACTCTGAGTGCTCGTTGACCTTGAAATATTTTCTTTGAGGAGCCTTTGGAGTCTGGATTGAATTTGAATTTGGACCTTTTAGGGAAGATTGTTCTTTTCCTTCTGAAATTCATCTGGAGACAGTACTAAACAGAAACAAGTTTACATTTAATTCTTCCGAGTTCTTGCCAAGCTTGTTGGGACATACCTATAATCTCAGTACTTGTGAGGCTGAGACAGGAAGATTGCAGGTTCAAGGCCAGCCTCAGCAACTTAGCAAGGCGCTCACCAACTTTCTGAGGGGTAGAATGTTCCTGCATTCAATCCCTTGTCTGTCTGTCTGTCTGTCTGTCTGTCTGTCTGTCTCTCTCTCTCTCTCTCTCTCTCTCTCTCACACACACACACACACACACACACACACACTTTTTAAAATATCTGTGACTATGCCAGGCATGGTGGCTCACGCTTGTAATCCTCACCCTTGGGAGACGGAGACAGGAGGATCATGCAGGTTCGAAGCCAGCCTCGCTGGCTTAAGAGACCCTGTTTCCAAATAAAATATAAAATAGGTCTGGGAGTGTAGCCTGGAGGTAGAAGGGTTCCGTCCCCAGTACCACCAAAAAAAAATAAAAATAAAAAAATAAATAAAATATCTATAACTATGATAATATGACTATCATAAATTCAGCCTTAAGCTAATAAATTCTCAGATTTTTTTTCTCTCCCTTTCAACCAACCCAAAGTCAAGAAGATTAAGTATTAGTCAGGTGTGGTAGCATATACTTGGGAGGCTGAGACAGGAGGATCACAGGTTAGAGGCCAGCCTCAGCAAATTAGTAAGAACCTTAGAAACTTAGTGATACCCTGTCTCAAAATAAAAAATAATAGAGTCTAGGGATGTGTAGTTCAAGGGCAAAATACCACTGGGTTCAATCCCTAGTACTGAAAACAAACAAACAAATAAGGACAATCAAGTGTCCACGCATCCTTTTTGAATATCAATCACTCATCCGGAATATATCGAGCCCTTGGGTTTCCACTGTGCACTGCTTTCCTATTAGCCCCTTAAACTTTGAGCCCTGTTTTTGGCATTTTGCAAGTATCAGCAAGGCATCTCAACACAGAAGCTCACAGTAGAAACTCTTGGAACAAACATGGACTTTTACTGCCTGTTTACCTGCCAGGATTCCTGTGTTTATTTCTGTTTTGTCCTCTGAAGCTTCCTTAAAACTGCATTAACTCAATAGTGCATTTTAATACACACGAATGCATTTAATATTACCTATGCATATATATGTGCATTCAGATTTTTTTTTTCTGCCGGTCTGGGGATGGAACCCAGGGGCATTCGACCTCCGAGCTACACCCCCTGCCCTATTTTTTATTCTTTATTTTGAAACCGGGTCTCACTGAGTTGCAGAGGGCATCACTAGGTAGCTGAGGCCATCCACGAACTGCAATCCTCCCGTCTCAGCCTCCCGAATGCTGGGATTACAAGCGTGTGCCACCACGCCTGGTGTGCATTCAAATTTTATTGAGAGAAGTTTTGTTTTTTTTATCACAAGGATCGTTCAAGTATATAGTTCACTACAACTATTATTAAACCTTTTTCAAATTTTTAATTATGATAGTAAATACACATTTCATACTACCCTTGATAAATTATTGTTAAACTTGTGTCTAAAGGTACCTACTACAGATTTTCCAGATGTGTGTATTATAAACTGAAGACCAGTTAAAATAGAAAATGAGTATGTCTGATAAATTAATAAAATTGATGTCTAAAATTGTAGTCACTTTTCTTAAGGGAAAAATTGGAGGAATCCCCATCCCATAGTTACAAATCAAAGGTCAACTGTTGTATTTAAACTTCATACCACTTTGATTAAAAACATCTATTATCTAAACTAGTCAGGATTTGGGACTTTAACTGAGACCGTGTACGTGAATGGCAGATGGTAGTATTCAGTCTATTAGTTGGTAGATTGACGTAAAACAAAAATGATCAAACTTTCAGTGCTTCAAAGGCATGGTTGTAGCAGAAGAGACTTTAAAACGCTATTGGATAGCATAAATATCTGCCTCATTCTCCTTTGGGTTTGTACAGATGTGTGCACACAGTGTGTAATGGACCAAGGTAACCTGGTGATCTTATCAAGCCTGTAGCATTTGAAGAATCTTAATCTCATTTTGATGTATATTTTATAACTTGGACCAAAGCTATAGCTGTATATGTACTAGAAGGAAAATATCACCACTGTTTTGTTCTCAAGATAACATACAACTGGTGCATAACGGGCCAGCAGGAACGTAAAGATGATATTCATGAGGGTTTCTCGCTGTAAGGAAAATATGGCTTTCCGCACATACTATTAGCAGAGCTCAGTAGAACTTTTATCTCACTAACGACTACATTCTTTATGTCCCCCCAGGAAAACGCACGTTTATGATCAAAGGCAAAATGTGGACTCAGTAGGTGTGCCAGCCTTGAGTCATCTCACAGCCTGACTATTATCCTTCCCACTTGCACAACTTTCTCGGCATGTGCCAGTTATTACGCCAAAAATAAAAACCAAACAAGGAAAGCATTAGAACTGTCGACCCATTCCAAGTGCAAAATTCCAATTATCAAAGCCTAAACACAAGCCTTTTATTAAGAGCTTCACTTTGATCTGCACCATAATTGGCACACTTTCTACCAAATGACACTGGCAATTTAGTGTTACATTTCTATTTCATTTTTCCTTACAAACCGTAACACCATAGCATGATAGTATGATGCTTCCTTTGCTAGAGACAGGGATCCGGGTGAGCACCTTGGCTGCATCTCAGACTCAGGGTTCTGCCATTTGGGGTGCAGGGGCCATCCTTGTGCCACCAATGTTTCTGAAAACCAGCTGGTTTCATTGCCAGCCCATAAAATGCATCTTAATGTTCGTGTAGTTGCTAAATGTTAGAGCTAGCCTGGATCATCTGTCAGGGATATTGGTCACCACGGAGTGGTTTGTAAAAGTCATTTGATCCCAGGACTAAATTGACACGGTAATCTGATGTCAAATAATCATCATGAGTTTATGATATTTTAAATTGGTTGTAAGTTAGGTGGGCGTAGTGGCACATGCTTATAATCCCAGCAGCTGGGAGGCTGAGACAGGCGGATCGTGATTCGAGGATAGCCTGAGCTACTTAGTGAGGCCCTTTGCAACTCAGGAAGACCCTGTTTCAAATTGAAGAATAAAAAAAAAAGGCTGGTGGGAGCTCAGAGGTAGAATGCTTCTGGGTTCCATCCCCAGTATTGCAAAAAATAAAAATAAATAAATAAATAAATAAATTTTGTAGTATAGTGAGTTCCTAATATAGCATGTAAATATTTAATTTTTAGAACAACAGATTATAAGCTATAAAATCTCCCTCCACCCACTCAATGCCAAAGGTAAAATATTAGAATAAGATATAATTTCTATCAGAATCTAAGTAACTACCAGATGGCCTAAAGAACTTTTTTTTTAACTGGGTTGGTTACCTGGAGAAACTGGTTCAAACAGAGGAATAACTGTTGATTCAGGGCATGTTTTCTGTGTAAGTTCTTTTACTAGAAGATCAAACTTTGTGAATTCCATGAGTATTAAGCTGTTGTTTTCTAAATTCAGAGTTCACCTGGATATTAAGTTCAATTTGTAGATGTAGAGATGCAGGGATGCAGGTGATGAGTCATGGAATCTCCACCCAAACGTGCCTGTCTCATGCCTCAGGGCCTCCCCTATGAAGCCATTATTCATATTCCCATTTTATAAAAACGAAACTTTTTCTTATAGACCTGAATGTCTTACTCCGGGGAGTCACAGGAGTTATGAGGTCGCGGGGCCAGGTAGCCCATCTCAACTAAGCAGCCAGTACCCACTGAGGCTGATTCTTGGCTGCAGGCACCTCCACTCCAAATCAGTTCTCACTCAGTATATCTCTGGTGGGATTCTCACAGTGAAAACCAAGTAAATAACAATAATATTACACTGGATCCAAAATTTTGTTCTACAGAGCAAGAAAGACTAGTGGAAATTAGAGAAGGCAATTATATTTAAGGAATTCCTTAAATTTCAGGATAAACTAGAGCCATTGAATCACCACCAAGAGTCAGCTGTCCTAACCTGAGAGTTGGCTGCCCTAACCTGGTTCAGTTTTTGTTTATTTGGTTTTATGTTTCGGTCCTGGGGATTATTAAATCCAGGGGCATTCTCCCTCCAAGCTACACCCCAGCACTTTTTAGGTTTTTATTTTGAGACAGGATCTTGATAAGTTGTTTGGAGCCTTGCTAAGTTGCTGAGGCAGGCAGGTCTCAAACCTGTGACCCTCCTGTCTCGCCTCCAGGGTACTGGGATTACAGGCATATTCCACCACACTTGGCTAGGTTCTGGTTTTTATACGAGGGTGTAAAGATATTATTGAATACCTTTTATAGGGCGCACCCTGAGCTAGGCATTGGGAATGCGAGGAAGTATAAGACAGGTGACTGCCCCACCTTGTGGGGCTTATAAACCAAGAGGAGTTGTCAGTAAACAGTGATGATGAGGCTTCCTGGAAATGTAGGTGCCTTGTAAGAGCCTGATGAGGGGTTCAGGTCAGGAAAGATCCCTGAAGAAGGCATGAAATGGTGGCTTTCCAGATAGAGCCAGACGCATGCGCAGGGACTCAGTGACAAGAAGTCAAGGAAGGCCAGGTGGACCCCACTCTGGCCAGAACAGGGAGGGCAACGTGGAGAAGGACACAGGGGAGACTTGGGGTGGCTGGACCTGAGAAAGTAGGCCTTTGCAGGTTAAAGATGCGGAACTTTATAGTTGAAGCCATTGAAGGGTTTTATTCAAAATGATGACAGTGTCCATTTTTATTTAGTCTTGAATGGAAACTGGACTGGAGGATACCAGTTAAGTGGCCAGTGCAGGGGATAAGGAAGGAAATGCTGATGGCCTGGAGAAGGGCAGCCGTGGTGGAGGAGGCAGGGTGTCAAGAGATGTTTGGAAGGTACACATTGCAGGATACAGTGACGGTCCAAGTATGGACGGAGAAGGATGGTTTAAGAGAGAGCTCCAGATTTCAGATATCTGTAGGGTCAAACATACAGAGGGAAATAAACTATAAAATATCTGAAACTTTCCAATCGTTTCCACACAGGTGAGCATATGAGTCAACGGTGATTGGGACTTTTAAAAAATAATACCATTCCTCTCTCTCTCTCTCTCTCTCTCTCTCTCTCTCTCTCTCTCTCTCTCTCTCTCTCTCTCTCTCTCTCTGAATAAAAACAGGAAAACTCACTGTGAAAGGGCCCAAGTTTCTGGATTTTGAAGTCAGAAATGAAGTTCAACTCATCATTGTGGCTGAAAGTAGTGAGCATAGAGCTTACAGCAAGATAATAGTCTCAATACAGGATGTGAATGATAACTCTCCACACTTTGGGCAAAGTGTTTACCAAGCATCAGTGTCTGAAGGCCAGCTCTACAAGGAGCAAGTCATTCAGGTAACAGGTGTGTGTGTGTGTGTGTGTGTGTGTGTGTGTGTGTGTGTGTGTGATTATCAGTCAATGTGCATCTAAAAATCTACAGCCAATGTCCAACACATAAATTAAAATTTAAATGTCTCTAGGACGTGTGGTTGGATGAAACCTAATAGTAATTGAAATTTGACATTTCTGCATTCTCTTCCTTTTGGTTCCTTCAGTGCTCATTTGCTGCCCACCTGCTTTCTCTAGGGACTCTAAGCATTCGTTGGAACTAAGGGGACACTGCAGAAACACAAAAAACGACTGGCCTTATATACAATACGGTTCAGTGGGAAAGTTGGAAATGGATACATAAAATTAAGTGCCATGTAATTAATGTCCTAACAGGATCTTATGTTTAGTGTGGTGAATGAAAAGAGGAGAGACACAATCTCTCCCTGGAGGAGAAGCGTGGTGCTTCAGAGAATGGTGGCCCAGCCGGGCGTGGTGTGCATGCCTTTGCAGCAAGCCTTAAAGGGAGAACAGACATACTGGCCACAGTTTTCAAGACTAAGTTCTCCAAAGTCCTGAACAAGAGAATCTGTTCACCAGATAGTCTTGTTCCAGCTGTATATCCCACTTCTCCCCATCCTTGGTCATTTTTCTACCTCCATCAGTTCTAGTGCCCATGTTTTCCTTTCCCTTCACCAGTGAGCTGAGTCTTTGCAGTCAGGAAGCTGAGCACCAGAAGATCTGTGAATCTGCAAAGGAAATCAGCATAAAGCCCCCTTGCTGGAAAAGTTAGCCATAGGATGGGACATTCCCTTTGACCTCTGGAATGCTACAGGTGTGGTCAATACCTCATGAACCTCCTCCCTGGGCTAGGCAGGGTCAGGTGTTTACATGGCATGCTTGTGCTTCCAGGGCAAGACCTCCAATGTTTCTTACTGTGTAGCCACCTTTACCTGAACATATAGAAAGACAAGTCCAGTTCTCAATGCACATGATCCCATCCATTGGTGGAACTGGTAGCATCTCTGCTGTGCTGCAGGCATAGCTCTCTACGTCCATGTTGCCACACACGCAATCCAGGAGGTCCCACATGAGAAAGGACCCGACCCACCCACCAATGCCTCAAGTTATAGAAGACCTCTAGAAAAGAGAGTCAGGGAGACACACAATGGACTTTGTCATTCCATTTAGTTTTCAGGAAGCTCGCGTTGCCATTTTCTATTCTGTTCAGAGATGTGGGAAGGTGGAAGCTCTGAGGTAATACCACCTGTGGTGGCTACTTCCTGTTTTCTACTATCATGCCTTACACCCTCCTTTTGGTTACAGTTCTGCAAACTTCCTTTGAGGAACTGGCTTTCCTCTGAGGGATGCAGACTTGGTGCAATTTTCAAAGGTGTTGTGCGCCTTGGTCTCAGTCAGGCAGACTTTCTCCCCCTGGAATTTGAGTCTTGGGTGAGGGGCCATCAAGATTGAGAAGCAGTGCCATAGATGCCCAGACTTGCTCACTTTCTTTGTTCACCAGGATGCTATCACTCTGAGGTTACCAGAGTGGACACTTGTTGTCAACATCCTGACGCACAAATAGGCATGCTGCCTCAGGAGACCTATTCTCTGTACTTAAAAATTTATTCATCTCAGTTGCAGACTGACTAGTTGTTCTTCCTGGTTCTCCCAAAGACCACTGTGTGTTGCTGCCTTTCTGTGCCAAATAACTGGCTTGTGTGCTCTCCTAAGGTATTCTTGGGTGTCCAACTTGGGCCTCTTGGAGTTCCCTGAGAACTCTGGTAGCAGCAGAAAGGATGAACTGAAATGATAGGAATTAGAAAGTAACCCTACTAGGACATCAATATAACAGGAGAGAGATGACAAGGGATATGAGTGAAGTGTGAGGATCATAGAGGATGTAAATTTGTTTTAATTAGTAATCCTGAAGCTTTATTTTCAAATAAGATCTTTAATCAACTAGTATAATTTGTTTAGTAATTGAAATTCAATACAGAATAGCCAGACATGGTGACAGACTCTTGTAATCCCAGTACTTGGGAGGCTGAAACAGGAGGATTGCAGCTTCATAACCAGCCTTAGCAACTTAGCAAGGCCCTCTGCATTTTAGTGAGATCCTGTTTCAAAAGAAAAATAGAGCTGGAGGTGTAGCTCCAAGTTAGAATGTCCCTAGGTTCAACCCCCAGTACCACACACAAAAAATGAGAGAGAGAGAGAGAGAGAGAGAGAGAGAGAGAGAGAGAGAGAGAAATTCAATGTAGACTAAACATATTTTCATGGATTATGATGCAAAAATTTTGTCCTACTCTCAATACTCCTTTGATCATGATTGAAATATGTTAGAACTAAATCTAAGCTTTGTTTCTTTTTAAAAGATCCCTTTAAATTAAAACTCCAATACAATATTAAAAATCCACACATGTCCTATTAGAAGAGATAGGTTAGGCAGGGGGAAAGAGCAATGACAGTTATTCAGTAATGAAGCTCTCCTGCAATGTGTATTTACTTTCCTGATGCCAGCATGAATCCATACATTACTGGAAATATTCTATTCAAGCAAATTAGATATTTTCCAACAATTTAGTCTATTGCATAAAATTATAGCTCAACAACATGTGAAATTTATTTGGAAATCCTTGTGCAGAAAATTCCATCCCCCATCACCCACGTAATTATAAAGTTAAATGCAATCTCCAGCCATTTCTTGATGTCCTTTGAAAGATTTTTAAAATTTCTTTTTATACTTTTATGGTGCATTGTAATTATACATCCTAATGAGATTCAAAGTGATACAAACACACGTGCACGGAACCTGGCATACTTCCCTGTGCACCCCCTGCGTCCTCTCCTCCTTCCCTGTACGGCGTTCGTGGGCTATCCATATGTAAAAGAACAAAATTAGACCCTTATCTTTCCCAATGCACAAAAGTCAATCCAAGATGAATGATTGTTTTAAAAATGCATTTAACCATCTGTGGCTCTTTTGTAATGCCTTTCTCCGAGAAGGAAGCTTATCCCACATTTCAGAATAAGTCTTATCTGATGGAAGAGCTGGTTCCTCACAGGTTTTTGCTACTGACCTGGACAGTGGGTTGAATAGCCTGCTTGAGTATTCCATTCTCTCTGGCAACCAAGAAGAAACCTTCCAGATTGATGCGCTGAGTGGTGTGATAACAGCAAATGTGATTCTGGATTATGAGTTCACCAAATCCTACAGGTTAGTCCGGGATTCACATCCATTCCACCAACTGTTCCTCCCAGACTCTCACAACATTGTTTCCATGGGCTTGACAGCCTGTTATGCAAGCTTGATTATAAAATATGTTTTCTTTGATCTGATTTAACAGTCATCCTTTGTGACATGTAGAAATAGTCTTAGAAATTATTTGCTATTTGGAAAGTGATTAAACTAATTCTAAGATCTTATAAACTTAAGATGCTGCTCAGTACTGAGAGGCATTAAAAAGACAATGTTTATGAAATTCCTACTGAAATGCCCTCTGCACATGTTTATTGTTATTATTTTTAAAACCAGGGAAGAATGAATGACATTTCTCTTTTCATCCTTTATTCTTATTTTGTGTATGAGAGTACAACAATACTGTCATCAGGGTCCTTGGTGCATTCTATGTTCTAAAAAATGATTGTATTAAAAGCACATGTTCAACATTAAAAATTTTTGTCTGGTATGCCAGATTCATCTAGAGCTCTATAGAGAAGAGAGTAATAGTGTCAAAGATTTCATGTATTTGAAAAAGTCAGTGGTGCAAAAGCCTAAACTTACCAAAGTGATATTTATGGCATCTCAAACTGTAAAAGCAAAAGACTCTAAGAAACTTCAGGTCCACAAATAGCTACTGCTTCAGGGATAATGGCTCAACCCTCCCATGAAACTAGTTTTTAAAAAGAAAGGGGCATGTCTGTATTTTCTGAAGACAGACCTCTAGGATAGTGACTGTGTGAAGGAAATACCAAGGTGCACCATAGTGCTTAAACAGCATGACTGTGCGAGGGAAGGCACACTTACATACTTGCAGCGCTTCTGGAAGGAAATGCTAACCTTGTTTGTCTTTAGAGTTGAGTGGTGACCTGAAGTTAAAGAAAGACTTGGCTTTTTTTTTTTTTTGCATTTTGCTTACCATGTTTTATATTTGTATCATATTTTTATGTTTCCCACAAAGATCTTACACATACAGTATAGTAGTGCCCCCTTATCCATGGAGGTACAGTCAAGATCCTTGGTAGAGGCCTGAAACTGAGTATAGGACTGAGTATAGTACCCTCTCTATATTGCATTTTCCTTGTATTTTCTGCAGTTTTGCCACAGAGTACCTGAGTTCATGAGGCCTTCCATAAGCTATGCTCTAGTGTCCCCTTTGCATCATTCCTCTTGTGCTTTGGGGTTACTGTAAAATAAAATAAAGGTTACTTGAGCACTGTAATACTACAATAGTTGATCTCATAATCAAAAGAGCCAATAAGCAGCTAACAGGCAGGTAGTGTATACAGTGTGGATACACTGAATTAAAGGATAACTCATGACAGGACAATGTGAGGTTTTATCACAGTACACAGAGCAGCATGCAATTTAAAACTTATGAATTGTTTATTTATATAATTTACTGTTTAAATTTTTGGACTATGGTTTTGGCATTGGGGTGGTTAAAGCTGTATAAAGTAAAGTGATAGGTAAGGAAAGACTATTATATTTCATTTAATCCTCACAACTTCCTCCCAAGGACAATTAGGTAGGAATATTTTATTTACTGATGAGGAAACAGAGATAAATGGCTTGCTCAAGTCACAGAACTATTTAAAAATCAAACTTGGATTTGTACCCAGGCATTCAGATTCTGAGTCACACTGTCTCCACCATACAAGCTATAGAGAAACCTCTTATTTAGGGAAAACAGGTATCAATATTATCCTATGCCTAACTGCTTTAATATTTTATGAAGAATGTACAATATATTTTTGTGGTAAAGCAATGAGAATTGATTAAAATAGAATATGTTACTGAGCAGATTGAACTAATTATCTTAAAACCTTCCAAATATGAAAGTTTGATCAAGTGTTTAAGGTTTGTTTGTTTAATATATTTCAAAATATTTCTTTAAAGGTATTTTTAAAAGTTTAAGACCCCTGTATTAACAATTAGGATTTTTTCTATAATATTTTAGTATAATTAAAATGAGTGACTCTTACTGCATAATTATGTAAAAGTCTATTCTCACTACATTGTTTCTCTAGTAACTTTAAATACGAAGCATTTTTTCCCCTCGGCATAGATGACTGCAGGTAAATCCCAGCTTAGGTCCTGCTTGAGTGATTACAAATTCAGAGATCACTGACAGTCTGCTATGTTCCGAGAACTAATCATTTTCCATTCATAATGACTTTACTGTTACAGTATTCTTCTTATTCAGTGGAGCCTAATTAACAATTAAATCTAACTTCTTTCAACTTTTTCCTATTTGCGTCATAGTTTCTATGTTCTCAACATTTAAATTGTTCCCAGTATTTTAAAATGTCTTTCTCCAATTCCCCATAAAGAACTCAAAGCTGGGAGAAGCAAAAACAGAGAAGTTAACTCCCCCCAACACACACACTGCACAGAAAGATACACACGCACACACACACACACGCACACACACACACACGCACACACACGCACACGCACACACACGCACACACAGTCTCCAGCATCATCAAGGCAAGGAAATAATTTGAACTTCCTGCCTCTTTAGGTTCTCTCCATACCCTCTCCCACCCTCAGTCAACCCTGTGGCTTCTATTTTCTTTTTTCTTGATATTTAAGGCCATGAAAACCATACAATGAGTTTTTCCTAGTCTGCTACACCCTCAGGGAATGCTGTGGAAATAGTATAGCTTGGTGTTCAACTTTACTTTTTTGCATCCCTGGGGATTGAACCCACAGGCATTCATTTCCACGCTAAACCTCTAGCCCTACTTTTTATTCTTTATTTTGAGACAGGGTCTTGCTGAGTTGCAAAGGGCCTAAGTAGCTAAGGCTGGCCACAAACCTGCAAACCTCCTGTCTCAGCCTCCCAAGGACTGGGATTACAAGAGTGCACCACCAGGCCTGGCTTTCCTTTACTTTTGAAGTATTGCTATTTTTGTCTCATTGAGGAAACTATTCCCGATTTACTATTCCAATAAAAGGAGCTTATGTCCTGTATGATTCTACTAAATATAAATGCATCAAATAATTTTAGTTTTCATGAGAACACAGTTAAAACACAGTGGATAGGTGACAAATTATAAAATAAGCATTAAATTTTGTATGATGATATATCTGAACTTACAAGAAATATTTACCAACCAGAAGGCTGGAAATACAAAGGCAAGGGAAGCAGCCCTTATTCTCAGGACATTTCATAATCAAGTCCCAGTAAAACCCATGGCTGAAAGCATACTGATAACCACAGTAGTAGACATCTATAGAACTCCTGCTTTACATTTATTATCTAACCGAATTGTATCATTCCAGACAAAAAGGTTATGAATAAAGGTGTGGATGTGCTATAGTAATTGGTACGTGCTATAGTAATTGGTATAGTGTACGTCTGAGAAGCAACTGAGTGTGAGGAAATCAAAGAGGCTGTCAGGTTGCAGGAATTTATATGCCATATAATAGGAGTTAGACTTTATTCTGTGACTGTACAAAAGTATGAACAATTGAGTTCAGATCTTTATGTTGGAAAAGTGTCTGTTAAAAGAGGCATTGTAGAATGGAAACTAGTGTCAGGCAGACAAGATAAGCTGGATCATATCTAATAATGATCTATTACTTGAAGTAACAAAAGGAACGGAAGGAAGGGACTATGTTTATCAACTTTCTATCACTCTAACAATTAACCTGAGATTAATCAGTTTAAAAAGAGAAGAGGTTATCTTGGCTCATGGTTTTGGAGGTTCCAGTCTATGATTGCTGGTCCTGTTGCTTTTGGACGTGTAACAAGGCATCATCTCATAGTGGGAGCACATGGTGGAGCAAAACTCATGCCTGGAAAGTGAAAAAGGGGAAGAAGAAGAACTGGCATCCCACAGAACCCTTTAAGGGCACGCCCCCCCAGTGCCTGATGACTTTCAATTAGTCTCATCTCCTACAGTTCCCACCATCTCCCAGTAGGGCCACAGGCTGAGGACCAAGCCTGTAACACATGGGCTTTTGAAGGACACGCCACATCCAACCTACATACTTAAAAGCTGACTGAGATGTGGAATTCATAGGAACTTGGTAAGGATTTAAATTTATTGAATGAAGAAGGGCATAAAAAACAGATCCAAGATTTCTATATAGGAATGATAGAGAAATAGATCAGGATTATGATTTTTATTCTTAGCAACTTGAATTTAAAGAACCAACAGCAGCAGAAAAATGAGGACCCCACGCCCCTTTGGACAATTAAAAATAATGATCTGGAACTTAGGAAAGGGCTCCTTGGTCAAGATTTAGAGTTAATATTTCTCCAGGGAAAAGGTATGAAATGGAGCTCCCTGGGGGAAAATATGTAACCTGGGAATTAGGGGTGTGAGGGCAAACAGAGAAATAGGAATGACGAACAGGAAGAGCCGGAAAAAAAGGATGGCATGGAAACCCAAAGGAGAGGTTGGATTGTGTAAAAGAACAGGTCTTCAGAATGTGTTGGATAACAAGCTGTAGAAATATTCTTCTTTGTAGGGTATTGGCAAAGAATAAACTTGTCCCAAAATGTTTTCTACCAAGATAACTTACTCAATATTACATTTGTAGATTAATTATATGAATTTGTTAACACTTAAGTTAACAAATTGTGATTAACAAAAATACTTTTTGGATTAAGTAAGCAAATACAACTTCCTGAAACAAATGTATTGCCTATACCATAAGTGTATGGAGATTGAACACCAAATGCCTCCTTGATACTAGACACTATCTTAGAGAGTGTCTGTAAATTTCAAAGAAAGGAGTGTTATTTAAACTTAAGTAAAATTTTTGCCTCATTTGGCTGGTGCCCCAAAATTTCTTTTTGTTCATTTACCTGCTGTGGTCACCAGAAAACAACTGTTTTTTAACCTAGTATCTTTCATGAACAAAGGCTAAAACAATACCATACTACTTTCAGTTTTCTAAGTACATATAGTAGGATTATTTCCTTTGAAGACTTTTCAGTGAATACCACTGTGACCTGGCATTTCTTTTCCCTTCAAATAAGGCTAAGTAAGCATATGAACATTTATAATTTTTATGTCCACAACTTGGAAGAGGCTTCTGCAAAGAGACTCATAAAAGTGATGGATAGAAAGCAAATCACAATGGGTTGGAGAGGTAACTGGAAGAGGAATCAGAGACAAATATGAAGGACCAGTTTGTTTTTTGAGCAATATCATATTAAAAAGGAAAAAAATGTCGTTCCATGGTAATGAATAGGATTTAGGCTTGATAGTAGAGTATGCTCGTAGGATGGGTTTGACTTGGATGTGTGTAGGCAAAAAGGAAGTATTCTATAGATAAAGATTAAAGATTTTGATCAGCTAAATATATTTTCTGACTTTCAATTTTTATTGTTATCAAAGTAATATGTATATTTTGTGAAAATAAAATCAAGTAGTAGAATGGAGTATCTGGGTTTAGATGAAAGCAAGCAACCATTATTGCTTCACCCTCCTAACACTGAAGCTCTCCAGAAGCAGACACGTTTAGCTGATTTTTCCATTATTATAAACAACAATGTGTTTCAATTTATAATTCTAAACATCATCCCTCAACTTTTGTATTAGTTGGCTTCCTACCACTGCAACAAAACACCTTAGATAACCAACTTATACAGAGGAAAGGTTTATGTTTGCTCATGGTTTCAGAGTTTCAGTGCGTGACTTATTGGCCCATTGTTTGGACTTGTGGTGAGACAGCATGTCACAGTAGGAACACATGGTGCAGTGAAGCTGTCTGCCTCATGGTAGCAGGAAGTTAGAGACAGAGAGAAAGGGGCCAACTCCCATTATCCCCTTCAGGGGACATCTCCATGGGTCCAGCTTCCTCTCACTTGATCTCACTTCCTAAAGGTCCCACCACCTTCCAATGGCACACACGCTGGGGATCAGGCCTGTGACATATGGCCTTTGGGGACATTTCAAACCCAAACTGTAGCAACTTTCTTTTATAATAAATGTTTAATAGTGTATGACTATGTAAATGTTTGCTTCATAGCTCTACTATTTGATTTTGTTCCCTCCCAGCTTCCTTGAATTAATGATCATCGTTCTTTTATCCTTGCCCAGTTTCCTATTTTAATGAAGTTCCTTAACTCCACACGAGTATTCCATCAGTTGTCATCTCTCCCATCAGTTTTACCTCTAAATGAATCTTATATTAAGTATCCTATGACATCTTTTTCCTTGGACACCTCATTCCTGCTGCTTTCTTCCCTCCTGATTTAGCCTGGATAGTTTGATTAAGCACTGCAAGGCTGATAACTCATGACTTTGGTTTAATCTTCTTCTAGTCTGGGCCCATGATTCCCAGTGCAATATCTTTCTATTTTTTTAATTTTTTTTTTTTTTTTTGTGGTGCTGGGGTTCCTGGAAGCCCTTCTACCTCCGGGCTATACTCCCAGACCTATTTTTATATTTTTTTATTTGGAAACAGGGACTCTTAAGCCAGCATGGCTGGCTTTGAACCTGCGCAATCTCCTGTCTCCACCTCCCAAGCGCAGGGATTACAAGTGTGGGCCACCACGCCAGGCTTCCGGTAGCTTTTTAGGAAATGACTCCAGAGAAGCAAAATCTCCATGTCCTTGCAATCTGAAAGTGCCTTTATCATATTCTTACATGGGATATATCCAGTGAGTAAGACAGAAGTTGAAAATATATTTTAGAATATTGAGGCATTGCTTTTTTTTTACCTTAAATTCCAAGAGTTGCTGTTGAGAGCTCTAATACAGGTCAAATTCTTTTAATTCTTTTACTTCGAATGATGATTTTTCCCTTTCTCTGTGGGGGTATTTAGGTTATTTATTTTATTCAGTATATTTAGAAATGTTGTAACTATAAACTTTGGTGTGGGTCTCTTTTTGTATTGATTACTCATTCTTCTTTAAATAAAGACGACTTGTTTGTTTTCTACTGCTTCAATGGATCTTTTGTTAATTCTATTTCCCACTTTTCATTTCTTGCTTTGCTTGCTGGTTTATTTTGTTACTTTATTTCTTTGGGCTATTTCCTTAATTTTAATCTTCTAAACTTTTGTTTTCTAGTAAAAAAAATAAGGGAGTGTGTATATATGTGTGTTTGTGTATGTTTCTAAAATCTATTTCATCACTTTTGTAGTATCCAGTTCCTATGTTATAAATGTATTTTCTTCTGATATTTCTCCTAGGGTATTCATTGGAATTGTTTTTACATTTTCATTTATTCTTTTCAGTGTCTGTTTCTACTGGGTTCTTTTTTCTTCTTTATTTTGAGCTCTCTCTCTCTTTTTTTCTCTGGATGCTTACTATAAAAATAACTGATGACCCCTGGGTATAATCAAGGAAATAACAAAGTCATGAGAATCTCTAATGAGCTAGAGGAGTCTGATTAGCACACTTCACTTTCAGATGAACCAGAGGGGGCCTTGACTGTTTTTCAGATTACATACAAATTACAGCATATAAAGTTCACTTTTCTTTGTAAGGGGGCTGTTATTTCTCCTAGAAAAGTCCCTCAATATTACTTACCCTCAATAAGATCATCAGATATTCTTTTACTTGTAAGTGAAAAGCAGTGGGAAGAGATGACATAATTCTTCTGTAATTTGTTTTAATATAATCTTCCTATTTTTAGCTCAATCACTCATCCTTTACCATGCCTCTAATGTCTTCTTGTTTACATTGGAGAAACTACTCCATATCAACATTATTCTTCTCTGGATATATTTTTAAGACACTTTATTTTTATAGCCAGTATATTTTCATGGTAAAACTGAGAGGAAGGTAAATTTCCATACATCCCCTATCCTGCACATACACAGCCTATTCATTATTACCCCCACACCCCGTAGAGTGGTGCATTCATTACAATCAATGAATCTACATTGATACATCATTATCACCCAAATCTATCATTTACATTAGGGTCTACTTTTGGGGCTGTGTATTCTGAATTATTTTAATCTTTTATTTTCTCATATCTACTCATCTCTACCAAATCCTTAATCTGCTTATATCTTCCAGAAATTTTGGTACTTCTCACCCATTTTAGCCACTAATATCTTCTTCCCTTTCCTTTTGACCTTATACCTTATTTTATATTTCCTTGCTGTCACTGTAGTGGAATCTTTGGAAGAAGAAGAAATCAACTTTAGAAGTCAGACCACTTTCTTTAACCAGAAATCATAGTTCTTTTCATAGGTGATGTGATATTGGCTGATATTTTTATTTTTCTTAGAATTTCAGAAGAAACAGAACATGCTTGGTAGATATTTAAGATGTAGTTGAGAGTTTTTGAAAAAATCCTCTACCAACAACTTTAGTATTTTAAGGCAATAAAAAAAAAAATCCTGCCTGTTCGAAGGAAGGCCTCATTTAAAGAGTTTAATGTAGTAAAAGAAGCTTCCCATGGCTGGGAGAATAGGAAAAATGTGTTCTACTCTAAATCTGGTCAGTTTCATTTATAGTCTCTGCTGATCGCACTAATCAGGGCAAGAGTTCTGCAACCCGGAGCCAGTTGGACTGGCCACAGCCAGCCGTTCACAACTGCCAAGGAGCCATCATAGACGACTTGAGGTCTCCCAGACGTTGTGTCTAGAATCTCTGCAGATCTAATTTCATAATTTTTCATTTGTTCTTTAAGTCTTTGAGAAAGCTTTTTCTTGCCCTTTTATTTTTCTAAGGTACTTATTTCCCTCCATATCAAAGAATCTTTACTTTTTTTTAACCTGCCATAGTCATTACAGTGGATGTCCTAAAGTTGCAACATTGGGAAAATAAGGGTGGTGGTAGATCTAGAGCGAGAGACGGTGGACCTTTAGCTGTGATGTCTTTCCTGAGACTAGATGTTTTCCCGGTGACCTTGGGAAAGGGCAAGTAGCATGGGGAAAATATTAGGAGTTGACTATTTTTGGCAAAATATTTCTATGTGTATCTGACCAATGGTCATACTAACAAAATAAACTTTCCACATGCAATTGCTAGAACTAGAAGTTCAAGTGGCTCTTTTACTGATATCCCAAATCTTTTTCTTACTTTTTTTTTGTGGTACTGGGGGTGAAACCCAGGGGCTTTTCTACTTCCAGACTATACAACCAGACCTATTTTATATTTTATTTGGAAACAGGGTCTCACTAAGTTGCTGAGAACCTCACTAAGTAGCTGAGGCTGGCTTTGAACCTGTGTGATCCTCCTGTCTCAGCCTCCCAAGCACTGGGATTACAAGCATGGGCCACCACGTCCGGCTTCCCAACACTATATAGTATAAAAGACAGCGACCTGTGTGCTTAAAAAATGGTAGATATAAGCAATAGTCATTAACTAGTAAATGGAACTGAAATCAACAAAGAATTGGTACTATTTCACCTCTCTTTCAAATTTTGGATTGGAAAGGACTCTTTTAAGGGCCTATCAATGGAAAACAATGAACTGTGTATCTGCTTCTAGAAATCAGTTTCTTGAAAGACAGCAGCCTAAAATAAATACCACTTTTTTTTTTTTTTTGTGGTGGTGGTACTGGGGGTGAAACCCAGAGGCTTTCTACCTCCGGGCTACACTCCCAGACCTTTTTTTTATATTTTATTTGGAAACAGGGTCTCACTAAGTTGCTGAGAGCCTCACTAAGTAGCTGAGGCTGGCTTCGAACCCATGTGATCCTCCTGTCTCAGCCTCCCAAGCGCTGGGATTACAAGCGTGCGCCACCACGCCCAGTGATAAATACCACTTCTGAAATAAAGATTGTCTTCTCATTGACAGTTCATCTTATTACTTACCTGCTTCCCCTGGACTCCATAGTGTTTTGGCAGGAGTGACATCTAAGTTCATGATTGTGCATCAGGCTGTTGTGCAGATGCAGCAAGAGAACGCACTGAAGCTGTGTCACAGAGCGGGGCACAGCTTCCCCTGTGACCAACATCTGAGCTTGAGTTCTGGCTCTCCCATATAACACCTGTGTACTCCTCGACAGATTGTGAGAAACTAATGCCTAGAAATTAATAAAGATAATTAAGCCAGGTGTGATGGCACATACTTGTAGCCCAGCATTTGGGAGGCTGAGACAGGAGGATTGCGGTTTGTATACAGCCTCATCTACTACTGAGTGAGGCCCTTTGCAAATCAGTGAGACCCTGTTTTAAAATAAAGAGTAAAAATATAGGGCTGGGGGTGTAGCTTGGAAGTAGAATGCCCCTGGGTTCCATACCCAGTACCACAGGGGAAAAAAAACAAAAAGATAGTTAAATAAGGCAGCCACCTCCCCCCACCAAGAAACTTAGAGAAGAATAAACCATTAAGAACAAGAACAAAAGTAATGATTGCTGTGACAGGAGGATGCAGAGTGCCTTGGGAATAGAAAAAGGGGCGTGCAGATCAGATGAAAGGTCAATGAAATCTTACTAGAGATGTGAGCTTCGAAAGGCCAGCGGGTTGTGGGCCCAAAAATTTCAGACAGAAGCCAGATCTTAGACGATCATGAGTATGTACATCATCCTTAAAAAGGAGAACCAAAGAGTAGTTTCAGATGTATGGGTAGTAGTTTCAGTAGTTTCAATATAACTGTTACATAACAGTATATATATATATATATATATATATACCTGTGTGTTCATTATCACCGTATCCTCTCTTTATAATTTTCATTAATTTGAAATTTTGATCTGAAAAAATCTCAGTACAAAGCAATATTTTAGTTTGGCTCTACTTCATTGTTGGTTCACTAAGATGGAAACATAGCAATGGCTAAGCCGTGCGGAGCAGAGTGGAGGCATCCACTTATCCAAAGCACAGGTATTGGCGTTTCTGCTTTCAGGGGGTTCTTAGTAGGCTAGGATTAAATTTCACAGTTGGTGTCCAAGACTTGCTTCATTTGTTTTGACATTAATGCCTCACGACCTCTGGCAAATTTTGGCTTTCGTTCTTCAAACATGTCAAAAATAAATGTATTTTAGTCTACCATTCTTATAAAATAAATTGTAAATGATGCCATTTAGAGGAAGCCAGGAGAGAAATAAAAGTAGCTAGTCAGCTCATTTTAAAATTTTCAACAAGATATTTGATATTATGCTGTTTTTCTAATTTTTGGATGGTGTATAATGTAGCTTGATTCTCTTCCAAACCAGCTTGATTGTTCAAGCCACAGATAACGGGATGCCGAGGCTTTCTGGTACAACTACAATCAAGATTCAGGTGATTGATATAAATGACAATGCCCCAGCTTTTGTCTCCTCTGAAGCAGCAGAGATTGCAGAAAGTAAGTGTGGCCATTTAAAATAGGGGTTTTGATTAACTTACATGATTTGTCATTTTTAGAAAGCCAGATATTATATTAACAACCCTTGCAAACCGGGTAATTTTTATTTTTCTTCTATAGAATAAAAAGTGGATGATCATAAGTTAAACATCAAATGTCAAAGAAGTGCTAAAGCTGTGATTTGTGCTCAGATCACTAGGAGGCCAAGTCCCCGCCCTCCATTCCTCATATCTGCTTATGTGCAGGCATTTCATGAAAATTAAACCTACTGCTGGTTGCAGAGGTACATGTCTGTAATCTTAGTACCTGGGAGGCTGAAACAGGAGGATCACAGGTTTGAGGCCAGTCTCAGCAAGTCAGAGAGGCTTTGCTTCAAAATAAAAAATAAAGAGAGGCTGGGGATGTAGCTTGGAAGTAGAATGCCCCTGGGTTCAATCCCTAGTACCAAAAAAAAAAACCAAAACAAAACAAAAAAAACAACCTGCTGTATAAAGAAGCATGTTTTATAGACTATGACAGCCATGCAGATGTCCTCCGAGAAGAAGTAATGTTCTTGGGCTTATAACTTTGTCAGTCTTTCCAGTATATGAATGACAATAAGTGAAGTAAACTGGATGTTATTTCCACAAAGTCCTCAATCTTTCCTATTTGGTACCACACTAATGATAGAGTTTGAAACACAAGTCTCTTAGTGATTGACTGATTCATCTTAATTATTTGGGTCTGTGTGTTACACAAAGACTTGCAGTTTGTGAACCTCAAGTCACCCATGGTCACTAGTGACGGGGTGAAACCCAGTTCAGTTCTTTACGCTTGAAGTTGAAAATAGTGGAGGCTCTTTGCTTGCCTCTCCGCCTTCACTCTTAATACCAAACACATTCATAAAAGGCTCCTAGTGCCGGGCGTGGTGGCGCACGCTTGTAATCCTCGCACTTGGGAGGCGGAGACAGGAGGATCGCGCAGGTCCAAAGCCAGCCGCGCTGGCGTAAGAGACCCTGTTTCCAAATTAAAAGTATAAAATAGGTCTGAGAGTGTAGCCTGGAGAAGGGTTTCCAGGCTAAAAAAAAAAAAAAAAAAAAGCTCATAGTATTTTATTATTTCCACTCTACAAATAAATTATCACCAGCATCTTCCCAGAAGAGTATGTTTCCAAAATCTGTATTTGTAGGGATGTCCATAAATACCATTTTCTACAAAAATAGCCCAGCTTTTCCTCTCACCTGTTTGATATATTTGCATTACTTTTTATGGAACGCACTCTTCTTAAGCCCTTGCATCAGTGTTAAAATACAGCAATGTACCTTGTATAAACATATAAAAAAAAAGCACAACTCAAGATGGACTGAATGGTGTAAGGTGTGGTTGGTAAACATCAAGAATGCTCACGCTCGAAAACTGAAAATTATGAGCCTCATACACAGTGAAACCATTCTGAGCATCTTGACATATTCTTTCCACCTGCACAGGCCTATAAGCTTAAAAACAAAGTCCTTTTCATGGGCTATTTAGACTGGAGAACACATGTGGTAGGTGAGGCATTAAGAATGCCATCTATTTTGTGAGGTTTTTTTTTTCTTTTTTGGCAAAAATAATAAAGATTTTTTTTTCATCTCTAGCACTGTGTATACTGTGAGAATCAGATTTAAGAGAAGGAAGCAAGAAATGTACAACTTCAAAAGAAATAATGTTACCAAAATAAGTACAGGAAATTAGTGGCTGGTTTTAATGTTTGTATCCAAATATTTTTATTCAAATATCACTCGCCTTTTAGAATTTATGTTTTGTGTTAATGTTTTGAGAAACATCCTTCTTCCTACCTACATTCCCTATAAATATGATTTTGATACAGGAGCTGTAGAGATAAGAGCTTAGATTGTTTCTTGTTCCTATGTTTGTGTTGTAAGCATATGATGCAAAAAAAGTAATAAAAACATAGAATATACCCTACTTCCTCAATTCTCTATTCTACGGCAAATTTTCACTTTTATTGGGCTCATAAATTCGTCAGAGTCTTTGTTGAGTTCATAATGAGTTTTGTATGAGAAATCATGCCAAGAAAGAGCAAATCATGTTGGATTTAGAATGAAAATACTTGGATCAAACTGTTAAATAAATTGTTTTCAAAGGATGAATTTTAATGGAGGTTGACATTGGTCATGATTATTCCAGATTCTTTGCCTGGTGCAATTGTGTCTCGGGTATCAGTTCATGATGTGGATTTGAATCCAGCTTTCATCTTCAATTTTACAAAAGAGAGTAATACTGGAACCAAGTTTGCTATTGACCAGAACACTGGCATAGTGGTGTTGGTGAAAACTTTGGATTTTGAAGAAGCTACTGAATATGAGCTGCACATTCAAATTTCTGATTTAGTGCATTACACAGAGGGGTCTCTCCTTGTCCGTGTGTTGGACATCAATGATAACCCACCAGTGTTTTCTCAAGATTTCTATCAGGTAAAGAACTTAAAGAAATGCTGATAAAATAGCCACAACCTAAAAGAATAGGAAGTAAAATAAACTTTCCATCATTGGCCCACTAATTTAGACTGCTAGAGGTCACTGTTTTTAGTGTCTAAGTTAATCCTGAAGGTTTATATTAATAGTATGGAAACTATAAGTGCATGTGGATTGAATGTCTCATTCAGGTATTTATTAAGTATGTAGGTCATCGATCATTTAGTTTTCTGAGTTTTTTTAGTATTTTGTATAGGATTGGAGTCCAGTTTTTCAGAAAAATTGTAACTTGCCTAATAATTGTAAATATATAGATAGGACAAGGGAGTTGGGATTATCTGCAGTTAATATGAAAAATTATTTCTTTCCTAGGTATAAATTTTGAATATATCAATTAACATGTTACAGAAACAAATCCCAATTTAATATTAACATTTGTAAAGTCACAGATAAGACAGGGAGTTTGGATGAGCTGTAGTTAATTTGGAAAACTTATTTTCTAGGTACAGTTTTAGAATACATAAATTAACATCTTACAGAAATAAATCTGCAGAAGTAGAAGTTTTAGCACTTAGGGTATAGGATATGGTTTGTAGAAGTAAGGACATTAACATTCAACTAAGTACTTAGAAATCAACTCCAGCACTCACAATATAATAACTCCCAATTCATGTGTCCAACCAAGATGTACGGCTAAATTTATGAGGGAAACTAATCTAAGTAATGTTCTTTAAAAGCTTGTTTAAATTATGCAGTGTATATGGTATGGTAATTTATCAGTGACTGTATTAACTATCTTCTGCCACACCAACATAATTTAGAAGAAAATTTTTTCGTAATAAACATTGAAACTCAATAAATTTTTTAACTTTTTTCCCCTGAATCCAGCAACTATTAACATAATCAGTTTTGGTTAGTTGGTTGCTTTTGTGAAGCTGGTGATCCATCCTGAGGTCTCACACATGCTAGGCAAGTATTTTATTACTGAACTATACCCCCAGTTTCAACATAATCTTTTTAATGTATCAAATCTACAAATTAATATTTCTAAGAAAGTCAGGTTGTGTTGTGTTGTTTCCGTAATTTTAATAAATAAAACGACCTCATGTTCTGGCCCTTTTCATGAAAATATTGTTAGCCCTTAAGTACCATGTTCTTTTTTTCCTCTTTCTCTCAGGTCACAGTTCCTGAGATGGTACCTCTGGGATATTCAGTGTTGACTGTGTCAGCTTCCGACTTAGAAAGCAATGAGAACATTTCTTACAGAATCCTCTCCTCTTCCAAGGACTTCTCCATTGATCCCCTGAATGGTGAGTCATTTTTAAGGGCTGTAGTGCTCTTAAATTTGAGCTATAGAAATAATACTTTGCAAATCCTACCTCTATTCTCTGAAACTATAATCACCATTTTCTTTATGTGCATGTCAAACATTGTAGTAACAAATCCCAGTGTTATTTGTCTGCTCCAGCAACTCAGGGGCTTGGACACAAAAGGCACTGGTAAAATGCTGGTAAATACTTAGAAATTCAGAGGTACCCAATACATTAAAGTTCCAGTTCATGTGTCCAGCCAAGTACAGTTGAAGCAATTATACTAGGACAACAAGAATGAAAATGATGGTGAGATGGTTAGTACACTACTGAGATCAATACACTAATGTGATGTCACATTATTAGATGTAGAAGCTTTTTCCCCAAGCCAAGTGCAAATATCTCCAGTAGCAGCATCATATGTTCAGTAAGAACAAGAATACTTGAAAAAGAAAAATGATTCATGTATCCATTTCTATAAGACACAACCCATCATGGTATTTTTCTTTATTGGATGTCTTCTAACACTCTTTGTATTTTTATCAGAGAACAAGATATTTGTGAAAGGCAAGTGATTCCAGATTAGAACAGTTAAGAGTAATATAGCAAAAGTTTGATAATGAGTGAGAATTGAAAGCCAAATCTGATGGAGATGCATAATCAGGCAAACAATGTCCTAGCGAGCACACTCTAGAACAGAACAGAACCTGCAGCACATCACCCTGTAGCCCATTTCTACTCACCATTCATGCAGGGAATACTGATTCAGAGATTAGCCTCATTATCATCTGAAAAAAAGAATCTATCCTAAAATATCAGAATGAGGCCCACAGATTGTGGTATGAGAAATAGGTAATGTTGCCACATAGCCTGTGTATGAGTGACTCACGCATGAACATACACATCAGGAATTGACATGGCAATCACACTGGGCGGGGTCATGACTCTCACCACTCAATTCTTAACCACACTTTTGCTTCATATATGTTATGAACAAGCTTTGAGAAGAAATGTTAAACATGAAACATTAAATATGATCAAGCCAATTTAGTTCATGGTAGTACTCTAATTGACACGTGGCACTTGAAGGTTAGTATTCTTTTGGGGTGACCACACTTAAAATACACTCATCGTAAAAAAATGTTGTTAAATGCACACTTGTAAAACTTAGGTATTTCATTTATTTATTTCTATTATTTTTCACCCCATTCCCTCTCCCTCTTTCCTGCTCATGTTTGGCCCAGTGACTGACTTTTATATGTTTGTGAATGTCCATCATACACATTAGGGATTATCCTTCTTGCTCCCTCTAATTCCCCTCATGTCGCCTTATTTGCTTTTCTGTGGTTTCTCCTTCTTCATCTAGAGTTCCTCCTATGATCCTTTTTCTCCCTAGATTCTTCATATTAGGGAGGGCATCTGATTTCTTACTTTTTGTAACTGACTAATCTCACTTAGCATAATGTTCTCCGATTTCATCCATTTCCTCCAAAATGATGTAATTTTGTTTTTCTTTATGGCTGAGTAAAATTCCATTGTATATATATACCATATTTTTGTAATCCACTCATCTGTTGATGGACATCTTGACTGATTCCATAGTTTGGCAATTGTGAATTGTTTGGCTATGAACATAGATACCCATGCAATTAGTTTGGTAGTTTGGTTTCCATTTGGGGGGGTAAGATGCATCCAATATATTTATCAGTAAGAGAAAACTCCAGAATGTATTTCTAACTAAGGAATATTATAATTCCACATTATTATACTAGTGCAGTCACTTAACCGAGTAAGAGTCTACCAATATTTCCAGAATAAATATCTTTACACAAGAATATCTCTATACATGTGTTTTGGGGTAGTAGAATAGGATATAAATTTTCCAAACACGAATATGTTTTCTTTAAAAAATAATAATGGAACAGCTTACTATACAAAAATAAATTCAAAAAAACTCTGACTCAAGCAGCACATATATTCATAGGGCAGATGCCATAACACTGTTTCCAAATTTTAAGGGTTATAAAAATGTTTACAATATTTTAAATTTTTATCTGGATTTGATTGTAACTTAAATGACACATCTGATGAAGAACTAAACACATTTAGATATTCAGTGAACACTTGATGACTAAATGGATTGTGAACATTTCATTTCACAAATCTGACATGCTATGCCTTGTTTTACAGGCACAATATTTACTACCAGTCCTGTATTACTTCTGGATAAAATGGCAACCGTTCGATTTCTTGTCGAAGCCAGTGATGGTGGAATTCCTGACTTGAGGGCTCTGACATTAGTGGAAATAGAAATACAAGATGTGAACAACCATGCCCCTGAGTTTACAGTAGGCTGCTATAATCTTAGCCTGAGCGAAGATGCTCCAACCGGAAGCACACTAGTCACATTTTCCACCATTGACCATGATTGGACCCGTGAAAACACACATGTTGAATATTCCATCATTGGTGGTAATTCACAGAACAACTTCTATGTGGAAACCAGTTTCATTCATTCAGAATACCCTTCTAAGCAAATTGGTCATCTTGTGTTGCTTCCTCACCTGGACAGAGAAGCAATTGCCAGCCACGAGCTTGTTATTCTGGCATCGGATCATGGCCGCCCTCCACTGAGTTCTACCACCATTGTATCCATACAAGTACTTGATGTCAATGACAACCCACCCAAGTTCAGCAGCCTAAAATACCATGCCCATGTCAAGGAAAGCACCCCTCTAGGGAGCCACATCACTGCAGTCTCAGCAAGTGATAGTGACATAGGTTTGCACGCAGAAATCACCTACCACATTATCTCTGGAAATGAGAAGGAACATTTTCACTTAGAAGAAAAAACCGGAGTCCTTTATTTGATGAAACCACTGGATTATGAAGAAATAACAAAATTTATTTTAACTGTCCAAGCTTCAGATGAAGAAAAGAAACATGTTTCTTTTTCAACTGTGTGCATCGATGTCTTAGATGATAATGACCACGCACCTCAGTTTATGTCCCCAAGCTTGAATTGTGTTGTTCCTGAAAATTTGCCTGTTTTCTCCCCCATATGTTCCATAAATGCTTTTGATTTAGATGCGGGTCCTTATGGAGAATTGACCTATTCCCTTTTGTCGCCCTGTGGTGTCGCTCCTGGAATACCTCCTGAAGAGGATCTCTTTAGCATTGACCCTTTAACAGGGGATATTTGTGCTAAGCATATTTTAGACTATGAAAATGCCAGTAAGTACTGCCTCACAGTTCAGGCAGAAGACAAAGGAGGATCCACAGCCTCCTTGATGGTTTGGGTCGATATTGAAGGGATAGATGAATTTGAACCCATTTTTACTCAAGATCAATATTTTTTCAACCTCCCAGAAAAGGAAGGAAGACAGTTGATTGGCAGAGTAGAAGCTTCTGACGCGGATGCTGGGGAAGATGGAATAATTCTTTACTCCCTGGGAACCCCATCTCCTTTCTTTTCAGTAAACAAAACAAATGGAAATGTTTATTGGGTTAGAGACCCTCCCCTAATAAAAAGTCACATCAGCAAAGAAGACGCTTTGGAAATAAAAATAATTGCTCATAGCCCCAAACCAGGATCCAAGTTCACATCTTGCACGGTGTTTGTGAACATGTCTCTGTCCTCTGAAGGGAAATATTCAGCAGTAGCTGCTGACAGCTTCTCACTCAGCCTCATGGTCTCCTTTTTAGTGTTTCTGTTACTCATTGGCATTCTTCTTATACTGATCTTAAGACATAAACAAAAAGACACATCATGCAATTATGAGGAGAAGAAGACATCGTCATCCTTAGATATCAGCTTGAGACTGACCAGGGATCCCAGCGCACTCAAGTCCTTCCAGAAAACCAGTGGGCATGGTGAGGAGGTGCCAGCGGTGAGCACCATGCCTGAATGGTTGGGTTTAATTAGCATCATGGAGAAGGACATTGTGGATCTGTACAGGCACTCAAACTCCAGTGGCCACTGCTCTGTAGAAGGAGAAACTGCAGAAGATAAGGAGATACAGAGGATAAACGAGCACGCTTACAGGAAGGACTCAGACTCGGCGCTTAGCGACCGGGGGTCCAGGGTGCCAGACTCGGGGATTCCCAGGGACTCAGACCAGCTCTCCTGCCTGTCTGGGGACACTGATGTGATGGCCCCTGTGGAAGTAACAGAATCCAGCCATGCATTTGAGGAAGGAGATGCGGGGGAAGGCTGCGGCACAGTCTATATTCAAAACAGTGTGCTGCCACACGCACTTCAAAAGAGAGAGGCGATAGAGGGTAGCCCTGCCGGTGCCCAAAAAGAATCGGTTTTTGTTTCTGGTGATCAGGAAGCAAGATGTGCAGCTTTTCCCACTCAGTTAACCTCAGATATAAGAGGCAGCTACACCTGGGATTGTCTCCTCAGTTGGGAACCCAAGTTCCAACCTCTTGCCTCAGTGTTTAATGATATCGCAAAATTAAAGGATGAACATTTGAGGATGCCTGGCATTTCAAAAGAGAAGAAGTCTCTTGTTTTCCCACCACCCTTGATAACAGCAGTCGCCCAGCCTGGGATTAAAGCAGTTCCACCAAGAATGCCAGCTGTAGGCCCAGGGCAGCTAATTCAGAAATACCCTCGCTCCCCCATTCTCTGCCATCATGGTTCCCTGCCAGAGGCCATGACGCCCAGTTTTTCCCCATCTCTTTCCCTCCTCACTATGCAGACTCCCGCCAGGTCACCCCTGTTGTCAGATAGAGAATTACTAGCAGCTCACATAAGCAGTACGATAAATGAACTGAAAGCAGAAGACGAAATTCAAATATAAAACGATGATGGTGCACGATACCTGCTGACCAGCAGTCACGTGTGGCTGAAAGAAACATTCTCAAGTAAGCTCCTTGAGACTGGGTTCATTCTTATCTCAAAGCAAGTTACCTAATTTACCCAGGGTTTATGAAACCTCTTCAAGTTTCTCAGATTTCTTCCAGCCCTAATGAAAAGTCATTTCCTCTTTTAACCTTTATGTTTTGCTCTCAGGACTCACATTCCTATATATCAATTAGTGTATATTCTGTCATACCTGGTTTTCTGCGTGATTAGATTTCCAAAGGACCCAGTGAACTTCACTGACTGCCGAAATGCCTATATGAAAGTGAAGGGCAGAGCACTCTGGTCACATCACTGCAGATTATGTTGCTATGTGTAAAACAAATACATAATGGCAGAGTGGGAAGTGAGTGTAGAGAAGGAAATAATAGAAACGGGAAATCTGGGGAGATCAGCTTAAATTGTAAGAGAAAGTGAAAGAAAATGTGAGCATTTGATAGACTCTGAGATGTATTTCTCTACTTTGCCATATACCACCCTTGTGGAGTTTAGCCACAATTTGAATTTCAAGTAATGTCTTTTGGAAATCTCACGAAAATTAAGAATTAAATTTGTCATAACTCTGTGCCAACACTGCCAATAGGGTGAAACAAATAAGATCATTATTCCTGAGTAAATGAACCAGAAATGCATGTTCTTGTAGGGGTTGGGGATGGACAGTACTTACGGGGTTGGCTGCCACCTGGGACCCATTATCTTGACCTTCGCAACAAATAGAATGATAATCATTTTTGCAGTGCTCTGTCTTCTAACAGGGTATGGTTACAGGCATAAAATTTCAAAGACTAATTTATAAAAATTTCATTTTATTTTCTTCTAGATATAGTAACTTTGGGTATGAAATAATTTATCCATTCAAAGTCCGTTTTTAAAAGTTTTTGTAGATAAAATTATGTTATCTGCTAATTATAAATTTCATAGAGTAATTTAGCACTATATTTTTAAATGAAGATTTTTTTATATAAATGTTTCTACTATAAATATTAAGAATGGATGTCAGAAGTCTTTCTTCTGTTCACGCATACTCATGTTTAGCCTTAACTGTTATTTGATGTTAACAGTTTGACAATGGGACAGAAATAATTCTGTTTGGCACGGTTCCTGTTTCAGAAATATGGTCATGTTGTATGGTGCTCAACTTGTAGCGCTGTGTCCTTCTCTCTGATGAACCCAATGATCCATCAAAGACACTTTTCCCTTTCAAGAATACAGAGTGTTTCAAGTGATGATAGACCTGAGGTCATCTTCCCATGGTAGGCACTATGACCAGGCTTTAGGGTAACAGGTTAGAAATTCTAGTGAAATCTCAAGGTAGTCTTGGGGTAGTTTGCTTAGTAGTTAGGATGGGCTTCTGCTGCAAAAATAATGCCTTTATTTTTCCCGTGTGCCTCATCTGTGAAGTTATGTGAGATAATTTTTTCTTTACTGAAAAAAAATCATTGTTGGTACAGTGTTTGATATCTAGTTTTGTAAATAAACCATTGTATAGCTTCTTATGCTGATATTGTATACTCCTACATGTCTTTGTTGACTCAAATTGAGAATAAGTATATAAAGTCACATTAGTAAGTACAAACCATGCAGGTATTTGGTTATGTCTGAAATCCTAAAAACAGCCCTTTAAATGTGGAACATTTAAATATTACAGGGTGGATCCATATCTCTTCTTCATTGAATCTAGGGAAGAATATTTTATTATTTTTGCCATAAAAACATATCTAAATATTTCAGTGCTCTCATATTTATTATCTCTTTGACTCTTTTCAAAAGATTGCTTTGAACAGAGGAAGAAATTTTATACCATTTTTTCTAATGATGTGTGGAACTTTATTTTGCAACATAATTATTTCTGAAAGCCAAGAACGTTTTGTTGTTTTTAATTAAAAAGGTTCCTCACTTGTGCTTGAAAAGAGTTATCCATCTAACTCTTCTGTAAGTTATTTGCCAGTGATTTCTTTTTTACTGAGCATGGTTCTGTATTTTTCTAGCCATTTCATAAAAACAGAAGACATGAAGTATTTAGACCTTCTTACTACTAGGAAGTGAATGTTTAATTGATGGCTTTATTAATACTGTACCCAGTGCCACACCCCCATCAAACAACTACTACAAGTGGGGCTGAGGGTAAACATGTGAACATGTTGGTTAAGTGTTTGTAATAAATCATACATCAGCCCTTTCAACTAGCGTGTTTTTTTCTATGTAAACAATATAATTTGTACAGTTTTCCTTCAAGTTTAATATTAACGTTTCTCACATGTTCTGTGTTACTTTGCTGATCTCTACACAGGCTTTAGCACTCTGGAGGGGGTACAGAACTTGTTAGTGGAAAATCATATTAAACCTCAAATTCATAAGCTATAAAATAAAAGACAGTTGTCTTTTGTGGAATTTTGGCTGCCTGAAATTCTGGACTTTCTTGTTGGCAGCCTTAGAAATACTGGTGTAAATCAGTACCAAATGGATATCAAAATTCCATGTCCTAGTAGTAATCATTGAATTGGCTTCCAAAACAGATTCCTGGGCAAATAAAGGGAAAAAATGGTGCCTCTTTAGGGACTTGATCATTTCACTGCTTTTAAAAAATATTGAAATGTTTTATACACTACTGGCAGCCTCCAAGTATACACATTATTCTATAATAGATATCCCATTGAGACAGGATTTGTGTTTCTCAGCACTTTTATCTTCAGTGCTTTCCTTGCTATGTTTTCTAGAAGTGATGGGGATGAAAATTGATGATTAATTTAGAAGTTTCCATCCAAACATACTTTGTTATTTTTGTTATTTTTTTTTTGCCATTTTATACATGCCTCAACTTTAACCTTTAAAAGCAAGGTGTAATCCATTCATCGGTTGATGGAGACCTAGGTTGGTTCCATATTTTGGCTATTACAAATTGTGCTGCTATGAACATGGATATGCATATGTTACTGTAGTTCACTGATTTCAACCCTTTTGGAAAGATACCCAGGAGTGGTATAGACGAATCATATGGTGAATCCATTCCCAGTTTTCTAAGGAATCTCCACACTGATCTCCATCAACAAATGAATGGATTGCAAAAGTATAGGAAATACTAACAATGAAATTCTACTCAGCAATAAAGAAGAACGAAATCATGTCATTCGCAAGAAGATGGAAAGACCTGGAGAACGTTATGCTAGGTAAGATTAGCCAAGCACAGAAAGAGAAGGGACATATATTTTCTCTAATATGCCCAAACTAGGGACTGTTAGGGATACAAGAGGGACTCCAGATAATGGAGGGGAAACCTCAGCAAACTTAGAAAGGAAATGTAGGAGAAGAAGAAGGCTGAGGTTGATTAATGGAGGAGCTACATTCAGATATGTGTATAAGTGTGAATATAGCATGGTCAACCTGGATGCTCATTGTTGAGAGGGGAGGGGAAAGAGGAAACCAGGGGTGGGGAGGGCACCAGGCATTGTGTGAATGTATGTCATTTTCGATATGATCCACTTAAAAAAATTTAAAAAGAACAAAAACAATAAAAAAGCAAGGTGTAACTAAGGACTTAAGACAATGATCCACTTCAAAGCAATGAAATATATGGAATAATTATAGCCAGTGGATTATCACATGATTTTATAAATGAGCGTGTTGAGGTTATTTTCAAAACATGTTTCACTGGAGCTTTGGTCACAGCTGAGAGAGTTAGGATGGAAGGTCATTTTATTCAGGAGGAATTCCGGGTTCAGTGTAGCTGAGATGTTTTGCTTAGAAACCAAACTGTTGTCCCAGTGTGCACTTCTACCTGCATAAAGATGGAGGAGGCAGAGGGAAAAGAAGAGAAGCAGAGAATGATAGATGGAAGAGATTTTAGAGGGCTAACTATTAAAAGAAATGGTTTATGACACAGGAAGAGAGATGCAGAAAAAAAGATACAGACTTATGAAAAATAATTTCTAATGTGAAGATTTTCCTAAGTCATTTGCCGTTCAGGAATTCATCCTTCTGAAGAATCTCTTTTCTCCTTAATTTCTGTCCCTCCCAAATTGCTGACAATTTTGATGTATCAAGTTGTGAAACTAAAGCTAGGTAACAATGAATTAAAGGACTTATGACTGTCGTAAATACATTTGCATTTATTTTGTCCTTTTTTGTGGGAAAGGAGATTGCAAATTTCAGAAAGAAAAAGCAGAAATAATTATCTTACCTTATTTCCCACTCCACATGATTTTAGCATTGAGAATGCCAGAGTTTTACATCATTGGCATACAGCCAAATAAATGGACTTTTAGAGGCAGTTGGAACAGAAATGGACTTTTAGGACCTAATCTTCTAGTCTGGTGGTTATTCCTTTTCTAAAATGAGTACTTGCCTGGTGATTATCATCTTATTATTAAATATTGCATTTTATACAACTTTTATAGCATAGTATAAAAATGGAGCATATCTGATAGTATGCTTGTTTGAATCCTGGTTACACATTATTACTTTGGTCCCTTATAGGGGGAAGAAATGTGCCTATGAGAAATAGAACAGTGTCAATCTGAGAAAGAGCCGGTCCCCAGCGGCTAGGGTATCAAACCATACCTTTCCCTCATAAACTCATCGCTTGGCTATTTGGTGACAATTAGCACTTCCTACTGTTTTAGTTCACATAGCTTTAGTCATTTCACCCAGTGCATTTGCTAAAGCAGAACTGTGAAGTGAATAATAGAGAGGGGGAAGGCATGCCAAATAAATAGCAGATGCACAAGTGCATCTCTTGAATGAGAAAGCATAATTTTGGTTAGAAAACTAAATAAGTGGATTTTGTTGTTAGATAGTCAACCCTCAGGGCGAAGGCCTGGTCTCCACTTGTCTTATGAAGTCCAGATGGTTGTAGCTTGAGCGAATGAGCATATGTGTGAATGGGCACGGAGGGTGCTGCGCTGCACCGGGCTGGGCAGGCATTAAACCCAGTAGGTGAGAATTCTGACCTAGTTCCATGATTTTAGCCAATCACAGTGCAGAGAAAAAGGAAGCGCAAATAGACTATTAGAATGTTATAGGATACCTCTTATGAGTTCCTTTATAGTCTAGATATTAGTCCTCAGTCACAGGAGTCCCTGGTGAAGATTGGCTGCCTTTCTGTAGGCTCTCCTTGGACTCCTGATAGTTTTCTTTGTTACACAGATGCTTTTTAATTTGCTAGCATATCATTTACTTCCTCGTTTTTATTTCCTGAGTTTTGGGGGTTTGTTGAAGTCTCTACCCATGCTTATATATTGGAGAGTTGATCCTCTGTTTTCCTCTAATAATTATAAGGTTTCTGGTCTATTTCTATTTTTATTTAACTATCTTGGATCAGCTTCACTATCAATCTCACTAATATGTACGGCTTAGAGAGAGGGGAAAGCGGGTGGGATATAAAGGGAAACACAAGTTATGTTGCCGGATCACTTTAAGTCTCACTATAAAGTATAATTGCAATGCACCAATGAAAGTATAGAATAAATATAAAACATACCAATAGTATTCTAGAATATGTGAGAAAAGGCCAAAACCAGGAATTTTTTCTGAGATGTGGTTTGTTTGCTCTTTCTCTCTCACTATATATATATATATCTTGAGAGTTTTTGGCATAATAGAAACAAACTATAAATGATATTCAAAAGCATATTGTTTGAGACAGTAACATATGACCAAGCACATCTGTTTAATTTAATTCTAGATCATGTGATAAGTTATGGGTGCCCATGGCTAGCCTAATAAAGTTCTATCAGTATGAGAGAATTCAGTTTCGTAGACATGCCTAGAGTGTTTGTATCAAAATGCATTAAAATTTAAGTTAAAAACCATAGGAACGTGTGAGAGGTGTTTTCTGTGTGTACATACTTACCGTGTGTTACAAGCACCATTTTAAACAAGTATTGATTATTTAATAAATACATTCTAAGGAATCAGGGGAAGTGATATACATGAGGCCATTTCTCCTCACACCATAAATAAAAATGAATTCTAGTTTGATTAATTAATAAAATATAAAACAAAACCATATGAATTATTTGTGGTACTGAAGATGGTACCTTCGGGCTATGCCTCCAGACCTACTTTTCTTTTGATTTTTTAAATTTTAAAACAGGGTCTTGCTAAGTTGCTGAGAGCCTTGCCAAGTTGCTGAGGCTGGCTTTGAGCCTGCGATCCTCCTTTCTCAGCCTCACAAGTACTGGGATTACAAACATGTGCCACCATGCCCAGTTTAAACCATATGAATTAGAAGAAGAAAAATAGTAAAGATGAGGTCTTATATAACTGTATATATACATAAATACATATATATTTTATATGTATATGAAAGCAAAAGTAAAGTGTTAGATTTAAACTGCGACAATACAAACTACTATAATGAGTTGTTAGAAATGATAATTGGGAGATAACAAATTTAAGCAAATATTCACTTAATTTCTGTTGTAGACATGATGTGGATCTGGCCCCGGAGATGCAGGAGTGAACAGGATAGCTAAAACTCGTAGATTCACAAAGCTTCCATTTTCTTGAGGAAGATAATTTAAAAGTATTTTCAATGAATAGTAAGTTATAAAGAAAACAGAAAAGAATTATAAAGAAAAGTAAGACTGGCAAGATCGTAGGGCAATACCGCAGTGCCATTTAGATCGACTACTTGGGGAGGTGTCTCTGGTATGATGCCATTTCAGCTGAATGAAGTAAATGAGCCACTCAGAGATCAGGGGAAGCACTGATGGTACATTGGTCAGCTGGTGCAGGGGCCCTGAGGAAGGAGCCACTAGTAGTGTTAGGAAAACCGTTAAGAGAGGAAAAAGAGTAGAAAATATACTCATAGAGCTAACTAGTTTTCAGATTGTGTAGGGGCTTCTGTAGGGCCATGGTAAAAGACTTCTGATTTTTTTCCCAAGTATGATGGAAACTCACTGGTGGGATTGCACACAAGTGGCATTATCTGTTTATACTTTTAAAGTGTAACTGGACACTGTAGAAAATAATCCAAGGCAGGGGTGGAGAAAGTGCAGTAATAGGACACCAGGAAATTTGCTCTTGCACTAAGGGTTAGTGATGGCTGCAGTTTGGCCTGGGTGTTACAGGTAAAAGTTGGCAAATTCAGTATATATACTGCAAGTAGAATCGCAAGTTTTTGTTAATGGGTTGGATGGAGAGCATGGAGAAAGTTCGACCTGAGCCTGGGGTTTAGGAGAGAGTTGAGGAATGTAGAAAAACTTTGAGATCATCAAAATGTGGATAGTATTGGGAGCCATGGGATTGAATGCTTGGTTGAGACCATTCAGGAGTAAATATAGATAGAGAAAAGAAAAGGTGCCCAGACTGACCTCTAAGTTACTAACCAAGAGATCAAAAAGAGGAGGATTGTCTCAAAAAACAGCCAGTGAAGCAAGAGAGAAAAAACAGTGTAATATAGTGGCAGAAAAAAATAGTAAAAAAAAAAAAAAACAGTTCCATTCAGGGAAAGATGGCAGCATCAAAGATGACTTTTAAACCTTCTCAAATACCCTTACAAAATGGTGAGATCATCTGGAACAGAGAAAGGAAAATCTCATGAACAACATATTCTCCGAAAAGAGATGTCATCCTTATAAACTAGAATATGGGCAGGCAAGCAAAACCACCAACTATTAGCAGTCATGATGGAGAGGATGGGAAATCTCCAACAAGTCTTTGTGTATGTGTGTGTGTGTGTGACTGATACTGGGGATTGAATCTAGGGACATCTTACCTCTGAGCTACACTCCCAGACCTATTTTATTTTTTTTAATTTTGAAATAGTGCCTTGCTAAATTACTATGTGCTGGCCTACAACCTGCAATCCTCTTGTCTCGTTACCCAAGTACTGGGATTACAGGTATGCATCACCATGCCTGGCTAATTTTCAATTCTTGTGAACCCCCAAAATAGGAATTACCAACAGGTATTGACTCACCTTACTAAAGGAAAGGTCTACCCTGGTAGTGGAAACCTTTCAGGCAAATCTGAGAATAACTGTCATAACTGGGACAGAGTGTCAGAACATCCACCCTGTAGATTACTAAGAAGACTGAAGTGAAATTATATTATGCTGGGCTGTCCCAAGTCCACAGAGCTTCCAGAAATGCCCATCAAAATTTCCTAAGAAGAATAGAACCCCAATAAGTAAAGGGTAGTGAAAGTTGAATTCAAATTCACATAAATAGCAAAGAAAGAGACATCCCAGATACAAAGAGGAGAGAAGCAACCAGAGAAAGCAGAAGGTACAGAAAGGTCATATTTGAGAATATTTTTAGAAACAAGAGAAGAGAGCCTTAGAGCCATGAATGGAAAATGCTACTCTTGTCAGCTACCACCTATACATTATAATCTTCTAACATACAGGAAACCCCAGCTCAATAAAACAGAGGCAGTAAACAATAACAGCAATATAAAATAAGTTTTATAACTCAAAATACTAAGTCCTAAATGACTTACTGATGGACAGAGAGTGCAAAGACCAATATAATTTTATCTTAATATCTCAAAATTATCTAAAGGAAATTAAGAAAATAACAAAAAATATAAGAGTCGCACAATCAGAAGTTTAGAAGTGAAAATTACCCATGCAAAGGATGTTGAAAGCAGAACTCAAATAACAATTTAAAAAACAAGAAAATGTAGAAGATTAAACCAGAAGGTAGACACCCAGTGAAAGTAGAGTAAGAGAAATAAGAAAGGAAATGAAAATAAAAATCAAACAATTGAAAACACTATCAAAGTAATTAAGAGAGCATAGACTTGCAGGCTGGGAAAAATGATTCAACACATGCATAAATGGACTTCCTAAAAAGAAATGAAACAGAACAAATATAAAAACCAAAATTCACTAAAACTTTCCAGGCATAAAACAAAATTAGAATCCACATATTAGAAGGTTATTCCATTTCCATGTTAAAAAAAATCCCAGAGCAGTTTATAATGATAATATTCTAAAAGTCTACTGAACTTTAAAGAAAAACATATATTTTTGGGCTTCCAAATTAAAATGCCAAGATACTTGCAAGGTAAGGAATATCAGATTTAAGAAAAAGAATATCAGATTGGCTTACCTTTCAAGAACAGTATTTTAAGATAGACTACTGAGGTGCAGCATATTTAAGATACTCAAAGATAGTAGAAGACAAAATGTTTTGTGTGTGGTACTGGAGTGAAAACCCAGGGCTTTTCTACCTCCGGGCTATACTCCCAGACATTTTTTATACTTTTAAGTAGCTGAGGCTGGCTTCGAACCTGTGTGATCCTCCTGTCTCAGCCTCGCAAGTGCTGGGATTACAAGTGTGCGCCACCACACCCGGCTCGACAAAATTTTTTATGTAGTTAAACTGTGTGTGTGTGTGTGTGTGTGTGTGAGAGAGAGAGAGAGAGAGAGAGAGAGAGAGAGAGAGAGAGAGAGAGAGAGAGAGAGAGAGAGAGAGAGAGAGAGAGAGAGAGAGAGAGAGAGAGAGAGAGAGAGAGAGAGAGAGAGAGAGAGAGAGAGAGAGAGAGAGAGAGAGAGAGAGAGAGAGAGAGAGAGAGAGAGAAGGGGGGGAGATTAGGTTATATGGGTATACAATACCTCAAAGAATATTCAGAATATGCCTAAGAAATGAATTTCAGATGACTGAGAAATATTAGGAAGTTTCACCATTAGGACATTAAAGGTATTATATTGTGAAACTTATTTTCATATAAAGTGATATAATGGCACAAACTTAATATATACTTTGGTAAGGTAAATGAACTATAACTACAAAACTGGGAGAAGAAAAAAAGATTGTGTGGAAATCAAATGCTTGCTAATTAACTTATAGGTATTATCTGGAAGTAAAAGGTATTTCTTTAAATTATAAGATATCAAGAAAAAAGAATATATTAATGGTAAAAACAAAAGTTAATGAGTTATAAAACCAAAAACCCTGATAGAGCTTATGAATAAATAAATATGGTTATTTTTAAATCAAGTAAATTAAAAAAGTTAAATAAGGGAAGACACAAAACAAGAAAATAGCATATAAAATAAGAGCAAAGAAAGAATGACAAACATCAATAAAGAATTCTTCACAATTAATTAATTTTAAATCTTAATAATTTTCTAGAGAAATTTAATTTACCAAAATTGACCCTAGTAAACAATCTAAAACAGGTCAAATTTTAAAAATAATAAAGGTACTAAGAAACTCCTCTAAATATATTACTCAACACTGTAATTATACCAGACCTTTAAATAGTAGATAATCCAAACACACTTCACTAGTCCAACTCATGAAAAAAGGAAAATATTCAAATTATTTTAGTATATTAGTTATAGTATGAATTTATCAAGACCTGAAAAGTATTGGACAAAGTAAAAAATTACAGCCTATTACTACTTGTGTAAAGGCATGCAAAATTCTAAAATTATTAGCAAAGAGAATCAACAGGACATTAAAATAAAATACATCAGAACACAGAGGATAATTTCAGAAATATAAAATATGATTCACAAGAAATTTGTCAATATGATTCATATTAGAGCTATGGAGAAAAAGAAATATGAATATTTTCTTAAATGGCAAAAAAGCAGTTTAAGAAAATCCAACAACCATTCACTTAAAAACACCCAGTAATCACTAATGGACAGTTTCTTAAAATGATATTGAACCATATACCCAGGTCTTTTCCAAATTAACCAATTCTTTATACCACTCACCAGGATAACCATACAAATAAATACAAGCACATGCTAAAAGAAAACCTAAGTGTACACTTTTATAAACTGGAAATAGAAAAATCTCTAGCAAAACTCAAAATCCTAAAGCAAGGAAAATGGATGATATATCTAATTGTAAGACAAAATATCTTTGAACTAACTCATAGTGTTTGGGAGGTAGTTTTCTGGCCATGTCAACTTTGTGGGAAGATGGGTTGGGAGATGTGAAAGATCCTTGCTAGAGAGAAAACAGTTCCTAGCCAGGTGTGGCGGCACACACTTGTAATCCCAGTACTTGGGAGGCTGCGACAGGAGGATCTCCCAGCCTCAGCAACTTAGCGGGGCTCTCGGCAACTCAGTGAGATCCTGTTTCAAAATAAAGAATAAAATTTGGGCTGGGAGTGTAGCTCAGCGGTAGAGTGCAACACACACATACACACACACACACTCACAAAGCCAGGTGTGGTGGCGCACACCTGTAATCCTGGTACTTGGGAGGCTGAGAGGAGGATCACATGTTCAAGGCTAGCCTCATCTATGTAGTGAAGCCCTCTGCAACTTATTAAGACCATGTTTCAAAATAAAGAATAAAAAATAGGGGTGGGCGTATAGGTTCAATCCTCAGCACAGGAAAGAAGAAAGAAAGAAAGAAAGAAAGAAAGAAAGAAAGAAAGAAAGAAAGAAAGAAAGAAAGAAAGAAAGAAAGAAAGAAAGAAAGAAAGAAAGAAAGAGAAAGAAAATCCAGTTCCTGAAAGGAACAGATGTCTGTCACCATTACACCATGAAGTAGATGCTATTTCTCATTTTGTATATTTACTTATAAAATAATTTGTAAATATACCTTATTGGCTAAATCATGAATTTACCAGTTTTAAGTGCTATTTTTTTTTGTACAGGGGATTGAACCCAGATGTACTCTACTACTGAGCTACATATACCCATAGGCCTCTTTCATTTTTTAAATTTTAAAACAGTCTCACTGTGTTGCTGATAGTATCATTCATTTCCTGAGGCTTGCTTCTAAACTATTATCCTCCTGTCTTAGCTTCTCAAGTACTGGGATTATAGGTATGGACCACCATGCCCAGCTTAAGTGCTATTTTATTTTTATACTTTTAATGGTGCATTATAGTCTCACATCATAATGTAATTTGCAGTGATGTGACATACATGCCCAC